>NC_039363.1:177928977-178574656 GCF_003573695.1 Papaver somniferum
AGAGGTAGCTCAGACGCCCGGTTGTTGATTATTTATTACTAATTGTGGAATTCGGTGGAGAATATTCCACAAAACTGAGCAATAAGATGTTTATTATTAATTCATAAGATCAGCTGAGGATTCGACTACGAATTCAGAATAATAAAGTGAGCATTACCATTCCATGGGATCGTAGATTCGACCATAGAATCAGAGTAATTAAGATTTATCTATTATCATTTATGAGACCAGATGTGGATTCGATCATGAAATCGGAGTAATGAGATAATATAGTTATTGCTATTCTATGAGATCAAGCTGTGGATTCGATCATAAAATCAGAAAAATTGTTTATTGCCATTCCATGGGACCAGTCGTGGATTCGACCATGGAATATGAGCAATTGTTATTGCCATTCCATGGGACCAGTCGTGGATTCGACCATGGAATAGGAGCAATAATAGATTATTCTGGGAATTCAGTAGTGAATGTCACGGCAGAATTAATCTTAATTAGGAATAATTAACTTTGTGGCTCTATACTAGCAGAGCAAGCTGTCTAGGAGCATTAATTATCCCGATATGAGATTTTCGGTAAGTCATATCCTTTATATAGTCAGGGTAAACTTGTTGTTTGTTCCTGAAGACGTTATCGCTCTATACTAGCAGAGCAAGCTGTCTAGGAGCCGTCCATCTCGTGATACTATATAGAAATAATCACTGAAAGTATTCAGTATTCATGAGATATGTCGTTGTCCAGTCATGAGACTACATATCTACATGTACTCTGAGAGAAAGTACTCTCCGTTGAGAATTCGATGAGAGACCCGTGTCTCGATACTCACGTCTGATTGCTGAATCAGAGCTTCATATAATTATGAGTTTACGATTTTAGCCTTTGTCGAAAATCCACCATCTACATTAAGTCCCCTGCTTACTGAGGAAAGCTGTGATCCTCAGTCAGCATTAAATGGTGATTTTCCGGCCATAAATAATAATACCAGTAATTGAACTTAGTCGTAAGTTGAGACGTTACCGGATTTAGAGAGCATGAGCAAACCACGACTTGATGAAGGCTTCAATGTCATGATTGGAGCGTCGTTTGATGAGCATAAATTGGTGTTGAACCGCTGGTTTGGACGACGAGTTCGTGGTCGGTTAGGATTCTCAGGTCGGGCCCAATAAGAAAATCCTTATAAAATTAGGTTTTGGAAATAAAATTAATATAAAAGGGATTAATCCTTTTTTTTAACTCCACGACAGTGCTTCCATCACCCCTCCACCACCTTCACGTCAACAGGAGTAGGAGAAGTTCTCCGTCGATCAGCGCCGCCGTCGCCGTTGTCGTCGGCCAAATTCCGGCCAACCAGGTGCGTTTTTTTTTTTGCTGATGTCCATGAGTATCATGGGTTGTTCATGCTTCATGATGAAGTTATATACATGTGTGTATATTAGTGTGATTTTTATGAAGAAACCCTTGTTTTTTTTGAAACCGTATGTTCGTTCAATCGTTAATTTTGAAAACTAACTATAATCCCTGATTTAGGAGAGATTTTTTTTTTAGTATATGGACCTAGGTCCATTGATAAAACTTATTGTATGAGCTTTCATGTGTACCACGGTTTTATCATAAAAGGAGTAAATTTTCACGAAATCGAAATAATCCTTCGTTTTAAAAACAAATTACGACGACTCGAAGGAAAATTCATATGATGAACTTGTGTCCAGTGATAAAATTTTGCTTATGAGCTTTCATGTAAATACAAAACTTTATCATATGTATGAGATGTGAGCTTTCACAATATTTTTTGAAATAAACCTTCGTTTTAAAGACAAATAATGACGATACGAAGGAAAAATAGTTTTATATATATATATATATATATATGCAGTCGTGACATATATTGTGAAAAATACGATGATATATTTTATTTGCATGAGTTTGTTTTCGTTAGATAAAATCCTTGAGAATTTATGTATGCAAGTTGCATTAATTGTTGTTTTTTCGAAAAATCAAAACGTGGGTTTTGAGGATTCTTCAAAGATAGACAATATATTTATGATAGAATATTGTATTGTTATGAACTTCATAGGTCAGTTGTGTGAATGTTCACATTATGAAAATTGTGTCCGTGATTTCATGAAAAATCAGTTTCGGAAACTAAATAAAGTTCCGTTCGTTTTTTGCAGTTTTCGAAGAGACGAACGATTTTGAGGTGTTAACTCTAGCATTACTATCACTATTGTTAGTAGAAGTATAAAAGGTAAGAGTTAAGAGTTACCATTTTTGCTGATGTTGGTTTGTTTACATAGTAGTAATCTTTGATCTTCCGGTTCCAGAAAATGTCGACCAACAATAACAACAATTACGATTACTAGTATTCCTCTTCTTCCTCTGGCTCTTCTGATGAGGATTCCGAGCTCCTGTAGAGAAATCAAAGGATAGGGTTACCCAGGAAGGGGCGAAGCCTAATGTTCCCTTGGGTGAGCGAAGAGTCTCTTTTGCTGAACTCGAAAAGAAAAGAGCTGAAGACAAAAAGAAGGATGCCTGTCAACGTGAAAAAGATCGCACCCGGCGTAAGAGACAGAGGGTTGAGGAGAAGCGTCAATTCTTGGATGGGGTGCCTTCTGATTCTGATGCTGATGCTTCTGAAGGAGAGATCACATGGGAACCATCCGAGCGTTACATTAAGCCTGATCGATATGAAAGAGAGCATCAGAGGATGATGAAGAAAATTGAAGCTGAAGCTGCAGCAGAAGATAACTCGGATTCAGATGATGATGTTATCTTCCGTCCACCGGACTTCACCAATGATCCTGACAGTGACTCTGAAGAAGATGATTCCGAGAAGGACAGTGACGATGAAGCTGACAATTCGGATGAGTCCGACGAGTAGTTTTACTTCCATCTTCTTAGACGTTAGAGCATTCCCTTTTTAGTCTTCATAGTGGATATCTTTCTTTTGACTGTTTAAACGACTTTACTTCAATTAGACTTTTCTTCTGAATGATGAACATTTTGTTAACGTCGATTTCTTCTAATCCATGACATGGACCAATGTCCATATATCCAAATTCATCATGACTTGTCGATTTTCATGAGAAGTAACATAACACACGGCTGAGAATTCATGACGTGTACAAGGCCGCGTGGCCTATCCTTTGACCCGTGATGTTCAGTCCCCAGTGCGTTATTTTCCTCCGCGTCTTCGGTATCGATCTTTGAAGCCTAGGGTTTCAGTGAAACTCGTAACTGAGTTGACTATATGACTATCGCCTGATATATATATCTTCAAGACTCCAAATCTATGATCCACGCAAATATTTCTTCCATTCCTGAGTCAGTTTCATCGTGCAGAAAGTTTTGATCCTACCTCTTGCCGTCATGTCGAGCAATAGCATTTCTTCTCAAGATGATCTTCAGTCGAAGCGTGAAATAGCAACGTCTATCTCAGTAAGTTGTACACTTCTTCTTCTTTCCTTTCTTTCTTGTCTCTGTTCAATCGAGATTGTTGATCACAGAGAATGATTTGTCGTAGGACTGTAAGAAGAATGCTACTCCTCATAATGCAAGGCCTAAGCGGACTGTTAGAGCTCCTGCCCGGTATGGATCGGCTCGTGCTGAAGCTGGATCGTCTGTAAGTAAACCTATGACTCTTGAGATTGTACTGAGTCCCGGGATTAACACTCCTTCGTTTCATCGTAGGCGGATGTCCGTGTCGTCGTCGATGCTAGACGAAGAAAGAGTGGAAAGTCCGTGACCGTGGTTGAGGTTGAGGAAAGCAGTAACCAGGCATGTGAAGATTCTGCAGGATCCGTGGAGACTGGAGACATGTCCATGCTCGTGAATACCCAACCGCTGGACTTTTATTCGAAGCCCCATTGATTAATACCTTCCCAGACAATGAAATGGTCGGCGGATTCGTGATTCCCAAATGTTATGCGTCTCTGTACACCAAGATCTGGAAGAAGTATGGTCACATTGCTACCACAGAAGTGTGGAAAGGTTTTCTTCCAACCCTTTTAACCACGGTAGCGGGGTATTGCCGATCATCGAGGAAATGAATCAGATGCACTTGCGAGACGTCAAAAACCATGAACTGCACCAATGGGATGAAATGATCTCGAATTGTGAGATATTGCGATTCAATGTAAGTGGCTCCGTCGTCGTCTTGAGATAATCAAGGTTCATAAGGCGGCAGAGGCTGCTGATGCAATTTCCATGAATGCAGCTTTACTGGATGAGGAGAGGATACTGGCTCTGGAGTCAGCAAGGGTTGAGAAAGCGGTGAAGACTTGAAGGCAAAGACCAAGATTTTTCAGAAGAAGCTTGACGAGGCTTCTTACAGGGATATCCGTTGCTGGATGGTTTGCTCTGAGTGAGCATTTGTGGTTGTTGTTTTTGAATAAATCTGAGTTTCTAGTTAGGTGAAACAATTGATCATGGTGTGAACGAATTTTTCATTTATGTGTTTAATGAACAAAGGAGCATTCGCATGCTCTTTGGAGGAATGAAATTACATTTTGAAAATGCTTGAAATGATGAAGAGGTAGTGTATTTCATGGATCAGGCATAATAAGCTTTGAGCCATTTTCCATTGATGATGTTTCCTTCCTTTCCTCCATTGATTGCTAAAATTTTGTAGTATCCGCTAGACACTGCTTTGATAACAACATACGGCCCTTCCCATTTAGGAGAGAACTTAGGAGCAGACATGTCTTGTTGAATGTGCTTTGCCGTCTTTAATACCAAATCTCCTACTTGAAATGTTCGAGGTCTTACCATTTTGTTGTAGGCTCTGGAGATCCTCTGTTTGTAAGCTTCCACATATTTTTCCACCTTGGTTCTCCTTGATTCAAGCATATCTAGCTCAGCGATTCTTGATCTGGAGATTTCAGCCTCATCCCATTGTACACCACTGGATGCTGCAATCCTGGCTGAGGGAACTTTGATTTCTGCTGGAAGTATGGCGTCGGCTCCATAGACAAGGGAATATGGCGAAGTACCGATCGAGCTCCTTGGTGCAGTTCTGTAAGCCCATAGAGCCATGGGTAATTTCTCATGCCATGATCGAGGATTGTCATGAATCGTCCGACTGATAATCCTGATCAAAGTTTTGTTGGTACTTTCTGCTTGACCATTTCCTTGTGGATAGTAAGGCGTGGAGAAGATTTGTTTGATCCCATATTTATTGAGCAGCTTCTCAACATCTTGATTGGAAAAGGAGTTCCGTTATCTGTGATGATATGCTTAGGAACTCCGAATCTGCATATTATGTGCTCTTTGATGAAGGCGGCAATCGTCTCCAGTGGTGCTTCGAAGAGGAATAGCTTCGACCCACTTGGTGAAGTACTCTGTCAGTGATGATGTATTCATGTTGTTTTGAAGATGCTGGATTGATCTTCCCAATGATATCTAGTCCCCAGCTGTAGAAAGGCCACGGACTATTCACAGAATTCAACGGGAGACAAGGAGTGTGGATGAGATTACCATGGGTTTGGCATTGGTGACACCTCTGAACGTGTGCGGCTGCATCATCTTCCATGGTCGGCCTAATACTTCTCATGAATTTGAAGAAATAGTTTCCTCTTTCCTTGATGTTCTCCATCATGTACTTCCTTCAGGATTGTAGGGATTTCATGTTCGGCTAAGCACCTCAGTAAATTTCCACCAAAGCTTTTGCGGTATAAGATCCCATCGAGATAGACGAATCTCTTAGCTTTCTGAATGAGTTTGACTGCTTGCTTCTTTTCCAGTGGTAGTTCGTTGTCCCGGAGGTATTTGATGTAAGGCTCCCTCCAGTCCCCAGTGTGGTGGACGTCAAAACCTCCAAGTGATGAGGAGGTGTTTGGCAATCAGGACAAGATCCTTGTAAAGCTCTTGACTGAGTCTCCATGGATGGCCAGTAGTACCCCATTCTTTGAAGCTTTCTGTAAAGTGTTACCACTAACGTTTGCCCACAGACTTCCTCATGTATGCGCTTGAGTTGTTCTTCCGCTTCGTCGCTCCCAAGACATCGTGATAGAGATCCATCAGGGTTTCGATAGTATAGCCCTCCATGAAGCAAGAAGTAGTTCTTCAATTCCTTGAGGCTGACTTGGCCTTCTGAAATAGAGCTGCTCAATTCATGAATGATGGGTGCTCGCCAATCGTTCGCTGGAATGTCTTCGATCTGAGTGAGCCAAGTCGAAGATACTGTACGCCTCTGTACAGTGATCGTTTTCTTGCTCCTTCGAATTGCATCTTGGAGGCGAGAGTTGCTAGGCAATCAGCATGCCTATTGTTAGTCCGTCCAGTATGGACGATCGTTGCGTCAGCAAAATAGGTCAACAGTCGCTGAGCTTCGGTTCTGAATGGAGCAAGTGTGATTTCTTTGAGAGAATATGTTTTCATCTGGTTGACCAATAATTTTGAATCTCCCCTTATCTCGAGGTGTTTGCTCCTGCTTGCTTGGCCAAAGATAATCCTAATAGGAAGGCTTCATATTCCGCTGAGTTGTTGGTGCAGTGGAAATCCAACTTGAACGAATGTGAGAAAACTTCACCAGATGGAGACACCAGCACTACGCCCGCTCCTCCGGTGTCACTACTAGGGGTGGAAATCCATCAAAGTATAGAAATGTTTCTTCCTTGATGACCAAGATGTCTGGGAATTCGTCGGGCACTTCTTCATGTAGTGTTTGTTTGTCTTCCCCTGGAAAAGCAGCGAGCAAGTCTGCGACCGCTTGAACCTTTGATGGCTTTAGGTGGCGTGCAAGCTATGTAAATTCTGACATCTGGAGTAGCCACTTCGCTGGTCTCCCTATCAAGGATGGCTTTGATAGCAAGAACTTTATGGGATCAGCTTTGGAGATGAGTACGACACTGTTAGATAGTAAGTAATGTCTGAACTTCTGGATTGCATGTACCAATGCCAGGCATGCTTTCGGCCTTGGATATCGGAGTTGAGCATCTCTCATTGTGCGGCTGAAGTAGTAAATCGGTCGTTCGACGCCTTCGTCGTCTTCCTGAGCGAGGAGTGCGCCGATGGCGACGTCACTGGAGGCTGTGTAAAGAATCAGAGGTCGTCCCTGCACTGGAGACCTCATGACGGCCGGTGACAATAATATCTGTTGTATTTTATGGAAAGCTTCTTGTTGAACAGCTGTCCAGGTGAAGCTTGCTCCTTTTTCAGCAGAGGTGTGAACGAAGCAATGAGTTGAGCTAATCCAGGAATGAAGCGTCGAATATAATTTACCTTGCCCATAAAGCTCTGTAGTTCCTTCACGGTACGTGGAGGAGGCATGGTGGTAATAGCTTTTGCCTTGTCTGGGTCGACTTTGATCCCTTCAGCCGTGACCAGGAATCCTAAGAATTTTCCGGAAGAAACTCCGAATGCGCACTTTAAAGGATTCATTTTTAATTTGTATTCTGCATCTTTCAAACACCTGCCTTAGAACTTCGAGATGAGATGCTCGAGTCTTCGATTTTACCACCACATCATCAACATAGTCTTCTACTTGCTTGTGCATCATGTCGTGGAATATGGCAGTCATGGCTCGTTGATAGGTGGCACCAGCATTCTTTAATCCAAAGGGCATCACAGTGTAGTGAAAATTCCCAATGGGAGTACGGAACGCAGTCTTGTTGGCGTCATGTTCATACATCTTGATCTGGTTGTACCCACTATAGCCGTCCATGAATGAGAACATACCGTGACCACTGGTTGCATCGACGAGCATGTCAATGTTGGGTAGAGGAAAATCATCCTTTGGACAACATTTATTCAAGTTCCTGAAGTCGACACAACATCTGATTTGACCATTTTTCTTCTTAACAGGTACCACATTTGCTAGCCACGTTGGATGAAGAATAGGCTTGATGAACCCTGCTGCCAACAGTTTCTGGATTTCGACCTTGATTTGCTCCTCGACTTCGTGTCTAAATTGTCTGGGCGGTTGTTTGACAGCTTTGGAACCAGGGACGATGTGCAGGTGATGGGTGACGAGTTTGTCATCCAGACCCGGCATTTCTTCGTACGTCCAGGCGAAGACATCTTGATATTCTTTCAATAATTTTATCAGCTCGGTCCGCTCCTCTGGTGATAGTGCTGAACTGATCAGGATTGGCCTTGGATCGTCTTCAGTCCCAATGTTGATTGTTTCAAGATCGTCAGTGGTAGAGTCAGTGTCGTCCTGTAGTTGTCGTGGGGCATCCTGGACTTCTTCTTCAAGTGATAGCTCACTCTGACACGATTCTTCATGGTGGGGAGACTTTTCATCGTTCTCCCCGATTAATTGCTAATCTTTCCGTCGGCGATAAATGACTCTCCCTTCTACGTCTCGATCGGTCGTGAAGTTTGACCCTGGAGTTGAGACTTGATCATTATGGCGTTTAGTCGGTGTAGTAGGTGACTTGATCATTTTAGCAGCTGAGGATGACGGATCGTTATCAGCCTTCTCGATAGTCTTCCAGCTTGGAAGTGGAGTACTGCGAATCCTGCTTGGAGGTTCCGGGACGCCTTTTTGAGATTCAAGGAACTCAGTATCATAGACGGGAGCATAAGGAGATGATGAAGCCGGAATGCGAACGATCTTGTTGTCGAGCAGGGCCTTCATGCATTGATGGTATGTTGAAGGAACCACCTTGTTATCATGGAGCCATGGGCGTCCCAGTATTATGTGGTAGTCAGGTTCTTGCTCGATCACATGAAACTTTGCTTTCGATCGAATCGGCCCCACCCTCAAATCTATGTATGCATATCCATATGTATGGCTTTGACTTCCTTCAAATCCTGTCATTAGGATGGGATAGCGAACGATTTTACCTTGTGGGAATCTGGCCATCCTGAGAGTCTTCATAGTGACAATGTTGGTGGAAGCACCGGTGTCGACAAGAGCTCTTCTAAATTCGGTGCCTTTGATGAAACCAGTGACATACAATGCTCGGTTGTGTCCTTCATCCGTCATGCGATCTTCTTCTCCAAAAGAGATGTTGTCGATCGAATGCCCAGGCACTAGGGAGACTTCTTCAACTGATGGTGTTGGTGGCGTTATTTGCACGCTGGATGATATCTGGTTGAGTGCTGAAAATGTGTCTGTGCGCTGATCCCTGGAGAAGTGCAGGAGTTCACATAGATTTTCAATCAAATGTGTGACCTCTTGTTCCACCGGCTTCTCGTATGTGGTGAAGCTGTTGATTTGAGGGTCAGATGACGCTTCAGTCCCCGGTGTTGAGGCTTCTGGAGCGGAGATACCGCCTAACTCGGATGTTAATCTGATGAGAAAGTCGAGGATGTGGTTTATCGTCTCCTTCATCAGGTCCATGTTCCTGGTATGGACCTCTAGGATTTGAGCCAACTCTGCCAAAGTCGGGATCCCTCTGCCTTCCATGCCGCCAGGTGTAACATGAGGAATGTTGCCGTTTGAAATATTCTGATCTGAATTAGTTGAATTAGTCCTAAGACCAACCATCTTGTGAGATTGTTAGATTGCAACCGAGAGATTAATCTCCCACTGTGGTCGCCAATCTGTAGATGGGGAAAAACGATTTGCTGGTTTTTAAGGAATTGAGGAGACGACCGTACGGAGGAGACTCCTCGAACCGAGCGAAATGTTAAACCTCACACAGATGCACCGCTGCAAAGGGGGTGCTTTAGATTCGAGAGATCAATCTGTAGTACTCCGGCCTAAATCAAGACAATGACCGTTCCAGAGTAAATTCGGTCACAAGAGAGGATGGGTTGATCTGTAGGAGGGAAGCTGGAAATGTGTGGAATCAATGGTAATCAAAGATTGTGGGTGTGTGAATTCTGAATATGATAAGCTCTGAATGATTGAAATTGCTCAATTGAGAGTAGTTGCTCAATTGATGAGTTGATGATCTCGTGTTGTCGATGAGACGTGAGATTGATGATACTGTGATGATTCAATCATGATTCAGAGACTTATTTATATTGCTGGAATTTTAGACACCATGATCCATGAAGTGTGACAGTTGATGGAATCAAGGAGTGGGGAAGTGGAGATCGTGTTTGAAACCAGTTGCTCAACGTGTGGAGACTTGGTCGATTTTCCACCCACTACCTCGTGAATTCCTTCAACTGATTGCACGACTTGCTCACATTCCATCGTGTGTTTGAACACACGTGCCGTAGACCGCCAGACCAAAACCCTAAGTGATATCCCCCCAAGTGACACGATTGACGTCTCGTGGTTTGTTAGTCAATTGATGACTTCGTGGTTTGATGGGACGATGAGTCCATGTAGTTGCTGAGTTGAACATGATGTTCTGAAACTCATGAATTGAACATGTCATGAGACAGAGGTATAGTTCTTACGATGAAGTGAGCAAGTATTGCTCATTCGATGGATCGTTGAATATTGATTGTTGAACCAATATTCCTTGGTTTGAGCAAATATTTATCATCTGAGCAAGTGTTGCTCATGTGATGAATTGTTGAATATTTGATCGTCTGAGCATGTGTTGCTCATCTGATGGATTATTGGCAGCGTACCAAAAATATTAATTAGAATACTGGTCGTTGAACCGAGCATAATTAATAAAATTAATGACCATGAGGCTCGTAAAATTATTAAGGTTGGAATCTGGAATGATGATCCTTGGATTCAGAAACCCTAATTTGATCAATTGATGATCAATTCATGGTTCGTCAGAATTTAACCATGGGACGAAGGAGGGAGCGACTACATGGGACCGTGGATCAACCATGTAGTGTCCATATGCTCACGTGAGCAAATACGAAGAACTCCTGAAGAGTTGACGATTTGTTGGTGAAGAATGATTAAATGCTGGTTAATCATTTATTCGAAAATGCTCGTCTGAGCCTTAGGTGAGAAAACCTAATTAATTATGACGAGGCGAGGGACCGACCATGGAGTCATGAAACCGGCCCTGGGTTGTCACGTGACCGCCTGACGATCACTTCATGAAAATCCAAAGTGTTTGGAAGAGTTTTGGACCTAATACGAGCAATTGTGCAAATTAGGTCAAAACTGTGAAAATTGATGGGACCGGCTTCCGTGAGCCAAAGAGCCAATCTTGGTCGGTCAAGATAGCGTGCTCGTGTCCCCAAGGCGTCCGCGTCTCAGTCCTGAGAATTTTGATATTTTCTGGCGTGCAATTGAGCATCCATTCGAGAAAATATGCCAAAATTAGGGTTTCGACGAAACTGAGGAAAACACCATGAGATGATGAAAAATAATTATAAAATAAGGAATGAGGAGGCGTGGGACCGCCGTGGTCAAGGCATGGTCGGCCGGTCGTGACCACGGTCCCGTGGTGCCTTTTTTAATTTTATAATATTTTGATGATTTTATGAAAAATTCATGAATTTTGAGAAATTTGATGAATTTAGGGAGTTTCCATGAATTGAAGGAGTTTTCATGAGTTCAGGAAGCAAAATATTAAAATAATAAAAACAAGGGCGTGTGGGACCATGGAGGCATGGCCGGCCGGCTAGGACCGGTCCCACGAGTTTCATAATTTTTTAATATTTTTAGGTATTTTTGATGATTTGAGGGAATTTTTCCTAATTTGAGAGAAATACCATGAAATCAAGGAATTTGATGAATTCAAGGAAAATAATAAAAATAATAAAATAATAAACAAAGGGCGTGTGGGACCGGCTAGTGGCCCGGTCCCACAAGTTTTTCATAATTTATTTTATTTTTTTATGATGATTTGTGCAAAAATACCATGAAATCAAGGAGTTTTTTCATGAAATTAGAGAAATAATAATAATAATAAATAATAAGGAACCGTGGGGTGTGGGGCCGGTTGGCCAATGGTCACGCCCCACACTCCTTTCCTTAATTTTATATTATTTTTTATGGATTTATGGAAGTACCATGAAACCGAGGAGTTTCCTCGAGACGAAGGAGATTTGATAAAATGAGAGAATTTTCATCAAATCATGGAAAATAATAAAAATGCATTAAAAATATAAAACTGGCGTGGGATTGACCACGCACGGTCGGTCGTGTGTCCGTGCTCCCAGCACCCTGGTCAATATTTTTAATTATTATTATTTTCTTCTCATTTTGCATAGGTTCATCGTTTTGTTGTATTTTTGAAATACTCGTGTCGTGCGGTGACTGTTAGTGTATCGTCGTTGAATACACCTTCACCATTTGAATCGGGGCTTACTTAGAGGTAGCTCAGACGCCCGGTTGTTGATTATTTATTACTAATTGTGGAATTCGGTGGAGAATAATTCACAAAACTGAGCAATAAGATGTTTATTATTAATTCATAATCAGCTGAGGATTCGACTACGAATTCAGAATAATAAAGTGAGCATTACCATTCCATGGGATCGTAGATTCGACCATAGAATCGGAGTAATTAAGATTTATCTATTACCATTTATGAGACCAGTTGTGGATTCGATCATGAAATCGGAGTAATGAGATAATATAGTTATTGTATTCTATGAGATCAAGTGTGGATTCGATCATAGAATCAGAACAATTGTTTATTGCCATTCCATGGGACCAGTCGTGGATTCGACCATGGAATAGGAGCAATTGTTATTGCCATTCCATGGGACCAGTCGTGGATTCGACCATGGAATAGAGCAATAATAGATTATTCTGGGAATTCAGTAGTGAATGTCACGGCAGAATTAATCTTAATTAGGAATAATTAACTTTGTAGCTCTATACTAGCAGAGCAAGCTGTCTAGGAGCATTAATTATCCCGATATGAGCTTGTCGGTAAGTCATATCCTTTATATAGTCAAGGTAAACTTGTTGTTTGTTCCTAAAGACGTTATCGCTCTATACTAGTAGAGCAAGCTGTCTAGGAGCCGTCCATCTCGTGATATTATATAGAAATAATCACCGAAAGTATTCAGTATTCATGAGATATGCCGTTGTCCAGTCGTCAGACTACATATCTACATGTACTCTGAGAGAAAGTACTCTCCGTTGAGAATTCGATGAGAGACCCGTGTCTCGATACTCACGTATGATTGCTGAGTCAGAGCTTCGTATAATTATGAGTTTACGATTTTATCCTTTGTCGAAAGTCCACCATCTACGATACTGTATAGAAAAAATAAGGACAAGTGTACCCGTCTTTTATCTGCTTGACGGGTTATCTTGGTTATGAATTCAGCTTTCTTCGCTGAAGCCTCCTCAAAAACCACATATCAACATGTTTGTATCTATACTTGCTTCAAATCTAAACTACCTGGAAAAAAACACAATGATACTGAGTCAGTCTATGTGTCCATGTCATAAACACACAAGGAACTACTTATACAAAAGTTGAATCAAACCACCTAACTTAATTACTAGTCTTTGCACCTGCAATTTCGAGTACTTTATAACTTATCACTTACAAGTCTGCACTTCACAAAAGAGAGTTTCTTACTACCAGTACCAGAAGCATCACAACATGTGTTTAAACAATAAGCACCAGCAGGCTCACAACCCACCATGCATCACCACTAATAAAACAGAGGAAAGCATCAACAAGAAATCTACAGAAAACCTACATGAGAAGATCGACTGAAGCGAATTGAAAGACCAGTCCCAAGGTAATGTATTGTATACCCTATCAATGTAAATTAGCAAACATTAGCAGATGGCCAACATAACTAATGCTAGCTTTGAACACTGAAAACCCACCACTGCTTTCATGCCACCGAAAAGAATCCTCATGCCACCGAAAAGAATCCTATAGAAGATGGTAAACATAACTAAAGCAACAAAAACAAGGACACCAATGGTGATATTTGGTTGTTTCTCACCTTCACAATAATATCCTGCACGATTTGATGCAACTCTGTTAAACAAAATTATATCAACCTAAAGTGGTGTAGAGAAGAATCTCAAAGTTTAAAAGTTTTAACTGAAAGCATATTTGTCTTGTTCATACTTTAGAGCAACAACTTACATAAGGCCTCATTTATCTTTTTTTACAAGTCCATAAAAATTTTGTTGGTAAAGGGTAAGGAAAAAAATCAGAAATTTCAGAGAGATTACCGTCATAAATCGCTTGCAGTTGCATCCCCAGCCTTATGATTTTCTTCCTCAAGTTGAATTTCAGCTTCCATGTTTTCTGTCTATACTCTTATGCAACCTTCTCATTTGTTGCTATAAAAATGTCATCAAACGAGATACTATCTTGCATTGTCCTGATCTTAATTCCAATGGCAACAATAGGCTCAAAATCAGGTTTCATCTAAACTACCTGAAACAGAAACAACAAAAACCCATTAAGGCATTGAATTTTATTCCCACCATGCTATCAACACATACATCATATCAAATTATCAATACAAAACCAGAATCATGAAAAACCTTAAACCCGTAAAACCTTTTTAGACAAAAAATAAAAACAATAAATCAGTACTTGAAATTGAAAAACCTAAATATCGACATAGCCAACATCTTACTAAAGAAACTTACATTGAAATTTTATTAAAAACTATCAAATAACAAGGCTTAAAAAAACTTGAAATAAGCCCTAAGACTGATAATTGATATCCATACCAAATGAATACATTTTTACAACAAATAAAAGTGGAGAATTTATACCTGAAGATGTCAGGGAAATCCAACAGAGACTGATAATCGGTCTTCCAATTAGTAACTCCTACAATAGAAATCCAAACAGATTTAAACCCTTAACAAACAAAATTAACAAGAACAAAGATAGAAAAGGGGGAAACTTACGTCTTCAAAGCCTAACTTTAATTACCCAAGTTGCATCAAACGAAACCTTAACAAAAAAAAGGAGAACAATTAACAACTCAAATAATAAAGATCAAAAGGAAAATGATCGAATAAGAATGGTTCTGACATGGATTGAAGAAAATGGTTTTATATAGAAAAAAATAATTATACGAATGGATCCGGAAAGATGAGAAGATAATATTTTTTCATGGAAGTGGTGTGTTTTGTTTCATGAAACTCCTATTGGTTTGTAAGATAACATTAAGATCTGGGCAGATGTAGGAGAAAATGATTTTTCTTATAAGGCTCTCGGCTGAGAAAGAGAGATGAAGGAATGAAAATATATTTTTGTGAGGTGATAAAAACAATGAGATAAGATTCTTTTAATCCATCCATTCAGTTTAGTTTACTAAATCGTGACCATAGAAAGTGTGGGACCCTAAAAATGTAATCATAAGAAAATCCGTGATCGTCCGTAGCAGAATGGGTCGTTATCCAAAGGATAAAATTTTAAATTAAACTAGTTATTCTAGGACCGTTTTTAACGCTTTTCTAAATATATGACCGTTTTGACCGGTCTACGGTCTATTGACCGCCATTGAGAGTCATGGATTGGGTCAGAAAGACCCATTTTCCATTAGTGGCAAACCCCGATTTGAAGACTATATAAAAGAGAACTCTAACAACTGGGAAACCTAATCCCCACACCTCTTGTGTGATACTAGTTGCGACTAGAGTCGATTCTCCTTTAACTTAGGTTTTTCCTAAAACCATTTTAGGTTAATGACTTAAAGACTTCATTGAGATTGTGAAGCCAGACCCAACTATTTTCTCTGTAGTTGCGTGTTCTGATCTTCCTTTGTTTTATCGTATTGAGTACTATCTTCTCTAAGATTTGCTCGAGATTTAATCACCGGTAGGCAAAATAAAAAGTAGTCACAAACATCTTCGTCTCATCGTTTGTGATTGCACAATATCTTGTTTCGCTACCATACGATTAAGATTATTGTGAGATGATTGATATTACTAGGTTGTTCGTCGGGAATATAAGTCCGGCGTATCGATTGGTTCATGTTCACCTTGATTTATCAAAATATGAAACAAAACTCATAGGTATTTCTGTGGGAGAAAGATTTATCTATTCAATAGACTTTTCTGTGTGAGACAAATTTGTTTATCAAGTCTTCGACTTTGGATCGTAGCAACTCTTAGTTGTGGGTGTCTTAAATTTTGATATGTAGATCAAATTTGAGATGAATATCATTGATTAGACAAACAATAAAAATTAAATCAATGATAAAATGAATAGTAAAGAAAAACAAATCTACATACCAAAATGGAATAAGAAAGACATGAGACAACGATATTACGTGGTTCGGTCATCTCGACCTACGTCCACGGAGAAAAATATAAGGGTGAATGATATTGATCATCAGAAATTCTGAGATGATATTACAATTTCAATTACACTCTATTTATAGAGTTGAGAGGGTGAAAATATATTACTAATTAATATTAGAATATGCTTATTCGGGAAACCAAAATATTACATGCAATATTATATCTTGCAATCTTTAATTATCTTCTCTTCATATACACTGCACGGAAATATTCTTTTCAGGGTCACTTCGGCTCACTGCACGAGCGCACACGAACATAATATTCCAACAGGGTGAGATCAGCTAAGGGAATCAAGTGCGCAGAGTCCTACTGGGATTCAGAGGCGTAAGGAACGCGACTTTACCTTGTTCATTGTGAGATTGGTTAGGTCCAACTACATTCATGTCCGAAGTTAACTTGCAGTAGGATAGTGTCTATAGCAGATTAATACAATGTGGTGTTCAAATCTGGACTAGTTCCCGGGGTTTTTCTGCATTTGCAGTTTCCTCGTTAACAAAACTTTTGGTGTCTGTGTTATTTCTTTTTCGCATTATATTTCTTTATAAAATTAAAATATCGCAGGTTGTGGTAGTTCAATCAATTAGATAATGCAACCATTGGTTGTTGATATATATTGATTGACACTTGAGCATTGGTCACCGTTCAAGTTTTTCCTCATAATAATTAGGCTCACGGATTTTATCTGTTTGATTTGCTGATTACATTGAGAAACAGAGATACAACTCTTGGATATATTTCTTGATAAGAGCTCGCTTTATTAGTTGGTACTCTCAGATTTATATTGGAGTTTGTCCATACAGATTGCTAAACGAAATATTGGGTGTGGTTGTTAGACCCCCGCTTTTTCACTTATGCTTCCTAACATTCTTTTTCTTCTTGTTGTTTTCAGCAGGTTGGCTGGAACTGTCCATTCTATGGTGTGACTGGAAATATGGACCCAAAATTAAACATAAAAAAATCTACAATATGCGACATGAAAATCCAACATTTTATTAGTAGTTCCAAACTTACAGTACGAAAAATTTCTCAAACCCTAATATATATCACCCCTCATATTAATCACTACAATTAAGTTTTGTTCATTTAATCCTAGGTTCATAGTATGAATATGCAACATCATAACAAGCTATGATTTAAGATGAGAAATCAACAATATTGTATGGCATGATAACCAATCATAAGCTAACTTAGACATATTAGTACTTAGACTAAGACTAGAACTTAACAAATCAAGAAAGGATCTTCAGGAAAAACAAACAAATGAGACTACAACAACAACTGCGGAACAACAAAGGCAACTGAAGAACATGTAAAAAATTCTGAAAAAGAAAAGGTCAAGCCAAATACAAGATAACAACAAGAACAAATACAGGTCTCAACAGACAAGGATCTAGACTGGAATTTAAAATACAAGAAATGCTAAAAGTTAAAGTTGACCCAGGCTTGCAGATATACAACAAAGCACTGCAACTACAAAAACTGAGTTACAGGCAACTGCAGATACAAAAACAGAATTGCAGGAAAACTGTAAAGCATAGCAGCTGCAATATCTGTATTACAGACGACTTAAGTTGCAGAAACATAATTGCATGCATGTAAACTGCAAATCACTGCAGCTGCAAAATTTGCATTACCCACAATCCTATCAATATTTATGATTGGCTTCCGGACAGTGGTGCAACAAATCACATGATAAATATATAATCTGGGTAATCTTCAAACTCATTGTCAATATATGGGTCCTGATCAGGTTCAAACTCATTGTGAATAAAAGCTATCAGCAAGCTTTTGATTTTCGTTCTTTTTAGCTTCTTATATTCATCATCTTATTTTCCAATTATTTTGACCGAGTAAGATTCTTATTTATAAAAAATTATGAGTACTCAGAGTTATTTATGGTTTGGTAGTTGTTAAATTGGGTGCGTGTAAATGTTTCGCATTGACCAATAATAGTCAACGCTGAGAAGTAACTTGGGACTAGAAATAAATGATTTGAGACTAGTATGTCCATGTTGAAAAGCAACTCGGAACCAGTCATCTTATTCTAAAGTCCTCTTAGTTACGGGTATGCTTTCTTTCTCTTTTAACAAGTGTATTCTTCATCTAATTACGGATATTGAATTGATAGCCCAAGGATGCTGCTAGGGTGTGAGATGCTTTATGTGTTTCATAGGAACTTGTTCTGACTTGTCCAGCGGGGATCCACTGCATTACGCTCCTATATCATGCCAAATAGAATTATTTTTACCTAAATATATATAACGTTGTTCCTTGTTTAGTGTTATTTGTGCTACTGGTTCTGATTATTACTCAATAATGCACATATTACCACATTATCTACCCGGATCTAGGTTGTTCTATTTAAATATCTTACACTTTGCAGTAAATGTAGCCCCGAAATGGACCCTAACATCTGGAAGACAATCCTGAACAGAAATCTTTCTCCTTCATTCATTGTTTCTTGTTACAAACTCATGTTTATGAATATCAGTGATATGCCAAGACTTATGAGTTAATCCTTTTCACATAATTCTGTCACACCAGGTGTGGAAAATTGTTCTTCCACCTTGTATGCTTCCCTTATTAATTGGTACATTTGCTTTCCTTTCATCCTCAATCTTATATTTCATTGCTTTGTTTATGTCCCAGCATGAAGAGGATCTGAAAGCCTTAAAAAACAACATCTGAAACAAGACTCGATCAGCTTAAAACTTAGACTCAGAGACATAGAACTGAAGCTGAAGATACGGCGACCTCATAACCTTAATATTGTAAGGTGGAGTTGGCGGGATTCAAAGGTATGCACGAACATATTGTGTTGTTCCACCGATGGATAAGAGGGTAGTACATGTTCCCTGTTGGTTAAACTTCAACGTAGAAGTCACTAACAAGATGGTTAGGACAAGATTATGAAATTTATGTAATCCTAAGGGAATTAGAAGTCATCTAGTTCTAAGAAAAGGAAAGACATGTAATAAGGTAATAGGACTAGGAAAAGGAATTCATAGTTCTATATATATATATATATGCTCACCAAAGTTGTGGTTGATCATATGAGCAAGATTAGAGCTTGTGTTTAGTTTTGAGAGATTTTTTAAACATCAATAAAAGAGAGTTGTCTTTATATAAGCTAAGTTTCATCTTGCAGTTGCCATTAATTGGTATCAGAGCTTGTCTACACCGAGCCATGGGAGACGAGAGCACCATCATACGTACAAGACAGATACAAAAGCCACAGTACCTGGAGGATTATGTTCTTCAAGCTGCAGAAGAATGTGAGATTATGCTACTTTCTGTTAATGATGAACCAAGGAATTTTCAGGAAGCAAAGGTCTCGACTAAATGGACACAAGCATGTAGAGAAGAAATTATTTCAATCAACAGAAACAAGACTTGGTTTCTAGTTGATAAGCCAGGTGGGGTAAAAGTGATTGGTCTCAAGTGGATCTTCAAGGTTAAAAGAAATGTTGATGGAACTATTAACAAATATAAGGCAAGACTTGTAGCCAAGGGATACGTTCAAGAATCAGGCATAGACTTTGATGAAGTTTTCGCACCAGTTGCTAGACTAGAGACAATTCGTCTCTTAATAGCAGAAACAACATCAAACTCATGGGAAATTCACCACTTAGACGTTAAGACATCATTCTTACATGGTGAATTACGAGAAGATGTGTATGTTGAACAACCAGAAGGTTTTGAAGTAAAAGGACAAGATCATAAGGTTTATAAGTTATAAAAATATCTATATGGTCTAAGACAAGCTCCTCGAGCCTGGAATACAAAGTTAGATCAAATCTTAAGAGAAATCAGATTTGTTAAGTGCTATAAAGAAACATCAGTATACAGAAGAGAAGAAAAGGGAACGCTTCTTGTGATTGCAGTCTATGTAGATGATCTATTTTTGACTGGCAACTCCCTTAAGGTGATCAATGAGTTCAAGAAAGATATGTCATCTAAGTTTGAGATGTCAGACCTCGGAAAACTCACTTATTACCTTGGCATAGAAGTCCATCAAGGAGTAGATGGGATTCAGATTAAACAAGAAACTTATGCAAGGAGAATTCTGAAAGAAGCAGGACTTGAAACTTGTAATCCAACTAAGATACCAATGGAGTTTGGACTTAAAGTTTCAAAAGCACAAGAAGAAGCTGAGATTGATCCAACGAGTTATAGAAGAAATGTTGGATGCCTTAGATACTTGTTACACACAAGACCAGACTTGGCTTTCTCTGTGGGAGTAGCAAGACGTTATATGCAGAGTCCACGCAAGTCTCATGGTGATGTAATAAAGCAGATATTGAGATATCTAAGAGGAACAATCAGCTATGGATTGAAGTATGGTCGAGGAGGATCAAAAGGAATTGTTGGGTATAGTGACAGCAGTCATAATATTGACCAAGATGATGGAAAAAGTACAACTGGTCATATATTTTATCTAGGAGAAGCACCTATTACATGATGTTCACAGAAGCAAGACACTGTAGCCCTCTCATCCTGTGAAGCTGAGTTTATGGCTGCAACAGAAGCAGCTAAACAATCAATATGGCTTCAAGAAATGTTGGGTGAAATCAAAGGAAGAGAACCTGAAATTTTTTTCATCAAGATTGATAATAAGTCTGCAACTGCACTCACTAAAATCCAGTGTTTCATGGGAAGACGAAACACATTCACAAAAGGTATCATTTCATACGAGAACGTATCGAGAAAGAGATCATCAACGTTGAACACATACCAGGAACTGAGCAGAAAGCAGATATATTGACAAAGTCATTAGCTCGGATCAAGTTTGAAGAAATGAGACAATTGATTGGAGTACAAGATATGTCACGGGTAAGGTTGAAGCTTAACGGGGAGAATGTTGGTTAAACTTCAACATAGAAGTCACTAACAAGATGGTTAGGACAAGATTAGGAAATTGATGTAATCCTAAGGAAATTAGAAGTCATCTAGTTCTAAGAAAAGGAAAGACATGTAATAAGGTAATAGGACTAGGAAAAGGAATTCATAGTTCTATATATATATGCTCACCAAAGTTGTGGTTGATCATATGAGCAAGATTAGAGCTTGTGTTTAGTTTTGAGAGATTTTTTAAACATCAATAAAGAGAGTTGTCTTTATATAAGCTAAGTTTCATCTTGCAGTTGCCATTATTCCCATGAACCATATGCATAAGCATCGTAAGAGTAAGCATCAAAGAACTACTAAAATTTGTTTCAAAATTTGATTTCTGACTAATTTTAGTTATTTTACCTTGCTCCAAATACAGAGATTTCGCGTGGGGAGTCGTAGAAGAGGATGGCTCATTCATACATCATCAACGGAGAGCTAACAAAGACAGCAACTTCGGAAGTGAATTCCTAGACTACTATGTGTACTAGTTGAAGAAAGAAAGGGAAACTAAAGTGCAGAAGCTGACTCCAATTTCTAGATAAACCACTTGGTATTGGTTAGAGCATTATGTACATCTACTGTTGTTCGAATTGGATGCTTGAATTTTGTTGTGTCACCGAGATAGTGGTAACACCAAAAAGTGTTTCGAGAATCAATATGACCATATTCTTTCTAACCTTTTTTTACAATTTAGTTTACTAGGAAACATATCTCTATAGACATCGTGTTTTAGATATCGTAGACTCGGATTTAATCTACTTTGAAAAGGATATTTTGTGGTTCTCTCTTAGTTTGTCTTTAGCCTTAGACATCTATTCATTTTTAAGGTAAATCTCATTCCTCTGTTTTTTTCCTCCAAATTCTCGTTTGTTCCGTGTTAGTTTGTTCTTCGTTAATTTTTAGAGTTCCCGGCGGAGGTTTGTATAACTTATTAGTTGTAGCTGCCGCTGAAGACTATTCTGTCTATGGTTCTGCTGGGTCTTCAGAAACCATATAAGTCCGGAGGATAGGGTACTGCATGCCATGGATAGGCAGTTATCCATGCCATTTATTTGTGCTTCTGAATAGGCAGTTATCGCTAATTTTTGTTATGGTAAGATCCCTCGGGTTGCTAAATGGATAAGGTTTATACAGCTTTGGGCAGTGTCAACTTCGTGCGTAGTTACAAGAAAGTTTAACTTGTCGGTGGATAAACCAGCTAAAAGAGGTGTAGGTGTAGGTGCAGCTTTGGCTGATTTTCTTTAACATGTAAGGTGCTCCAGTTTTGTTTATTCTTTTTTCTTTTTCTTTTTTATAATTTGATGCCTTTGTTCCTAAAAGAAGAAGGTTATTATTGGGGCGTCGCACTCCAATAGAGGGGTTTTACTTGGATTTTTAATATCCAAAAAAGTGGTTATGGGATATCCTAACACATATACAAAATGTCTAGATTACCCTTTAGCTAGAAGTGATTTTACGTCCAAGTTTGGATTAATTCCAACCGTAAAATTTTATTTGCATGTAATTTTACGTCCAGGTTTGGATTAGTTCCAACCGTAGAAGCTCATTTGACGTCCAGGTTTCTTTTAATTCCAACCGTAGAATCCGATTTTACGTCCGGTTTTTTTTTTTAATTCCAACCGTAGAAGTGATTTTACGTCCAGGTTTGGATTAATTCCAACCGTAGAATTTTATTTGCATGTAGTTTTACGTCCAGGTTTGAATTAGTTCCAACCGTAGAAGCTCATTTTACGTCCAGGTTCCTTTTAATTCCAACCGTAGAATCTGATTTTATGTCCAGTTTTCTTTTAATTCCAATCGTAGAAGTGATTTTACGTCCAGGTTTGGAATATTTCCAACCGTAGAAGTGATTTTACGTCAAGATTTGGATTATTTCCAGCCGTAGAAGTTTATTTTACGGCCAATTTTTCTTCCCACAAAAACTTTGTCCCAGAATTCACCAAGTATACAACAAAATTCATTAATTTAATTTTTATCTAATTAAATTAAATTAAAATTAACTAAATAAGGGTTGTTTAGTCATTACAAAATTATTTGAGATAAGGGGTTTTTGATATTATTTATGAGTGACCCGTTTTTGTCCTATTAGGTGACGCCCCTCTAATGGAATGTGACGCCCCAATAATAGCCTTCTAAAAGAAAGGGATACTGTCACTTTTTCATTTTAGCCTAAAAATAACCCAAATTGAAAAAGCAAAAGTAACTTCGTTTTAGGTTGGAGTAAAATTTCAGGTCCCTTTAAATACAATCTGCAGGAAAAGGAAGAGATAGTGAACTAAACTAGATAACTGCTGCAGCAGTAAAGGGACAACCAAAGAAGAAAAAAAAAACAAACTAAAAAGTAACAAACGATACTTGTACATGTCCGTGATAATACTGTTTTGTTCCTTTTTTTTTTTTGGCACATAGAGCAAATTTGATTAATTCTGATTGATGTAATGGATATTTTAAGAAATCTTAAAATGTGTCCTATCTGGAAAAAAAAAAATGAAATTGTCGTCAACAGCAGGGTTCGAACCTGCGCGGGCGAAGCCCAACAGATTTCAAGTCTGTCTCCTTAACCACTCGGACATATTGACTGGATGTTGATACCTCACAGTTAATCCTTAATAAAACAGCTTCAAATGCAGATAGTTTCTTTTTTCTTTTTTCTTTTTTTTGATAATTAACCCTGTCAAATGTATTCTATTGAATACGATTCTTTACCATCCGTATCGTTTTCTGATGAAGCAAAAAAAAAAAAAAAAAAAAAAACTACGGAATGTGGAGTTAGAATTGAGCCTACTTGTAACTGTTTGATTTGCTAAACTATCTTGAATTCTGGGTGTTATGATTCATGAAAAAAATATGTTCAGCAGATATGTTTCATTAATTTGTAATCTGTCGGAGTTGAGAAAACATAGAGGAAACGCATTGTAAGCTTTTTAGGCTTTCTCAAGTATACACGGACTTCATGCATATCGTTGTTGGACTTGGGCTGGTCACTCCTATGGCCCAACAGTCAGGTTTCCCTGGCTAGTTAGGGTAGGAAAAGGAAACGAGATCTCCCCTCCTTTAAAACACTAAATCATATAAGCTCCCACATCGCATGGTGAGTGTGATATCTCTCTCAAATTAAATTAGATAAAAGCTTTGAAAAAGAGCAATCCCTGTGACGACAAGTGTCGGGACTCTATTGGTCGAACTATAAAATCTGAATTACACTCTTATTGCACCTTGTATTTAACTGGTCGATTATAACGTTGTTAGCGTAAATGTGGGTATACAACACTTCTATCAGCTTTTGTGCCTAAATAATTCCTTACACTTTGTTCACACTGGATACTTAACTGTACGTTAAGTTACGACGTTGGTGTGGACATTACTTACCTCAGAATCTAGACCCAAAACCTAATATTTGAGTCAAAATCAATATTTACAAAGAAATCACTTCTCTCTCTCTGTTCTCCTTCTCAGTCTTTCTGTTCTTCTTGGTTCGTATGTTCTGATTGTTTTTTTTTTCTGATCGATCATGTGTTGATTGTTCAACATAATTTTTGTTCTAATTATTGTTTGTTTTGTTTTATTTTGTAGGAGTGGTTTTTTAAGAAGAGATTAAATAGCCAAATCCAATTATGTATTGGTAAACCCTAACTTTGTTCCGTCTCTTTATTTCTCTGAATCAATGAGACGGAGAAAAGATCCATTAGGAATTGATCTTTTAGGCATTAATTAATTACTTCCTCCGTTATTTTTTAATAGACCAGTTTTGTTTTTAATGAAATTTAAGGAAATTAAGAAAACTAATCATTGAAAGTGGTCTTCGTGACACTTGTCAATAAAAGAAGTGAAGTGAAATGGTCTCCATGACACTTGTTAGCAAAACAGGTAAAGTGAAGTGGTCCACATGACACTTGTCATCAAAAGAAATTAAGAGAAAAGTGGTCCCAAAAAAATTAAAATAACATTTGACTTCAATTAGGAAACTGACCTATTTTTTTGAAACTTTTATTTATAAAAACTGACATATTAAAAAGTAACTGAGGGGCGTATTAAACTTATAAGGACTCAAAAAAAAAAAAACAACTGATGCTGTAACCATGGTTCGTATCAATTCCCCCCAAAACCTTATCTATAATTATTGTATTGATCTATGCGGATTAAAGGAGTTGTGCTTCTGATGTTATCAACTAGAGTCGCTTACTGTGATGGTTAGCGGTGATGTATTTTATCTTATTGGCTGCAGGGGTTATGTTGATTCATAAGCAGCTTCTGGGAGGAGAGGAATTGGATTTGATTCACGAACTTGATGAGCAAAATAAGATAGAAACTGCATTTGGTAAGCATGATATGTTAATGGGTGTTTATTTTCCTTCAAAAAAAAAAAAAAAAAGTTAATGGGTATGGGTGTTTACGTTTTTCCCCCAGCCAGTTGTGGATTTCAAAAAAGTAAAGGAACATTTAAATTCAGAGCTTAATGTGTTTGTGGAAATGTCTAGGAGAAACTCAGGTTCAATTTTTGACTTTTTGGTTTGGTTTCGCATAATTTGTTGTTCCATTTAAATGCATGAAGTAGATTTGAACACATTTGAAGGGGTTTACGTTCCCATTAGACTTCAACAATACCAAATGAGACCTGGTAGGTTTGTAAATTATTGCTAAAGATGTGTTTTTGGAGGACAAGAAAGAGCAGTTAGTTAAAGTCTATTTTTTTATTCAAAACGGTAAATTATTATATCATCGTGAATGGACACAATGGCAACAATATGTTCCTGGAAAGAAGAAATGAGCTGTTAGGAAAAAAAACTTCATCATAATAAATTTACAGATGGGTATCGCTTGAAATAGATGAAAATTGTAAATTCACATGATTTGATATGTAAATTAATCTGTCACGGGTCTCATTCTCCCGAGTCCCAACTATCTGTCCCATTTTTTAAATGAATCCACATACTCACTTTGCTGACTCATTTTCTTTAAACTCTGAAAAATACCTTGCATCATATTTACCTTGATTGTAGATTTCTTAGAATGACATTATACTTACAATTTTGACTGTCACATGATTGTAACTGTAATATGTCATTGGAACCCTCCTCTCCTCTCTATTATAGAGCTCAAGTAGTTTCAACATAGTTCGGTAATATGTAGTCAACTTTGCATGATATGAGTGCACCCTTCTTAGTTAGTTTTTTCCGTAATAACTTTTTTAAGTGTGTCAAACATATGAAATCCTAACTGGATATCTGGACTTGCAGGTTTTAGAAGCAAGTCTTGGACATGTGAAGGCTCTATATCGTCGTGGCATGACACACATGTCAGCTGGAAATTTTGAGGAAGCAAGGAGTGATTTTAAGAAGGTACTTGGTGCTTCTTTTTTTAGTTTCCATTTGCTTCTCAGAAGAATACTCTTCCGTTCCCCATACTTCAGTTTACAGAATCTGAAGACTTATTTTCCTGACCGTTGTTAGATGATAACCATTGACAAATCCTCGGAACCTGACGCAACAGCATCTCTTAAAAAACTCAACCAAAAGGAACAAGTTGGTAATTAGTCACTCATTCTTATAATTTGTTTGTAGTCTTTAAAATCATTTGTCGTGAAACAGGAAGTTGAGATGAAGGCTAAAAAAGCAATTTAAAGGACTGTTGGAAAAGAAGCCTGGGGAAATTGCTGATGCTGGAACTGTTTTAGGCAAAGATAAGAAAGCTGAAAATGATGAAAACCTTGAACGTGGCAACGATGCTGCACAAGATTAAGAAAAGGAAGTCAAAGAAGAGGAAGGAAGAAAAAGAAGCTCCACCCTCAAAGGGGTTTGTTTAACAGGATTTGGCCTGTTGGTAGTAGAGTATTCTTTGCACTTGGTTTATAAAGATGTTCCATCATAATGAATTTACTGCTGTTATGGAATTCCGTGAACCGATCCAGTCATACTCACTACCTTGAATTGTTGATCCCCGATTTACACCTGTAGACCTAACAATGCTTAAATTATTTTTGAATTAGGGGCTTAGTTAATTATAGGGAAAACATTTGATAAAAGCTTTGAACTACCATTTCTCCCCCAAGGTTCCGACAGCGACTAACTTAAGTCTCAATAAGAACAAGACCTGGATGGTGTTGGTGCTGTTGTTTTGATCCGTGAAGCAACAGGGTGTAAGTTGCTTCTAGAGGAGTAAGGCTGTATAGTGGATTTGTGGTGTTGGATGGTTGACGCGGGTTTGGTGCTAGGAAGAAGTAGCTTGGTTAGAAGCTGTAGGAACTGAATTGTAAAGGTGCAGTGCTGTATTAGAGAATGTGAAACGGAGACTGGTAATAGTTGCAGTGAGGTTGTTTCTGCAGTTGAAGATGTGTTATGTTGCTAATGAATATGAGCTGCAGTGATGGTTAAAATGGTTGAGCAGAATGTATGAATGAAGCTGGAATGAAATATTATTTTTATTCGTTCTTAATGTGCTACTGGACTGAAGCTTTCAAAGCATTTCAAGTGTCCGTATCTACCATAACAAATTGCTACCATAAACGAACATGGATTCCTCGGTAGTCGAAGTAAAAAAGTGCATGGATGCTCTTCTATGCAGTCATTATGTATGAAGGGACTACAGTTAGTATCATCCTATAAATCAAAAGCTTGCGTGGAGAAGATTATATTAGCAACCGCTAAGGCCTAAGTGTCATGCACAGTTTGTCATACCAAACAATTTTTTCTCAATGCAAAAGTTTATTTCTCAAAGCAAGGTAATAGTTTGTTGAGAACTCATGTCATGGCATATATGGATATGGTCCCATGATCAAGTGTGCTTAAGTTAGATATGATACTGTTATTGTCATTGTAAACCAAGGCAGAATTACAAAACCAAAAGGCATAAGCATAAGAAATTCTAAGCGTGCATCGGGACGGGCGAGACGAAGCCGAGTCACAGCTAATAAAAAATGCATGGGATGGGATGAGGCGGGGCGAAGCCGAGCCACACCAAATCTAAATGCACAACGAGGCAAGGCGAAACCACATCACTCCAAACCAAAAATATGATTACAAGTAAAATCAGGTAGATGGCTTTCGGGTCCGTCCGGTGCGTAGCACGGGCACAAAATCTAGTTTGTATAAATCTTAGTTGACAGAGAGAAGAGTTTTTTTGCTGCCGTGAGAAGAATATAAGGAGCGAGAGAAAAGAAGTAGCCACCGTTTGGTGAAGATTTGAGTTGTGAGCTTGAAGAACAAGAGTTTTCTAGCGTAGGACCGTTTGGTTAGTGAAGGTTTATCCCTACTTTTGCTATGCATACCTCATAGAGTTATTTGATTTTTTTTGTGTTTTTAATGTTTCACTTTTGCATAGCTTTATGTTGACACTACCTTGCGACTCTTGCCTAAACTTCTCTCTTTCTATATTTAGCTACAACTCTTAGCTATATAAACTCACATGCTGTAGAACTAAGCTATTCATTCAATTCAATACAAGTTTGCGGTTTTAATAGGTAAGCTATTCATAGATCCCTTGTTGAGAATGGGGCTTATAAATCCAGGTAGAAACATAACCATGATTGCTTTCGATAGCTAATGCTGGTTTCTTTTTGATACTTTTGACTTGTAATGCCGTGATTGTTGTTGTCTTAGAAATACCTCATGAGATACTAATTTATGTTGCAAGGAATATACTAACACACTACATTATGTTTTCGCATTCTGTTATTGTAGGAATAATGCTTAGGCTTTTTAAGGTGAAAGACGACTTAGACAAGCAAAGAGAAGCCAATGGGAGAGCCCCCGTCAAGAAGCATAGTCCAGGAGAATTGCGTCTTAATAAAGGTTTTTACTCTCCCTCCCTCCAACTGAAACATGCACACATGAAACCATATATAGATTAACTATGGACAGTTGAAATTCTGATTTATGCATTTAATCAGTTTACATTGTGCTACTCTGTGCCTATGTCTTACTTTCGAGAATTACTTACTGGCAGGTTTACCATCCTAATATTGACTTGGAGGGAAATATCTGCCTCAATATCTTACGTGAAGACTGGAAACCTGTCCTCAACATAAACACACTCATTTATGGACTCAATTTTCTTTTAACGGTATGTTTTGGATTGCGCCCTATCTTGAAATTCATCCTTAAAAGAGTATTGTATCCTCTATCCTGCATCTTGATCTGTTTGAGATTGCATCCTAACAGTTTGCATATAATTGCAGCATCCTAATCATGAGGATCCGTTAAATCACGAAGCAGCAGCTGTATTGAGGGATAACCCAAAAACCTTTGAGGCCAATGTGCGTAGAGCGATGACTGGTGGATATGTAGGCAACACTACCTTTTCGCGATGCCTTTATTGATCTCTCAGATTCTCAACTGTCCTTGAGGTTCCAAGGCTGTAAATTTAGTCCTTTGGGTCTTATCCTTTACATGACTTTAAACACTTTCTGTGATTGAAGGTGAAAGATGTATAAAACTGAGCATAATGTGAGGCCCTAATAGGAAAATTTCTGTAAGCTTTGTGTAGCTTATGACTACTACCGTCAATGATAATGCCTTGTCAGTCTCCCATTAACATCCTGTCATAAAAGAGGTCACTGATCATCGAAAATCATTTAACCAAACACTTTAAATGCAAAATACAAATGTTTTGTTTGAGACATTCCCATGATCAATTTACAGCAGCAGTTAATCAAAATGCCGAATGTATACGAAGTAGGCAGTTGAACAACATCCAGCTTCTTAAATCTTCCAGTTTAATAACCATCACAGCTCTCAAATTCAGATATGGTGCAAAAGGGATCATTCAACAAAATATCATCCATAAAGAGAGAAATAGGGATAAAAAGAGCGATTCCATTGATTAGCTAGCTACATTCTAATAAACGCTATGAACATTGAAACCCAAAAGTGATTTCAAATCATAAAAACTAAACCCCCCAAAAACCAGATTTCATTACATAGCAGATTGTCCACAGACAAGTTAAAAGCGAGCGAACTAGATCATAATTAGGCAGCAGCTTTCCTTGGAGATTTTCCAGCAGGGGATTTAGGTGTAGTGGTTTCCTTGTCAAGACCCTTCTTTGGCAACAGAACAGAGTTGATATTTGGAAGAACTCCACCGCTAGCAATAGTAACACCGGCGAGTAGCTTTCCCAATTCTTCATCGTTCCTTACTGCTAATAGTACATGCCTTGGTATAATCCTTGATTTCTTGTTATCCCTGGCAGCATTTCCAGCCAATTCCAAAACCTATGAAAACACAATCAAAATCAAATTAAACAGAAACCCAGATCCAAAATCAGAAATTGAGCAAAACCCACATCTCAAACCAAAGGGTTTCAATCAATTGTCTCGAAATCAAAATCTTGAAAATAAAAATTAGAGATTGAGTTTTAATTTTTACCTCAGCAGCTAGATACTCAAGAACAGCGGCGAGATAGACCGGAGCACCGGAACCAACACGTTGAGCATAACGACCTTTCTTTAAGAAACGAGTGATTCTACCAACTGGGAATTGTAATCCAGCTTTCACTGATTTTGTTACTGCTTTCTTCCTGTCTCCACCTTTCCTTCCTCCCTTTCCAACCTTTCCTCCTTCCATTCTTGTTAAAGAGATTAAGCTTCTGAAAACTAAATGAAAAAAAGAAAAAAAGGAGTCTTTGAGAATGAATTGAGATTTGATTTCAAGTTGTGAAATTTTCTGGACTAGAATGGTGGTTATTTATACTCAAATTGCGAAATGAGACACGTCATCGATCCGTATGACTTTTTGTATTTAGATTATGATCTGAGGGTTAGAAAATGATATGCTAAGGCGATCCGTAGAGTTTGTTTTTAACCAATCAAAATTTGTTCGGTGGGAATAGAGTTTTTGAGTTTGAGATTTATATCTGACGGTTAGAATTCTGTACATGTCATCGATCCGTATGATTTTTAGTTTTACATGTCATCGATCCGTATGAAGTTTTTCTTCCAGCGGGAGCGAATTTGTGTTTCTTTTCTCAGAATTTTGAGTTTTCTCAAAGTTTAGTTGAATGACGATTAAATCCTCATATTACATGGATAGAGGATACGTCGCGATATATTTAGACACAATCTTACGTATAGATCTATCAAACTCAAAGCGTTCATTAAAAAGTCAGTACCTCCACAGAAAACAAGAATTGCAATTTCATTAAAAACCAATATCATCTATGGCAATTGGACAAACATAGTGTTGTGGCCACAAAATATTCTCGCCTATGTTAACATCCTTAAAAGTTCCATCGCCATCACAAAGACCCTCAGATTCTATACAAATTTGTTCAATCTGGACCAAATGATATTCATAATTTAATGGAGGCATATTCCTATCTATACAGTTCAAGGAAACACATCTCTTTATCATATTTTTCAAAATTACTCTCTCACTTCAAGGTTGACAACCACCACCATTCATTCCCTACAGATCATAACCACATTCGAATATATATCAATAAGAAATACTGGGCACCCATCCTTGGATTCCGGTGTTGGTTCCGGTGCTCCGGTCTATCTCGCCGCTGTTCTTGAGTATCTAGCTGCTGAGGTAAAGAATATGGTTAAGAAAAGCCGATTCGCCGGGTCCCATATTGAGGTTGAATAGTTTCCAGCTTGGCTACTGTCCGCCGCATAGTTCGCTAGACCATCTGCTGCTTGGTTTCCTTCTCCGTAATTGTGTTGAATAGCACAACATGGAATTTGACGCATCCGGTGTTTGATTTCTGCAACCATTTCGGATATATACCAAGGGGATTCTGTTGGAGTTTTAATGAAGTGTATGAGACTTTCAGAATCTGCATCAAATACCACTTTATACCATCCTCTTTCCATGCAGTTCTGGTTGCTAATACAGTTGCTCAGGTTTCTGCTGTGAGCGCTGAGGTTAATCCTACAGGTTGAGCAAGAGCCATTATTGTTTGCGCATTCGAGTTCCTGCATATGAAACCTGCTCCCGCCATACCTGGATGGCCTCTAACAGCACCATCAGTGTTGACTTTGATCCAATCTGGTTCTGGGTTGCACCAACCCACTTGAATTATTATGGTTGTTCTGGTATTATGTTCGTAGTAGTTCGAGGCGGCGGTTCACCCGGGAGAACTGGAGGGGATATCGTTAGAGCTCATTCAAATTCATGTTGTTGTGCCAAAGGGTTAGACGGTGATGTTATACATCTCGAATTTGTGTTTATTTTTGGTAGGATTATAGAGTTTTTTTATGAGGAATTTATAATCAAAATACTTTATTAAAATCTATTGTCCTTTGAGTTTTATAGAGAAAATGGTAAAAATCATGTATGATCTCGTGCCTACAAGACTGTCAAAGAACCTACCTCGTAGAAAATTCACAAGATACAAAAACTAAATAGATAAATCTTCTTCTTCTTCAAATCTTTGATTATTTTTAACTGAAATTCAAATGCTACTCAAATTTAACTGAAATTCAAATGCAAATCAAATTTTACTGAAAAGTGCAACTTCAAATTTAACTGAGAATTTTAACATTCATTCCATTGGGTGTAAAACTACAAAAAAAAATGAAATATTGAGTTCAGAGAATACATGTCCAAGATTGTTAAGTTCTGATAACAACATGCTAAACTAATAGACAACTAATAAAAAAACAATATTTCACAAATGATATCAAGCAGAGCATCCATGTGTTGTGTCCTTGGTTTACATGCGACTTCCTGCAAATAAAATCAACAATAGTACAATGACTTCGTTCAGTTCATAATTGATGTTTTTTCAAAAGTTGTTGTAGATAGTAGTAAAATGGGTTCTTTTCGAACTTGTGAAGGTCTCTTTTTTTTTTTAAGATTTAAACAAATAAATAAATGAAGGAAATTAATATCAATGTCAAGAGTTTAGAAAAATTAAGGCTCAGGATTCACTATTACTTCAAGTTGATTGGTTATAAATAATATTTCAGAAATTATTATTACTAAGCTATTTTTCTTATTAAATCATTTTTTAATTTAAAAGGTGTCCAAATATTAAGTTGTAATCCTTAAGCATGATTTATCAAAGAATTATTCTAAGCATAAAACATCAAACTGATTCACAACTAATTAAGAAAACCATTTTATCCTTTTTTTTTTATATTTATCCAAGTGAATTAAATAAAGTAAATAATTAAAGAAATTATAAATAAAAATATTACCAATCAAACATGAGTGAATAGATCCTCCATTGCCTCAATCACCAAGAATTTAGCCTCTCATCATGTTGGAAAAATACTCAAAAGATTTTATTAATGCTCAAAAGTTGAGTAAAAATGATGAAATAAAAAGAAATCGATTTAAGACTGTCCTTTGCGACACACAGGAAGCGTAGGGAAGAACGCCACTTCAGAAGTGCTGTAAGCTCGTCGCGGGAAAGGAACTGAGAATTGTCGCAAATATGCGACACAATCAACGACTTTCCTGGACTGTACAATGTTCTTCGTGTTCTTCTTTTGGCAGCAGCAGAACTTTTTCTCTGTCGACTCTTCTGGTGATTCTCTCGGCTCTAAATCTCTCCCAATCCCGTACTAACCTTTCCCAAACTGTTTTGCCTTGTATTTATAGTGTTTCAGGACCAAAAATCCCCTCATTTACTGCGTATATTCTCCATTTAATCCGAATATTCCTTGCTGCCCATAATAACGATAATTTCCATTTTTAAGCCCATGCACACGTTAGATTTGATCCTGCACGCTCTAGTTAGCCTTCTCCACGTCTCAGCACTCTTTCAACGCTAGTAGAACTCCTACATGCACACAAGAACTTCAATTTTGCTCGTGTTACAGTACACGTACTCTGTTTTGGGTGTGTGAATCATCACGCGTTTTCCAGCCAATTCCGATCGAACCCACTGCCCAAAATGTGTTCCTTAACCTATATCACATCTCTCTATCAAATTTCAGCCATTGAATCGACCCGTAACCCCTTCATTTTTGTGATCAAACACAATGGCTAATAGTTCCTTCTCGGTAGTGGTATAGTTCAACTGGGCACCATTCAGAGTTTTGCTAGCATAGTAAATCACATGAAGTAACTTTTTTTCTCGCTGACCTAGCACAACACCAATAGCATAATCTGAAGCATCACACATGATCTCAAAGGGTAGGTTCCACTTGGGTGCCTGGACTACGGGGGCGGTAGTGAATAATGACTTAAGCTTCTCGAAAGCCTCTAAACAAGCATCATCAAAGACAAACTTAACATCTTTTTCAAACAAATTGCAAAGAGGTCTAGACATCAAGCTAAAATCCTTAATGAAACGACGATAAAAACCAGCATGCCCTAAGAATGACCTAATATCTCTTACGGTTTTTGGGACCGGTAAAGTTTTAATAAGGTCAACTTTGGCTCTATCTACCTATATACCCTTTGAAGATACAATATTCCCTAGAACAATTCCTGAACGAACCATAAAGTGACATTTCTCCTAATTAAGCACTAAATTCTTTTCCTTACACCTAGTCAAAAATAATGACAACTCATCGAAAGACGAACCAAACACTGAAAAATCATCCATAAAGACCTCTAAGAATCGTTCTACCATGTCAGAAAATATGCTCATCATGCAACGCTGAAAAGTCGCAGGGGCATTACATAGCCCGAAAGGCATGCGTCTATACGCAAAGGTACCAAAGGGGAAGGTAAAAGTGGTTTTCTCCTGGTCTTCTGGGGCAATAACGATCTGATTATATCCAGAGTATCCATCTAAAAAGCAGTAGTGACTATGTCCAGCTAATCTCTCTAGCATCTGGTCGATGAAGGGAAGGGGAAAGTGGTCCTTCCTAGTGACCTTGTTCAATTTCCTATGGTCAATACAAACACGCCAACCCGTGGTCACTCGGGTCAGGATTAACTCATTGTTATCATTCTGGACTACAGTAATACCAGATTTCTTGGGAACAACCTGAACGGGGCTAACCCACTTACTGTCTGAGATAGGGTAGATAATGCCTGCATCTAGTAGCTTAAGAACCTTAGTTCGAACTACTTCTTTCATATTGGGGTTTAGTCGACGTTGCATCTCCCTAGAAGGTTTGGTGTCTTCTTCTAAATAGATCTGATGCATACAAATAGTAGGACTTATACCCTTAATGTCTGCTATGGTCCATCTAAAGCTTCCTTGTTGTTTTTAAGGACGGTTACTAGCCTACTTTCCTGATCTCTATCCAAGTCGGAAGAAACAATCACAGGTAAAGTCTCAGACAGGCCTAAAAACACATACTTCAGGGTATCTGGCAATGATTTTAGGTCCAACTTAGGAGGCTCTTCTAAAGAAGGAACTAGGGTAGACTTAGAAACTGGTAGTGGTTCGAACTTAGGTTTCCATCCATTACTAGTATCTAACAAAGGGGTTGAATCTAACAAAGAATTCACCTCATTAATCACATTATCATCATCAAAATCAATCCCAAAGTGAGCTAGGCATTTCTCTAATGGATCTTCTAACAAAGTGTTTGGTAATGACTCCTCGACTAATGTTCCTATCATGTTCACCTCTTCTATATTCGAGTCATCTAGTTCAGAGGGTAGCTTACTAATATTAAAAATGTTCAGCTCAATAGTCATATTACCAAAAGACAAATTCATAATACCATTTCGACAGTTAATGATCGCATTGGATGTAGCTAAAAACGGGCGACCTAAAATCACTGGTATTTGGTTCTCTGGGTCAGGGACAGGTTGGGTATCTAGGATAACAAAATCCACCGGATATATAAACTTGTCGACCTCTATGAGAACATCCTCGATCACACCACGAGGAATTTTAGCGGACCTATCAGCTAACTGAAGTGTCACCTGGGTAGGTTTCATCTCACCAAGTCATAGCTTAAGGTACACATGGTATGGCAGTAAGTTCACACTGGCTCCTAAGTCAAGCAATGCTTTCTCAACACGGTACTTACCTATTGTACAAGCAATGGTAGGGGACCCTGGGTCTTTATACTTAGGAGTAGTGGTATTCTGAATAATAGAACTCACGTGACTAGCTATGAAGGCTTTCTTCTGGACACTGAGCTTACGCTTTCGCTTACACAAGTCCTTAAGGAACTTGGCATAAGAGGGAATCTGCCTAATTGCATCTAATAATGGAAGGTTGATATTAACCTGCTTAAAAACCTCCAATATATCATTAAAGTTGGACTCCCTCTTAGTCAGAACTAGCAGTTGTGGGAATGGGGCTCTGGGAACAAAATTAGACTCAACATGACCCGCATTGGTCTCTTTAGAGACTCTATCAGTCTCTTCATTCTCTGGTTCAGACGGGTGAACTACAGCATGTTCACTTTCAGGTATGTCGACCTTATTATCAACTTTCCTTCCACTCATAAGGGTCGTAACAGAGTTAACATGACTGTACGATTTCTATCCTCTAGCATTGTTATAGACATCATGAGCTTGCTCTTCACTAACCTGACCTTTCCAAAATGAGTTATCGGGCTTTATTCCACAACTAGAGATTTGAGAGGCTCTATTAGGTTCAACAAGGGACTTATTTTTAGGTTGACCCATTTCCAACGCTTCTAACCTTCTAGATAAAGCAGCAAATTTGGCATCTGACGCAAAACTTGTATCTACCATATTGGTGCTACTTCTATTGACTAAGAGTCTTTTCGGGGGTTCCACACAAGACTCCCACTGTTGGGATTTCTCAGCGATAGCTCCTAAGAAGGTAAAAGCATCATCAGCATTTTTACTAGTGAACTCACCAGCGCACATAAACTCGACCATGGCTTTGGTCGAATAGTCTAAAACGTTATAAATAATCTCTACAAGTTTCATCTTATCAAATCCATGGTGAGGACAATGGGATAGGATATCATTGAATCTCTCTAAAAACCTATAAAGAGACTCTCCCTCTTGTTGCACACTAGTAATAATGTTCTGCCTAACAGCTGCAGTTTTATGCTTAGGGTAGAACTTCATATAGAAGGCAGCGATAAGTTCCTGCCATGTTTCTATGGATTCAGATGGTAGGTTGTTCGGCCAGGTCTTGGCTTTATCTCTCAAGGAAAAGGGAAACATCTTAAGTTTCAAGACTTCATCAGTAAGGTCTTTTATTCTAATTGTCCCGCAAATTTCCTCAAATTCCCTAATATGGAAATAAGGGTTCTCATCATCTTTTCCTAAGAATATAGGGATCATCTGAAGAATACTAGGTTTTATCTCGAAATTAGTCGTAGTGGCTGGAAATTTAATGCACGAAGCTCGGTTGAACCTAGTTGGGAACATGTAATCTTTCAAAGTTGCCGTCGCTGGCACAACAGAAGTACTAGGGGTACTTTCCTCACGAAGAGACAGATTCTTAAAACTGAAGTTTCCAAAAACAGGGCTCTCAAAAGAACAATCTTCGAGCTCCCTGATTATATCAGAATAACTACTAGGTTTTTTTGCTAATCAATCGACCTAGAGTATCTCTTTTCCAATCCCTATTAACAAAATCGGGCATACACTAAAAAAAATCAAAAAGAAATAAAAATCCTAACATGAAGGTTCTATCAATCACACAGCAGGCTGACTCGACTTTACCACAACAAACCTAGAGATTTCTAGCAAACAACAAGCATGATGGTTCACTTAGATTGTTTCTAGACTAGCTTCTATATCTCGAAAGGGAATTCGTTACAATTTAAGTAAACCCCTCTGGAATCAATCCGAGTCATAGTAAGTTGAATCGAGGCGAGGGAAGCTTAGTGGAGCTTTGATACCCAAGGCCTCACCGCAGTACAAGGCGGCGCAGTCACGCATTCAACTCACAAAAATCGTCATGAACTTCGAAGTATGCTAAAAGAATAACCAATATCCTTCGAAACATTTTCCTAACAAGCTCGATACCCTATAGGTCTCTTTCTAATCAGATTTTAAAGCTTGGGTTCGCGTTAGGTTTTGTTCTCCTAAAGCGGGCAAGAAGGGAGCGGTGATGAAATCCGAACCCTTATCTTGTTTAGGCCAGGCCTTGCCCTTTACTAGGAAAATAAAGACAGTCTGGTTCGTCCTCAAACAATTAGCACCTTAAGGAGTACAGTAACTCGCTTGCAGGGGATTCACGAGTGTTTCAATTGGACTTACCTCCCGTACCAGACGGGGGATGAACCGTTGTCGTCGACTCGGGACACGACTCCTATGCCGTGTGCGAACCCGAGGGGCCGAGGAGATATTGTAATCACCGTCCTTCCCTGCATACAGTTTGTATTTAAGGGTACCCTTCCGTAGGGTTTAAAAATTAAAGTCCAAATGTCCAGTCCAATTTAAAGTTCAAAAAGAAAAAATAAAATAAAAAAAAATTACACTTTTCCTCACACACTCAAAAAGAATTAAAAATTAAATCCTAAAATTGTCCTCTTTTCTTCTCTTTTCGCTTTTCGCTTTAAGCTTTTTCCTCTCCAAGTCCTTAGTTTTCACTTTGAACCTGCAAAACAAAGACAAAAAGAAACGTAAAAAGAAACAAACAATTCTAAAAAAAAAATAATAAACCTAAAAAAAAAAATTCTACCTAAGCACAGGTCCGCGTCGGCGACGCCAAAAATTTGATGTTTTTTCAAAAGTTGTTGTAGATAGTGGTAAAAGGGGTTCTTTTCGAACTTGTGAAGGTAACTCTTTTTATTTTTAAGATTTAAACAAATAAATAAATGAAGGAAATTAATAGTAATGTCAAGATTTTAGAAAGATTAAGGCTCAGGATTCACTATTACTTCAAGTTGATTGGTTATAAATAATATTTCAGAAATTATTATTAAGCTCTTTTTCTTATTAAATCACTTTTTAATTTAAAAAATGTCCAAATATTAAGTTGTAATCCTTAAGCATGATTTATCAAAGAATTATTCTCAGCATAAAACATCAAACTAATTCACAACTAATTAAGAAAACCATTTTATCCTTTTTTTTTATATTTATCCAAGTGAATTAAATAAAGTAAATAATTAAAAAAATTATAAATAAAAATATTACCAATCAAACATGAGTGAATAGATCCTCCATTGCCTCAATCACCAAGAATTTAGCCTCTCATCATGTTGGAAAAATACTCAAAAGATTTTATTAAGGCTCAAAAGTTAAGTACAAATGATGAGATAAAAAGAAATCGTTTTTAGACTGTCCTTTGCGACACACAAGAAGCGTAGGGAAGAACGGCACTTCAGAAGTGCTGTAAGCTCGTCGCGGGAAAGGAACTGAGAATTGTCGCAAATATGCGACACTAATCAACGACTTTCCTGGACTGTACAATGTTCTTCGTGTTCTTCCTTTGACAGCAGCAGAACTTTTTCTCTGTCGACTCTTCTGGTGATTCTCTCGGCTCTAAATCTCTCCCAATCCCGTGCTAACCTTTCCCAAACTGTTTTGCCTTGTATTTATAGTGTTTCAGGACCAAAAATCCCCTCATTTATTGTGTATATTCTCCATTTAATCCGAATATTCCTTGCTGCCCATAATAACGATAATTTCCATTTTTTAAGCCCATGCACACGTTAGATTTGATCCTGCACGCTCTAGTTAGCCTTCTCCACGTCTCAGCACTCTTTCAACGCTAGTAGAACTCCTCCATGCACACAAGAACTTCAATTTTTCTCGTGTTACAATACACGTGCTCTGTTTTGGGTGTGTGTATCATCACGCGTTTTCCAGCCAATTCCGATCGAACCCACTGCCCAAAATGTGTTCCTTAACCTATATCACATCTCTCTATCAAATTTCATCCATTGAATTGACCCGTAACCCCTTCATTTTTGTGATCAAACTTCTGCCAGTTGAGAATTTCATTTCCCGCCAAAAAACAGTTTTCAAACGAAGAAGAAAGGGTGTCCCAGTATCCTGAACTGGGGTGCGAATAGCAGGTGTCCACTGAGGTGCCCCTTAACCGATAGTGAGAGTCCGAATAAAAATTGTCCTTCAAGGGTGCCCCGGGCAACTTTTCGAGCCGAATTTTCCAAAAATGTTTATTTCCTAAAAATACATAAAAACACAATATTAGTACAAAAATAGAGTTCCAACAATACGGACATTGAGGACAAATTAGACACAAAAATGCGTCTATCAATAATACACGGTAGAACAAAATAAGTTACTAGATATAGGTCATGTACAACAGTGTGAGGTAATTTGATAGACATTCTAGCAATGGGTAGTAGCTGAAAGCACATGTGTGAGGTAATTTAACATATAGGTCATGTAGATAACAGTTGGCTAATTTATTGCAGGGCACATCACATATGTAACTTAACAACTAATAATATTAGTTGGGGGGAAGATGTATATAAATACATGCAGTATTGGCTACAAACTGCAGGAAAGTTATCGCACAACCATAACTACGATAGGAGAAGATTGGAACAAAACAGAAGCTTTAGGGAAATCGAAGGCAGATACAAGGGAAGAAGAAGATACCTGCACAAGCTAAACTAGTAATCATATGTGTGCAGGGGAGCTATAAGTGGAAGAAGAAGAAGATTATAAGTGAGCTCATTTATTAGTATCAAACTTTATATGTCACAGATCAAAAATAACTTTGTATGCTTTCGCTCACAAGAAGCATACCAGATTAAGGTCTTAGTAATTCAAACTCAGATGGTGGTATAAGTAAAGTGAAGGAATGCTTATCTTTCAAGTAAAATAGATGTACGTTGTAGTTTAATTCAGCTCTTTCGTTGTGGATTATACCCAGATGAGCAGCACAAACATTTCCAGTATTGCCACCTCGTGTTCTCCTTGATGTTAACTGCACAATTCATGTGTAAGTTTCTGATTTACAGAACATCTCAACAACTTAATGCATACCATTGTCGTAGCTAGTTTTACGCATGCAGCAAAATAAGTTTTCAACATCAATTAACCAAAATTAACTTGGGCAGTATACTATAAACTAGCTTGATAAGAGAATTGAGAATACAACTTAAAGGGATTAAAGATTATGCTGCTCAGTTTTGAAATGAGATAATTCCATGATAATTGACTACAAATAAGTAGAGGCTGTAAAACTTAGCTCTGTTTTAAAGAATCACCGAAGTACCCACATATAGAGAATGGTATTATCCCTGTGTTACGATGACATAAAGAAGCATGGTACTACAACTACACAGTACTTGAATAAAGACCCTAAGAAACACAAGAACAATAAAATTTGTGCAAGATTTAATATATGTTTACTCACAAGGCACTTAGAACATATGTTTACTACAACTACATAATCATATAGATACAAAAGGTGCTTGATACATGCAACTCGTGTGTACTTGCTATTTTTCCCATTAGGAGTATAAATGGACTTGTACTCATATTGAGTAGTTAACATAAAATGTGCATTTGAGGTTTATAAAGCTTACAACGAGGTGGGTGAAAGCTATCCAGAGATATGTAAAACCTTCACACAAAAAGAAACACTAGTTTTCAACCTTCCGACCCTGGACAAGCTTTCCAGAGTAATAATAAGAAGTATACTACATTACTAAAAACATGTGAATGAACTTGCCAGAAGAATAATAAGAATTCCTGAGACAACAAGGACTCCTGCTATGACATCTGCGTGCCTACATATAAATTTGGTAGTTGAGTGCATTACAATGTATGGAATGATGGAAATGAATAAGTGAAAGACCAAATTCATTAGGGGTCAAAATAGATCCTTGTTCGACTGATCAAGCACGATTTAGCAGACCTAAAATTACATAGATTCTCTTTTAAGAGACTGAGAAACTAATTCAGTAGTTTAACACACACACTTTGACACTACATCCTTCAGTTTTAGAAGAAAGGGAGCCTAAACACTGTCAGGTCGTTTGTTCTTGTGGAAAACGACGACGACGTCGAACTCTTCCCTGATCTGAATCATAATATCGACTAGTCAATTTCCATATAGATACAATCAGTTTATATAGCCTGAATTGATTTAACTGAGAGAAGTCAAACATCCATGAAAATAATGCAAATACCAGCATACATATTAAAGATTATAAGTGGTTCAAACAAAAGCATGACATCGTGTTGAAGACACCGTGCATACATCATATTTCTGCAGCAACATATTTCACAAGACTTGTAAGCGGTGACCAGAACTGGAGCATTGACAAGAGATTCTTAGTTCTCGCCATATTTTCATCCATATTTCACTAATGGTAACAATAGCTAGTGATACATAATTTATTAACATTGCAGACTTCATACTTCATCTAAATACCTATAGCAACACATTCCAGAAAAGAGACCAGAACTTAAAGCATTTACAAGGGATTCTTAGTTCTATAGCAGATGAAATTGCATTTTTGACATTGCAGACTTCATACTGCATTTAACACCAACTAACTAGGTAATTTACTAACTTAGTAGATAAACAACCCAAGGGATATGAAATATGTAACTCGAACATACCTATTCGTTGCAAGCTCCATGTTTTGAGATTGAACAGGGTGGCAATCTTTCGCCTACAAATTGGAAAGATAAAAGTGTAAGAAAGAAGCAACTCCACTAAGTATGTGCTACAACGAAATGATAAGGAAAATCATCGAATGAGTTAGCAAAAGTGAAGTACTTTCAGTTTGATCATATTGGGAACTGATTCACTTTTGTCAAAAGGATGCAGAAAACTAGTTATTGCCTGCAATGAGAGGAGCGGATCTGTCAACATAAACATACACAGTAGAAGATTGAATTCAATCCAGGCCCTAAATTAAAGAAACCAAAACAGATTAAGAACTTACAAATCCATATGGTTCTTTGTGGCACCTTCCCTGATAAATTTGAACAACACCCAGTAAGTAAATACCCTAAATGTGCGAAGATGATACAAAAATTCAAATATCATTTCATTGTGATGCAACCAGAAAAAAGCGAAAGAATGGACTCTTGGTTATATTCACCACTAAGCAATATCAATCAGACAGTTTAAAGTCCACAGTAAAAAGGATAAAAAAAAACTGAATGTGAAAACATCTTACCAAGGTGTAGCCACCAGAGAGAGCAACAATATCTCTGTCTTATATAGTTACCTTTGATGTTTCACCTCATTTTTCCAGCACGAAAGAAAGATCCGTGAGAACCTTACCTGCAAAAAAATTACAACCAATTATTAGATTCACAAATACACAGATTCATAATAAAAAAAATGGTGATAGAATTGAGAAGTGAAGCATGGTTCTCAGCACTTCCTTATCACCATATCAGATATATCCAACCCAAACTAAGTACTCCGATTATTAGTCCTTCCACCTGCAATTTTGAGAACTTTATCACTTATCACTTACAAAACCGAACTTCACAAAAGAGTTCATTCATCATACAAACACAGTACAAATTTGTTTGGACGAGCACCAACACAAAAATAACCAACAACTTAATGCAGAATCACCATCAATTCAAGAAAACCCCTAAAATAAAAGGAGAATAAAGGATAAACACCAAACCTCAGATCTCTTCCACATAATCAGTAAAGTTGCATGCTATGTGAACCCTTGTTTTTATCACATCACAGTGAACTGGTGCATAATTGTTCAGGAGACTTGTACTTTCCTACAGAAACCGAAATAAGTTAAATTTCAATTTCATGAAAACTCCCCAAAATAAATCAAAATTAAACCATTTAAATCAAAATTACAAGTAACAGGATATAAATAATCATAAAACAAACTAACTAACATTACCGAAAATGTGATTCAACAACAAAACTCACCCATTTTTAGCATGATTATTCTTCCATCTTTATATCTAAAAATTGAAAATGAAAACAACAATTAGAAGAAGAAAGAGAGTGATTTCCAAAGAAAATAGACAAGAATGTTCTACAAACACAATTACAGAAACCCTAACAGTATCCCCAAATAGAAACCTTAATTTGCATTTCAAATCTGAATAAAAGTGGTACAAAACGAAACCCTCGGAACAAAATAAAAAGAAGATCGGTTAGTTAATTAAAACCTTAATGCAAAGATGAAAAGAAGAATATAGTCCAAGAACAATGGTTTTCTTCCTCTTTGCTTACGTCTGTAGTTCTAGGTTTTATCGGAGAATTCGATGATTTTTTTTTGGAGGAGATGAAGAAGATGGTTAAAGGGGTTGGGTTTAAGAGCAATGATTCAATTGATTTCTTATTTTTTTTTTCCAGTATCGATTTGGTGGTGAGGATGAAGAAGATGGATAAGAGAGGCGCATGAGGGGGAGACCGAGAGAGCAGAAGAAGAAAGGGAAAGTGAAGTGAAAAATGAGAGAGAGAGAAATATGTATTTATATTATCTATCTAATAATAAAAAAGTATCATATCTAAATTCGTTTTCATGGGTCGCAGGATCGGTAGCAGTTTTAGGAAAAAAAACGTAATTATTCAGAGACGGCTATTAATCATCTCAGAATTTTTCCGTGTTTTTATCATATCAGAGACGGCTATTTTTGGTCAACGGTCCAACTACTGTTACCGAGGGTCTCGGATGTGAGTTATAAAAACCCCATTTTCTACTAGTGTTATATTCCCGAAGAACAGCCTAGAAATATCAATCACCTAACAATAATCTTAATTTTATGGTAGCGAAACAAGATATTGTGGAATCACAAACGATGAGACGAAGATGTTTGTGATTACTTTTTATCTTGCCTATAGGAGATTAAATCTCGAGCCAATATTAAAAAATATCGTACCTAAACACGATAGAAACAACAAGATCAGATCACGCAACTACAGAGAAAATAGTTGGGTTTGGCTTCACAATCCCAATGAAGTATTTAAGTCGTTAACCTACAGGGTTTCGTGAAAAACCTAAGGTTAAAGAAGAATCGACTCTATCTTATGCAACTATAGTATCACACATCAGGTGTGGGGATTAGTTTTCCCAGTTGCTAGAGTTCTCCTTTATATAATTTTCAAATCAGGGTTTACAATCTAAGTTACCTTGGTAACAAAGCATTCAATGTTCACCGTTAGATGAAAACCTGATTAGATTCAAGCTAATATCTTTCAACTGTTAGATCGAACTTAGCTTATTACACACAAATGAAATGCACCTTCACTTAGGTTTATGTAGCCGTACCTAAACGTGTACACCATGTTGGCTCAACAATAGTTAACCAAGGTTAGACATATGAACACTCTCATATCAACCTTATTCATCTTAACCATATAAAGTTCAAATGACTCAAATTAAACTAGTTAAAGAGTTGTTCAATTGTTATATTCTCATAGAAGTATACAAGAACACAATTGAAGCAAAATCGGTTTGATTCACTCGAATCAATTCATGAACATTATAGCCACGGTTTGCAAACAATGCATTCCTTAATACATAAATGTATTAGTTCATGTACTAAACCGATTTTAGAACTTTAACCTTCAAGTACACGAACATGTACGCATACTTGAAATACTCTGACTGAAATTGGGTTTCGCCAATACACGAACAGGTACGCATACCATCAATCCCGGCAGAAAAACTCGGACATGAACCTTACGCCAGTACGCATATGGGTACGCATACTTAGGTTCCCGGATTTCTCAAACCAACAGGTACGCATGCGGGTATGCATACTATGGTTCCCAGACATGGATTATATATGTGCAAGAGTACACAACATGTCACAATCCAATAATGGTTAAGTGTTCTAAACTCTTATTTCAATCGTTTAAACTTTCTTAGAGGATGACAATAGCCGTTTTCACACACTATTAGGATCAAAGCAATTTTCAAGTTATTGAAATAACCATAACGAAACATTCCAAGTCTACACCAAATGATCGTATCAAACAAACCATATAAGATGTTACTCGGAGATTTTCACATGATCAAGATGAACTTGGTCGAAGCGAAAGCTTGCCAACACATATTCCGGGAAATATGTAAGCGAGTTAAGCTCAGCTCGAAATCTCAAATGCGTATAATAAAAAACTATATCGTAAGACGACTTATGTCTCAATATAGGAGATAGAGTAGAAATAGACTTTCCAAGTGATAGATGAGTTTCAGTCTTCACATACCTTTTTGTTGATGAAGTTCCACAAGCTCGCCTTAGTAGTTCCTCGTCTTCAAGATGAACGCCGTGAAGTCTAATGCTCAACTACACAATCTATCCTAGTCCGAGACATCTATAAGTATACTAGAAATCAAGACTTATAGTTTTGATCACTAACATTGACAAACAAGCTTGAGATAGCAACGCTTGCGAGTTCGACCGAGCAGTGCTCTAACAAATTGAAACAAAGATAATCAAATGAAAATACAACAATTGCGCCGAATTTCGTTAAGCAAAAACAAGTGATACCAAACAATAAAGAAGATATACCAAATCAATAAGTCAATAGAATTGACATAGTTTTTCTTAGGAAAATGTACAAAACAGTCCTAGTATTAGGACCCGATTCACAAAAGCATCCTACTGTAACAAACTATTAACAAAATGATCATACTTCCGTTAAAAAGAGAGTTAAGTGGTGACTCACAGTTAAATATGTTAATGAAATTACCCATGTGTCCTTCATATTTATCCTTCCATACACAATTTTAACTTTTGATTTCATTATGATTTTCTGACGGTGGTGCTATTTGTAGGTGGTGGTGCCACTTACATATCATTACACCGCATTGAGGATCTAAAATCGCATTCAGGATCGTTACACCGCATTCACCCAAAGGGTTCACCGCTTCCCCTTCGGGGTTTTGTAGAGATTCTTAAGCTTCCACCACCACCACCACCACTTCAACCAATCAGTTAACTAGGAAGGGTATTTTCGAAAAAGATAACACCGTTTTATTCAAAAGTGTTAAATCGGATGGAAAAAGACCATTTTGTAAATGAATTACAAAAGTATGATCATTTTGTGACCGAATTATAAAAAGTATGACCATTCTGTAATTGGCCCTTTTTCTTAACATGAAACAATTGAATCACAATAATCAATCCATACATCATAATGGAACATATCAATTGTACCGAAATTTTGTTAAGCAAAAGCAAAAAATATGCAATAAGATCAAGATTTTCTTAAACAGGAAAAATGATTAACTAACAAAATAAATTGTTACCTTGGTTTCCGCAACCTCTTCTTCCCAAAAAGATATATCATTTAAGCACTAGTTCTTCCTTGTAATTCCTCCAAGTGGCTTAAAATAACATTATTAGCCAAATAACGAGTCCTAGCTAATGTAGTTATGGGTGTAAATGAGTCGCACTCACGTGCTTATCAAATTCCCCACACTTGCATTTTTCTAGTCCAGAACAAAACAAAGAATATATCCGCTCTACGGCTGGATATGAAGAGAGATATCCGTTCTACAACGGATAGATAAAGATATCTGGTAAACAACGAGACAATTCCACTAAACAGTGGTGTAAAGATGTCTGATAAACTACTAGACATATAATCAAGAAGAACCGCTCAAAAGCTGGTCATATCATAAAAAAAATATTTATTTTATTTTATTTTTTATTTTTTTTGAGACCCGCTCAAAAACTGATCATATTATGCAACGTAGAAATTACATTGTCCTCAATGTAGATGAGTCATCCAACGTAGAAATTAAGGTGGAAAATTCTTAAGATGCAAAAGTAAACAAAGATAAAGAAAAGGGAACAAATCTGATGGGTTGACTCCTATGAAGCGAAAGGTATTTTTTCCCTGCTTACCAATTGCACGTAATCTCAAATGAGGTGAGGTTGGAACCCCAAAGTAACCCGTGAAGCATATATATAAAGTCTGAAAAGTTGGGGATCAACCCAACATATCATTTTAACTGAAAAGATGATCCTGCTGCAATAATGATTAGTACTCAGAGAGCCAAAACTGAATTCAACCTTATTCAAAACATAATTCGACCCTTGAATATGAAGTAAATCAAGTTCGCAGATAATTAGTAAAGATTGTTTGAAGAATTGAACAGTTGTTGTACTCCTTAAATATGGTTCTAAGTCCGAGGAAATATCTTGCGCGACAGATATTGATTTAAATTCACTCGATGAACAAGGGCTAAATGGAGCAATAATATCATAAATCATAAACCCACTATCATCTATAAAGGTTTCATTATTAATATCATCAAGATGAGAAAAATCAGAACTTGATAGGTCAGACAATGACTTAAAGGTCAAGGTCGGAGCTATCTCGACTAATGTAACTAGTCGAGACTCGGGCAGAACTAGAGGTTCTAGTTTACGCTTCCATTTATTAGTGTCTAGCAGTGGCGTAGAGTCTAATAATGCATTGACTTCTAGATTTTGAGGTTTGTTAGACTTTATCTATTGTAATCAATTTCCTACCCCACCTTGATCTTTGATCAAAACGGAAATCACATATATAGGCTTATCTGTGGGAGGAAGACTGTTTAAAGTCTTCAATTGAGTTGAATAAACTCTTAGGCTATCAAGGACGTTAGCTAAAGGGAATCATTTACGCTGAGTCCTGCTAGGATTCAAGAGGCATAATGAGTACGACTGTGACGGTTTAATTCGGCCGCAACTACATTCCAGTCCGAAGTTCTGATAATAGGCTAGTGTTTGTAGCGGCTTAATACAGTTTGGCGTTCAAGTCTGGACTAGGTCCCGGGTTTTTTTTTTTGCATTTGTGGTTTCTTTGTTAACAAAATTTCTGGTATCTGTGTTATTTATTTTTCTCATTATATTGTTTATCTTTATAACTGAAATATCATAGGTTGTACGTGAATCAATCAAAGTAGATATATCCATCCTTGTTTGTTGGATGCGACTTGATTGATTCTTAGATATTGATTTTTGAGATCGTCCAAGAACTCTCACACATAATCAGGTTCACGGATTAGATTTTGTAAAATTTCTGATTGTGAGAGAAAGAGATATAAGCTCTTCGTATAATTCCTTGATTGAGATTCATTAATTTGAACTCTCTAAATTGTATTCGAGTTTAGTCCATACAAGTTGTTTAAGAAAAAGTTTGTGGTGTATTTTGGTACCCCCACGTTTTCATCACTGACATCCAATTCCATTGATCTCAATACCTTCTCCGCTTCCCTCCCTACGAATCTACCATTTTTCCTATTATGTGATCGACTAAGACTGAAATGGAAATTTCTTGGTTTAGACTGGAATCATACAGATTGATCTCTCGAACTCAAATAACTTATACATCCATATATAGTGCATTTTTTAAAGGTTTAAACGATTTGCTCTTGCTATCTTCCTACTACACCATTTTACCTTTTTCCAAGTAAAACATTCTTTATCCACAAACAACAACGATATGTTTCGTCTGCAAATATACTTACAAGCATAAACGAAATCCTCCAATACGAGGTATGTCAATCTAATCAGATAACGTTCATATTCTCTTGAGTGATGAATTGATATGTAATACCCGCGTTCTTTTTCATACAGTATTAGGGTGGGAGCCCAATCCATTTGGATTGGAAGACTAGATGTAGCGCAATATGGAGCGGGAAATCTAGTTGTCGCTATGTTTCGATTGAAAAACACTTGTATTTTGCCTGAGAAATTGTATTTCTCTTTGTGTAAGCTTGCCCCGGATTTGCGTCAAAATGACTCTTGGCTAAGTATGTGTCAATATTACATCAAACAAGGGAATTTTAGACATTTTAATTTATGTTATAAGGTTTTGCATATGAATTTCGGTTAAAATTCATATCGTTCTCTTCATTTCTGATTTCTCATTGTCTTCCAGAAAAGAAAAAAAAATTGATCACAAAACTTGATTTTGAAGCTTGTTTTACATCGTTTGATTCCATTGGTTTGCGTTGGATTTGTTTGTTATACAAAAGGCAGGAGGAAAACTCTTCTCTTAAACTGTTTTGAATTGATTTCATGATTTTGATTCTCTAATTTCGAATTTAATGGAATTCAAGATTCTTTATACTTTTATGATACTTTATGTGATGAATTTGTGATGTTTAAAACGAATTCATGCGTGTTCATCTTGATTTTGATTTTAGGGTTCATGAAACAAGTTAGGGTTTCTTCTAATTTTATGTTAAAACTATATTACTTCTAAAAATTATCCATCGGTACTCTCAATTTATTAGAATCGAACTTTACTTTCTCTTGAAACTCAATTTAAAAGCAATTTAGAGATTTCTGAAATAGTTGTTTGTCCTGTTTTTGGGATGAATTCTCACCTAGTTCATGTAACTTTTATTTTTGGTCATAGTTTTTTTATGTAAAAGAGGGAATTTTCTTCTTTAAAACTAGCCAAGAATCAATGGATTCCGATAAGTAATGAAGTTAGGGTGAATTTTTGATTGAGAACTACCAAAACTGTAGGTTTCCGTAAACAGTTTTTTTTATCTGTATAAAGTTAACTATGGGCATACTCGATAAAATAAAACTTACCAGAATCAACGCATAATGATTGTGGCGATTTATGCATCTTTATTAGATTTCTCCATGTTTTAGATACTGTCCACCAATCCAGTTAGACACTTACTTCCCACCAATCCAGAGTTGATTCAGCAGGTACACGAATGACAATCTCTATTATAATTTCTGTCGAAAAAATACTAAAATTATCCATCAAATCCTCCTTTGTTACCAAAGAAAACATGGTTAAGGTTCGTTGAGGACGAATTTTTTTATAAGCAATTTCAAAACAAAAAATTTATTCCTACTTCTTTTATTTATTATTGGATGGATGTTATTACATGAAACTAGTTGGAAGCCTAACAAGCTGAGCTCCAACAACATACTATTACATTAGTTGAACAGGTTGTTGTGCTAACCTACCAGCGAGCCTCATGGGTAACCTAGCCAAGGGAGCCGAAACGGCGGGAGGGGGCTGAGATTGTATCACAAGGGGCAAACTAACACTACCTTCCATGTTAATTCCTACAATAGCCGAAACGGCGGGAGGGGGCTGAGATTGTATCACAAGAGGGCAAACTAACACTACCTTCCATGTTAATTCCTGTAATATTACGCCATTGGGGACTTGAACCTGGGACCTTCTGGAACGCATTGAACTTTGGGAAACATGGATGATCAGCTGAGCTAGGGTGCCGTTCTTATTTATAGAGAAAAATCTTTTATTTCCTAAAATAAAATTCACCAAGTTCATGCTACAAGAAGTGACCTACAAACCTTGTTCTTCCATGCGGACCATACCCACCGGAAAATCCAAGCCTTGTTGCCAGGTGGGTTTTACAGGTGGCAGTTTGTAAAATGTTAAGGGTTGTCTCACATAAAATCCTCTCTTCTTTTCGCTCTGTTCAGCTCTCAATCATTTTAACATAAATCCTAGATGAAACACCCTGAAATTGAAATCCAACAAAGAAGAAGAAGATAAAAATCTTCCCAAGCTGAATTACCACCTTATTTTATCCTCAGTTGTGCCTGTTATCGTCTTTTTTGAGGTTCGTTTTCTTCTTTCTGTAAAGCCCTAATTTATCTTTTCTTGATTGATGTTTGCGGTAATGAATAGGGTTTGAATTAAACAATCTAAGTAATTTGAATACTTTCTGTTAAAGGATTCATGATCCAGTGCATAGAAATTGTGGGTCTCATTTTAGTTTTTGAATTTTTGGCGATTTCACTAAAGTGAACTACTACTAATAAAAGCAAAAATGGCAAAAAAAAATTATAATTTTTGTCCAAATTCAGGTAGAGAGTGCAGCAAAAATATAGAACAATGCTAAAAAAAAACACCATAGGTTTGCAAATAATAAAGCAATGACAAGGAAACTGTAGATTTATTTGGCAACCTACTGCACCCTTTGTGTTTGTAGATTTATTTGGTGTTATGCTAGTTACTTTCACTTGCATTGCATTTGCGACATTTTGCTTGCTCTTGTAAGATTAAGATCGTGCACACTATTTTAAGATGGTTGCATAATTGTTTCAGATTTTTCATTTTTCATCTATGGCAAATGATGCCGCACTTGTTAACTAAATTTGGTGAAACATTTGTCTACTACGTGGATCAAGAGAAGTGGACGACTATTGAAATTTCAAGCGAGATGAAAAGCTATGACGAGCAAGCATTATGCACTGTAATCTCTTGCGATGGCAAGGTCGGAGTTCTTTATAATGCAAGAGAGTGGACGGAAATTTGGATATTAGAGAGTTATTCTGCTGCCACTTAACCGATTTTGAAGAGGAAGTTTCGCATAGACACTAGATGGATTTTTCAGAATAGTTATCATCCTCGTCCTATAGGAATGTGGTCGAATGATACAGTTATGATGGTGTGTGACACTACGGCTCTGTGGTTCAATTGCAATGATGGTACTTGTACTACTTCCGAATTCTCAAATTTAGGTGCATATGAACTTTATCTGTTTCGCACTGAATTTTGTTATTTTGTACTCTACATGATGATGCACAAGCTAGCAGCAAGCTCTTGATTTATTTTTCCTTTTTAGCTTCGTATTCATCTTCTTTTCCAGTTATTTTGACAGAGTAAGATTCTTATTTATAAATTTATTCTGAGCATCTAGAGTTATTTGTGGTTTGTTACATTGGGTTGTGGGCTGTAATTTTTATGGGCAAAATATGGGAAGGATAGTAATTTCTGGATTTGAAACAGACAAGTAATTGCACCAGCACTTGGGGTCTATGCTCTCTGTAAGAAACATTATGAAACATGGCTGTTGTTGGCAAGTCGGTAATGGGGAAAGTACCTCTACATGGTGTGATTCCTGGATCCGTACTGTACAGGGGTTCAAGCCTATATCCACGGAGGAAAATTCTACTTCAGAACTCAAATTAGTGGGCGTACATCTTAATTATCCTAGGAGATGGAACGTAGATAAGCTCAACAGTCTTTTCTCTTCCTGGAAGTGACTCACATCAGAATGATCCCTTTCGCTGAAGACTTACAGGAGGACAAACTGATCTGGATGCTAACGAACAAAGGAGATTTTACTACAAAGTCGTTTCAGATGCTTCCTTCTTGCTTTAGAGGTAACTCTTCTAATCCAGCTCACTCTGATTTCAATTGGAAATAGTTTTGGAACCTTAAAACTATGCCGCCTAAGGTTAAAACTTTCATATGGAGAATCATTCATTTGCGGAGTAGGAGTCTTAGCTAATCCTGGTCGTTTTATTAGCAATTATGATATGAAATGTAAACTCTGCGGGAACCAGGATGAAACTGTAGACCACTTATTCCTCAACTGCACATCCACTCTGTCCTTGTTATTTGCGTCTCATTTATCCATTATAGTGGATGACCAGCCTGACATGACCATAAACAACCTCCTAAACAGATTACTCATTGTTGACGATGGCGGCTGTGCTTTTGCGTATTTTGCTTGTCTTATTTGGTCGAGGAACAGGTATATATTCTCAAGGGTAAGTCAGCCGTTCACCAGGATTGTTTTGAAAGAGGCCAATTTCCTCTTTACAACTTACTTGGAAGCTACAGATCCAAGCAGTTTCGCGAGTCCCAACCCTAGAACTGGTGAAGCAGTCTCCTTCAGCAAGATGTTCCCCTTCTCTCGAAGCTGAAAATAAAGTGAATGTTGATGCTAGCATGAAAGAGGCAGAAAGCTGCTGTGGGCATATTATGGCTAGTAATGATACTGGTAGTTCCTGTGGATGTCAGTCCTATTATTTGCAGGAGTAAAATCAATCCTGCTATCCTTAAGAAAACAATGGGAGGATGGGCGACTCACCCATCTGGAGTAAAATCAAGTGTGTCATGGCTGGCATGTCAAGATTTCAGTTTGAAAATGGGAGGTTGTTCTTGAGATGAATGATAAAACGAGATGCCTTGTGACGACATTAGACGCCTTGTGGCTTCTGAAATGACTTGCAGTATCTCCAGCCACTCAAAGGCCAGATGAATATCTAACTACTAGATGAAAAATAACCTTAAAGGCCATTCCCAGGGGAGATGCTACACCAACCGAGCTTTCTCCCGAGAAAGCTCCCAACAGGGAAGCGGGATCCTTCTCTATTTCAGTGGGGAGAAAATCTACCGGTTAATCTATCATTTCCGCAATCCCACTAAATTCATTATTTAAAAAGGAAGTCTCAGTTTTTGTCAACTGTGAAAATTAGACCACTGACAAATGAAACTTCATAGCTGTCTGGCTTCTTTGCAAAAGAATTTTATTACAAATAGCACACAAATAAAAAGAAAAAAAAATGAAACAAACAACAATAAAAAAGGAAAAATTATAGAAAAGTGCCCAATAAATAATTATTTAAGAACCAAACTCAATTTCGATGCCTTCAATAGTAACAACTTCTTTTGCTCTTCCTGAATCCTTTGGTACTATCGTAACAACAATATCTTCATCATCTTCAGCTTCTAAATCTTCAAGAACTTCAGTTATTCCCAACTTCAAACAAGTCTTGATTTTCTTATTCTTTTTCCCATGTTTATGTGGCACATTAGTGAAACTACCAGCAAATTCACTCGATTCGGGACCGGTCTCATCTTCGTCGTTAATAAAGACGTCGAATTTCACAATGGCACTTCTATCAAGTTCAATGCCGCTTATAACCAATATCTCTTCTTTGTCTTCTTTTTCTTTCTTGCTTCTTGATTTTGTCTTTGGCCTCTTAACCAAAACTTGAACGGTCTTGTCCAGTACTATAGGGAACCCTGTCTTGCTTGCCGCCTGCTTCTTTGCTGCTTTCTTCTCTGCTGCCCTTCTTTTAGGAGTTACGGGTTTCGATTGCAACCATGGAATTTCCACATCTTGATACTTGTACCTTAGATTCTCTTGCTGCAAACAATCTTTATTCTGCAAAAATGAAAAAAAAAATTACTTATTTATAGAGGGTAAAAAAAATAATTATTTATTGATTGACCAGTCAAACGTTTGACCAAGACCCAAATATTGGACATTTTTGGGATCCTGTAGTGTTAAGTTAAAGGACATACCGTGACTCTGACAAGCTGCTTGTTCTCATCATAGAAAAGATAGGCTGCGTTCAAGAAATCAGGATCAGTGAAATCCTTCCTGTTTCCTCCCAAACTTTTCCATACAGTCCACATTCGATCAACATTGGAATGATGAGCGAAAAATATAGGGTCCCTTGCTGCAGAATAGAAGTTACCCATGTTTTCGACATTAGGTTGTGTTCGGTCTCCAGTCCACAAATGAACAGTGCCGTGTGGAACATTCTCAAGTGTTCCAGCACCAGGATTTGCTTGTCCACCGGCTCGATACGGAGTTCCGAGGAAAAGTGTTGCAGTCTTTGCACCAGATACCATCTGACGATACATAGTAGTAAGATTACTAGTATACTGTTGTTGTGCAGGGAGATTAGGATCGACAAGATTGTAGTTAAGATCCAATAGAAAATCCGGTTGATGCTTAGCGTCACGAAGTTTGTCATAAAGAGAAGAACCTGGGTTTGCGTACATAGAAGGCATCTGCATGCCTGCGGGAGAATCCCAGTTCCAGAACGGCAAAGCAAAAGTTGGATCACCAATCAAGCTACCCAAGATTCTCTCATGGAAGTAAAGATAATATCTATGGAATGGAAAGAAGAGCCATGAATTGTGGACTTGAATTTCCAAATTAGGGAACCCAGCCTGATCATATGCACCATCACAGTAAGCACAGTGGACATTAGCTTGTTGCTTAAAACTACGTGGATCGTCGTCTGGAAGAGCTCTCATGAGTTCATAAGCTTTCGTATATTTAGCAATATACTCATCATCAACTAAATGCGCAGCTGGACGAACCCTGAGTGGAGTAGAAGAAGATGGGAGCTCAAAATCAACGATTTTTGTGTTCGGTGGCGGGCAACAATTAATTGGTGCAGCACCAGCAGGGAGATTTGCTGGACCACATTTTGATAAATCCGGTGGAGCAATTGGAGCTGCCATAGCCTCACGGCCAGCACCGAACCCAGCTGTTGTTGTTGCACCATATAAACCTCCTAAACCAATAAGCATATTTCTTCTATCAATAAAACCATTTTCATTTGCATCTTTGCCCCGATCCTTATTAGCTCTACATTTGATAACCTTAAAATGGTTGAGTTTGTGTTCTCTGACAACAGAGATCTGTGATGAGGATTTTCTTTGGGAGAAAGTAGAGCATGCAGAGGGAGACCTTGTAGAAGTAGTAGAAATGGAAGCAAGAGAAGAAAGAGATGATGCCATGGCTTTGCTTTGAATATTGAAGTGCATGCTTGGAATATGTCATTGAGTTTATATAGTCGAACTATAAGGCAGCTGATCCTGGTATTAGTTACGTGTAGTAACTTAAAACTTTTCCACATTCAAAGTGTATAAAAAAATATATATTTCACATTCTATTTTAGCCGCCTGTTCTTTTTAGTTACCTAAATCTAGCAGAAAGTGACTAAATCTAGCAAAGAGGATGAAGCCGCCTTCTATTCTTGATATAAATATTAGTTTGATTTTTCAGACAGAAGATCACTTTATTTGGCAAAGAGTTGAAAAATGAAGAACACCCCAAAAATTTGACACCCATGACTACGACATTTACCCACTACTTGTGCTATTGGAGGAAAGTCTGGTGGTAACTTGTTCTTATTGGTGTCAACTTTTAAAAAACATGGTTCAAAAAATTGGAATTAGATGTTATTTGCATGTGGTTAAGAATTATAATTTGTCATCTTACTTCAGATTTGCGTTGCCAACTCTTCTTTGCTTTTTCCTTGTGTTTTTGTTTGTCAAGGGCTTGTTCTCGGTAAGTAAGGTGTCTCTTCAACCCCATTTAGAAACCGTGTTCGTGTGACTAATTCTAGCGAAAGTCACCTCTTTGAATATTTGATATGGACCATAGAATAATTGAAAGAAAAAGAACAAAATCATGAAGGATTAACAGTGTGATTGAAAGAAAATTTGAAAATACGAAATGCAGCTCTAATCAAATTTGATTGGAGAAAAACTTGAAACTGGAAAACACGAGGATCATGTAGAATACGCATCCGTCGTGCTATTTTGACCTCAGAAATAGAAGAGGTAAAGTTAACAGTCTTAATCTCAGCCTAGAGCTATCCTACTAAGATTCATGGAACTTTCCCAGCTTTTCTTGTTTTTGAAAGTACTTCTATATGACTTTTTGGAGTTTTAACCCTATTTGTTATACACGTAGATACATGTAAAAGATATAAATCTGAATTAATTTTCAAAAATGAGTTTAACCCTCGGTAACAAATTAACTCTACACAATATGACAACACTTCTTTTCATGGACTAAAAAGCTTGCGGAAAGGCCCATCTTTCCTATCCTTGGCTGCCTCTGTTAGGGCAATGAATCTTTTGAAACCAGTTGTTGCAGCACCTCTTCCAAGTGCAGCTGCTCGAGTTAACACATCCTCACGAGAAGCAATACCCATGGTTGAGATTGCATTACCAGCTGCTGCTGCTGCTGCAGCAACAACAGCAGGGGATGTCGGTGCTGCCGGCACAACTGACTGAACAACAACCGATGGTTGGGTAACCCCGGATCTGTTCTTATTGAAGTCGTCCAGTATACTTTGCTGATCTGCTTTCTTCAGGCCCTGCACATTATAAACCATTGGACTGAATTATCATGCAATCAACTTAGCAAATAATGAAATATCAAATATGCATGCAAAAACAGGTAGACAAAGACGCTCTATAAACTGGATGAAGGCGATGAAGGATTGTCAAACATCACCCAAATCAACATAACTAAGAGCAAATAGATTTCAAGATTTCATGTATGAGAATATATTACCTTAAGCTCGAGAATTCTTTGAAATTCTGAAGGTGTTCCCTCTGGAAGCAGAGCTCTGTAAGTATCGCTGACAGAATCAACAGGAGATAGAATAACCTGCGAAAGACAAACTTGAGTATGTATCCAAATTTGGTTTCCTGAGTATAAAACTGGAGGATGACTTATAAACTATTACCTTCAACAGTGCTTCAGCTTTGCTCATCTCACGACTAACGAATTTTGAGTAGCTAGAGGCACTTGTTGTCTGCTGTATAATCACCAAGCAGAACTGTAAGTTAACAAACCCCAACACTACATCCAAAGCAAGCCAGTGCAGATGATAAATTCTACAAAATTTGGTAAATCAACAAGTTCCCCGCCCTTTTTGTCAACAGCTCTCAACTCTTCCAATAAAATAGAGGCTAAAAAGTTCAAAATGAGCCCTAACCTCCGATAAACATCAACGGGACAAAATAGAACTCCCTAAAAAAATAAACTTATTGCTACTTATTTCCTAAACAAAATAATAACTGCAAGGTTTCATAAACAAAATAAACTTATTGCTACTTATTTCCTAAACAAAATAATAACTGCAAGGTTTCATTATTCCTTTTAAGTTGTAGATTCCTAAGATGTAAATCAAATTATTAGCACACCGGTAATGTTTTTACATGGTTCCCAATATCTAAGGTTTTGGTAGCAACCAGAATAATAGTTTCTGATTATTTATGTTTGTGCTGTAGGTAGCAGTAGATGGCATCATTTCAGAATGCACTAAGGTTTTGGTAAGAGATGCCACGGATATTCAGCTAACAGTATCCTGAAGAAAGAAACTTTTGACATTTCGTACTAAAACATAATTCAGTAAGATATTTGTTTCTCTTTTTTTATTCTTTACAAGATCAGCATATTGAGGATCCAGGAAATGAGCAAAATGGAAGGCCAGAATCATGAAATAAAAAAAAAGAATCATGAAATACAAGAATATGAAGGTGTATATTTGTCTGTTAGCTTACAGTTCTTCCCAAAGAAGGAATATCCAAAAGGATTGTCTTTACAGCCTGAGTATCCAGCAGCATCTGCAGCAGTTTAACAAGAATGCAATTAGCAGAAAGATATTAAGTGGTTTAATCCTTTATACACTACAATTCCTTATTAAAGAACTTTGGTGTTCGGACTTCTGATTTTCATGAAAAACCAAAAGATGGTAATCACCCGTATAGCTATATAACATCTGTGAACTCCAGCTTTCTTGAACGATGGCATGAATAAATTACAGTAGTTTCTAGAGGAAAATTAGAAGCTTTTCAGTTACCCTAAACAATTTCTATAAAGAGGGAAATCTATAGATTAGAAGGATCAACAAAACAAGAACGATCAATAGATCAACAAAAATAAGAATTACGGCCAATGCAACAGTAATCATGCAGTTGTGCAAGACAGTTCACAAAGTGCCAAAGAGTCATGTTATATTCACACCATAGATAATCTTATTTTGGTCTTAGCTAGTCGAAGGCAGCAATCAAAATAACTTGTGTCTCATTAGCCACAGTCAGTCTTATTTAGTCAATTTGCTTCTTTGGTTGTTTAGGTGTATTTTCAGTTTTCACCAACTTAAATGTTGCTTAATATATATGTCTGTGTGATAATTTCACTACAACTTTGAACTAGATTTACACCACTGATTACTGATTTCTGGGGGCGACTGAGACATACAACATTTTCTATGCATCCGTGACCGAAACTCGGATTTTCCTATTAAAGCCTCAAAATGGTAAATAGCTATAAAAGACATGAGAAAAAGTAATACCTGTTGTGCTCCGGTCTCCGATATGTGTTTGCACTTGTAAATGTTGAGGTAGAAGCGTGGACCCAAAGAAGCTGCAAGCTGATACAATAACCCATATGTGAATTAAACAGTAGGAGAGAAGCTTGAATGATGAAAGTTTCGAATCAATATCGGCATCATCAAAATTCACCAAAGATACAAATTGTAAATCCACCATTCCAGCGAACTTATACGTTTACTTAATCAATTCACAATATTAGGTGCAGCAATTAAGATTACAATGTTTTTCCTCTATGATCGACTACCAGTTTAGTGTACTACAGGAATTTTGGGATATGTCACTCCAGCAGAATTATAAATCACCTTACAAATCAACTAGTTGGTTAACTGAATTTATAATTTACTTTACATATAGAGTATGAACATGAAGAGAAGTTGCGCGAAGACTAAGTGCAGCATACATGTGCAGAATGTTCAAATATACATATATATATATATATATATATATTCAAAAGGTTGAAACAGAATCAAAGAATATAAAAGAATCCGTCATAATAAAAGAACTCTGCAAATCCTAACTTAACTAAGACAGATTGGAAAATAGTTCATAAGGTGCATTAACTTTGAAGTTTAATGATAATATTCAATACATTCCATTTGTGGTATACCATAATCATTATGCTTGGCTCATATTAACGAAATTTCAAATACACGGTTAGGTAAGCGAAGGATCATATATTATCGTGTAACCTATTTATGGCTGGTTTTTGCTTCGATATGCCTGTGACTAAAAACTGAATATTTTTTCAACATTTTGCACCCCACATGCTCATTTGAGAACTATTAAATATTTAAAATTAATCATTTCCTAGATTTGTTTAAATTTATCATCTTAACTGCGTATCCACATTGATCATTGTGTAATACCAATCCAAACATTTGAGTCATGACTCAGCAGATTACTTACAAAGATCACAAGGGCTTTTATCTTGTTGCCACTTCAGTAATCTCTCATTCTCACTTACTAAGCTAACGAGGAAAACATTCATAACCTTTAAACTAAAAAGACTTCTTACAGAAAAAAAACAATTACAAGAACTAAAAGGAAGAAATCACATATCAGCAATCATCAGATTATTAACCCAGAAATAGAAGATAAAACATCTATAGAATGTTCTATCATAGTATCATGTTTCTGGTTCATACCTTGTCTAAGAAAAACTGGAAGTAAATGGGAGTTAACAAACTTCCGAGCACAGGAATGCTGCTATTAAGAATCAAATTTATGCTATTGACATACCTACAGAAAACACCCAATTGGTTATTCTTGCAAATTACATCAATTTAAAAGCTCGGCGACAATAGTATAAAGACAAGCATGAACACGTAAGGGGCTCTGTAACTTACTCTGATTGGTCACCAACACTTTCAAGTGTACCCCATGGAACACGTGTCATCGCAGCCATTTCAGCATCAAATTTGGTTTCTAAACCTTGCACTAACGTCAGCAACGCTCTAGTTATTACTGTTGAGAATTCACCCTGAACACAAACGCAGGCACATAATTCACGTGGTTATGGACCGATACTGTTAGGGAATAGCAGATGTAGCCAGTTAGGTCTAGAAGATTCAATTACCTGCACATCCGACATATCCACCTTATCTGCATACTGAGAATCAATGATTTTTGCCACGTTTTCAGCTAGTTCACCAGACTGTCGAAGAAACATTTTTAATTCCCAAACACTAAAATCACTCAATAGATTATTTGAAAACTAGCTGAAAACATTTTTTGATCAACCAAATCTCTTTTCACCAAAACATTTGGTTTTTAAGGGCTATACTAGTTCTTTGAGTTTTGGTTGTTCGCAATAAAACATTGCATCTCTCCAGAAAAATGAAATCTGATTGATTCCCAATCCCCATCAGATTGATAATCAATTACATTTGTGTATAAAGAACGCAAACTCGTGTGAGCTCAAAAAATGAAAGAGCAAAGAAACTAACCGTTTTATGGCAATATTCTGCAGTATTCACTATATAGCAAATCACCCTTTCATCCCTGTCAGAAGTCTGCAACGCACTGTCAGATACATAGATAAAACCAAGTCGAAAACACTAGACGGTACTTAAGAGTCGATTTCTAGCTTAAAGACATGGACAGAAAAGACCTTGATCTGCCCATCAGTACCAGTAGCGGCTGCCACTATCCCCACTCCACCTTTTGGTAATCTTGCGAAAAGTTTAGTGGCATATGTTCTAAGAATCCTTTGGAACACCTAATAAATGAAGATAAGAATTCATAATGCGACCGATCTTTTAGAAGTTGATAAAGATTACTATGATAAATAATGACTTTAAATAATGTACCTTAAACAGATTAAACAACGTTTGGTTCTTCGTCAATGCACTGCATCTTTTCAAGCTTCTCCTGATTATCAGAAACACCTAAGCAAAAACATGGGAAAATAACAACAACCAAGCCTTTAGTCCCAAATTACAGAAAACATGGGCAAATAGGTAGCTCAATATAAGAAGCTGAAATCTGCAATTTGCTATAAACTCAATTGATCAAGATTCCGATGCGGAAAGCTTGGATTACACCAGTGTCTTTTTTCTTCACATTTATTAGGAATTCCATAAGCACATAATGTATCATCTTCAACTAACCATGGAGTATTCTGTAGTACATTGCTGGGAAGCGGGAACTTATAAAAAGTACCCAACAAGACTTCACCGGATAAGTTTTAGGTAAAGACTGTAAGCTTTACGGACTCAATACACCGCAAGCTTAAGAACGTATTACAACAGAATAAGTAGAACGTAAACAATATAAAGATGGTTGATGGGACTTCAAATATTGGGTTCCAAATCTTTACGTTTATTTGTCTTACACTTCAAACTAAAAATGCCTCTAAAACTTATCAAAACTGAAAATTAACCACTTTTCTACGACTGATTACTGTTTAAAAAGAAAAACAGAAAAGACATTTGGCTAGGATCGTCTAGTCTGGACACTTTGCAACACAAGATGGCACCCATGTGAAGCGAAAATATGACGAACCCAGCACCTAGCGAGAGACATGACTAGTGACTACACTTATAACGGCAGGCTGACGCCACCTTGACCAACTCAATGGTGACTTAGCCTTCCTCAAAAATTTAAAAGGGACAGCCCAACACAATATATATATATATATATAACAGCAAAAATAACTAATATATGGTTCCCAACGCACCTGCATGCTACTTGATAAAATGTTTGTCTGACTTCCCTCCTCCGTATCCCAAGTTTCATCCTATTGATTGAAGGTGGAACATTTGTTATTTGCAGAATGGCATGCAGAAAAAAATAGAAAGGAATATATTCAAATAAAAATCAACAATACAATCCTAAATAATACCTGAACAAGTTTTTCCAGGGTCTCCATTAGTGTTTTCTCCTCCAGTTCGACATATCCAATCAGGTGAGGTTCAAAGCAAGATGAGATAATCCCTCGGAAGTTGAACTATCAAATCAGTGAATGAAAAAAATTACTTATTAGCGGAAGCACGAGTGGTAAAAAGATGATATATAAGGTGACCCGAATGTGGACCATAGATTAGACGGAAGGTGTGACACTAAGTGAAATGGCCCATCAGTTGGTGATTTTCCATCCGGGGCTATATGCCAAACTTATTAGTACAGCTCCCAGTATATCTACCTGGCCAAATTCCATATGTTTGACAATCTGGATACTTCCTAACGATGTCAACCATAGGTTGATGTCAAATCCTATTACTTACCAGTAGACCATGAAAATTCAATTAAGTAGGCCCAACATATCAATCTTACGTTCTAGCTGGTATCTTGAAATTTAAACAGTAAAAATAATAAAAAGCAATAAGTTTATTAGAATCAGTCAATATAGAAACATACTCCAGCTCCAGGAACCGATAAGTCTTTATGGCCATCCTTTTCCTGCGATTTTATTAAGATCAGAAACAAGCATCATCATCTGATAAAACTATAACTTAGACAACATTTCTGTACACATACCTCTGAACCACTCCCTTGATGTGAAGCAAGCTTCTTTTCGTACTTCTTTCGAATGTCTATTACAGCTTGGTTATTACTCTCTCCTTTATTTACATCCTCAACATCATTCCCAGCTTCCCTATTCCAAGTGCCTCCACTGAATTTTTCAGCCAACTCATCCTCAAACTCAATCGTCCTTTGTAATGCCTGCAACGGTCACCAAAAAAGAAAATGTAAGCACAATAAAGAACTAGGGTAATAACATGCTTTGAAAGAAAGCTCATCATTTGGAATGGTACAGACTTTAATCGAGGTTGTTTAATAGAACAAACCGATGCAAACTATTATTCAGCATCCAGTGTTTAACAGCTTGGTTTCATGCGTACCCTAAATTTCCCTGGCTGAGCTAATTTTTATTTAATAGAAATCATCCACGGGATCAGGAAAGCAGCATGTAGGAAATAAATTGTGTCGAGGAGTTGCTGGAAGTGTCGCTATCAGCATATCACAGTACAATAATTCCGTAAAAAAATTAACAAAAAACAAGAAAGACAAAAGGAGATCCTAGTTGAATAGCATGTTGACAGAAAGGAAACATACCCTATCACCCTTGGGGAAGTCTAGGCAAGCTTCTAAGTTGATGACTAATGCACTAAACTCCCTTCCCTTTGGAACAACTTATCAAAACATGACATTTTGCATCATGCACTACCCAGGAAAAGGAATAGTGACTTTGACCCCTGTACATGTAATGTGGGAGCCTCTTTCCATACTTAACACCATAAAGTTAAAAGACAACTTTCCCCCAACTAGATATGGTGAAAAAATCCAAATTATCAGCCTCTGAAAAGTCTAATGAGTGTGTATAGCACCCTTGGCATATTATGTAATATATGCAAGACCTAGGGCCCCTGAAAGCGTGAGGTGGTCCAATAGTAACCATGTCGAATTTTCAGGTGGCATTTTGGAACATGACAATTAACAAGGCCTGGAGGTGATAACTATGATATCTTGCAGATACATTATTTTAAAACCACTACAACAGAGACGTTTCTACTGAAGCATGCTCCAACAATTGATTTGCAGACTCTGTTTGAAAGACAAGAGCGAGCCTGTTCAACTAAGACCTAGAACTTCAACAATTAACTTATGTAATACCAACAAGCTGCTTGGTGCCCCTCCAGGAACCTTCCTCTCTACTGTATTGGTACTTTGCCATCATTACATCTTGAAGAATCTTTATATGACCCTTCCATTTGTCTAACCATTCGCAACTCACAAGAAGAAAATATAGATCATGACCACAAAGAATAGTACATGACTACAAAGAATATCGTGCATGGTTGACAAACTGGACTGAATTTATATCTGATTAGTGATTTCACACAGGAGTAGAGTGTAAAACTTGCGAGACCAATAAGTGCAAATAGGAACATACAAATAAGAGGAACAAGATGTACTCTGCGGCACAACATGCATTTTAGTCAACAAAGGAAAACTTACCAACAACAGAGTTCCAACATCGGGCTTTTCTTTGAGATTATCGAGTATGTCCTCAAGTTGTGTTCTACAGAAAGAAAAAACACGACCACCAAATTCTTAATTCTTAATATTGCTAATGCAGAAATATACACTGATCTTAAAATTAAATGACAAACACAATAACTTGTACAAGGTACTCAACACAAACAGAGATAGACTGACATCCATTGTTGTGACTGATGAGATGATACTTGTTGGTTTAGAGTTGGACAAGTAAAATGTCATGCCCTTGTTTATTTCTATCACGGGAAATGAAGCTAATAAAATTGTAAAAGTGTTTCATGTGTATCCTTTTCATGGAAAATAAAACATTTCTATCCTCCACGGAAGATGGATCAATGCAGTGAAAAGGTTAGCATCATGGCCAAACTGAAGTAAACTGAGAGATAAATACATAGATTTTTGCATTTACGTTTCTGGAGGCAATTTACTATGTCTTAAATCAGCTAGCAAAACTGTTTATTTGAACAGAAAAGATACAGAAAGTTGATGGTAAACCTTGTCAATTTACAAAACTGGATACAAAGCAAGTACGCAACATGCCAAGAAGAAGGAAAGATCTTCCAAATTTCGTCATTTGTTCGCAAACGCCGTTTGATCCATGCATATCTCCGTTCAGCTTTATCCAACTTGGCTAATTCTGTAGAATACCAAATACACAAGAGAAAATTAAAATGTTTTAGCTTAACTGCATGACAAATAAAACTAAAGAGTAAGGAACCACAAAAACCAAAATTACAAACCAGCTCCTTCAAAGATCTGACGGTATGAAGTAAGCTCCCTACTGCAAAAGTTTTTCACCAATTCTTCCCTTACAGAAGGCTCCAAAGCATCAACAACTAAGCAAGCATCAGATAATTGTTGCAATAAATTGGCTTCCTCTGTCTCTTTCCCTGTACCTAAGCTGCCAAAACAAATCAAATGAAAAAATTTCTAAATGCTTATTTGATATTTCTTTTGAAATAGGAACTGCTGATTTCATTTTACTTTAGAAAAACATACAGAACACAGTTCAAAAAAATTGTCATTTTAAAAGTAGCTTTTGCAAAAAACGTCTTCTCCCAAGGTGCTAGCCCATAAAATCCCACATTAGACATTACAACTTTTAGGATTAAAGCTACTGATTATCGTATAAGAGGGAGAGGCACGGATGATCACGATGTTTCAACAAAAAATACATAAAACCCATAAGTTAAATATTGATGCGGGCAGAAAGAATATATTCAACAAACACCTAGATATGAATGACAGCACTGCCACCATTAAATACGATTAACATTGGCATATCTTCCAAGTACTACATCCAATTTCTCGTTACATATTTACATACCTTGAGAAATCCGAGAATACATGAGATTTGAGTATTTGTTTGATGTTTTTGAACTTTTCTCTAAGCTCATTAATCTTCGGAACATCTCTATAGGCCTCAAAATGACTGCATAACTGGTTTACCGCCTGAAAGCAATTGCAATTTGTGTCAGCAAGAAAAATAAGCAGTTCCTTTTATACGATATAAACAGACTAGGTTATATCCATATGACAGGGTCACTTGGTTTATAATCCTTCAGATGATGCACTTACAGTTCTTCGCATAAAACTAAAAGATTTATACTTCAGACAGAATATAAAAAGGATGCACAAACCACGACATTTAGAGAAGATAACAGCGAAATGTTAGCCATATTTCATTACTACCAATCTAGAAGATATTGGTATACCTCCAACTGAGCCGCTGCTTCCTTGTATTGCCGCTTTGAAGCCATTACTTGAAGCTGCTCAACAGCTGAGACTGGAATTATCATGAAGTGAGCAACAGTAAGAAATACGTCAAAAAGACATCCCGCTTAAGTAATCACATTTGCAAGCAAGCATATCCTTAATGAAAACTGGAAATAAGTTAAACGTCTTCTGGTATGGCTACTGTGGAAAGAACTAAGAAATTAAATTTTATAAAAGATCGTTATTGTTGCAACTTCATAGAAGTCTACATGGTAAGTGAACCGCAACACGGCCATAATCCAGTTAAGAATTAAATTAGCTACGATTGGCAAATGGTACTTTATATATACTGCACTCAAGCCCGCGTGAAGATGATCTGAGGACAAATTGCAATTGATACATGTTTTACTAGTTTACCACCATGGACACTTTGAAAAACAGTTCGTATCCTGAGATACACTAAAAGATGTAAAGAGATCACAAAAGTATAATGCTAACCGAGCATTGTAAGTCGATGAAGAGCAGTGATTGTAGTTGTTATGTGCTTCTTTGCAAAATCCAGCTTTTTGATGTCACGACAAATTTCTTGAACCACGGTTTCACTTTGCTCGGCCTTGGTTTTTATTTCTCGGATCTTATGCATGAGTTCCTACATACATAATAACAAAAGAGCAGCGTAAGAAACCTGATCACCCTAATAAAAAACGACGACGAGATGCTCGAGGAGGCACGAATATTTATCATTACAAACTAACTTATGTTCCACGGTTTATAAACAAACCTGAACAGCACTTGTAGCTGCAGCAAGATCTTCTTTGGCTTTAGTACCAGAATTGCTCTGTACGATAAAATTGTAACCAATCAGAAAAGTTGAAAAACGAGAAATTGATTAAACATATATATCATAATCTTCTGAACCACAAGTAGTATATGTAAATTACATTTTTAGAGGTGAGCACCACAAGAGGCAAAATGAGCTTTCCAATTCAAGGTTTATGAAATTCCCACTAAAATTCTCGCAACTATACCATCTGACCTATCCCTAGAGCTACAACAACGCATATGCTGCCTAAATTTGCATAAAACCTATACGTGAAACTTGTTTGATTGTCTACAACTCTGGGTTACGCACTGATGCATAAACCTAAAAGTAATGCTACATTTCATCAGCCAGCAAAAACACACATCATTCAGAGAAGACCACCACTACAGTCGTAAAGCTCAGAGAAACAAGTGAAAACAGGTAGGTATAGGTGGATAATTCAAGTTCATATGTTATGACTTATGAGTAAATTGCTAAAAGGAAACAGAAAGAAACCTGTTGGCGAACTGCAGTCAGTATCCCTGCATCAACACGACTAATCTCACTCTGAATCTTTTGAATAAGTGGCTCCACTCCAGGTAAAGATGCTTCTGCATTAGACAAATTTTTCCACAACTTCAACTCAATTGAAAATAACAGTAAGTTAAAACTCCAAGGAAGCAAATGCTGAGTAGTATATCACATAATCACGGTAACAGACTAATCACTAACATGATTTCAAGTACTGAAAACAAGTCGAAACACATGCAGATCTCAGTTCATAACCAAAAACTAAACTCCGAATTGAATAGCATGAAATTAGAATCAATAATAACCTGTAGGGAACATCTGGTTGATGTACTCCAGTGCACCTGACTTATCCATGGCTTTTTGTAAAACCTAGAATCAGATTCTTACTTAATTTCCTAAAATCAACAACACAGAACCAACAATCAGAAGCAGATAGATAATGAATACTGTAAAATACAAAGAAATCTCTTTCCTAAAAAATCGGAATTCGTGAATAATGTGGAGATCGAAGATTTGAAATGAAGTAATTGCCACAATAGCAAGTAAGATCATGATTGAAGATCAAAATGTAGTGTAGATCTGAACATACCTTTGTAAATGATCATCGAAATCTGACTGAATTTCTGTCTGATGATGAATGATGAGATCTCTCCTTCTTTTTGTGTTGTTGGGTTAAAGAAGAAGACGGGCGAGTGTTGTCTGTGTGTCTGTATGGATCTTGAAGAACCCGATTAACTTAGTGGTTAAGCTGTGGGCGGTAAGAAAGATGATATGAGCCCAGTGAATATTATTAGTACTTTTTTTGAACTATGATTTTGGGCATACATACCGAATGAAGACAAAAAGGTTGTGAAATAGTAAAATCAGATGATCTCTTAACCCAAATTTTTTTAATGGCAAATCTGCCCTTTACGTATTAGTGTTAATAATCTTGATTAGTGATTAAATATTTTGTTTAGTGATTAAAATAATTTTCAAAATTATAAGAGTTGTTTAGATGAAAAATTTGAGGAAAAAAAATTAAAGTTTTGGTTTGGTTAAGAAGGAGAGAAAGAGAAGGAGAAAGTGAGAAAATTCTAATTCTTGATTCAATGGAGGATGAGGAGGGTCATCATTCATCTAAAAAACCTAGGAAAATACATATCAACTACAACAATGATCCAGAAATGGCTGATTTCTTAGATTATGAGAATGATTTTACACCCACTCAAACTCAAGCTCAAACTCAAGCTCAAACTCAAGATGATGATTTTTATGAGCCAAATCCTGATGATGAAGACATTGATGAGGAACCCAATGCTTCTAATACACAGGTACACTTAAATCCTATACTTAATCTCACTTCTATAGCTCTCAATTATCAAAAGTTAGGTTTTTTGAATCATGGTTCGGCGAAACAGGTTGAGGTTCGGCTCACATCTATGAGCCGAATCTACCAATTGATGAACGGTTCGGCTTACTGAATCTGTTTACTGCATGCGCCGAACCTATAATTTCCAATTCCAACCATTTTGCTAGACACTAGTTCGGCTTATATGAAAGTTTCATAGTAAGCCGAACAACATCCTGAATAGCCCGGAATAGAATCATTACTAATTCGGCTTATATATCCAAAATTGTATGTGCCGAACATAATTTTTTAATTTATGGGTTGAAATATTGTTACTAGTTCGGCATATATGGAGAATATCGTATCAGCCGAAACCTCTTATGTTCAAGGTTCGACACATAATATGATTATCGTCTGAGCCGAACATGAATTTGTTAATTTTTGGGTTAAAATATTGTTCGTGGTTCGGCACATATTGAGGATATCGTATAAGCCGAAACCTGTAAATGTTTATAGTTCGGCACATAATGTGATTATCGAATGCGCCGAACCTTGTTATTATATTCCTTTTCTAGTGTTTAACCTTGTGATATTCTTTGTAGATCGTGCTTGGACCCATGGAAAATCAACCTGATCCAGTAGACATAATTCACGAGGATACCAAGGATCACTTCCAAAATGATTTGGTATGTAAGAACCTTTTGTTTACCTTAATGTTGTTGGAATATTCCAAAGTTTTTCTTACAAATTACTTGTTTTGGACTGAACGTAGATATGGAAAACTAAACCAGAAGTTCTGGATTGGCTTGAGGAACACGCGATGAAGATAAATTGTGTACTAGTTAAAGGACAACAAAGCCGATGGGATCGGTTTGAAATGATTTGTGAGTGTAGTGGAACCGGCGCTAGCAAGGTTAAAAAGGGTATTGTATACGTTGGGAAGACCGGGAGAAAGAATAGGACGGAGACGAAGAAAAGAAATTGCCCTTTCAAGATCGTTTTCAACCTCAAGAATAAGTCCATGAACAAATAAGATCAATATTGGGTAATGAATAAAGATATGGATTGTCGTCATAACCACCCACGTCCCAAAGACCTTCATGGACATGCGAAAGTAGCGCGACTCAAACCCGACGAGATGTTAGAAGTGGATAAAATGACACGAGCACGTTTTCCACCTTCTAGGATTCTTAGCAAATTGAAGGCGGGCAACAAGAATAACAAGTCGACTATGCAAACTATCTACAATGCAAGAAAAAAGATTAGAAGACTCAATTTGCAAGGTAGGATGGTGATGCAACAAGTAATGTGGTTAGGGGTGAAGAATAACTACGCTTTCCAAAAGAAGTTGGATGACTTCGGTCAAGTCACACACCTTTTCCTTGCCCACCCGGAATGCTCCCAATTGGCTCTATGCTTCCCACAAGTTATTATATTGGATTGCACGTACAAGACTAATAAATATGAGATGTCGTTGATGAACATTGTGGGCATACTTCTACAAAGGCACCGTTCACCGTGGCTTTTTGTTTCATGAAAAACGAGAAGAAAGAGAGTTATGGATCTTTGGAAATCTTTGCATGTGCAGCCTCCAAGTGGACAGGTAATTACGTTTTCAAGTGATGAGGATGAAGATGTTAAGCAAGAGGTCAGTGAAGATGATGAGAATGAGGTCAGTGAAGATGATGAGAAAGAGGTCAGCGAAGAGGATGAGATTCCTTTAGGATCTCCATAAAAAATGTTTCATGGATTTATCCGTTTATTTTGTGTCTTTTGATTTTCGTGTAAGATGAGGATGATATTTTGACTAGAATTGCAGTTACATATACCCATCAAAACGAAATACTTGATTTGCAGGTAGTAAGTAGCTAATTAACTATTAAGCTATTCATTAAAACATGAAATTGAAGGTGTCCATAACCCAATCCCAGCACCATTAAAAACAAAGTTCAGCACCTAAAAGCAAAGGTGTTTGCAACACCATAAAAGTGTACTTAAAACTTAAGAAAAACATTAAAAAGAAGTTGGAAACATAAAAGGGAATTTAACCACGACCCCTCTTCTTAGTTGCACGACCACCTCTTCTTCCACCTTGGTCTTCATCTTCCGACGCATCATTACCGGGTTGGACGGTAGCACCACCTTGGCTTGTACCTTCACCAACTTGTCGAGACCTCTTAGTGGTAGGCCTTTGTTCGGGTTCCTCGGGTCCTTGTCCTTTGTTGATGATTGCATCCCACTTGTTGATGAGGTATTTTTGTTCTTCCACGGTCATTGGTGTTTTGCAACCAAGTTTGGCCTTCATTTTTTTCAACATCTCCCTACCCGCGGCATTGGTCCTGACACAAGTATGAAAGTTATGAGACTAATTCGAACAACAAAGAGATTTGGAAAGCCAAAAACTTGTAAGAAAATAAGAAGGCTCGGCTTACCGAAATAACACATATGAGCCGAATCATGTCTTGAAATTTTTATTAGCTTACACAGAGAGTGGATCGGCTCATACCACAAAACAATTATAAGCCGATCCTATATATTCGGCTCACAAGCGATACCGTCGAATAAGCCGAATCTATGATTACGAACTCAAACATGTATTCGGCGCAACATGATATCATATAAATAAGCTGATCCTATACACTTGTAAAATTTATGAAATTTTAACAATGATATTAGGCGCAACCCTAATACTATCGAATAAGCCGAATCTAGACTTATGAATTGAAACATTTATTCGGAGCAAAACTAATACAACCATACAAGCCGATCCTAAGCACATGCAAAAATTCTGAAATTCAAACAACATTTATTCGGCACAAAACTAATACTACCATACAAGCCGATCCTACGCACATGCAAAATTTCTGAAATTCGCAAAACATATTCGGCACAAAACTAACACCATCGAATAAGCCGATCCTAAATATAAGTCTATGTGTCACTAAGTTCGGCTCAAAACGGATTTCAGATCTACGCCGAGTCGTTCATATGCACTTTTAGGGTTCAGTTTCAAGAACAGCTCGGCGCACATCTAACATTTGTTTTACGCAGAACCATACCCTGTAACCGCTGCAGAACACATGATTTTGACGAATTAAATCGACCAAAACAATCAAAAACATCAAATATGAGATGGGTTTGTAGAACTAACCTTCTTATTCTCATTTCCGGAGTTGGTTCTTCTTCAATCTCTTCTTCCGGTTGATTTTGTGGTTGATTTTGAGTTTGTTCTTCACTCTCTAAATCTTCTTCTTCATCAATAGGTTGTTCAATCGATCGATTTGAACGAGATACTGCCTTACGACGACCCATTATATAGATGAGTTTAATCGTCGATTAAAGTTTCACGAATCGACGATTAAATTTCCACGATGAAGAAAAAGAAAGGGAAGGGTGAATGAGTTCGGCTGTGGAGAGGAAGAAGAAGAAGGTGAATGAAACTGATTTTAGGTGTAGTTGATTATAGGTTTTGTATTAGGGTTAGGGATGGATTAGTAGTAATTTAAAGGATTTAAGGGCATATAGGTAATTGAACCACCCCATAGGGTACCCCTTATAAGGTCACCCAAGTTAGGATTAGTGCTTTGTATGCCTAAGAAGATTTTGGTATGCCCAAAATCAGGGTTCCTTTTTTTTCTTTTTCTTTATTTATTTTAACGTTCTTTGAAGCCTTGCGACTGATAGACGCATTTATGTGTCTATTTTGTTCTCAATGTTCTGTATTGTTAGACTCGATTAAGTACTAATTGTGTTATTTTGTGTTTTTGTAGATGTTTTTAGAGAAATAAGCCTTTGCGGCGAAATGAGCTCGAAAAGTAGTGTTTTACACCCCAGGATAATGTACCGGAGGCACCTCAGAAATGCACCGGAAGCGTCCCAGAAATGTACCGGAGGAACCCAGAAAAATTACTATTTCCACCCCAAAATTACTATTTCCACGCCAATTGCTAAAGGGACACCCGTACAGGATTAGGGGGAGGACTCTTTTCTTCTCATAATTCAAATTTCATTTTTGGAGGGAAAATATATTCTCTCCCTGGCAGATTTTCAAATTGATTTTCGATGGATTTGTGGAGAGACTAAATGGCTGGAATTAATTGGATCATACCTATTGAGTATAACAAGACTATTCTGAGCGTTGGAATGAGTTAAATTTGGCTAGAATCCGCTAACTTTCAATCGAGAGTTAAACAGGGAAGATACGCTCGAGTTCTCTGTGAGAGGAATTTTTGGGAAGTTTTGTGGACTAAACGGAGAAGATATCTGATCTTCTTAAGTGTTTATGCAACTATGGAAGTATTACAGCTCATATGCGCAGGCAGAGGGGATGGAGAAGATCATATCTCGGCTGAAAGTGAAGAAAATGGAAAAAAATATTTTCCGAGTAATGGAGAATTATATGGAGTGAATGAGCGAGATTCGATGGGTCTGTTGGCTATAAATAGGTTGCTGGGGTTGAGCAGAGAGGGTGTCGAGAGTTTGGGGTCGAGAGGAGGTCCAGAGAAGCAGAAATCAAGAGTTGATGAAACTCTGTTTCTGCTGCTGCTGATGATGAAGAACACCAAGAACACGAAGAACGGACTTGCAAGGACAGTGGTCTATCAACAGTGTCTAAGACGCACACCCGTGGGTCGCAGTGCAGTCTAAAGAGCAGCAGCACTTGTTTTTTATCGTTCATTCTGTGACGCTTTTTGTGCGTTGCAGATTACAGTTTTACACCATTTTCTCCTTTTCTCTTCATTGTAAACACCATTTGAGCAATAAATAAATATTTTGAGCGTGTTTTTATCATGATGAGCTAAACCCAACACTGGGACGACGGAGGAGGGTGAATTTCATACACGGGTAAATTTATTTTATTCTTTTTTATGACTTTTGCATTAATTTAAAATTGAAATATGATTTGAATTAATTGGTTGTTATTTAATTTGATGATGTATGCTTAGCTAAGGTGTTTTGATACATCATGCTTAGGACTTACAATCGATGTTTTGAGAATCTATCTTGGCAAAATCAGAGTCCATGTTAATTTTATTGAGTTTTAAATTGTCAAAGAATATATGAATGAACCCTGTGTAGTGAATTCGGCCAAATCCTTAGTCCCAGTACCTCTCGCCCATTGTTAATATTTTTGTATATATATTTTTATTAAATCTAAAAATTCCATTTCCTTCACAAGTCTGAAAAGAACCTATTATTTACCACTACTACAACCCACGAAAAACCTTTAATCATTTTGGCGCCGCCGACGCGGATTTGTGCTTAGGTAGAATTTTTTAGGTTTTTTATTATTCCATTTGTTCTTTTTAGGTCTCTTTAGTTGTGTCTTTGTATTATAAGTTTGAAGTTGGATACTAAAGACCTTGGAATCAAAGCTTAAAGCTAAAAGAGAAGGAAAAAAAACGAAGCAAAAAAATAGAAGAAAAAAGAGAGAAAAAAAAAAAAAGAGAATTATATAATTTATTTAAGAGACTTTCTAATTTTTTTTGTAATTATTATTATTTTTTCTTTTTTTTCTTTTCTTTGGACTGGACAATCGGGACATTATTTTTATTTATTTTTTTAAAACCCTACGGAAGGGTAAATTAAATATAAAACTGTTTGCAGGGAAGGACGACGATTACAATATTGTCTCGGCCCCTCGGGTTCGTACATGACATAGGAGTCGTGGCCCGAGTCGACTTCAACGGTTCATCCCCAGTCTGGTACGGGAGGTAAGTCCATCGAAACACTCGCGAATCTCTTGTAAGCGAATTACTGTATTCCTTAAGTTGATTCATTGATTGAGGAAGAATTTGGACTGTTTTTAAATTCCTAGTAAAGGGCAAGGCCTGGCCAATACAAGATAAGGGTTCGGATTTCATCACCGCTCCCTTCTTGCCCGCCTTAGGAAAACGAAACCTAACACGAACCCAAGTTTAAAATTTGATTAGAGCGAGACCGATAGGGTAACGAGCTTGGTAGGAAAATCTTTCGAAAAATATTGGTTACTCTTTTTAGCATACTTCGAAGTTCATGATGGTTTCTGTGAGTTGAATGCGTGACTGCGCCTCCTTGTGATAGCGGTGAGGCCTTGGGTATCAAAGCTCCACTGAGCTTCCCTCGTCTCAATTCAACTTACTTTGACTCGGATTGATTCCAGAGGGGTTTGCTTAAATTGTAACGAATCCCCTTCGAAGGATTAGAAGCTGGTCTAGAAACAATCTAAGTGGAGCCATCATGCTTGTTGTTTGCTAGATTTTATAGGGTTGATTTGGTCGAGTCAGCCTTGTTTGTGATTGTGTAGAATTCCCTTGCAATTAAGAATGTCGAACTGGTATGATAGAAGCCAATACAATGATTATCGACCTGAATTTGAATATGGACATCATCCTTTCTATGACCATGTTGGGAATAGTGGTTGGGAACTCCATCATTTGGAAGTATATGGGTCATACCCTGGTGAGCCCAATTACTATCCACACATGCATCAGTCTTACGAGCAAGAAGATTATAGTACTAGTTCTTCGTATCTAGAGGATACAATCAAACTATTGAAAAGTAGTCCTTTTTATGATCCCTCTGTTCCTATTCCTCCTTTAGAAGAGTCCCTCAGGGAGTTAGCTGAGTCGACGCGTAAGTTAGCTGAGATGAATAGTGTAATTCTAGATGAAAGAACTACAATAATGAGTGAACTTTCTATAGTGGAATCCCTCAAGATGATGGTTGAGACGAACGAAAGACTTGCTCGAAATAATCTTAATTTCCAAAATAGTGTTTCCAATTTTACCCTTGATGTAAATAGTGAATATTTGCCTAATTTAGAGGACGAGGTTAGAATAAAAGACACTACTTATTTAGATAAGGTTCAATCATTTTCGTACTATGATGATGAGGATAGCAGTAATAAAGAATCCGAAATATGTCGGCATAGTGATCAGGAGTCTAGTAATCCAATTGAGCTGTATAGTGATTATATTATTTCTAGTTCAAATCCAAATAATTTTTATGATTATTCACCTATTCAAAAGGACGAGGATTTGATTAGGAATACCACCGTTTTAGACGATGTAGTTTTTCCTTTTGATTACGAAGCCGGTAGTGGTTTAGAGGAACGGGTTCATTTCGAAAATACTGTTTTAGAGTCTAGCGACTTAGAAACCATAGTCTTGGAAGAAGAGATAGACCCGTAGAGATGAGTAAAGATGCACTACCTGATAATAACTTAGAAGAATCTCTTGAATATTTTAAGGACTCTGAAGATACGGAAATTCAAGAAATAATTAGAGGTCTAATTAGAGACACTTAAAACTCTAAGTTTGGGGGTGATTATCACTTCCCTAGTGCCTTACCTTTAACTCTCAGAAAGTCCCTACACTTAGGACTTGATATCTGTGCCTAGACCATTTTACAAGATTACCTTAATACTCGTTTTCCCGAGCCTAATGATGTCCACGAAGGAGTTCAGTCGTTAGAAACCCATCCTCTGGTTGATGTGGTTTGCCCAGGCTATGATCCACAGATTGACTTTGTTTTCCCACCAAATAGTTTTCTTCCAACTGTGGGAACGTTTATATTCCAAATGTGTCGAATATTAAGTTCTGAGACTAGACCTAAATGCTTTAGGAAATTAGAATCGACACATTTGCTTAAGAATGACCACTACTCTCACTGTGGTCAATTATGTAAGTTAAACCTGATTGACTTAGAGGATCCTCAGTTATTTAGGTTATTATTATTTTGTGATTCTAAGTTCTTATTTGAGTTTTTCCAGACTCTAGGACCTAATAATTTGGATCCAACCTATGAGGAAATGCATCTGAGGAAAATATTTTATTTAGACCCTTTCATAGAACCTGAACCTGAACCGCAATTAGCGATAGTTTTCAGGAAACTAGGTAAGGGCATGCTATTCTTGTCTATTTTCTTGGTTCACTGCAGTTTCCTATGGTCAGCTCTATTTGGTTTTGAAGACCCACAGTTATTTCGACTGTTACTTTATGGTTCTAGTTGACCAATCCTTTTCTAAGTCTGGTTGAAGACTTTAAACTTAGCACTTCTTTGGAGGTATCCCATGCTCATGCAACACGGTAATATCTTTCCTTAACTCTTTCGCTTCAAATGGTAACAGTTTCTCCTTGTTAATGCTTTTAGTTTCATCTTTAGAACATTAAGGACAATGTTAGATTTAAGTTTGGGGTATGGGAGAAACTTTTTAGTTGCAATAAATAAACTCCAGAGCCTAGAAATTTATGCGTATTGAGGTAGGCACTAACTAATCTAAGTGGATGGAAGCATGTTGGTTGTAGGAGTTGAGGAACCAATCTGATTAGATGGAAACATCTAGAAGAGTCTATTCATAAAAGCACAGATCTCAGGTGTTAGAAATAACATGATAGTTTCACCATATCTCGTTGAGTCCTTTTCACTTCTGTTTTTATTTTTTCTTTTTAAATATGTTTCTAAGTGATTTAGTGGGTCTCACGATTCAAGTTGTTACCAATTCTAGGGTGAATTAGAGTGATTGAGATACCATGAAAAAAAAAAAGTTAAAAAAAAAAGAGTTGAAAATTTTTTTGAGACCAGACCATTTGACCAAAAGGAATAAATTCAATAAAGTCGACCACTGGTACCCTTGTATATGCCAGTGTGTTGACATTAGTCAGACTAGTATCTCAATCCATTAGGATAGGTTCATTTTGGCGGAGGCCTTCAGACAGATATGGGAAACGCCGTTCACTTAGTAAACATCAAAACCATCTATGTTTTTCTATATCCATCTTCTTGATCTATCCATATGATTAGTTTGACTCCGAATATGATGTCCATAGTGCAACTATCGGAGTAGAGCTCTGTCACTTATATATGAATTTTAGTATGCTTGAGTGCAAACTCGTGTACATCAATTGGAATTTCGCATCAAGGTACTTCCTCTTGTAGTCAATAAGTATGCCAACCAAGGAGATTCTTTAGTGCCTTCCAAGGTTCATTGTAGATAGCTAGGGTCTGGAGTAAAGGTTTTGTGGGTACACCTCTGGTAAACCCTCTTGAGACAACACTCCGCCACTAGGGCCACCTAGGGGTTCAAATGATTTTCCTTTCTAGAATAAATTTGCTCGAGGACTAGCAAATAATAAGTTTGGGGGTATTTGATAGACGCATTTATGTGTCTATTTTGTTCTCAATGTTCTGTATTGTTAGACTCGATTAAGTACTTATTGTGTTATTTTGTGTTATTGTAGATGTTTTTAGAGAAATAAGCCTTTGCGGCGAAATGAGCTCGAAAAGTAGTGTTTTACACCCCAGGATAATGTACCGGAGGCACCTCAGAAATGCAACGGAAGCGTCCCAGAAATGTACCGGAGGAACCCAGAAAAATTACTATTTCCACCCCAAAATTATTATTTCCACCCCAATTGCTAAAGGGACACCCGTATAGGATTAGGGGGAGGACTCTTTTTTTCTCATAATTCAAATTTCATTTTTGGCGGGAAAATATATTCTCTCCCTGGCAGATTTTCAAATTGATTTTCGATGGATTTGTGGAGAGACTAAATGGCTGGAATTAATTGGATCATATCTATTGAGTATAACAAGATTATTCTGAGCGTTGGAATGAGTTAAATTTGGCTAGAATCCGCTAACTTTCAATCGAGAGTTAAACAAGGAAGATACGCTCGAGTTCTCTGTGAGAGGAAGTTTTGGGAAGTTTCTTGGACTAAATGGGGAAGATATCTGATCTCTTAAGTGTTTATGCAACTATGGAAGTATTACAGCTCATATGCGCAGGCAGAGGGGATGGAGAAGATCATATCTCGGCTGACAGTGAAGAAAATGGAAAAAAATATTTTCCGAGTAATGGAGAATTATATGGAGTGAATGAGCGAGATTCGATGGGTCTGTTGGCTATAAATAGGTTGCTGGGGTTGAGCAGAGAGGGTGTCGAGAGGAGGTCCAGAGAAGCAGAAATCAAAAGTTGATGAAACTCTGTTTCTGCTGCTGCTGCTGATGAAGAACACCAAGAACACGAAGAACGGACTTGCAAGGACAGTGGTTTATCAACAGTGTCTAAGACGCACACCCGTGGGTCGCAGTGTAGTCTAAAGAGCAGCAACACTTGTTTTTTATCGTTCATTCTGTGACGCTTTTTGTGCGTCGCAGATTACAGTTTTACACCATTTTCTCCTTTTCTCTTCATTGTAAACACCATTTGAGCAATAAATAAATATTTTGAGCGTGTTTTTATCATGATGAGCTAAACCCAACACTGGGACGACGGAGGAGGGTGAATTTCATACACGGGTAAATTTATTTTATTCTTTTTTATGACTTTTGCATTAATTTAAAATTGAAATATGATTTGAATTAATTGGTTGTTATTTAATTTGATGATGTATGCTTAGCTTAGGTGTTTTAATACATCATGCTTAGGACTTACAATCGATGTTTTGAGAATCTATCTTGGCAAAATCAGAGTCCATGTTAATTTTATTGAGTTTTAAATTGTCAAAGAATATATGAATGAACCCTGTGTAGTGAATTCGGCCAAATCCTTAGTCCCAGTACCTCTCGCCCATTGTTAATATTTTTGTATATATATTTTTATTAAATCTAAAAATTCCATTTCCTTCACAAGTCTGAAAAGAACCTATTATTTACCACTACTACAACCCACGAAAAACCTTTAATCACGACAAGCTTAGCATTCACACCTTTTTGATATCAATCCCTCATATGCGGAAAAAAAAACTGCCAACTATAACATTGGCTTCATGACTAGCTAGTAGTGTTTGAGTCTCTTTAAGAAAACTATAATATCTTTGCTAAGTTCTCCTAAGGAAGAAAAAGCTAAAATCCAAACACGTAGCCATTAGTAGAACACTTGTCTAAATATTTGTTGCGTTTCCGAATGAGTGCTCTTTAGATGGGTTTGCCCGGTATGAATGCACTAAGCGCACCGCCTGTGAAAAGAGAAACATCCGTAACATCAAAGTATACATCTTGTCAATATTTCCAATTGTACATCAAAAGGCCAGTTGGTCTCAACCCACTATCTCTTCCTGACAAACAACCTAGAGAAACTTCTTTTCTAGTGGTCGCTCCAGATAAACAAATATCAGAAAAACATCCCTGACTACACTATTTGTTTTTCTTTTTTCTTCTCATGAATAGGCATATATTAGGTCGGTTCTTATGCACCTAGCAAATTAGTTGATTTGCTGGTTATGGTACCACCAGGGGAGTGGCTAAATGGAAAACAAAATAGGCAAATTGGAAAATTTTGTCCACCGAGGTATTCTATACTGCTCGCTCGATAAAGACTTGATTGTATGATCAAGTCTATGTCGCTGGCGATATAGTCTTGGTCAAACAACAATAACAACTATTCTGTTGGTCCCAAGCATGTTGGGATAGGTTAGAAATGAAACTAGAATTGTAAACCATCTTTCTTATGTTACGGTTTTTGGTATGTGGATCACGGACTTTGTTTCGCTCATGTCGAACGTCGTTTCCTATGATATCCACGGTTCCCTCAAGTCTAGTTTCACTCATTCCTCCCATATTAATCTTGGCCGACCTCTGTGTTTTTTTTTGTGTGTCTACGACGCAACTCATAGCTTCAGTATGCACTGGTACCTCAGGTGGCCTCAGTTGGAGGTGTCCAAACTATCTCATGTGATGTTGAATTAGCTTTTCCTCGATTGGCGCTATTCCAAGTCTATCATATATATCATTGTTTCTTAGTCGCTTGGTTAAATATCTATTTCTTGGTGTTTTATAATCCAACAATTGTAAATCAATCTTCTATAAATATTCAATTTCAACCTCAATTCAAGTTACCTTCTACACTTTAATAGCTCTCACTTACATTTCATATTGTTTGAAACAAAATTCACCATTCAGTCATACCTTTTCTACACTTCACTATTTTTAAATTTTTTGTATTATGGCTTCTCAATCCCAACCAAAATATAGGTGAAGTAACACAGTTTGGGGTGTAAAATTTATCATAGTCGAAGATGGATGTACATGCAACAATTATGTCTGTTTGGGTGCACGACGACAAGACACCACCACCTTACGGGAAATATATTTCAGGAATTTACCGGGGGAATAATGAACCTCCAAAATCATGATGCATATGGTTGCCGGGTTTTTTTTTTTTGTGATTAACAGAGATGTGCTAGAATTTTAGCTTTGATCTTGTGATTTCATCGAAGGAGAATGATTGGTGAAACCAATAAGAGTATGTTAACCAGATCGCTTGGGAGTGGCGAAGAGTGAATGAAAAATATCTTTGTTTTTGCATCCTTATGGTGTTATACAAAAGATATCTAATGTGTCTGGGTGTTGTTAAAGATGAAAGGGTTGTGAAACTGGTATGACTGGTGTTAGAGTGTAATACCCAAGTATTTTTATTTAAAATAATAGGGTGTGAGTCCCATCCATTTGGATTGGAAAACTAGATGTAGTGCAATGTGGTGCGCAAACCTAGTAATGTTTCGGTCGCGAAACACTTGAATTTGCTTGAGAAACTATGCTTATCTTCGTGTGAGCTTGCTCGTAGGGTGTATCGGTACTAATATACTCACGGTTGAAAAACGCATTTTAAGGTTACATGTCACATTTGGGTGCAAACAGGGCATTATGGTCATTTTAATTTCTATGATGAGGTTTTACACCTGAATTTCGACTAAACTCATCTCTTTCTTTTCACTTCTGATTTCCTATTTCTCTTACATCAAAGAACTGAAAATTTTTACCACAAAACTTGGAATTTGAAGCTTGGTTCATATAATTTGCTTGTTTAATTTAAGTTGGTTGCTTTGGATTCGTGTGTTACACAAAAGGTAGGGGATTTCTACCTCTTTTAAGTGTCTTTCTCATGAATTATTTTTCAATTTTTATAATTTGGTCATGTTGATAATTTAATTTGATTGGGCTTGCTCTGAATTAGATGGGGCTTGCTCTGATTGGGTTCCAATCCTTATAGTTCTTTGGTTTCATGATTCTAACTTTCCCTAATTTTATTCCTACTCCATGAATAACTTAACCTGAATATAAAATTGTTATTTCATCAATTCGTTAAATTGGATATTTGATATTCATCTTGTTCTCTTGAAACATCAGTTTGACTTCTAAACAGTCTCATGAACTTGTTTGTAAACTGAAATTATGAACCTATGTTGTTGTACTGTTTTTTCAAGAAATTTTTGTATGGATATGTACTTCAACATCTTTTCCTATATTTTTATGTTTAAGAGGACTCTCTCAGCTTTGTAATGAGACCAAGTTTGCTAAATTCCGTTGTACGATGCATTTTGCACGAATTTTTGATTGCAAACTACCAAACATGAATTTTCTGAAGAACTACATATATGTCCTACTTTATTGGGATATTTAAATATGTCCATGTGCCTCATTACTTTTGGTTGTCATTTTTATGCCAAATTAGGGTTTCTTAGATTTCTAATGAGACCAAATTCTCTGAATTTCATTATGTAATGAATTTTGCACGATTTTTTTTACTGTAGACTGCTGAAATTGCAGTTTTGTAATATGTAAACTATGTCCAGTTTTGTTGCGGTACTTTTACACGGCTATAGAACTCATTAATTTTTCCTACCGGTTTTAGGTGAACGATTATATTTTACTCTTTAAAATGAGCCAAGAAACATTTGTTTCATCGAGTGACGAATTTTACAGAGTTCTTTGAAAACATGCTATGCAAGCTGAAATTTTCTGAACATTCTGTTGATGTTTTATACTTGCATTTTTGATTATTTCAGATATTGAACTTATTCATTTTGCTGGTAATGTTTACATGAATAAAAGCTTTCTGTGATTTCTAAAGTGATAATAATTGAAATTCTTACTTGTAATAAGTCTCATGGAATATTTTGAGTATAAGGGGTTCAAAATGGATTTATTTCAAAAACTCTTTTATTTGGCGTACTCGATAGTTTTGAGTTAATGCCCAACATTATAATTAGATATTCGGGCTATTTTGCGTTTCCTCCCCTCCCAAGATCGCTAATTAGCGTTTCCTCCCTAAATAGATCAAAATTAGTGTTTCCTCCCATCGTACTTTTCCATCCAGAAGCCCGTTAGTTGAGTCAGCACTTGTGCACGCGTGGGAGAAAAAACTTTTTATTAGCAAACTACCTGAAATTCCCTCATATTCTTCGATTAAAAGTCAGAGATAACAACCTTCCTCCTCTTTCCTCACCACCTCCAAATTAAAACAAAAGTTAAGTTGACAGCAAATCACCCCATCACCAATCGAATATGACCCAAACGAAATTCAAACCTAATCCAATTAATTGATGTGGGAATCGAAACATGGTGACGATTGCGAATGTGGAAGAAGAATTAAGTGGCTGAAGTTATTAATGATGGTGGTGGTTTTTCACATACTGAGAATCGTCATGCAGATTTGGGGGTTTCTTGTGAGAATCATTATGGAGAGAAAAAATGAAATGAAAAGGGGTATTGGCTCAGATCTGGTCTGAAATGTTGGTCCGAAACAGATTTGGGGATTTTTCATGCCATCCAAAATTGGATTTAATGGTATTTGTTCTTGAGAAATGGAGGGCAGTTGACAGTGAAGAATGGTTGGGTAGTATGGTTATGGTCGATTGAGGCAGTGGTGGTCTTTTTAGTGCCCTAAAACAATAACAATAGTGGGATTTTAATTAGGGATTCTTGAGAGAGTGAAGGTTCAATCAGTGGTGGTTGTATACAGATCGTAGACGGGAATGAAGATGGAATTAAGCTTCTATTCGAGCTGAAGGTGCTATGCAAATATCTAGATGAGGTAGAATTCGGAAAAACAAGAAAATTCAAATGGTTGAGAAATGGGATCTTGTGAAATTAGGGTTTTGTTTGTTGGTAGATTGAAGAAGTAGAATTTGAAATGGGCTTACAGAGATGAAGGTTGACATGAATTACCAGATGGGTTGAATTTAGTGTTGTGCGACATTGAGAGTCAGAGAACAAAATGGAAATTAAGGTCGGGAGAACCGATGCTAATGATCTGGTTTATTTGAGCGAAGAAGATGAGGGTATTTAGAGGGGGGATTACATGCGTATATTTTTACCACCTGTGTACTTCTGCTGACTCAAGCTAACCGGGTTCTAGATGGAAAAGGTAACGATGAGAGGAAACACTAATTTGGATCTATTTTGGGAGGAAAAGCTAATTAGCGATCTTTGGAGGGGAGGAAACGCAAAATAGCCCTAGATATTTCCTTGTAATTTTAATCTTCTTATATGCAAGGTAAGTTGTTTTTCATGGATTGTGAATGGACATTTGTGTGGTTTGAACATTACTCGTACTTAATGAAGTTTGTGAATCGTTTATTGATTGTGTTGAGCACCTTTTATGTTTGAAATCTATTGTTGAGTTTGTCGGGTCCTATAGGGGCAATCCATATTAATGGTGACCTATGGAAGATCGTCCGGGGCGTCAAGGTGGTTTTCTAAAAAACCATATACAACAACTTGTGTGATTGACTATGGATACAAGATCGAGACGATATGACAACAAAGCGTGCACTTGATAATAGGTTTGGTAATAACCGAAACTCTATAGGATAAATATCATGTGTTACGGAATTAACGTACAAGTGCAATTTACTTTAATTATAATAAGACAATTATAATGCGGAATAATAAAGTAAATGGCACATCAATATTTTGTTAATGAGGAAACTGAAAATGCATAAAAACCCTGGGACCTAATCGAGTTTTGAATACTCTCATAATTAAGCCGATATACACAATATAATACCAACTGCGTATAGTTGAGAGCAAGAAGACTACCCCTAGCTACTTGGTTCCCTCAGTATCCATGCGTCTTTGACTTCTAGAGTCGTGCATGTGAATAGCAAGTCCTTTGGATTGTATTGCAAACAAAAAAGTAAGAATTTGTTTGGTAACCACTCTAATCAATCTTGCTAGATATTTGATGAGTTGTTGGCAAAGGTTCTTATGTTTAATCTAGTAAACTCCTTTGTCTGGTTAGATCAATGTAAATATTGATTGCGCAAATAATCAAGTTCTAGATTCACAATCAATCAATATAGATCTCAAAAAGAAACCATAAAGCAATGCCGATCTCATGCAACTAATTAATCAAGTCTATCAAAGATAAACTGATTCTAGTTGGATCCAAGGCGATCAAGGTTTGTGCACTAAATCCACAAGATACGAAAACTAATAAAAAAATTTCTTCGTCTTCAAATCTTCTATTGCCTCCAAATACCTGCAAAACAACACTTGAATCTTGTGATCAATCACGCACAGAACGGAGTTTGTTAACAACGGATTATCACAAGATGTCTTTAGATCCAAAATGGTTATAAAGATCCCGTCGATACTTTGATCTGGTTTGAGTGAGCCTTATATCAGAAGAGAATGTTCTCAAGAATAAACAAACTAGGCGCAATCAAAGTTACAACAACCGTTAGTCAATCAAATCAATAATAAAAAAAACTAATAACACTGCAATGTATCTAGTTTCCCACCAACGGTACTCGTAGGGCTTCTTGATCCCACGGAAGTCTTTAAACGAGCGGTCGTAAGAGATTTCACCTAATTAGGGTACTTTCCTATCTGAATAGACGGCTCCACCAGAAACTACAAGAAATGAAGTTTGCCTGGCTCTTAGAATAGTTTGCAAGAAATGCAAACTCCAGTATTTATAAACCAAGGTTGTTTGGACAACAAGGAAATTCGAAAACCGAAAATATTCTCAAGATATGCATTAAAGTACCTAATTTCGGTTTTCCTCTTTCCAATTAATGTTAACCAACATTTCCGAAAACTCTCATAGAAAAACTTATATTATTAGTCTAGCACATTAACTAATAATATTTTCCAGAGGATATGCTTTAATTGCTAGTATTAAAACATATATGATGAAAATCATAATTAAATGTTTTTCAACATTTCAGACCAGGGATTACCTTGAGTATCGAGGAATATATTTGAACAATAAATAATAAGAGTTATGTACATGTTCAAATATATCGACATCTGGAAGCTTATCAACTTGACAAACCCAAAACCCAAATTCACACACACCATGAAGAAATATGTAAACTATGGTTATTGGTTTTGTACATGGAACCGATTAAACCATCACTTCAAAATATGTTGTGACCGGTTATAACATATATGATTCCCAATACAGGCCGTAATCAGTTACACCTTGCTTCCCGAGTTAGCTTGTGATCGGTTACACCTTGATTTTCAATGTAGCTCATGACCGATTACAACTAGCTATATTATATAGGCTATGACCGGTTATACCTCAAGTCTCAACAAAGTTAAGATAGGTTCTACCAAAGTCATCTTCCATTGGTCATCCAAAAGATATTCAAAGAATATCAAGACCAATCATGATTTCCCTTTCGATTATGAAAACAATTTCATACATTTACTTCCTTAAACGCATGCAAAAATACATAGTTTTCTAGGATGAAATCATACCTATATAGTGCACACATAATCAAATAACTATATACAATAGATTATATTGATGTCATATTTGCGAAGTTCCAAAAGATAAGCGTTTACACTTCGTAATATGTTTTCCTTGACATTTTGATCATACTATTATGACCACTAGAGTAATATATACAATATATACAGCTTCGCATGTTATGTTTTCAATATAGCACGACTTGCAAGATACATTACGAATGGAAACAAGATCAAGTCAATATTACTAACCTCAAGTGAAAGGATGATGTCGTCGTTGTAGTCATTACTTCTTCTCATTCTTCAGGTCTTCGGAGTGATACTTGTATGTCTAAAAACATTCCTAGACTTTCTAGTCTAACCTAAACGACTCTAGTATTTAAACAAGCGACTTTAGATGAATATTGATACTAAAATATGACAACCAAACTTGACATACCAACGCTTGGTGGGTTCAACCGAGCTATGCTCTAACAATATTTAATAAGAACCAACCAATCTTGAAAAGACAATAAGCTTCCTCTCCAGCTAGCTAGACTTTCTTGAAACATTTATACGACCCCCGAAACTTGCCCGGATTTTACTCTTCCGGGATTCAGAATAACACCCAGATATTTATCTGGAAATGAGAAAGAGGCATTTGAAAAACTTCAGCAATTTGTTGTTTTCTGTCATTGATCACACCACATACAAACGCTTTGCTCTTTTCCTTGCTAATTACTTGGCATGATGAAGTTTGATAACTCATCAAAAGAGATTTCAAGGTCTCTAAATTTCTCTTATGCCCATTATAAAAAATGAACACATCATTTGCAAAAAAGATATGTGTGGGGTGAATACCATCTTCTTAAGTCTTTGATATTCCAAAACAATATCTTCATTTATGATAGGGAGGATTAAAATTCATAGGACTCCTCCTTCCTGGATCATTTTGACTACTATTTTTTGTTGTATGTTTTCTTGTAGTGATAATTCTAACATTCTTCCCGTGTTTTTGAACTGGTTCTTTTGAAGTAGTGTCATGAATCACATTTTTACTAATTGTTGGAGAAGAAATTGTAGTCACATTTCTCACTGCTATTAATTTACTCACTTCTAGTATTGTAATCTCAATTAGGGACTCCATATCATTCTCTCTAATCTGTTGTAAAACATCAAATCTACCAGCAGAATATCCACCTTCTTCCATTTGCCTTTCCATGATAATTTCTTCAATAACAACTTCCTCACTTGTATTAATATTTTCTACTGAAACTTCCTTTGGAGGACGAATATCATAACCAATGACTACTCAAGATCCTTGAGGAATGGAATTGTCTTCCTTGTTTTTATTCTTCCTTTTGCTCTTGCTTACATTTTTGTTTACTGCAATTGTTTCTTCATTTTTATCTTCTTTATTTTTAACTTTGCATTCAGTCACTAAGTGTCCAACAATCTTACAGTGATTGCAAAATTTTGGAAGCTTTGGAATTTAAACCATTAGCTCAAAACCACCATACTTTGTCTCAACCCAAATTTTTGATGGAATTGGTTTTGTCATATCAACTTCATACATAACACTTGCATAATAAACCACTTCTTTCTTCAATGTTTTCTCTTCTACTTGAAACATGTCTTCCAATTGTGTTTCCAATTGCTAGAATGATCTTTTTTGTTCAATATTCAATACTTAATCCTGGGAAATTAGCCCATACAAAAGCTGTAGTGGTATTCTGATTTGCTGGTTTAAAGTTTGGTTCTCATTCTCTAAGATGTAAAACCTGCGTCTTTAGTTCCCAAAATTCATCCCATACATGTTTTTGATCCTTTTCATTATGAAGCTTGATCACAAAAAATCCCTTCCCAAAATGTATGAGCTGACAATTCCCTGTTAACTTCCATTGTTTCTTTAATATTGTTTCTGCTTCTCTAATGGTAAATTTCAAGAAATCTGACCTACCAATAAATCTAAATCTTCATTCATCAATTAACTAATATGAAATACAGATTACAATATCATATCCATGTTTCCCACAAACAGGTAAATCAGAAATATCTACCGAAGAAAATTTTATTTTGGATTTGAAATTATTCATTGTCAAACCCTTATTTTGGAAATTACCAGAAAGATGTCCAGATTCAGACATATTTATTATACTAAGATAAAAAAATAGAAAGTAGAACTTGAAATAACACCAATCATAAGATTTGAGAACAAAATCACCCGAATTAATGATTCAATCACATTGAAAACGAAACCCAGATATTTTTTTTGTCTACCGAGTTGATCGCCCGATTCTCAGACTCTCTCTCTTTCTTCAAATGGGTGAAACCAGTTTCAAAGTTCGGGAAATTAAATGAATTAGTGGTATACCACCACATCTCTAAGATTCCATAAGATAGTTGTTGATCATTTCCGTTAATTCTTATTTCAAAAAAATCTGGAAATCCCGGACCTTTGAAGAACATCCATAGCCTTATCATTCTTTATCACAAGATCGTAGAAATCATCAAGTTGTTCCCAATTACTTCTAAAATGAATGTCATGGGTTTTATCGTTGGGTTTATACTTTTAGAAATATGTTTTTCTTCCCAATCCTTTACACTCAATTGCATATCATCCATAATCTATATAAAATCATCAAATTAAAAGTAATTTCATGATCACTCAAATTAATTTTACATAATCTAAAATAAAACAGGTTAATTCATGGCAATTTCATGATCTTTAAACTTTGAAAATAAGAAAGCATTCAAAGTAACTATATTGATCATCTAAACCCTAAGTTTTCATGTCAAATTCGTCGTATTTGGGGTTCAACAATCATCTAAACTATCAACTATTTTTATCAAATCACGAAAAAAGTTCAAAATAAAAGGATAACACAAGTTAACTTACCTCTCTTTGGATTGTCAATCAAATTGAGAAATTGAAGTACTGATGTGATCCTTATCAACCTAAGAACAAACCCTTTGAAGCAATTGGTTTGATTAGAATCATGGTGGTGTGAGATTTGGAAGGGGGAAAACTAGGTTTTTATTTTCTTTTAGAGGAGAAGAAGAAGAACAGAGTTGTGAATGAGAAGAGTAGATTGATAGACACATTTTTGTGTCTAATTTGATCTCAATATTATATATTGTTGTCTCTCGATTTTGTACTAATTTTTGTGTTTTATGTATTTGTAGGCATTTTTGGGAATAAAACATTTTTTTGGAAAATTCGGCTCGAAAAGTTGATTTTGGCACCCGGAGGACACATGTTATGCGGACTCTCTGCTTTGGATAAGGGGCACCCACTTGATAATGGGTGACCACTTGATATTCGCACCCCTGAAATGGATAGGGGGAGGTCATCTTCTTTGTTTGAATTTGGTTTTGGCGGGAATACTTACATGCAGGCTGTTGATTTTGGGTCGGATTGTTGGAGGGATTTCAGCGAGATTCAATCGCTAGAAACGATTGGGCTGGGCCTGAATACACTAGACATGATTAATATGGTCAATTTGATCGAGCAAAATGGGCCAGCAAAGCCGTGGGATGAAGATAAAGCTAAACAGGGAAGAGAAGATAATATCGATTCTGTTTGATTCTAACTTGGAATTTATGTGGCCAATTAGTTAGAGAATATCTTGTCTTTGATTGTTGCTCTATCTTAGGAAGTTTTACAACCAACAGACGCGTGAAGAGCGAAATTTGGAAGAAATATATCCGAGAATATTTTCTTCATCAATGTCGAGTAATGGAGGATTATATGAAGTTATGGCGAGATATTTCGGTGTTGTTGGGGGCATCCTAGAGAAGGGGGTCGATAGTTTTGGGAGCTAGGGAGAGCTAGAGAAGACGAAATCAAAGTTTAACAAAACTCTGCTGCTGATGATGATGATGATAAAGAACACGAAGAACGGACCTGCCAGAGCAGTCGTTCTTCAACAGTGACAGGACAGCGGAGTGTGGGTCGTAATTCATTACAACATTTCATATGTATCGTTCTTGTGTGACGCTTCCTGTGGGTCGCACATTAGCTGTTTACACCATTTTCTCTTCTTCTCATCATTTGTAAACCATCTTTGAGCCATAATAAATTATTTTGAGAGCATTTTTACTATGATGAGCTAATTCCCTCGTAACCAAGGCAATGGAGGAAGCTATTCACGCAACATAAACGGGTAACTATTTCATTTAATTATATAATTCACCTAATCGTTGCTTTTGCAGAGTTTTAAATTATTTGAATGATTGTCTTAATTATTTGTTATTCAGTTTGATAGGTTATGCTTGGTTTAATCTCTTGATAATCTATGCTTAAGGTTTACAAATAATGTTTGAGAATCTGTATGATTGATAGTGAATTAAAGATAAAAGAGGACTTAAGAATTGAATAGAGTTTTGAAATATTTATCATTCAATTTTGCATAATAGTGGAATCTAGTGTCTTGGTTACCTCTCGCACCCATTGTTAATAATTTTGTATATAATTTTATTAAACCTTTAAATTTAATATTCAGAAGTCCGAGAGTTTGAACCTCATTACTACAACCCCAGAAAAAACATAAATAATTTTGGCGCCGCCGACGCGGATTTGTGCTTAGGTAGAATTTTTAGGTTTTTATTATTTTTTTTTACTATTATTTGTTCCTTTTTACGTTTCTTTTTGTATCTTTGATTTACAGGTTCGAAGTGGAATACTAAGGACTTGGGAACAAAAAGCTTAAAGCTAAAAGCTAAAAGAGAAGAAAAAAAAGACATAATTTTTTTTTTAGGATTTGTAAATAGGCTTTATTTTTCATAATTTTTGTAATTTTTGGACTTTTTATTTAGAATTTATTCTGGACAATTGGACTTTATTTATTTTTTTTAACCCTACGGAAGGGTATTATTAAAAAAAAAATTATATAAACTGTGTGCAGGGAAGGACGACGATTACTATATCGTCTCGGCCCCTCGGGTTCGTACATGACATAGGAGTCGTGGCCCGAGTCGACTTCAACGGTTCATCCCCCGTCTGGTACGGGAGGTAAGTCCATCGAAACACTCGCGAATCTCCTGTAAGCGAGTTATTGTATTCCTTAAGGTGATTCATTGATTGAGGACGAATTTGAACTGTTTTTAAATTCCTAGTAAAGGGCAAGGCCTAGCCAATTCAAGATAAGGGTTCGGATTTCATCACCGCTCCCTTCTTGCCCGCCTTAGGAAAACGAAACCTAACGCGAACCCAAGCTTAAAACTTGACTAGAACGAGACCGATAGGGTAACGCGCTTATTAGGAAAAAGTTTCGAAGGATATTGGTTACTTTCTTAAGCACACCTTGAAGTTCATAATGGTTTCTGTGAGTTTAATGCATGACTGCGTCGCCTTGTGCTAGCGGTGAGGCCTTGGGTATCAAAGCTCCACTGAGCTTCCCTCGCCTCAATTCAACTTACTTTGACTCGGATTGATTCCAGAGGGGTTTGCTTAAATTGTAACGAACTTCAAGAGATAGAAGCAAGTCTATAAACAATCTAAGTGGAGCCATCATGCTTGTTGTTTGCTAGATTTTATAGGTTTGATTTGGTCGAGTCAGCCTTGTTTGTGATTGTGTAGAATTCCCTTGCAATTAAGAATGTCGAACTGGTATGATAGAAGCCAATACAATGATTATCGACCTGAATTTGAATATGGACATCATCCTTTTTAAGACCATGTTGGGAAGAGTGGTTGGGAACGCCATCCTTTGGAAGGATATGGGTCATACCCTGGTGAGCCCAATTACTATCCACACATGCATCAATCTTACGAGTAAGAAGATTATAGTACTAGTTCTTCGTCTCTAGAGGATACAATCAAACTATTGAAAAGTAGTCCTTTTTATGATCCCTCTGTTCCTATTCCTCCTTTAGAATAGTCCCTCAGGGAGTTAACTGAGTCGACACGTAAGTTAGCTGAGATGAATAGTGTAATTATAGACGAAAGAACTACAATAATGAGTGAACTTTCTATAGAGGAATCCCTCAAGCTGATGGCTGAGACGAACGAAAGACTTGCTCGAAATAATCTTAATTTCCAAAATAATGTTTCCAATTTTACCCTTGATATAAATAGTGAATATTTGCCTAATTTAGAGGACGAGGTTTGAATAAAAGACACTACTTATTTAGATAAGGTTCAATCATTTTCGTACTATGATGATGAGGATAGCAGTAATGAAGAATCCTAAATATGTAGGCATAGTGATCATGAGTCTAGTAATCCAATTGAGCTATATGGTGATTATATTATTTCTAGTTCAAATCCAAATAATTTTTATGATTATTTACCTATTCAAAAGGAAGAGGATTTGATTAGGGATACCACCGTTTTAGACGATGTAGTTTTTCCTTTTGATTACGAAGCCGATAGTGGTTTAAAGGAACGGGTTCATTTCGAAAATACTGTTTTAGAGTCTAGCGACTTAGAAACAATAGTCTTGGAAGAAGAAGATAGACCCGTAGAGATAAGTAAAGATGCACTACCTGATAATAACTTAGAAGAATCTCTTGAATATTTTAAGGACTCTGAAGATACGGAAATTCAAGAAATAATTAGAGGTCTATCTAGAGACACTGAAAACTCTAAGTTTGGGGGTGATCATCACTTCCCTAGTGCCTTACCTTTAACTCTCAGAAAGTCCCTACACTTAGGACTTGATATCTGTGCCTCGACCATTTTATAATATTACCTTCATACTCGTTTTCCCAAGCCTAATGATGTCCATGAAGGAGTTCAGTCGTTAGAAACCCATCCTCTGGTTGATGTGGTTTTCCCAGGCTATGATCCCCAGATTGACTTTGTCTTCCCACCAAATAGTTTTCTTCCAATTGTGGGAACGTTTATATTCCAAATGTGTTGAATATTAAGTTCTGAGACTAGACCTAAATGCTTTAGGAAATTAGAATCGACACATTTGCTTAAGAATGACCACTACTCTCACTGTGGTCAATTATGTAAGTTAAACCTGATTGACTTAGAGGATCCTCAGTTATTTAGGTTATTATTATTTTGTGATTCTAAGTTCTTATTTGAGTTTTTCCAGACTCTAGGACCTAATAATTTGGATCCAACCTATGAGGAAATGCATCTGAGGAAAATATTTTATTTAGACCCTTTCATAGAACCTGAACCTGAACCGCAATTAGCGATAGTTTTCAGGAAACTAGGTAAGGGCATGCTATTCTTGTCTATTTTCTTGGGTCACTGCAGTTTCCTATGGTCAGCTCTATTTGGTTTTGAAGAACCACAGTTATTTTGACTGTTACTTTATGGTTCGAGTTGACCAATCCTTTTCTAAGTCTGGCTGAAGACTTTAAACTTAGCACTTCTTGGGAGGTAACCCAATCTCATGCAACATGGTAACATCTTTCCTTAACTCTTTTTCTTCAAGTGGTAACAGTTTCTCCTTGTTCATGCTTTTAATTTTATCTTTAGAACATTGAGGACAATGTTAGATTTAAGTTTGGGGGTGGGGAAGAAACTTTTTGTTAGTTTTAAGTTGCAATAAATAAACTCCAGAGCCTAGAAATTTACGCCTATTAAGGATAGCACTAACCAATCTAAGTGGATGGAAACATTTTTGTTTTAGGAGTTGAGGAACCAATCTGACTAGATGGAAACATCTATAGAGTCTATTCATAAAAGCACAGAGCTCAGGTGTTAGAAATAACATGATAGTTTCGCCATATCTCGTCGAGTCCTTTTCAATTTCTATTTTCAGTTTTCTTTTATTTCAAGTGATTTGGTGGGGCACACGATTCAAGTTGTTACCACTGCTAGGGTGAATTAGAGTGACCGAGTTACTAAAAAAAAAAAAAGACCGGACCAGTTAGACCAATCGGAATAAGTATTAACACTTGGATAGCAATATGCGTGTGTTCTCCCTGTTTCCGTCGCCTAAGCAAGCGTGGAATGCAGGACCCGTGGGAACTATCGTGTAATCTGCTGACAAGAAGCATGCGCTTGGATAAAAAAGATCTATTCATGCCGTTAAGTTAAAAAAAAAATGGTTATTGTTATGTGTAGTCTACTGCTGGTTCCCTTGTATTTGCCAGTTTGTTGATCTAGATTTAAGTTATTGACCACTGGTTCCCTTGTATATGCCAGTTGTGTTGATATTAGTCAGATCGGTATCTCAGTCCATTAGGATAGGTTCATTCTGGCAGTGGCCTTCAGACAGATATGGGAAACACCGTTCACTTTTCAACCATCTACATTTTTCTTTTTCCATCTTCTTAATCTTTTCATGTGATTAGTCTGACTCCGAGTATGATGTCCATCGTGAAACTATCTTAGTAGAGCTCTGTCACTTATATGAATTTTAGTATGCTTGAGTGAAAACTCGTGTACAGTAATTGGAATTTCGCATCAGGGTACTTCCTCCTATAATTAATAAGTATGCCAACCAAGGAGGTTTTTTAGTGCTTTCCAAGATTCTGCGTAGATAGTTAGGGTCTGGAGTAAAGGTTTTGTGGGTACACCTCTGGTAAACCCTCCGGAGACAACACTCCGCCACTAGGGCCACCTAGGGGTTCAAATGATTTTCCTTTCAAGAATAAATTTTCTCGAGGACTAGCAAATAATAAGTTTGGGGGTATTTGATAGACACATTTTTGTGTCTAATCTGATCTCAATATTATATATTGTTGTCTCTCGATTTTGTACTAATTTTTGTGTTTTATGTATTTGTAGGCATTTTTGGGAATAAAACATTTTTTTGGAAAATTCGTCTCGAAAAGTTGATTTTGGCACCCGGAGGACACATGTTATGCGGACTCTCTGCTTTGGATAAAGGGCACCCACTTGATAATGGGTGACCACTTGCTATTCGCACCCCTGAGCTGGATAGGGGGAGGTCATCTTCTTTGTTTGAATTTGGTTTTGGCGGGAATACTTACATGCACACTGTTGATTTTGGGTCAGATTGTTGGAGGGATTTCAGCGAGATTCAATCGCTAGAAACGATTGGGCTGGGCCTGAATACACTAGACAGGATTAATATGGTCAATTTGATCGAGAAAAATGGGCCAGCAAAGCCGTGGGATGAAGATAAAGCTAAACAGGGAAGAGAAGATAATATCGATTCTGTTTGATTCTAACTTGGAATTTACGTGGCCAACTAGTTAGAGAATATCTTGTCTTTGATTGTTGCTCCATCTTAGGAAGTTTTACAACCAACAGACGCGTGAAGAGCGAAATTTGGAAGAAATATATCCGAGAATATTTTCTTCATCAATGCCGAGTAATGGAGGATTATATGAAGTTATGGCGAGATATTTCGGTGATGTTGGGTTATAAATAGTTGTTGAGGTATCCTAGAGAAGGGGGTCGAGAGTTTTGGGAGCTAGGGAGAGCTAGAGAAGACGAAATCAGAGTTTAACAAAACTCTGCTGCTGCTGATGATGATGATAAAGAACACGAAGAACGGACCTGCCAGAGCAGTCGTTCTTCAACAGTGACAGGACAGCGGAGTGTGGGTCGTAATTCATTACATCATTTCATATGTATCGTTCTTGTGTGACGCTTCCTGTGGGTCACACATTAGCTGTTTACACCATTTTCTCTTCTTCTCATCATTTGTAAACCATCTTTGAGCCATAATAAATTATTTTGAGAGCATTTTTACTATGATGAGCTAATTCCCTCGTAACCAAGGCAATGAAGGAAGCTATTCACGCAACATAAATGGGTAACTATTTCATTTAATTATATAATTCACCTATCGCTGCTTTTGCAGAGTTTTAAATTATTTGAATGATTGTCTTAATTATTTGTTATTCAGTTTGATAGGTTATGCTTGGTTTAATCTCTTGATAATCTATGCTTAAGGTTTACAAATAATGTTTGAGAATCTGTATGATTGATAGTGAATTAAAGATAAAAGAGAACTTAAGAATTGAATAGAGTTTTGAAATATTTATCATTCAATTTTGCATAATAGTGGAATCTAGTGTCTTGGTTACCTCTCGCACCCATTGTTAATAATTTTGTATATAATTTTATTAAACCTTTAAATTTAATCTTCACAAGTCCGAGATTTGAACCTCATTACTACAACCCCAGAAAAACATAAATCATAGATCCCGTCGGGTTTTTGTATAAAAAACTAAAAAAAACGTTATTCTTATTAGCCTTCAACGTCATTCTTATTAGTGTTTAACGCCGTTCTCAATAGAGTTTTACCGTTGACCAGGTCAAGCGTTATTCATGTTACGTTCCTTATACATTATTCTCATTAATGTTGAACACTATTTTATTAGCGTTTTCTAAGATTCCACGATTATGCTTGAGCTTCCATGAACAATTCCAAATGCTTAGATGGCATGGAAGATGGAATTCTTCCATCATAAGACTTTCTCTCTAAGGTTAGTTTAACTAATATGGGTATGGGGCCAACTCAAGATACTAGTTTAGCTGCAGGTTCACTGTGATTTTTGTACATACTGCGGTGGAATAACCCATATTGTAGGAGTTCACATGAGATATTCCTATATCTTATGGGTGATAGGACTCATAAATTCTAATAATAAAGACTCGTTCCGCGTCTACTAGAGAAAAATACGGAGCAGCTGGTGAAATTGGCCACAACAGAACAAGATAGACAAGCACTAAATGAGAGATAATGTAGGAAACTAAAAAAAAGTAAGTATTTCATTAAGATTACCTAAATGGTATATGTTGTTGTCTTCTTTCTTGTTTATAAGTTTGGAAAATTAGTAGTATAACTAAACCTAATTTACACTCCCGAGACTTGCTCCTCGAATTTTTTTTTTCTGTTGAGAATTTTACGATTCTCGATTCCGTTCTCGATCCTAGCTACTAAGATCTGGATCCACTGTCTCTGAAGAACTGGAAGCAATATTAGAAACTACATCTATATATTTGTAAGCTTTTATCACCTAATTAGCCACCGTTTTTTTTGGTTGTTTGACGACGTCTAAATTCTAATTTTAGTCTCCCTCGAAAAAGGGAATCATTATAAATTTGGTCTTCTGCAGTTCAAACAATGAAAATAACTACATGTGTTGGGTAGTCCATTATATTGAAGTTGCTATTCCATTATTGATCCTCTTACTGCGCACCGAACTCGTTCTGTTTATATTTCTAAATTGAATGGTGATAGACATTTGAAGTTTTCATTGGAAGTGAAAACTTGATGTAATCAGTTTTCATTTCAAAATTTTAATTCGTACTACCGAAAAAGACATTTTTGTATATTTTTATATTCAAATATCATTTGAAATGATTATATTAAAAATATCTAATATATAATCAACCACTAGCGTGTTGGAGTATTCATTGGCATTCCTCATGTCATATGTTCCAATCCTGGGTCCTTTTTTTAAATAAAAAAAAACTTTAAAATAAAGCACAAAAGTAGTAACTCAATGTTCAATGATTTAGTAAATCGGTTGCATGGATACTCAATAGATTTTCATCATAAATGTTAGAGCATAGCTCGGTCAACCTCGCATGTGTTGTTATCTCAAGCATGTTTGTCAATGTTAGTGATCAAAACTATAAGTCTTGATTTCTAGCCTACATAGCTAAGTCTCGGACTAGGATAGAAAAGTGTAGTTCAGCTCAAGGACTTCATGGTGATTCATCATACAACGGCTAAGATCTATAAAAGGAACCGTGGAACTTCATCGACAAAAAGGTATGTGGAGACTTGAACTTATCTATCACTCAAAAGTCTATCTCTTATATCTCCTACTTCTTATGAGACAAAAGTCGTATGCTACATAGACTAGATCATACACATTTGACATTTCGAGCTGAGCATTCATTACTTATCCTTTATCTCGAAATCGTGTGTTGGTAAAGCGTTTCGCTTTGATCAAGTTTATCTTCACCTAGTGACGAAAGTCATGAAAAGTTTCAATCACTTTGAGAATTGCTCTGATGTGAATCGGTCCGTGAATAACAGCTACATAGCGTCCTCTGAGAATGTCTCAATGATTGAAATGAGAGTTTAGATTACATAACCATGTATTCCTTGAACCGAAGTTTTCGAACTTTGCTGATCAAGAGAAATCGGGAGGATTGTGGAATTGGCTTGCCAGGTCCGTGAACCCAGTCCGCAGACTCAGTCCGCGAACTGTCGGAAGTTCTCGACCGAGAATTTCTGCTGGATTTTCCAAAACTCGTTTCTGTGCTAAGTCCGCGAACTCAGTCCGCGAACCCAGTCCGCGAACTGGCGGAAGTTCTCTTTCCGAGAATTTCTGCTGAGTTTGGAGAACTCAACCGATTAACTTAAGTCCGCGAACTTGTTTATGAACTTAAGAGGTTATGATCTAAAGATGTGATCTGAACATGAAACATTAAATTACTAAGGAAAGCTTTATGCAAACCGTGGCTATAATGTTCATGAGTCGATTCAATCGAATCGAATCATCCTTGTTTCAATTGTGTCTTGTGTAGTTGCATAAGATCTCATAGCAATTGAACAACTCTTTAACTAGTTCATTTGAGTCAATTGAACTAGTTATGGTGAAGAAGAACAAGGTTAATATGAAATGCTCATATGGTTAACCTTTTGGGTTACTATGTTGAACCAACATACACGTACACGTTTGGGCATGGTTTTCACGAACCCAGTAAACGTCTACCCAAGTGTGTGTGACAAGCTAAGTTTTCGATCTAATGGTTGAGAAATATTGGCTTGAATCTAAATCAGGTTTTCATCTAACGGTGAATAAGGATTGCTTTGTAACTAAGGAAAAACCGTGATTTGAAGGCTATAAGAAGGAGATATCTAGCATTGTGCAAAACTAATACCCACACGTTTGTGTGCTACTAGTGCGCCCGTTAGAGTCGATCTCCATTAACCTTTGATTTTCTTCTCTAAAATCAGGTTAACGACTTAAAGACTTCATTGGGATTATGAAGCCAGACCGATACTACTTTATCGTAGTTGTGTAATTTGATCTTGCATCTTCTATCGTACGACTACAATCGATTGATTGGCTTGAGATCGTGAGAGTTCTCCGATAGGCAAGATAAAGAAGTCACAAACATCTCCGTCTCACTGTTTGTGATTCCTCGACAATCCGCTTCTGTAGTAAGGAAGGATTGTAGAGAGGTGATTGATTAATCTAGGCTAATCTTCGGGAATAAGACCGAATTATCAATTGGTTCCTGTTCACCTTGATTTATATCAAAAGACGGAACAAAACCTAGGGTTTATCTGTGGGAGACAGATTTATCCTTTGATAGACTTTTCTGTGTGAGACAAATCTGTTTATTATCAAGTCTGTGATTTTGGGTTGCAGCAACTCTTGGTTGTGGGTGAGATCATCTAAGGGAATCAAGTGCGCAATATCCTGCTGGGATCAGAGGCGTAGGAGTACAACTGTACCTTGGATCGGTGGGAGACTGATTGGGGTTCAACTATAGTCCAGTCCGAAGTTAGTTTGCATTAGGCTAGTGTTTGTAGCGGCTTAAAACAGTGTATATTCAATCTGGACTAGGTCCCGGGGTTTTTCCTGCATTTGCGGTTTCCTCGTTAACAAAATTTCTGGTGTCTGTGTTATTTCTTTTTCGCATTATATTTTATATAATTGAAATAATACAGGTTGTGCGTTCGTGATCATCAATTGGAAATCCAACCTTTGGTTGTTGATTGATATTGATTGATCCATGGACATTGGTCTTTGGTACCGTCCAAGTGTTCCTTGTATTTAATAAAGACTCTCTATTGGTTTTAGCTTGAGTAAAAATCAAATCAAGAGAGAGATATTAACTCCTTGAGATACTTTTATCTAGATTGAGTCTGACTGTCTAGTTGATTCTCTAGCAAAGTATTTCGGAGTTAGTCCATAAAGATTGCTAAGCGAAATATTGAGTGGTGTTGTTAGACCCCCGCTTTTTCAATTGGTATCAGAGCAGGCAAACACGTTCAATACATAACAAGTCTGTGTTTGCAGCGATCTGACTCTATGGATAGAGGTGATATCTCTATTAACATACCACCAGTCTTCGATGGCTCCAATTACTTATGGTGGAGAATTGCTACGCGTGCTTTTCTTCAATCGCGTGATTTTCAATCATGGGTATATGTGGTGAATGGTTATGATGCTCCCGTTGTTGCAGCTGGAGATGGAACTATTCCCAAGAATATTGGTGAATATAATGCTGCGGAGATTCTTGTTTCAAAGCAGAATTCTGAAGGGTTAAATGCTATCATACATGCCATTGTCCCAAGTCTTCAACACCATGTGTCTAATTGCATTAGGTTTAAAGATGCTTGGGATATCTTAGAAACCGTATTTGAAGGAAACTCCAGTGAAAAGGAAGCTAGGCTTCAAAACATTTGATGAGTTTAATCACAAAGTGTCTGAAATTGTTAATGCATCTTTTTCATTGGGTAAGACTATTCCTGAAAAGGACATTGTGATGAAAATTCTCAGATCGCTGCCATCTACATACGAGTCTAAGAAGGATGCCATCGTTGAGGGGAATAACCTCAATAATCTTTCTAGAAACACCTTGGTTGGGAAGCTAAAGATCTTTGACCATGAGCATACATCCAAAGTCGGTAAGGATGTTGCTTTTAAAGCACAAAAGAGCACTGAATTACTTGCCAAAGGTAAAAGTGTTCATGTCTCTGAGGATGATCAGTCTGAGAATGATTTTTCAGATGAAGACCTTGACAAGTCGGTCTCCTTGATCACAAGACAGTTTAGGGATTTTCTGTTGAAGAGAAGTAAACGGTTTTCAAGAGACAAACCTAGGTGTGAGTGGGAAAAACGATTTGCTGGCTTTTACGGAATTGAAAAGAGTCGACCGTGTGGAGACTCCTTGAACCGAGCGAAATGTTGAACCTTACACAGATGCACTGCAAGAAGGGAGTGTTTTAAGTTCGAGAGATCAATCTGTAATACCCCGGCCTAAACCAAGAACAATGGCCGTTCCAGAGTCAATTCGGTCACAAGAGAGGATGGCTTGATTTGTAGGAGGGAAGCTGAGAAATACGTGAGATCAATGGTGATCTGAGATTGTAAATGTTTTGTGAATTCAGCGTGAAAATGCTCTGAATGATTGAATTTTGCTCAATTGAGAGTAATTTATGTGAGTTCGTGTAGACAAAAGATTATTCGTATGCACTTTGATGAGAAATTGCTCGTCTTGGCGAATGTTGTTCGAGTGTTCGAAAACTTCTGTCTTTTCAATCAGGATTCAGAGACATTCTATAATTTTCGTAGTTGAAAACACCATGATCCCATGAAGTGTGACAGTTGCTGGAATCAGATAATGGGAAAATGGGGAAATCATGTTAAAACCAATTACTCATCATGCGGAGACTTGGTTAACTTTCCACCCACTACTTTGCTGACTCTTCCAACTGATTGCATGACTTGCTCACATTCTCATCGTGGGTGAACACACGTGTCGTAGACCGCCAGACCAAAACCCTAGTTAATATCCCCCCATGTGACACAATTGAAATCTCGTGATTTTGGAGTCAGTTGCTGACTTTATGGGACGATGAGTCCATGTAGCGCTGAGTTGAACATGTGTGAGTAAATGTTTCGAAACTCATAAATTTAACGTGTCTGCTGAGACGAGGTATCATCATAACCTAAGACGAGCAAAACTGTGTTGCTAAATTATTGAATATTGATAGTTGAACCAACATTCTCTGGTTTGAGAAAATATTGCTAGTCCGAGCGAATATTGCTAATTGAGTAAATATTGTCGGTTCGAGCGAATATTGCTAGTTTGCTAGTTTGAACAAATATCGTTCTTTTAATGATTTTTGGTAGCTGGACCAAGTAAAATATTAATTTAAGTTACTGACTGCTGGGTCGAGAAAAATAAATACGAATGTTAATCATGGAATCAACATAAAATTATCAGAGTGTTCGAATCTACTCAGAATTACGTTTCTGCAGAGCTCTGGATTCAAAACCCTAATTTTACCGAGATAATGATTTATTGAAAATCACATAAGACCGGGTACATGGGATGACGGGTTCACCATATAATTCCCAGATGCTCGAATGAGCAAAAATACCAAAGTCTCTTGAGGACCAGTTGGTGAAAGAATGATTAAATGTTGGTTTAATCATTTACTGAAATAATGCTCGTGTGAGCGACAAATCATAAAACCTGGTTTTATGGAAAATATAAGGGACCGGCCAAGAGGTGATGGGACCGTCTCTTGATGGCCGTGGGACCAGTAGATGGTCATTTGAGCAAACTTCCAATTGTTTGGAAATAGTTTGAACCTAATATGAGCAGTTGAGCAAATTAGGTTAAAATCATTAAAGCACGTGGGACCAACTGTTTGCAAGCCTCAGGGTCACCCTTGGTCGGTCAAGGGGATGTTCCCGTGTCACCATGATGTCCGTGCTTCAGTCCTGATAATTTTGATATTTTCTGGTGCACGTTTGAGCAACATTTGGAGAAAATATGAAAAATCCATGGTTTTGCTGAAACTGGGAAAAATACATGAGATGACGAAAATAATAAATAAACAAGGAATCACAAGCTATGGGACCGTCCACGGCTAGGGCATGGCCGGCCGGCTGACACGCGGTCCCACATGCTTTTCCCAATTTTATGTGATTTTATGTATTTTCTCTGATTTAAGAGAAATTCCATGAAACTGGAGAGTTTGGCGAAATTAGGGAACTTCCATGAGATGAGAGACATAAATTAAAATATAAAATAGGGAATGGAAGTGTGGGACCGGAAATGGCCGTGGCATGGACGGCCGGCCAATGGGCGCGGGTCCCAAGGAAATCTTCCCAATTTTATGTAGTTTTGATGATTTTAGATAATTTTCATAAAATCAAAGGGATTTGTTGAAAACCAATATATTTTGTTGAAATCAGGGAGTTTACATGAAATCAGGATACAAAACACCAAATAATAATAAAATAAGGTGTGTGGGACCGGTAGGGCATGGCCAGCAGGCTAGAGCCCGGTCCCACAAGTTTTCCTAATTTTTTAATATTTTCCATGATTTTAGAGAAAATACATGAAATTAGGTAATTTTAGGAAAAATTCATAAAATCATACTAGCAGACATGCTGTCTAGGAGCCGCCCAATCTTACGATTCTATACAGTATGAGATGTGTTGTGGCCTTAGGTGAGAGACTACACATCTACATCTTCTCTGAAAGACTTTCTCCATCAGAGGTGGAATGAGCTTTCATGCATAGAGACATGAGTCTCGATACTCATCCGATTGCCGGATCCGGAGTAATTACTGAAATTTCTCAGTATTCATGAGATGTGTCGTGGCCTGAGCTGAGAGACTACACATCTACATGTCCTCTGAGAGACAACCTTCTCAGTCAGAGATTTTATGGCATGAGCTTTCATGCTTTGATGAGAGACATGAGCCTCAATACTCATCCGGTTGCCGAATCTGGAGTATAGTTTTTCAATTATACCCTTTGCCAAAAATCCACCATCTACATTAAGTCCCCTGCTTACTAAGGAACATTCATGTTCCTCAGTCAGCATTGAATGGTGATTTTCCAGGTACAGACAAGAATAAGTAATTGAACTTAGTCATAAGATAAGATATTACCGGATTTCGACTGAATGAGCAAACCATGGTTCGAGCGGAAACCTCTGTGGCATAGTAGAACATCATCCAGTGAACATAAATTGATGTAGAACCGCTGATTCGATGGTGGAACCTTGGTTGGTTTAGGATTCACGGGCCGGGCCCAAAAGGAAATCCTTATGGAATTAGGTTTTGGAAATAAAATTAGGTATAAAAGGGAATTAATCCCTTTTTTTTATCTCTCCCACACATCCACCACCTTCTTCATCTCCTTCACATCCGAGATCAGCAAATTTCCGCCCGAAATCGCCGGGAATCGATGACGTCCGATCATCGCCGGTCAATTTCCGGCCGGCACCGTCAAGTGCGTTAAAAAAAAAAAATTCTTTCAAAGTTTGCTGATTTCATGAGGTGTTCATGCTTCCATCATGTTAAAATTCTATACATGTGTATATGTTGATGTGAGTTTTGTAGAAAAACCCTTGTTTTATCAAACGTATGTTCATTCGATCATTAGTTTTGAAAACTAATAAAAATCCCTGATTTATGAGAGATTTCTTTATATATGTGGACTTAGGTCCAATGATAAAACTTAGTGTATGAGCTTTCATGTGAACCAAGATTTTACCTTAATAGATGTGAGCTTTCACATAACCGAAATAAACTCCGTTTTAAAGGATAATGCTCGTTCGAGGAAAATAGACATATATATTTTTATGTATGTAAATTTATGTCTAGTGATAAAACTTTATTTATGAGCTTTCATGAGAATTAATATTTTATCACAATAGGTGTGAGCTTTCACAAAACTAGCATAAACCTTCGTTTTTTATTAAAACGCTAATACGAAGGAAAATAATTTTTTTTTTAATATATATGTAGCCATGACATATTTTATGTGAAACATGATGACATATTTTATTCACATAGATTTTTTCTTATTAGATAAATTCTGAAAATTTATATGAACAAATTGCATTAATTATTGATTTGTAAAATCAAGACATGGGTTTTGAGTAACCTTCAAACTAGACAACTTATTTATGATAAAGTCATGTCTTATTGTAAATTTCATAGTTCAGTTGTGTGAATGTTCACGTTATGAAAATTATGTATATGATTTTATGAGAAAATCAATTTTGAAGGTTAATAAAGTTTTGTTCGTTACTGCAGGTTTCAAGGAACGAACTAATTTCGTGTGTTAACTCTTGTATTGCAATCACTATTGTTAGTGAAATTGAAAGAGGTAAGGGTTCAAGATTTACCATTTTTAGACACCGGCGTTTTAATTTTCATGATTCCATCATCTTATTGAATTCACGGATGACTGAAACATTGTGTGGATTTCACAGCAGCTTTACGAGGATGTCTGATTCTCCAGACAATGATGCTTCCAGAGATGAAAGGTGTGCAGATGATGATATCTCCATAGAGGAAACATGCACGGATGAGACTTCCGTTGGTGAGGAAGACGAAACACCTGGAGTCAAGAATGTCCCAAACATAGATGACGCATTTTTTGAAGTTCCGGAGCCTGAAAATCGTCTTAAGTCCCCGGTATATCGCCTTCAATCCCAAGACGGTTACTCAAAAGAAATTGGTGACTCCTCGTGATGCTATTCGGTTCTGTCTTGAACGAGGACTATTCCAGGCTTCAATGATTGAATTCAAGCTTTCTCGACGCCCCTTAGAGAAGTTCTCGGGATGGTCTAGACACATGCTAGGATTTCCTCGTGTTAGAGCTATGCTGGATATAGCACAAATTACCAGGGTCGTTCAAACATCTGGAGATTTGTATATCTTTCATGACGCACGAGGTATTGTAGATCTTCTTGCTCGCTGGTGCATCCCAACTCACACGTTTATATGCAGCTGGGGAGAGTTCACTATTACCTTGGAAGATGTAGTTGCTTTATTGCATCTTCCAATTACAGGTAACTTTCCTGAAGAACTTTGGACAGCGGAAGAGAAAGCAGTTTCCAAAACTTTAACAGCTGAGATGGAGAGAATCAACAAGGTTTTTGGTAAAGGTTGTTACGCTCATTGGTTGACACATTGGTGGCCATGAGACGTCCCTCTTGATGAACCCGACGATATGTTGTCTATTGCTGCTTTCTTGTGATTATGGCTGTCTAGGGATGTGTTTGAAGATGCTGGTACCTTGTTGAAGCCGTTTATAATTCCTTTCGCTATTAATCTGGCTCAAGGTGAACAACTTCCGCTAGGTAGCTTATTCTTGGGCTCTTTGTATTCTAACCTGGACTCTTTAGTCGTAGACTCCAGTGTTTCGAACGGATTCATGAAGATTGAATGCTACGCCAACACGATGTTTCTCCAAGCTCTGATGTGGGAGCGTTTCGGAAACTATGCACCCATTCCCCGTAGTGTCTTACAAAGTCTGAACTCTGCTGATGCTCGACGTATCTTCCATGAGAAAGACAACGCCAGGATTATGCGCTGGTCTACGAAGTAAATTCAGTACAAGACACGCTTCATTGACGTATTAGATGACGAGTCTGAGTTCAACTTCCATCCTTGGGTGGTGGTTCCTCCTCACGTTTCTCAATTGACGACTTTCAATGCTGGAGAAAGTAAGTATTTGAAATCTGGTGCTGATTTGAGCGATGGCGAAAGATCTTTCATGCTGAGTTTCACTCCCGGTCATCTAATATCAGCAACGTATGGATATTTTTCTGTGGAGGAGTATAACATTGACAGAGCCGCCCGTCAGATGGGTATGGACCAATGTGTTCCAACCTTCAGAAGGAGAAGACCATCAGTGGAACAACTTAAGACTTGCTTAGATCACACACATGATGAAGGGAGCTCTTATTGGTTCCCTTTTGCTGATCGAACTACGTATGTGACTCCATGCTACATGAAATTTTGGGATCAGCAGTTTGAGCGTCTTAATGTTTATGTGACGTCCGTCCAACCTTTAGTGAAAGATCCTCCTTCTTCTGAGATGAGTGCCTCTCGTCCCAGACTAAGGAATATTTCTGGTGGTGACAAGCGAAAGACATATCCAAGAGGTTCACCAGTATGTATTCTTTTGCATATTCCTCATACAACTCGTATAATCGTCTTTAATTATCACATCAATTTCTTTTGCAGGAGGGTCGTACTGTGAGACCTCGAATTGAAGTGAATTTCTCAGAGGCGGAGGCAATTTCCCACGGTGGAGAAGGCAGGAGCAAGAATTGCAAGTTGTTCCCAACACCATAAAGTCCCCAATCGACTTTTTGGTGAGTTGTTGATATTTTTTCGCTGTGACTTCTTCCATCCGCATTATCAGGATCTCAAAACCAATATTTGTTATTTGGTCACAGGACTTTGCTCCGTCTAGTATTGACGGTCTTCGATTCTCTGCTGCTGGGCAGATGACTTCTGATTTGAACGTTGAAGAAGAAGTCGTCGTGAGTAATTTCCTTTACCATCAGACATAAATGTTTCATGTGAAAATGCTAACTACTTGATAATATGTCCAGGAGGATGTCATAATGGAGATGGAAAGTGCTGATGTTCGATCTTCCTCTGATAATATAGATGAAGGAACTTCCAAAGATTCGGAGCCAAATAGAAGTAATGAGCCCCTTGTCGTTAATACGGACAATCATAAATCCTTGAGTACTTCGGAGACCCCCAAAGTGAGTATATACCCTGCATCCTCTTCATAGAAGTATTAAAGTGATGATTTGTGAATGAGTTAATGAGAATCCATGTGTATATACGAAAAACTTGGTCGAACTTCGTCGTCAGAAAATTCAGAACCCAGTTTTTTACCAAAAACGCCGTAAAATCTTCATCTGGAGTCGGATTTTCATGATATACATATGCATATTCAAGCCCGAAAAATTTCCAAGCTTTAGAGAGAATATTTTTAAGTTTTGAGCACGTTGAGGGCCTGAAAAAGACGAAATAGTAAATTTCCAGGAGACTTTCAGAACTTTTTCAGATTGTATGTTGCCCGATATTTTGATCACACCTCCTAGCTCGTTCGCCCAATTGCCATGAAATTTTGACATGTTGTATAGGACTTCCATACGAAGAGAATAGATAAAACCCAACTCTAGAATCCATACCAATTGCTCCCAGTTCGTCATTGAACACAGGGCAGTGTAAAATTTCTTCAGCTGAGTTTCTCTGAAAACGTGTTTCATGACTTTGATGCTACTTGTACACATATTAGATGTATGATAAGGAACTTAGATGATGTTAGTTCACTTACTCTCTTAATTTTATGATTGTATTGGATTTCTCCCCTTAAATCATTCTAATCCCATGTAATCTTCGCATTAGGTGCCTAACAACGAAGTTGGGAATCATGAATCCAGTAATGATGGTTTGGGAAATCTAGGAGTTGTTGATGACAATACTTCCATATATGTTCCTCAAGATGATGAAGTGATGGTCGTTGATACCGTGGAGGTAGAAGAAACTCCAATTGTGCCTCATACAGTGGAACCCCAACCCGGAATAGCAGAAGCTACTTCCTCTGAAATCGTCTCTATGATTATCGATGCTACTCCAGTAGCTGAGAACCAGATGATAGTGCACGAGTATCCTACTGCAGGGATTTCCTTTGATCCTAAATTTGGTGAGTTACTCCCATGTCACCAGCTTGTTGGAGGATTTAGCGTTCCCATCGGATATGCTGCTATGTACAAGGAACTGTGGGAAATGTATGGACACATTGTTGTTACTCAGGATCCAGGACACAATTATTTCTTGACGAGACAAGTAGAAGTCATCTTGCGTGTTATAAATGATATCCGGATTACAGCCAGAAATGTTGTTACCCAAGACGTACTCTTTGATTGGGAGTACAACTTGAAGAATACTGAAGATCTTGGCTTCAATCTGAAGTGGCTCCGTCAAAGACTCCAAGTTATCAGGAAAGCAGTAAAGGGTGATGTTCCCTTCCCTACCAGTGATGCCGTGTTGAAGAAGATGAATGAAGTTGCCGAACTAACCAGGAAGCTGGAGGCGGAAAAGGCAGCCTTGAAAGTCTTAGAGGAGGCAGAAGAGCAGAAATCTTTCTTTGATGGCTTTCTTTAGTTTCATTTCCATAATATCAAGAACATTGAACTCTGTGAGAGATGTGAGATTTTATTTGGGTTTTTATTCTTTGATAGGTGTCGAGTCTGTGACTGAGAATTTTCTTTGATTTTGGATTTGATAGAGATTTTCTTTAAGTAAAGTGAATTAAATTTCTGATAAATTGCTGAATTCAAACACTGATTGCAAGTATTGCAAACGTTTTGGAGGGATTGAAATACAATGAAAGAAAATCCTAAATGCCAAATCCAGACGTCATGAGTGCTCAAACGCCCAGTACCTCAAATGCCTGATAATTTCAGATAAACGCCTTAAGCCAATTCTCGTGAATTACTGGAAGGTCTCTACCATCTGTGTTGATCAATTTGTAGTATCCTCCAGTTATGGACTTAGCAACCATAAATGGTCCTTCCCAATTGGAGCTCCTTGCAGAGTGGAGATCTCGTTTAGCCGCCTTGAAAACCAAATCCCCTTCCTTGAATTTGTTTGGTTTAGTAGTTCGCGCCTTGAATATCTTTTGCTGATTCCATGGTTGTGGCACGTATGGACATTCATGTAGAGGAAAGTACCCAGCATATTGTCTGTCGTGCTTAGCCAGGTCCTCAGCAATAAACCTCTTGATAGAATGACCGACTTGGAGAAGCTCTGAACCCAACCATTGGGTATAATATTGGAGAGGTGAAGTTATCCATTCATAATTTTTGGTAATTGCTAAATCGTTTGTAGGGAGAAGTCCTTGAATCAAAGTATCATATTTGAACATTGGTAATATTGGAGCATGAAGAGGAATAAGACTTTCCTGAGCTCGGTACCTCTTGACAAAGGTATGTGGATTTTCTCCAGGTTCTTGCGTAAGTCCCATCAAGGTTTTTACTTCCTCCAGATGCTCAAACGGTGGGGCGTTCTCTACTTCTTCTTCTGACTTGGAGTCTTTGTCGGCGACAGAGTATGTTGAAAGCTTTGAAGTTACCCTTCCAACACGAATCCAAGTTCTTCCAAGGATCATGCCATATCCAGGATCTTCTCTAATTATGTAAAACTTGGTCTCAATACAGACCAAATTCTCCGTGACTTTGAGAATAATGAAGTCGTATGCATCTCTGGAGATTCTTTCGTGGTTTTTGATTGCTATGGGAGCATGAGTAGCCTATTTTCGATTAATGCCAGCAGTTCTGAGAGTTTTCAAAGGGATGATGTTGACGGCGGTGCCGACATCAACAAATGCTCTTTTGAATTCAATTTCCTTTAATATGAGCGGTGGTGAGCAGTCCCCAGTCATACATTTCTTTGTCGGTGGCTGATGGTTCAGGAGGTACTTCTGGAATCAGTAGGCGTTTCCCAGACACTATGTGGTTCAAAGCTGTGAACATGTCTCCTCTTTATGCTTTTGATAGATAGAGCAATTCGCAAACATGCTCTATCAATGACTGAACTGCTTCCTTGACTGGTGCTTCAGAAACAAAGAAAGTCCTGACAGGAAGAGGATCTCTGTATACTCCTTCGGCTCCAAGGTTAAGTTCTCCTGACTCAACCTTTTCACTGAATATGCGTTTCAAAACTTTGCAGCTACTTGTGGGGTGATTGACGAACCTATGGAATCAGCAGTAACGAGTATTTTCCATGTCTTTCTCAGTTGGGTCTCTCCTGACGTATGGCAATTTGATTGCACCATCTTGGATCCAGGCGTCTAATAGTTCGAGCACTTCTCCAATGGGGAGAGGAAAATCAGGTCCATCATCAGGAGCATTTGTGTGTTGTCCAGGATCCCGTGTCTCTGGTTTGTCCTTATTTTGCATCTTTGGAGAAGCTGCGGCATGCTTGTTCGGGGATTCAGCCTTGCGCTTGCTCCCTTTTGCAATAGCGTTTGTAGAGGACTGCAGGTTGTACTGCTTGTTGATCAGGCGTCTGCTTTCTCAAGTGTCACGTGATTCCTCAGTTTTTGTGGACTTTGCTCTTTCTAATAGAGCAGGTGCAGTGGTTGATGATCTCTTCGCGGCTTCGTGAAGTTCTGAGAAAGTATGGAATCGAAGATTCTCCAGTAGAGCTCTGTAGACCGGGAGCATGCCGTTGATATACAAATCTACCAGCTGCTGCTCTGTGACATTTGGGTCATGACAGTCCAGAGCCTGGACTCTGAATCTTTTCATGTAATCATTGGGATTCTCACTGACCCTCTGGAACATTCTTCCAAGATCAGAGAGAGTGACTTGCTATGACACAAAAAAGTACTTCCTGTAGAAGGCGTTGATCATTTCTCCCCAATTGTTGATAGTCCCCGGTGCGATGTTGTTGTACCAGGTGTATGCTCTTCCTTTCAAGGATTTTGAAAACTCTTTGAGACGAACAACATGGTTATGTTCATGCTCTCCCAAGGCTTCGAGAAAACGAGAGACATGTTCTCGAGCATTGCCAGTTCCGTCATACAGAGTGAAAGTTTGAGAAATGTAACCTTTTGGAAGGGGAATCCTCTGCGTAGCGGCAGGATAAAGAGGTTGGTGACGATGGACATGTGATGTCTTGTCTTTTCCACGGTTCTCCAGAAGGCGCTCCACGTCTTCTCGAGTTATGAAATTTGATGGTTCCTTTGCTGATGAATCTGCAGCTTTGCCAGTTTCATCATCATCCATTGTATTGATTGGGATTACTTCAGGATCAGCAACATATGAGGATTTCTCCTTCTCTTTTCCCTTTTCTTGAGTCTTCTCTGTCATCTTATCAGTAAGAGTTTTGAGATAATTACACAGCTCCTTCTGTGTAGCAGCCATGTTCGTCTGATTCTTTGCGAGAGTCTCCTGCACTTTGATAAGATCAACAATGGTAGGTGGTGGATTTCCTCTGACTTCTTCAGGGTGTCGACCGAACAGGGGATGACCTTCAGCGTGAGGAGGAGTAATGTCACCACCGTCAGTGTTGGAGGCCGGAATCGTTTCGGGGATATTCTAATTGTCATTGTTGTTGTTGCTAGTACTAGCGACGTTTGTGTTGGAACCTGTAACTAACCCAGACCTAAGACCATCCATCTTGTGAAATCGTGAGATTGCAACCGCGAGATTGATCTCCTACTATGGTCGCCAATCTGTGAGTGGGGAAAAACGATTTGCTGGCTTTTACGGAATTGAAGAGTCGACCGTGTGGAGACTCCTTGAACCGAGAGAAATGTTGAACCTTACACAGATGCACTGCAAGAAGGGAGTGTTTTAAGTTCGAGAAATCAATTTGTAATACCCCGGCCTAAACCAAGAACAATAGTCGGTCCAGAGTCAATTCGGTCACAAGAGAGGATGGGTTGATCTGTAGGAGGGAAGCTGAGAAATACATGAGATCAATGGTGATCTGAGATTGTAGATGTGTTGTGAATTCAGCGTGAAAATGCTCTGAATGATTGAATTTTGCTCAATTGAGAGTAATTTATGTGAGTTCGTGTAGACAAAAGATTATTCGTATGCACTTTGATGAGAAATTGCTCGTCTTGGCGAATGTTGTTCGAGTGTTCGAAAACTTCTGTCTTTTCAATCAGGATTCAGAGACATTCTATAATTTTCGTAGTTGAAAACACCATGATCCCATGAAGTGTGACAGTTGCTGGAATCAGAGAATGGGAAAATGGGGAAATCATGTTAAAACCAATTACTCATCATGCGGAGACTTGGTTAACTTTCCACCCACTACTTTGCTGACTCTTCCAACTGATTGCACGACTTGCTCACATTCTCATCGTGGGTGAACACACGTGTCGTAGACCGCCAGACCAAAACCCTAGTTAATATCCCCCCATGTGACACAATTGAAATCTCGTGATTTTGGAGTCAGTTGCTGACTTTATGGGACGATGAGTCCATGTAGCGCTGAGTTGAACATGTGTGAGTAAATGTTTCGAAACTCATAAATTTAACGTGTCTGCTGAGACGAGGTATCATCATAACCTAAGACGAGCAAAACTGTGTTGCTAAATTATCGAATATTGATAGTTGAACCAACATTCTCTGGTTTGAGAAAATATTGCTAGTCCGAGCGAATATTGCTAATTGAGTAAATATTGTCGGTTCGAGCGAATATTGCTAGTTTGCTAGTTTGAACAAATATCGTTCTTTTAATGATTTTTGGTAGCTGGACCAAGTAAAATATTAATTTAAGTTACTGACTGCTGGGTCGAGCAAAATAAATACGAATGTTAATCATGGAATCAACATAAAATTATCAGAGTGTTCGAATCTACTCAGAATTACGTTTCTGCAGAGCTCTGGATTCAAAACCCTAATTTTACCGAGATAATGATTTATTGCAAATCACATAACACCGGCTACATGGGATGACGGGTTCACCATATAACGCCCAGATGCTTGAATGAGAAAAAATACCAAAGTCTCTTGAGGACCAGTTGGTGAAAGAATGATTAAATGTTGGTTTAATCATTTACTGAAATAATGCTCGTGTGAGCGACAAATCATAAAACCTGGTTTTATGGAAAATATGAGGGACCGGCCAAGAGGTCATGGGACCGGATTTTGATGGCCGTGGGACCAATAGATGGTCATTTGAGCAAACTTCCAATTGTTTGGAAAGAGTTTGAACCTAATATGAGCAGCTGAGAAAATTAGGTTAAAATCATTAAAGCACGTGGGACCAGCTGTTTGCAAGCCTCAGGGTCACTCTTGGTCTGTCAAGGGGATGTGCCCGTGTCACCGTGATGTCCGTGCTTCAGTCCCGAGAATTTTGATATTTTCTGGTGCACGTTTGAGCAACATTTAGAGAAAATATGAAAAATCCATGGTTTTGCTGAAACTGGGAAAAATACATGAGATGACGAAAATAATAAATAAACAAGGAATCACAAGGTGTGGGACCGGCCTCGGCTAGGGCATGGCCGGCCGGCTGACACGCAGTCCCACATGCTTTTCCCAGATTTATGTGATTTTATGTAATTTTCTCTGATTTAAGGGAAATTTCATGAAACTGGAGAGTTTGGCGAAATTAGGGAACTTCCATGAGATGAGAGACATAAATTAAAATATAAAATAGGGAATGGGAGTGTGGGACCGGCAATGGCCGCGGGTCCCAAGGCACTCTTCCCAATTTTATGTAATTTTGATGATTTTAGATAATTTTCATAAAATCAAAGGGATTTGTTGAAAACCAAGATATTTTGTTGAAATCAGGGAGTTTACATGAAATCAGGAAACAAAACACCAAATAATAATAAAATAATGGGCGTGTGGAACCGGCTAGGGCATGGTCGGCCGGCTAGGGCCCGGTCCCACAAGTTTTCCTAATTTTTTAATATTTTCCATGATTTTAGAGAAAATACATGAAATTAGATAATTTTAGGGAAAATTCATAAAATCAAGGAATTTTCATAATTTGAGAAGGAATAATAAAATAATGGGACGTGAGGTGTGGGACCGGTCATGGCCAAGGCATGACCGGGCGGCCGGCGGTCCCTCGACACCTTTCCCTAGTTTTATTATTTTTGATAAAATCATGTGATTTAGATAAAAATACATGAAATTAGGTAATTTTCATGATTTTAGGGAAAATTCATAAAATCAAGGAATATTCATAATTTGAGAAGAAATAATAAAATAATGAGACGTGAGGTGTGGGACCGGCCACGACCAAGACATGGCCGGCTGGTGCTCGGTCCCGCGACACTTTTCCCTAATTTTATTATTTTTGATAAAATCATGTGATTTTGATAATTTCTTTGAAATAAAGGAAATTTGCTCGAACAAGAGGATTTTCATGAGATCGTGAAAATAGTAAAAATATGATAAAATATAAAATTGGGCGCGTGACTAGTCACGGCATGACTGGCCGGCTGGTGAGCCTAGTCCCCTGGCGCTTTTGCTTAATATTTTTTTATTATTTTTTTCCCTTCCTATTTTGCATAGGTTCCTCGTTCGTTCGTATTTTTGAAATGCTCGTTCGTGCATTCAAAATGCTGGTCTGTGCATTATCTGCTAATTACACTTGCACCATTTTTGTCAGGGCTTATTCGATGCTCAGATGCATGTTTCCTTGAATATTTACTAACCTGTGGAATTCTGCTGGGAAGAACCACAGATTGAAGTAACGAAATATAACGAGGAATCGTAGAATATTGCTGGATATTCAGGCGATTAATTGACGACTCGTAGAATATTGTTGGATATTCAGGCGATGGCTCGTAGAATATTGCTGGATATTTAGACAATTTAAGATAATTAATTGCTGGCTCTATACTAGAAGGGCTTCCTGTCTAGGAGCATTAATTATCTGAGGGTTGAGCAATATGAACTTGCTGGAGTGTCATATTCCTCTTGCATAATCGGGGAAAACTTGGTTACATCCCGAAGACGTTGTCGCTCTATACTAGCAGACATGCTGTCTAGGAGCCGCCCAATCTTACGATTCTATACAGTATGAGATGTGTTGTGGCCTTAGGTGAGAGACTACACATCTACATCTTCTCTGAAAGACTTTCTCCATCAGAGGTGGAATGAGCTTTCATGCATAGAGACATGAGTCTCGATACTCATCCGATTGCCGGATCCGGAGTAATTACTGAAATTGCTCAGTATTCATGAGATGTGTCGTGGCCTCAGCTGAGAGACTACACATGTAATCTGAGAGACATCCTTCTCAGTCAGAGATTTTATGGCATGAGCTTTCATGCTTTGATGAGAGACATGAGCCTCAATACTCATCCGGTTGCCGAATATGGAGTATAGGTTTCTCTAGGTCATTAGACAAACCTCATGGTCGCGTACCTCCTAAAAGCAGGGATGCTGACGAGGCTGATGACGAGGACATGCCTCAGTGCTTTAAGTGTAAGGGTTTTGGCCATTTTGCTAACGAATGCCCAAATCGTAGAAAATACACTGGGAACAAAGGTCTACCTGTAACACTTGATGAAATGTCTGAAACCTATGATTCCGATGAAGATAGGAAATCAAGTGTGGGGCACCTTGGTGAAAACATCGATTTTGATACTTGTAGCAATACATATTTCAACCTCAATGGGTTCGGAGAAGAAGGAAACCCAATCAAGCTGGAAGATTCTCTAATTGGAAACCCTGTCAGTAATGTTTCAGGATCTACTGTATGTCTAGCCGCTTGTACATCTCAGATGCCTGAATACTATCCAAGTTTGACGTGCTCGTTTTGTTCGATGAAGGGACACCAACTATCAAGGTGTTAAAAGTACAAGCACCAAATAAGGCACGCCAGCAAACTTCAACGAATAACAGATCGATTAGCAAGGAAGCTGAAACTTGCTCAGAAGACCGCCGAGGTATGTAGGATCTTATCTTCGTCTAAGAAGTTGGTTTCCAGGGATGGAGTAAGACCATTTGGAAAGAAAGTATGGTCGAATCGTTTTGATAGACAGAAGTCTGAAGATTTCTCCCTTGAAGAAAAAGATGGACAAATCGTTGTTCATCGCAACACAACTTGATTGTGTTGTTGGGAAAATCTTGTCTCATGTGCCTGATCGAAAAGAGACAAGATTGAGTGCTGATTCAGGCTTCAGTAAAGTTTTTTCCTTCTTTTCTTAGATTTGTTACTTTCTGTCTATCAAATAAAGGGTTATTATCGACAATTCTACTCTTTATAGGGTTTCAGAGTTGGGCGTATACGAACCTGTCAATAGGTTTCGAACCCTACATTCTTTTTTCCTTTTTGACATCCTATATAAGATTGCTTGTTGAGTTAGGTGATTCAATCACAGAAATCCAGTTTTTTATAACTGTTCTCAAAGCACCATGATAGATGGAAAGGATGTCAACATGATTGTTAAATCTTCAATCAAGGAAAAAGAAAAATCTCTTGATTCTAAGTCCCTGAAAAGAAAAAGAAGGAATACAAGAAATCCCAGGGCTGTGCCTTCTAACTCTCAGAAGTTTTCCAATGTTCTTGATAAGTTTAAGGAATTAAGAAAGGAGATTCGTGAAATAAAGGCTTTTGTGTCAAAGTCCTTAGAAATTCAGAGAGCCTTGGTACGACATAATCAGCCAAGACAGTTTGTTGATATAAACTCTTATCTTCGTGAACTATATGTTCCAATGGCTGTTGACAACAAGGAGTTCGGGAATGATGCTGAATTTCTCAAAGGCATTGTCGCCTAGGATGTCTTCTTTTTGGATTAGTTGGAAGAATAACTAGTGCTTTGAATATCGATGATTGTGACTACACATAGCTATTTTTGTTTTCATCTTCTTATGTTATTTTTTAGGTTTATTGGTATTAAATTCTAAAAATATTTGGAGGATGATGTTTATTGCAGTATTTTAATGGTTTGTGATATTGCAATATTTTTATGGGATATGTATTGTTTACGTCCGTGAACTTGAAGGTCCCATATTGCAGTCAAAAGTAAAGTCGTTCATGAATCCGTATTCGTATTGATGAAAGAACAAATGGACTTTTGACATATACAAAAGTTATGCCTATGCAATCATGTATTTGATGGAAAATAGGATAAAATCTTTTGTTCAACAAGGATAAAGTCTATTATGTCATTATGATGGAAAATAGAATAGATCCTTGTATGTTATCCACGGTATTTGATCTTCATTGATCCATTTTATTATGTTTTACCGTGAAGGCTCCATTGTGTGTCTTATGTTGAACACCTTACAACTAAGTCGATTTACCTTGGCTTTGTTGGTTTTTCCATAAGATGTTATATGTCGAGCATTAGAAACTAAATTAATCAACTAGTTTGGTTATTTAGTTAGTACTCCATAAGTCTTCTTTCTTATGTTGAGTACATGTACGGTTAAGGTTGTCATATTCTATGATGAACTTAGTCGGGGTTCCATAAGTTCTCTTATGTTGATCCCAAAATAATTAAATTAATTACTTCGGTGATTAGTTTGGTTGTTTATATTCCAATTAGATTAATTATAGGTTCTCTTGTAATTAATCTAGTTGAGTTTTCATATATTCCACAAGTTCTTGTGTTGAGTATATTAAAGGCTACACTATCATGTTCTTTGGTTAATGTAGTCATATATTCCATAAGGTTTTCCTTATGTTGAGTATTTGAATGGTTAAGTTAGTCATCTCAATATGATTGACTTAGTCGTAGCTCCGTGAGTTTACTTATGTTGAGCACTTTCAATTAAATTGATCACTTTTGTGGTTTGATTTAGATGCATATTCCAATTGAATTAATCATGGGTTTACTTGTGGTTAATTTGGTTGAGCTTTGGATATAGAAAATCATTCCTATGGTTTTTGGTGTCCAATAAAAAAATCCTTCTTTTCTTTCGAAATTAAGGTCGCTCTTGTTGTTCTCTAGGGAATGACATCAAATGGGGGAGAGTTCTTTTGAACTTGTGCTTAATGGTAATATCTTGCGGGGAGCGCGGCTGTGGAATTTTATAGGGGTTATCTTGTATCTTAAAACTCCTTGATGAATGCTATTAGCTTAGGCTATTAGATTGCATCTAAATTAAGTTGGTATGTATTTTTCTTTTGGTCATGAAATGTCTCTTGTGGAAATTTCATTATGATCCCATTCTTATACCTTTGCCAATTTTATTGACACAAAGGGGGAGAAATATTGTAGTTCACACTACAAATACATATGGTTTTCGGATCATTGTGTAAGGGGGAGTGGTGTCCATGATCGAGATGGAGTATTGACTAAGGGGGAGTGATACATATCATCGTAGTATTATTGTTAAAGTCGTGATACAATTGGACTTTTATGTTATATAATAATACTATGACATTGTATAATAATGATCGAGAATCTAGATTTATCTCATTGTTATAGCTACGAATCTTCAACAACGATGGTGTTAAACTTACAACCTTTGGGATCATTGGAGCACTTGGAAGGACGAAGATTTCAAGAAACGATGAAGATTAGACTATGGAATAGGAGCCACTAAAGTTTATCTTTTTTGTATTCCATATGTATTAATAGTTTTGTCACTAAAATTGACAAAGGGGAAGATTGTTAGAGCATAGCTTGGTCAACCTCGCATGCGTTGCTATCTCAAGCATGTTTGTGAATGTTAGTGATCAAAACTATAAGTCTTGATTTCTAGCCTACATAGCTAAGTCTCGGACTAGGATAGCGAAGTGTAGTTGAGCTCAAGGACTTCATGGCGATTCATCATACAACAACGAAGATCTATACAAGGAACCGTGGAACTTCATCAACAAAAAGGTATGTGGATACTTGAACTTATCTATCACTCAAAATTTTATCTCTTCTATCTCTAACTTCTTATGAGACAAAATTTGTATGCTATATAGACTAGATCATACACATTTGACATTTCGAGTTGAGCATTCATTGCTTATCTTTTATCTCGAAATCGTGTGTTGGTAAAGCGTTTCCATTTGATCAAGTTTATCTTCACCTAGTGACGAAAGTCATGAAAAGTTTCAATCACTTTGAGAATTGCTCTGACGTGAATCGGTCTGCGAATAACGGCTACATAGCGTCCTCTGAGAATGTCTCAATGATTGAAATGAGAGTTTAGATTACATAACCATGTATTCCTTGAACCGAAGTTTCCGAACTTTGTTGATCAAGAGAAATCGGGAGGATTGTGGAATTGGCTTGCCAAGTCCGCGAACTGTCGGAAGTTCTCGACCGAGAATTTCTACTGGATTTTACAAAACTCGTTTATGTGCTAAGTCCGAGAACTCAGTCCGCGAACTGGCGGAAGTTCTCTTTCCGAGAATTTCTGCTGAGTTTGGAAAACTCAACCGATTAACTTGAGTCTGCGAACTTGTTTGTGAAATTAAGAGGTTATGATCTAAAGATGTGCTTTGAACATGAAACATTAAATTACTAAGGAATGCTTTATGCAAACCGTGGCTATAATGTTCATGAGACGATTCAATAGAATCAAATCATCTTTGTTTCAATTGTGTCTTGTGTAGTTACATAAGATCTCATAACAATTGAACAACTCTTTAACTAGTTCATTTGAGTCAATTGAACTAGTTATGCTGAAGAAGAACAAGGTTAATATGAAATGCTCATATGGTTAACCATTTGGGTTACTATGTTGAACTAACATACACGTACACGTTTGGGCATGGTTTTCACGAACCTAGTAAACGTCTACCCAAGTGTGTGTGACAAGCTAAGTTTTCGATCTAACGGTTGAGAAATATTAGCTTGAATCCAAATCAGGTTTTCATCTAACGGTTAATAAGGATTGCTTTGTAACTAAGGCAAAACCCTGATTTGAAGGCTATATAAAGGAAACATCTAGCATTGTGCAAAACTAATCCCCACACGTCTGTGTGTTACTAGTGCGCCCGCTAGAGTCGATCTCCATCAACCTTTGATTTTCTTCTCTAAAATCAGGTTAACGACTTAAAGACTTCATTGGGATTGTGAAGCCAGACCGATACTACTTTATCGTAGTTGTGTGATCTGATCTTGCATCTTCTATCATACGAGTACAATCGATTGATTGGATTGAGATCGTGAGAGTTCTCCGATAGGCAAGATAAAGAAGTCACAAACATCTTCGTCTCACTATTTGTGATTCCTCAACAATCCGCTTCTGTAGTCAGGAAGGATTGTAGAGAGGTGATTGATTAATCTAGGTTGTTCTTCGGGAATATAAGACCGGATTATCAATTGGTTCCTGTTCACCTTGATTTTATATCAAAAGACGGAACAAAACCTAGGGTTTATCTGTGGGAGACAGATTTATCCTTTGATAGACTTTTCTGTGTGAGACATATCTGTTTATTATCAAGTCTGTGATTTTGGGTTGCAGCAACTCTTGGTTGTGGGTGAGATCAGCTAAGGGAATCAAGTGCGCAGTATCCTGCTGGGATCAGAGGCGTAGGAGTACAACTGTACCTTGGATCGGTGGGAGACTGATTGGGGTTCAAATATAGTCCAGTCCGAAGTTAGTTTGCAGTAGGCTAGTGTTTGTAGCGGCTTAATACAACGTGTATTCAATCTGGACTAGGCCCCGGGGTTTTTCCGCATTTGCGGTTTCCTCGTTAACAAAATTTATGGTTTCTGTGTTATTTCTTTTCCGCGTTATATTTTTTGTAATTGAAATAATACAGGTTGTGCGTTCGTGATCATCAATTGGAAATCCAACATTTGGTTGTTGATTGATATTGATTGATCCTTGGACATTGGTCTTTGGTATCGTCCAAGTATTCCTTGTATTTGATAAAGACTCGCTATTGTTTTTAGCTTGAGTAAAAATCAAATCAATAGAGAGATATTAACTCCTTGAGATACTTTTATCTAGACTGAGTTTGACTGTCTAGTTGATTCTCTAGCAAAGTATTTCGAAGTTAGTCCATACAGATTGCTAAGCGAAATATTGGGGGTGTTGTTAGACCCTCGCTTTTTCAATAAATAAATTAATTAAATTACCAAGAAAGATATATAATCAATTCTCATCAGTCTTTGCAACGTACAATGCAACTTACTTTTGTCTTTCTCTTGTCTTTAAGACCGAAATTCAGTTTTCCAAACCTAACGAATCCTAAGATTACAATTCTAACTTTTCATTACTATTGTTTTCTTTTGCTAAATCTTCACGGATTATTTTAATTGTGCATTCGGATACCAACTTCATCAAAGATATTTTAGTAATAACTAAGTTTTATCTAAAGAAAACTAAAGACTCTAAGGCATTATTTAATCTACTCTTTTGTTTTTATTTTGATTTAGACTATGTTTTTCTTTCTTCATTTTTTATTATTACCTGTATTTATGAATAAAAATTGATTGTTTTAGGATGGATGAAATGATGTTAAATAATGTGAACATCTATCTTGGTGTTTTATTTCATCTTTTTGATCCTGCAAAAGGGAAGAACTATAAAGTATATAATGGGCACCATGGTCCCCAACATGTATATTACTGCTCGGTTGTATACCAATCACCAATTTTATTATAATTCTTATTGTGTTCCTCCTGTACTTGTTGGGAACTATTTTAATAATAGCGTTCTTAATTATAGAGGATACATCATGTATCAAAATCATATCTATTATATTTTGAAACATATTTATATCGATTATGCAACATCAACTGGAAGATTTATCCGTTATTCTATGAGAATAAAGCTAACATATTTTTGGAGAGAATTCACCAATATTTTCTTCATACCATTCAACAACTAAGGGGTAGACAATCATTGCATTTTGTTTCCAATTTATCAGATGTTGTGTTCACATCAATTTCGAACAACTTTGTTGAAGAAAAATTTATTATTAATTCAACGAGAGTTTTATTCTATGATCATCGAGATGAAAAAGATAGGAAGTAATTGATTTAAGTAATCACGTGTTATCTTTTATTTTATGTTTTTCTCTTTCTAACTTTATACTCTTTGTAACTTCTTCTTCTGATGAAATCTTTTTCGTGTTGATAGTGTTAAAGTTACTGGATTAGTTTAACATAATATGTTTGATGAGAAAAAGAAGGATAAGTAACCTTAATCCAATAAGTATCAACAGAAAAGGTTGTTAAACTTTTACAAATCACTGGATTAGCTTTATTAACGTATTATATTTGAGTATTTTCAGTATTATATATATATTTTTAATTTTTTGATTACAATTTGTCTATTTCGTAAAACTTTATTCGAACATGTAAGCTAGATCTCTGTAATTGGGAAGGATTTTATGGTATGACTAAATGGTGGTCTTAACCCAATTCGGAAGTTGCGAGTTTGTATCAGACGAGTTCATCAAATAAAGTGTGAGTATTCCTTGAAAAGTGATTCCTCACTTAAAAGCATGATGATACCTTATTCCTAAATTTTCCCTCCTGAACCTTTACTCAGGATGAAATCATAACCCCCAATATTTAACAACATCCTTTTTTTCTTCTGAATATTATCCTTATTTCTTTTTCTTTTTTTATAATATATTATGATTCTTTTTTCATTTCACATTTTCTTTTCGTTAAGAACCTTCATCACTTGTTTCATAGTGATGTAGAAGTAATATCTCATGAGGGGCAAGACCTTATGAGGTAAAACCAGTGACACTGAGATAAATCAATAATCATGATTTTTAAATAATAAGTATTAATTTTTTATCTCTTTCAGTAGTTGTTTTATTACGCACCCACTTTTGAATAAAAACTGTGTTTTTGGTTTTGTGCTTGTAATATTTGAGTGGAAAAGTATGTAAGAACCTTGAGATTAATGATTATGATGGTACGTTTGCTAATAAATATATCTAAGTATTAGAGATAAATCTAAATTCGGTTTATTATTGAAATGACATAAATGTTTGAAATTGTTAATAATAGACGAAAGATATTTTCAAAATTAAGTTAATGTTAGAATATTATTATTTTTTGGAACAAAAGAAGATTTTATTGAATCAGATTACGTAGCAGATACATACTTTGCATCCTCATGCAGTAAGGAAATAACCACAGGCGGAAGATTTTCAAACCAAATCTGATTGAGTTTGTCTACTCTAGCTAGTTTAGATAAAACACCAACTACTTTATTTCTCTTTTGGAATATAAGAACATTTCCGTGAGATATTGTTTTTAAAGCATAACCTAATATCTTTTACTAAATTTAAAAGTGTCCACTCAATAGAGTAATCATCATTGTAAACAACATCGACTACTATTTTGCAGTCCAGTTCAAACATCACCCTTTCTAGCGTTAGAGTTTTTGCCCATTTTACAGCTTTCCACAACCCCAAACATTCATCTTGTTCTGCACTTCCAACAGTCCTTAGGTGGATGCTCCTTGCTGCTTGTTGGGTACCTGCACAGTTATGTAAGATTAGTCCAATATCGCATGTGTTACCAAAATCCTGGTAAGAATCACAGTTATTGTTAGAATATATAAAAACATATATATGTTAATATATTACGAATTCATTAATAGATATTGCCATGATTACTTTTTAAGATATTTCCTGTAATACTAATTAACATGTCGGAAAATATTAAGCTATCCATTTGCCTACGCTAAAAATAATATTAAAAATTAATTAGGGTTAATTAATTAGATTAATTAACTATACCTTATATACATATATATAATTATGGGGAAGGATACAATGACATGGTTTGGTTGACGTTTCAGCACCATTTTTCTTGTGAATCTCAAACGACAATGAAGTAGAAGCTATTTTTTCTATGACATATTATTCTTTTAAATATCTTACCAAAAATGAGGGCTTTCTGAGACGTATAAGGACACCGTCCACCACTAATAATTTACATCGCTGAAGATTAACAGTTGAAATTTAAATTTATAAATGGTGAGGTTTTGTCTTCAGAATGTGCTCATTTTGTAATGACAATCAGTATTAGGTCTCCCCCCCTTTTTCAATCTCATTTGCTACATCACAAACGATATGTGATCATGTTTTGCAGATTAAGAAATTTATGTTAAATAATAGTTAGAAAATAATTACACTCATTCCAATCTCATGTTTAAGGAGAGCTCTTTGGCATCTTTGTACAAACTAGCCGAAGAAATAGATAATTACTGTGGAGGACCAATGTGACTATTGTGGGTTTAGTAATGAATATGCCACTTGTTGCAATGCGATTATTAGTGTAGCTCTATACGAATAAGACATATTGTAACTCTTCAAATGCAAATGAATCACGACCAAAGCCCAAATTCTAAATGAAAACTTACTCAATACTAAAAGTTAAAATACTGCGGATCCAAATAGTTCTAGTGAGAAGGTGAAGTAAATTGAGCAAGATAATAATACCACGAAGACTTACACCATGTTTGTTTACTCCTGACTCATCTGAGTCGTCTGGATCTGAATCATCTGGATCTGAGTGAAATCACCTGACTCATCTGGATCTGAGTCGATATGTTTGTTTTGAGTCAGATCTGACTCATCTGACTCGGAAATAAGTGAGTCAGTGGTTTGGTACCATGAGTCAGGGGTATTTTGTTACCTGACTCAAATGAGTCCGAGTCAGGGGTTATGTATGAGTCAGAGGTCGAGTCAGATCTGACTCAAAATGGAAAACAAACGGTCTGACTGCTGACTCGGTCCGAGTCAGGGGTTGACTCAGATTCAGACGCCGAGTCAGCTGCAAACAAACAAGTTCTTATTTAGGATTTTGTTGTTCATGTTTGTTCCGTTTTTCTTTTGGTTTGTTTGTTTAGTAGGGGTCTCCTTAACTTCAAAATGTTTCAAAAGAAAAAAAAGTTGGTATGGAAAGTTTTTTTTTTTTTTTTTGTAATTTGAAAGTATTAAAACAAAGTAAGTGAGCCCTACCCGGGGAAGGCTCTTCCCATAGCATCACAGGAAAAAACATGAACAAAAAACTATGAGGGCTACTAACCCAAACATGACTATAATACCATTATTTGCAGCCTTTTTTGAGAGAGTATCCGCTACAAAATTTCCTTTTCTAAAGTGATGCATAAAATTTAGATAAACAAGAGGCCTAGCAGTTTGATATCTATCAGTAGTGGATCACAAACCCAGGTTCCAACACAGATACCTTTGCAAATGGTAATAGCATACTGAGAATCGCTCTCAACAATTAGGTTTTGGATTCCCAAATTAACTGCCAGCTGAAGTCCGTCGCTGACTGCCCATAGTTCAACAACATTATTGGAGTTTTCGTATATGTTCGTGTGGACCAACTATGTACCAAATTTTCTTCGATTTTCTTCGTTTTCTACGCAAACCATCATTAAACTCAGGTGAATTTTCAAGTGAATCTCATGATTGGTGTTAAATTTCTTCATTAGGTTTTTGTTTTCGTTGTTTTCTATCAATTAATTCTACTTAGAGTAATATTTTCTCTGGTATGGAGAATAATTTGAATCTGGAAATGGGTTCATCAGTTGTAGATCTGATTAACTCACCGGTTGAAACTACTTCTATTGATCTTATAAATGATTCTGATGCATGATGTGATGCTTGGAAATTCTCATTAATTGGTCGTCTCGATTTACTTCATCTGAAATTCTCTGATGTTGTGTTAAATTTGAAAAATCAATGGAAACTTGAAGGTCAATGTAAGATGATCCCTTTGGGAAAAAGGTTTTTTTCACTATAAAGCTTGATAATGAAAGAGACAGAAATGGTATCAAAGCAGGGAAATGGGAACTATTCAATCAAGTTTTATGGATTCGTAATTGGATTTCCAAATTTCAGGCCTGAAAATCACAGAACATCATCTGCAATGATCTGGGTTCATCTTCCTGGACTCAGTTTAGAATATTGGGATGAGAAAACTCTTTTCACCATATGTAGAACTCTGGGAGATCTAGTAAAATTTGATGAAACTACTCTCAATTATGATAATGGTTATTATGCTAGAGTGTTGGTGAATATTGATTTAGCAAGGAAAATTCCCAGCAAACTATGGATTAAAACCAAGTTTGGAGGTTTTATGCAACAAGTAATTCTTATTAAGCCACCAAAGTTCTGTAATCACTGTAAAATAGTTGGTCATCTTCAAATTGAATGCAGAGCAAAGAAGGAGGGTGATAGTAATCAGCAAGTTCAGAGTACTCCAAAATTCATTCCTAAAACAAATCCTCCCGAGGAAGCTCAGAAAGGTGCAAGTACAAATTCCACTGAACAAAATGGTGGCAGTCATTCTCCTACCACAAGAGAGAAGTTTGACATTTGTGAGACTCCAGTCACCCAAATTCATCAAACATCCACATCAATTAACAAAACAAAAGGATCAGTAAATATTACTTCAGGGATGTTTGGATCCTTAACCACAGAAGAAGAAAATATTATTGATAAACAATTCATTGATCCTGCAAAAGTTTTAAAGATAGTATCAGAGAATGTTGTAGAAGAGAGTATGGTTAAATATATCAATGGTAAAGATGGTTCAATTTCAGAAGAAAGAATTCCAACTACTTCATGGTCCAGAGTAATTTAAAATCCTAGGTCAACTGCTTCTTCAAGTACTCATGTACAGGATAAGGAAGTAACAACCTCCAAAATTTATCAATCTCAAGTGTCAGTAGCTACACAAAATCCAAGTCAATATAACTTTAGAAAGAATCCAGGGAAAATGAGGCACAAAAGGCCTCCAATCCAAACAATGAAAGTCATCTATTGGAATCTAAGGGGCCTATGGAGAGCTAGGTCTCAAGATAAATTAAAGTCTCTCATTAGTCAGTTTAATCCTTCAATAGTATGGGTGTTGAACCTAAAGTTAGTTGTACTTCTTCATTTTGTAATAAACTAAATCTATCAGGTATGCAGAGCATGGTCAGATGATCACAGTGCAAATTGGTGATATTCTTATTTCTGGAGTTCATGCACATGTGGGAGTTGTTCAGAGAAGGTATCTATGGTCTGAGATGGAACAAATTAAGATGCTTAACTTTCCATGGCTTGTTATAGGTGATTTTAATGTTATTACTTCAGCAGAAGAAAAAGTTGGAGGGAAAAGTCCCAATAAAAGATCAATGTTGGATTTTACTTCTTGTTTAGACATATGTGAACTCATACAGGCTCCTAAAACAGGTTTATCTCACTCTTGGTCAAATTGTCGGCAAGGAAACAAATGGATAATTTGTAACTTAGACAGAGCTATGGTTAATCAAATGTGGATGCAAAAATATGATTCTTGGGGATATAAAGTTGGATTGAGAGTAGCTTCTGATCATGCTCCATTATTAGGAGGTTGTGCACAATGTCCTAAGCCAAAAAATACTCCTATGAAGTTTCAACAGATATAGTTATCTCATCCAATTTTTCAGAAGTTGTCAATAAATGTTGGTCTGAAGATATTCAAGGAGATCTTGCGTTTGTGTTTCAGCAAAAAATGAAAAAGATTGAAAAAGATTCTCAAAGAGTGGAATTGGAGTGTTTTTGGAAATGTAAACAATCCGATTAAATATGATGAGATAAAAGTTAAAGAAGCCATGATTATTTCTGATGAAAGTCCTTTTGATGAGAATCTCTCAACAATTTGGTTGCTGCTCAAAACAATCTTAATTCTAAAGAAGTTCAATTAAGTACACTTCTCAAGCATAAGGCAAGAATCAAATGGATTAAAGAGGGAGCTGCTAATACTGGCTTTCTTCATGCCAATCTTAAAATTAGACAGGCAATAAATACAATTAGTAAATTAGAAGACAATAATGGAAATATTATTACTGATCAAGAAAGCATTGCAAATACATTGGTAAATCACTTTGAAAACAAGTTTAAGTTCCAGGAAGTAGAAGTTTCTGAATCCCTGTTGGAAGTTATTCCTGAAATTATTACAAAAGAAGATCAAGAAATGTTATAGCAAATTCCATAGGAAGAGGAGATTAAATATATTATCTTTTGTATGGATCCCAATAGTGCTTCAGGGCCTGATGGAGTTTCTGGTTGGTTCTACAAGGCTTGTTGGCATATCATTTCTAAAGATATTATTAAAGCTATTCAATTTTGTTGGAGAAGGAAATTCATACCTAAAGGTTTAAACTCAAATTTCCTAGTACTTCTTCCAAATATTGAAGGAGCAAGAAATCCAAATCAATTTAGACCAATTGGTCTTAGCAATGTCAGTTTCAAAAAATTTACTAAAATAATTGTTTCAAGAATGGGTACTCTAATGCATAAGTTAATTTCTCTTCAACAAGCAGCTTATGTGAAAGGCAGAAGTATACAAGAACATATTTTATTAGCTTCAGAAATGGTTAATGAAATGAAGAAGAAAAGAAGAGGTGGAAATGTTGGCATCAAAATTGATGTCTCTCAGGCTTATGACTCAGTGAGTTGGAAATTCCTATTTCAGGTACTTATTAAATTTGGTTTCTCTGAAGAATGGTTTGAATGGTTACACATTTTATTTCAATCATCTAAAGCCTCTGTCGTGGTGAATAGTGGAACTTGTGGTTTCTTCTCAGTAGGGAGGGGATTGAGACAAGGAGATCCCCTTTCTCCAATTTTGTCTGCGCTGATGGAAGAAGCTCTAAGCAGAAGCTCACTCAATGTGTCAATCAGGGTCATATCAAACCAATGGTTATAAGAAAAAACATACATCCCACACATCTGTTTTTTGAAAATGATGTGTTCATCTTTTGCAATGGGGAGAAAAAAAGTCCTATAGCTCTTATGAAGTTACTAGAAGATTATCAGAAAAGTTCAGGTCAAAAAATCAATAAGCGCAAGAGCAAATTATTCATTGATGGCACTACTGATCAAAGGAAAACCTTTATTAAAAACATATTGCAAATGGAGTTAAGTAGTTTTCCAGATAAGTATCTGGGAGTTATTCTTACAACTGGAAGGATGAAAACAAGTATTATTTGGCCAATAGTAGAAATGATGCAGCAAAAGTTACATGGAAAGGAAAATTATTATCCTTTCAAGAGAGAATAGTTCTGGTTAAATCAATACTCTGTAGTATCCCAATGTATAATATGGCTACATACAAGTGGCCTGCTTCAATTATCAAGATTTTTGAGAAGATTATAAGAAATTTTATATGGTCTGGAGATAGTGACACAGGGAAATACACTTCTTTTGCATGGAGAAAAGTTTGTACTCCTTATGGTGAAGGGGGTTTAGGAATTCAAAGACTAAAAACCATAAACAAGGCTTTTCTTATGATGATGATATGGAGGATTCAAAATTCAGAGGATGATTGGGCAAAATTCTTCAAATCTAAGTACCAAAATAAATATGGTCAATAAAACACAAATTGGAAGTTATCTTCTGTGTGGACAGGTTTGAAGTGGGCTTGGAAATCTCTCAAAGATTATATAAGGTGGATCATATGTGATGGGCAAAGAATCTTTGTATGGTTTGATACATGGATTGGAGATAAACCTTTGATTGATCAAGTGGGATTTACATCATATGTTAAAAACAATTCCTTGTTAAAAGTTTTAGACATTTTAAAGGATGGAGAGTGGTTATTACCTGACTTCATTCAACAAATACTTCAATTTACAATAATGCCAACAGTAGCAGGAGGGAAAGATGAGTTAATTTGGATTGGTGATTTACATGGATCCTTCTCAGTTCAAGCAGCAGTGCAAAAACTCAGATTCAAGGAACATACTATTCATTGGACCAAGTATATCTGGAATGGTTTTATCCACCCTAGTGTGGCTAGCAATGTATGGAAAATAATTTAAGGTATATATATATATGATACAATTATGGTGAATAAAGGGTATGAAATGGCATCAAGATGTTGTATTTGTGAGGAAGCTCAAGCCAGTATGGAGCACTTGCTATGGAAATGTAGATTCAGTGATGAAATTTGGAAATTGATTTGCTCTTTCTCCAATTTCCTCACCCTATGTCTTACAATGATATATGGAAGTGTGCTAAAAATAAAATTCCTTTGATCAAGCAGGTATGGATTATTTCAGCATGTATTATACTCAAGGAATTATGGTTCCAGAAAAACAAGAATTTTTTTGAAGAAATCAAGCCTCACATCACAGTTTTAAGTGCAGAATCATGAAATTAGTAAATGAAGGGGGTTTGAGAATAACATGAAACAAATGAAATCAGAATTATGATTTGAGTAATATTGCAGTATTTAACTTGGGTCTTCGGAATTCAAAATTTCAAGAAATCAGAGAATGTCAGTGGCTCCCTCTAGATTTTGGTTTCACAATGTTCTGCTGTGATGGCTCTTCTTTTGGAAATCCTGGTGCTGCAGGATTTGGAGTTGTAGTCAGAGATCATTACTGTCAAGTACTTGGTACTGTCACTGGAGGAATATGTATTGCTTCTAACTACATAGCAGAAGTTTATGCAATTATTTGTGCAATGGAATTGGCAATAAAGTGGTGTAAAGAAAAGATTATAATTGTCTCAGACTCATGAACAGTGATAAATGAATTTGTTCATGTAGATGGAAGCCGACAGTGGGTAAGTTATCACAAATCAGATATAAGCATTGTTATAGGGAGGTTAATTTTTCAGCAGATTCTGTTGCAAAGAAAGGTGCAAACTTGGCTCCAGGTGAAAGAAAACTTTACACAGGAAGACCTTCTTGTTGGAGCATTGCTTGGTCGAACTCGCATGCATTGCTATCTCAAGCATGTTTGTCAAGTTTAGTTGTCAAAACTATATATCTTGATTTCTAGACTACTTATAGCTAAGTCTCGGTTTAGGAAAGTTTAGTGTAGTTGAGCTCCAGACTCCATGGCGATCATCTTACGAAGACGAAGAACTACTCAAGGAACCAGTGGAACTTCATCCGACTAAAAGGTATGTGGATACTTGAACTTATATATCACTCAAAAGTCTATCTACTCTATTTCCTACTCTTGAGACAAAGTCGTATAAGTATGATAGTTTCCATACATACACATTTGCTATTTCGAGCCGAGTTTACTCGCCTATCTTTTTCTCAAAATATGTGTTGGTAAGCTTTCTATTTAACCACTTTTCATCTTTACCCGTGACGAAAGCCATGATGATGTTTCAATATTGGAAATAGCTTTGATGACGATAGTTGTGAATAACGGTTGTTATAACATTATAGAAGAATGTTTCAATGATTGAAATGTAGAGTTGAGATTACTAACCAACTATGGATATAAGCATATATAGTGTGTCCGCACATTAGTGTATAAATCCATGTGCCGGAAACCAAGTATGTGCATATGTGTGCATACGGTATTGGTGAAGGAGACAGGTTGAGTACGCATACCCGTACGCGTACCAGCGGAAGTTTTCGAACCGAAAATTTCTTATGAGTTTGTAAGTTTGCAAACTGTTAAACCAGTCACCTTAGGTACGCATACCCACGGAAGTTTTCGAACCAAATTTTTTTGCTGAGTTTGTAAACACAAATCCGGTAGCTATGGTACACGTACCTGTACGCGTACCCAAGCTGGTTATATCTCTCAAATCGGAAGTCCATGAACTTAAACAATAAATCAATAAGGAATGCAATCTTTGCAAACCGTGACTATATTGTTCATGAATTGATTCAAGTGAATCAAACCGATTTTGTGTCAATTGTGTCTATTCATAAAGACCTAAGCAATTGAACAACTCTTCAACTAGTTCTTATGAGTCATTTGAACTAGTTATGAGAAAGGTGAATATAGTTAATATGAAAGTGCTCATATGGCTAACTATTGGTTAACTATTTCTGAACCAACAAAGTGTACACGTTTAGGTACGGTTACTCAAACCTAAATGAAATACATTTCATTTGTGTGTGACAAACTAAGTTTCGATCTAACGGTTGAAAGATATTAGCTTGGTTAAATCAGGTTTTTTATCTAACAGTGAATATTGAATGCTTTGTTACCAAGGTAACTTGGATTGCAAACCCTGATTTTAAAACTATATAAAGGAGACATCTAGCAACTGAAAAAACTAATCCCCACACCTCCTGTGTGATACTAGTTGGTTTTGCTAGAGTCGATTCTCCTTTAACCTTGGGTTTCTTTTTGAGACCCTGTAGGTTAACGACTGAAAGACTCCATTGGGATTGTGAAGCCAGACGAAACTACTTCTCTTGTAGTTGAGCGTTCTGATCTTGCCAGTTTCTATCGTGCGAGTTCAATTGAATAATTGACTTGAGAGTATATCTCTGATAGGGCAAGATAAAAACAAATCACAAACATCTTCGTCTCATCGTTTGTGATTCCGCAATATCTAGTTTCGCTACCATACGATTTAGATTATTGTTAGGTGATTGATAATTCTAGGCTGTTCTTCGGGAATATAAGTACGGGTTATCAATTAGTTCCTTTTCACCTTGATTTTATCATAAGACGGAACAAAACTCATAGTATCTGTGGGAGACAGATTTATCTATTATCGTAGACTTTTCTGTGTGGTACGCATTTGTTTATTAAAGTCTTCGACTTTGGGTCGTAGCAACTCTTGGTTGTGGGTGAGATCAGCTAACGGAATCAAATACATAGTATCCTACTGGAATCAGAGACGTAAGGAGCGCAACTGTACCTTGAATCAGTGTGATATTGATTCGGGTTCAACTACAGTCCATACCGAAGTTAGTTTGTAGTAGGCTAGTGTTTGTAGTGGCTTAATACAGTGTGGTGTTCAATCTGGACTAGGTCCCGGGGTTTTTTATCTGCATTTGCGGTTTCCTCTTTAACAAAATTTCTGGTGTCTGTGTTATTTCTTTTCCGCATTATATTTTGTTATATAATTGAAATGTCACAGGTTGTGAGTTGAGATCAATCAATTAGAATATCTAACCTTTGGTTGTTGATTTAAATTGATTGACACTTGGATATTGGTCTTTTGTACCATCCAAGTTATCTCTCTAGTATTTGATAAAGACTCGCAGATATCTATTTGCTTGAGTATAGATCAAATCGAGAGATCGATATATTAACTCTTTGATATACTTTTATCTAGATTGAGTCTGACTGTCTAGTTGATTCTCTAGAAAGTATGTTGGAGTTAGTCCATATAGATTGCTAATCAAAATATTGGGTGAGGTTGTTAGACCCCTGCTTTTTCAATTGGTATCAGAGCAGGCAAACACGTTCAAGACCTCAAAAGTCTGTGTTTTTAGCAATTTGACTCTATGGACAGAGGTGCTATCTATATTAACGTACCACCAGTCTTCGATGGCTCCAACTACTTATGGTGGAAAATTGCTATGCGAGCTTTTCTTCAAGCACGTGATTTTCAATCATGGGTATATGTTGTTAATGGCTATGATGCTCCTGCTGTGGCAATAGGTAACACTACTGTTCCAAAGAATATTGGCGAATACGATGCTGCTGAGATACTTGTTGCAAAGAAAAAATCCGACGGTTTGAATGCTATCATACATGCCATTACCCCGAATCTTCAGCACCATGTGTCAAATTGCACTAGGTCTAAAGATGCGTGGCATGTCTTAGAAACCGTGTTCGAAGGAAATACCAGTGAAAAGGAAGCCAGGCTTCAAAACCTAAATTCCGATTGGGAAAACCTTCATATGGCAGATGAAGATTCATTTGATGAGTTTAATCACAAAGTGTCTGGAATTGTTAATGCATCTTTTGCATTGGGTAAGACTATTCCTGAAAAGTACATTGTGATTAAAATTCTCAGATAGCTGCCATCTAGATACGATTCTAAGAAGCATGCCATCGTTGAGGGGAATAACCTTGATACTCTTTCCAAAAATACTCTGGTTGGAAAGTTAAAGATTTTTGATCTTCAAATGCAACAATGAGAGAAACATCATTTGGTAGTAAACTCTGTTACCACATCTGATAAGAAATCTCGCTACCTAAAAGTGATTGAAAAAAATGAGAACAGCTTTAATTCATCTTTTTCACTATTCATACAACAGTTGAAAAAGACACTCAGACAAAGTAAAAGAAAGTCTCAAAAGAAAAATATCTCAATCAAAAAGGGGAATAATAAAGATCAAAAGAATCATGAAAATAAGTCTTGTTTAAAGTGCTACAGAAGTGTTCATACTTCAAAAAAACTCTGATGAGGAGGTTAATGAGTTAACAAACGCTTGGATGGCTACTCTTGACTACTGTCCGGAGGAAGAAATTTGTGTAAGTTCCTTTAACTTCTTTGCTGATAATCACACGTGTCTCCAAACAGCCCAGTCCACTCCGAATTACTCGATCTTGTCCCTTCAAAAGAAGAAAGTCTAATGAAAAGGATTGAATATTTGGAAGATCAACTGGATGTTCTGAGACATGAAATTGCAAGTTTTCGCAATAGTGATTCCCATAAGAAATAACATCCCTCGATTATTTCTTCTCAGCAAATCATACCTGACTCTATATCTAATGAAAAGGATGATATAGAAAATCACAAGATTGTCTCAATTGATTCAAATTCTGATATCTTGTGTTTTTATCAGGATCATCAAGATAATATAAGCACAAAAAATCAAGAGATTATCTCCTCAGTCAAAACATGCTCACAAAAGAGGAAAAATAAATCTTCCATATGTAATATTAAAAGTACGAAAGAGATTTCTAAGGCCACTCATAGCCTTCAAAGACCAACAAACAGAGTTCTCAACACTGCTCTAAGACAAATTAGCAAAACTCTCAATTCTGTTCACACAAGGGGAGAACAGGATCAAGAAATACTTAAGATGGAGACCTCCCAATCCTGTTCTGGATCGGGAGAAGCTTATTTTGTAGTGAGAATATAAGATGGTTCTTGTACCCTCTGTTTTCTACAAGAACCATATCCTACTAAGAGGGTTGTATTTTTGTACTTAGTCTGGTTCTTATCTCTGTTTGGTTTGGTTAAAAGCATTCATAAACGGTTCCTCCTAAAATCGTTTCCTTGCACCTACCCTTGACTTAGGGTTTTAGTAAAAAAACCTTCTTAGAATATCTTCTTCCTTTTAAGAAGAAGTCTCTTCCCTTGAAGGCTGAGCATTTCATTTCTCTCTTCCGCCATGTCTTCTTCCAATCTCTCAAGCAAATAGAGTGATGTGTGGACTGTTTTGTTTCCATCTAAGAAGATTCATTTCGACTCATCAGATAATGAGTTATGCTTAGACAAGCGTGATGCATCTTTTGATGGAAATCCATCTGTATCTCAGTTTGAGAAACTCTCTGTGACCATGAATCTCGTTTTGGAACAAGTAAGTGCTCTGAAAAACGAATTAGTTTTATCATCCAAGAAACTGGAAGAAAAGATTGAAAATCTTGAATCAAGGATTGATCTGATTGAAGGTGAGCTTGATGAATATAAGGAATATGAGAAGAATTATGAAAGTAAGTGAAATTTTATTTTGTCTAGCAAATCTTCTTATGAGAATTTTTGTTCTTGTTTTTGAAGGATAACTAGAGTCTGGAATAGCCATTATTGTGAGTACACATAGCTATGTCCAATGTTTTCATCTTGCAATGTTTTTAGATTTATTTATTTAAATTCGAAAGTGATGTGTAAGATGATGTTTGCAGTATTAATCTTTATGGTTTCATATATTGCAATATTTTATGGGATATGTGTGTCTGCGTCCGTGAACTATTATTGTCCCATACGATGTCAAAAGTTATCTCCTTCATATGTCGGTATGCAAGTATTGATACAAGATCGGTGAACTTTTACAAACAAAAGTTAAGCCTATTATTTCAATTCTTTGATAGAAGATAGGCTAAAATCTTTTGTTTACAAAGATTATGTCTATTATATGTCGTTATGCAAATAGTGATGAAGATAGAATGAATCTTTGTATATTCTGCAGTATTGATCTACCCTGATCCATATTTTATGTATATACTGTGCGACTCCATAAGTATAATTATGTGAGCATTTCCAACTAGACTAATCATAGATTCGTTTGTGGTTAATTTGGTTGTGTATTCCGTTTAAATTAATCATGGTTTCTCTTGTGATTAGTTTGATTGAGAATTTTTGGATACAAAATCATTCTCTTTGTGGTTTTTGGTGTCCAAAGAAATCCTTATTTTCTTGTAAAAGTAAGGTCGCTCTTGTTGTTCTTTCGAGAATGACATCAAATGGGGGAGAGTTATTTTGAACTGGCGCTTAATTTCCATATCTTTAATTTGTGGGGAGTGCGGATGTGGAATATTTTAGGGGTTATCTTGTATCTTTATAAACTCCTTGATGAATGCATTTATCTTCGGCTATATGATTGCTTCTAAACAAGTTGATATGTATTTTTTTTGGTCTTGAAGCATCTCCGTGGAAATTTCATTAGGATCCCGTTTTCGTACCTTTGCCAATTTTATTGAAAAAAAGAGGGAGAATTAATATGTAGTTCACACTACAAATACATATGGTTTACGTGTTTTACGGATCGTTATGTAAGGTAGAGTGGTTTTCATGTTGAGATGAAAGTATTGACTAAGGGGGAGTGATACATATCACCATAGTATTGTTGTCGAAGTTGTGATATAAGAACTTTGATACTGTGTATTAATACTATGACACTGTATAACAATGATTGAGAGCTTTTGTTTTCTCATTGTTATGGCTACGGATCTTCAACAACTATGATGCTGAATTGAACATCTATGGAATCATGGGAGTACTTGGAAAAGACGAAGTTTTCGAGTAATGTTGAAGCACCAAGGAGATCAAGCATGTGGACGAGAAGCTACAAAGTTATATTTATTTTGTAATCCATATGTATTGATAGTTTTGCCAATAAAATTGACAAAGGGGGAGATTGTTAGAGCATTGCTCGGTCGAACTCTCATGCGTTGCTATCTCAAGCATGTTTGTCAAGTTTAGTTGTCAAAAATATATGTCTTGATATCTAGACTACTTATAGCTAAGTCTCGGTTTAGGACAGTTTAGTGTAGTTGAGCTCCAGACTCCATGGCGATCATCTTACAAAGACGAAGAACTACTCAAGGAACCAGTGTAACTTCATCCGACTAAAAGGTGTGTGGAGACTTGAACTTATCTATCACTCAAAAGTATATCTACTCTATCTCCTACTCTTGAGACAAAGTCGTATAAGTATGCTAGTTTTCATACATACACATTTGCTATTTCGAGCCGAATTTACTCGCCTACCTTTTTCTCTAAATATGTGTTGGTAAGCTTTCTATTTAACCACTTTTCATCTTTACCCGTGACGAAAGTCATGATGATGTTTCAATGTTGAAAATATCTTTGATGACGATAGTTGTGAATAGTGACTGTTATAACATTATAAAAGAATGTTTCAATGATTGAAATGTAGAGTTGATATTACATAACCAACTATTGATATAAGCATATATAGTGTGTTCGCACATTAATGTATAAATCCATGTGCCGGAAACCAAGTATGTGCATATGTGTGCATACGGTATTGGTGAAGGAGACAGGTTGAGTACGCGTACCCGTACGCGTACCAGCGGAAGTTTCCGAACCGAAAATTTCAGCTGAGTTTGTAAACTCAAATCCGGTAGCTATGGTACACGTACCCATACGCGTACCCAAGATGGTTATATCTCTCAAATCGGAAGTTCATGAACTGAAACAATAAATCAATAAGGAATGCAATCTTTGCAAACCGTGGCTATATTGTTCATGAATTGCTTCAAGTGAATTAAACTGATTTTGTTTCAATTGTGTCTATTCATAAAGACCTAAGCAATTGAACAACTCTTCAACTAGTTCTTATGGGTCATTTGAACTAGTTATGCGAAAGGTGAATACTGTTAATATGAAAGTGCTCATATGGATAACCATTGGTTAACTATTTGTGAACCAACTAAGTGTACACATTTAGGTACGGTTACTCAAACCTAAATGAAATACATTTCATTTGTGTGTGACAAGCTAAGTTTCGATCTAACGGTTGAAAGATATTAGTTTGGTTAAATCAGGTTTTTCATCTAATGGTGAATATTGAATGCTTTGTTACCAAGGTAACTTGGATTGCAAACCCTTATTTGAAAACTATATAAAGGAGACATCTATCAACTGGAAAAACCAATCCCCATACCTACTGTGTGATACTAGTTGGTTTTGCTAGAGTCGATTCTCCTTTAACCTTAGGTTTCTTCTCGATACCCTGTAGGTTAACGACTAAAATACTTCATCGGGATTGTGAAGCCATACGAAACAACTTCTCTTGTAGTTGAGCGTTCTGATCTTGCCATTTTCTATCGTACGATTTCAATTGAATAATTGACTTGAGATTATATCTCCAATAGGGCAAGATAAAAACAAATCACAAACATCTTCGTCTCATCGTTTGTGATTCCGCAATATCTAGTTTCGCTACCATACAATTTAGATTATTGTGAGGTGATTGATAATTCTAGGTTGTTCTTCAGGAATATAAGTCCGGGTTATCAATTAGTTCATGTTCACCTTGATTTTATCATAAGACAGAACAAAACTCATAGGTTTATCTGTGGGAGACAGATTTATCTATTACCGTAGACTTTTCTATGTGATACAGATTTGTTTATTAAAGTCGTAGCAACTCTTGGTTGTGGGTGACATCAGCTAAGGGAATCAAGTGCGTAGTATCCTGCTAGGATCAGAGACGTAAGGAGCGCAACTATACCTTGAATCAGTGTGAGATTGATTAGGGTTCAACTACAGTCCAGTCCGAAGTAAGTTTGTAGTAGGCTAGTGTCTGTAGCGGCTTAATACAGTGTGGTGTTCAATCTGGACTAGGTCCCGGGGTTTTTTTGCATTTGCGGTTTCCTTGTTAACAAAATTTCTGGTGTCTGTGTTATTTCTATTCCGCATTATAGTTTGTTATATAACTGAAATATCACAGGTTGTGCGTTAAGATCAATCAATTAGAATATCCAACCTTTGGTTGTTGATTTAAATTGATTGACACTTGGATATTGGTCTTTGGTACCATCCAAGTTATCTCTCTAGTATTTGATAAAGACTCGCAGATTTCTATTTGCTTGAGTATAGATCAAATCGAGAGATTGAGATATTAACTCTTTGATATACTTTTATCTAGATTGAGTCTGACTGTCTAGTTGATTCTCTAGAAAGTATATTTGAGTTAGTCCATACAGATTGCTAATCGAAATATTGGGTGAGGTTGTTAGACCCCCGCTTTTTCACTTCTTCTCTGATAAGAGTTGAAATGCCAAATGTGGAGTATTATAGATTATGTTAAATGGTTGTAATGGGCCTTATGAAACAAGCCTTGTTTTGCTTTTCTTCATTTTAGTATTGTCAAAAAGTCTAAACTCTTGATGTAACTCTCTTTGATTATTAATGAAATGAATGTGATTTAGAAAATATATATATATATATATATATGTATCGTGCATCATCCGCGATAAAAGCACCATCGCCGTCACGAAGAACCCCAACAATCGAAAAAGTTTTCCACTCTACATCATATGAGTTAACAAAATTACTCAATAAGAAAGATTTAACAAAAATAATCTTATTTAGTACGAGATTTAAAGACTCTAATAATATATATTTGCAATCATAATTTATTCAATTTTAAGTTTATTGATCCAACGTTTTCCATAACTCTACCGACGTCAAGCGAACAGACACTGATGCGATCTTATATCTGAGAGATACGATCTGAACAGTAACACCAACAAAAATGTTGTATGAAAAATAGTAACAAAAATGCCTCACAAAACAAAAATCACTGCAAAAATCTATAAACATATTAAATGGACCTTTGCTAGTCTTTGGAAGGCCTACCGACAAAGATGTAACAGTCTGTTTTTGTGTGTCCAAAATTTTTGGTCCGTATAGAAATTGTTCAAATAGTTACTGAGTGGACCCAAAAATCGTTCCAGTTCTATTGAAATGTCACATTTACTGTGGAAACTGCTTCTAAAATTCTTGTTATGCATATCCCTCATAAGGGTGTAGATACACTCGTTTGGACTCCATATAAGAAAAGAGTTTTCTCAGTTAAGAATGCCTATAACATCCTTAGTAGTAGTACTAATGTAATTTTTGGAATTCGTCATGTCCCCAATTCTATCTGGAAAGTTTTATGGAAAACTAAGGTCCCACTTAAGGTTAAACTATTTGTTTGGAAATGCTTGAAAGACATCGTTCCCACTAGAAGTAAGATCTATAGATATAAAAATGATATTGATCTTCATTGTCAATTTTTTAATTCCCTCTAGAAACATCTAATCATTTGTTTATGGAATGTCCATTTGCTAAAACTGTATGGATTGGCATTAATGTGAATATGAATAATGTTCTGGCTAGGCATGATAACCTATTGAACTGGATTCTGAGTTGGTTTGATACTATTCCTCAGCAGCATGTAGGTGGGAATGGTAAGGTTATGAAAAATCTTTACCATTTGATGAATAATATCTGGTTTATATGGAAAGATAGGTGTAGCCTTGTTTTTGAGAGTGATAATCCAAATAGGAATCTCTCTATTGAAAGTATCCTCAGACTAAGTGATCATTGTTTATCTCCTACTAATAGTAATGTGTCTTCTAGACCCTTTCTTTGCAGGTATAACAATTGAGTCGTCCAGCCAGAGATTGCTATAAGATTAACACAAATGCTTCTTTTGTCAAATAAACGTTTGAGGGTGGCATTGGTCTAATTAAGAGATTTTGAAGGAGAATGCAAGGGCAAAAGGAATATGTTTTGATGAAGGGTTGATTGAAGACTATGAAGTGGAACATATGGAATGCCCTGCAATAAAGGATGTTGTGTGTTGGGATGTGAGCAAAGGATTATCATCAGTAGTGTTAGACTCTGATAGTGATGTTTTAATAAATTCTATCAATAAACAAACATCATATGTTCATTGGAGGAATTATGAGTTAATTTTTGACATTAAGTTTTTGTTAGAAAGTCATGTTAGTTGGTCTTTTAGTCTTATTAAGAGAATTAAAAATGGTGTAGCTATTTTCCTGGAAAAAAAGCCAAAATTACCATGTTTCTTTTTGAGTATAGTGAGGTTGTTCCTCCTGATACTAAGGCCAAGCACTACATTAGGGGTTACTATTATGGCACGGAAATATAGGGAAAAGTTGTAGTTGGCAACCATTATGGTCACCCATCCTTCCCTACTACTCAAATTTGATCAGATCTGATCCAGGTAGTAGGGAAGGGAAATGGCACGGAAACTGAGTTTCCGTGTAAAATCCTGCTTTACAAAAACTGAGTATCTGTTTGGCAGTTGAAACGAATACTCAGTTACCGTGGCATTTTACACGGAAACTGAGTAGCTGTTTGGTAAATATTATTTGTTTGACCTTTTTCGTTCACACTTCTCTCACACCTAATCCTAACCATCCATCATTCTCAACGGCTCTATCTTCTCCACCATTGGATCCCAGCGGTCATTTTTTCAAAAATCCAACAAAAATCCTCTATAAATATAACTCTAATTCTCTTATCAAATCACTCCAAATTCTCTTATCACACCTTGTTTGTTTCACTGAAATCTCTCAAATTAATTATCTTCTTTTTAAGAGTTTTTTTTTTTGCTCATCTCTTTTGTTTTTAGATAGGATGTCGCAAACTCAAAAAGAAAGAAACATAGAACGAGATTCACTAGATTGGAAGATGTTCACCTTGTTACTATGTTTTTGTGCTCTAGATGAAAGTAGTTTTGAAGATAAGAAATTGTTTTACGAAACCCTTTTTGAAAAACTTGTAGAAGCTTGTGGCGGGAATCCATATAACAGTACTGCAAAAAGTGTTTGTAATAGGTTTAGCGTAATCAAATCGGAATTTGATAGAATTTATGAATGTGTTGTAAGAGTCAATGCAGTTAATCCAGGCTTGGACTTTAATAACCGGGTATGTTATCTAAATATCTTCACTATAGTTATATATTTTGTTTGTAATTTATTTAATGTATGTATATCTTATGGTTTGTTTACATGGATGTAGGATTTAATGGCGAAAACCAAATATTTCAGTATACACAAAAAAAAACTTTTCTCGCGATGTTGAGTTTGAAATGCTTAAAGATGTTGGAAATATAAAAGACGACGAAGATGAAGATATGGATCAGGATTCGTGTCCTCTGTCAAGTCAACATCCTGAAAATATGTCAAATATGTTTTCTACTCAAACCCAATCTTCTCAGAATCCATCTTCAAGCCAATTTTTCGAAACTCTATTTGCATATCAATTTCCAAACGCTTTTAATATCCCGTGCGGTATCCATTTTCCACAAGGTTATACTCCTAGTACAAACCCAACTACAATACCTGGTTCGACATTTGTTGGATTAAACAATGATAACACTAGAATTGATAAACGCAAGTTAAAAAGACCACAACCTCTAAAAGACTCTATGGACCAAGCACACCCACTACACCCCCATCGCAAGATTCCAAATGAGCGATGCAGGCACTAAACTTATTGATTATCTAATAGAATCCTGAATGACAATCGCACCTCGTCGGCAACAACAAAACAAAATTATGGAAATGTTGCTATCAACAACACAACAACAAATTGAACAGAATCGAGAGAGAGAGAGAGAGAGAGAGAGAGAGAGATGAAATGGAAATAATGCAAATGGATCTCGATAAGTGTCTCCAAATGCAAAAATATACTTTAGATTAAATCAACAAGCTATCTTGACTAAGCAGATGGAGAGGCAACAACGGAATCAGTTCCATTTTAATTAAAAGTTTGTTAGTTTTAAGTTATTGAGGTTATATTTTTATTTTAAATATCTTACTTTGATTGTCTTTTATTTAAGTAATGTCGTGTTTCAGTTCCAGTAATGTATTTCTTTTTTTTCTTCTAAGTAACATCAATTTATATTTATTTGTTCGTATAATTTGAACTCCCAACAACTACTTTCAATGAGTATTATAAATTGTGATAAACTTCCTCAACACAAGCGTCCTACACTTATTGAAAACTAGCATCCTTTATATCTCCTATCATTTTTTTGTGAAGATAAATAGTCATTGTAATGACCCATCCCTCCAACAATACTGTCCCCACTTAGCCACTGCGGTTATCCGGCAGTGTGGGATTTTCAACGGACGTCGCTGCGGTCATCCGGTATCAACTTCCCTGGAGGTCACCCATTCCTAGATTGCTCCCGCCCGAGCACGCTTAACTGCAGAGTTTTCTGCCAACTCTGGAGCCAATTGTGCTGAAAAAGCCCTGGTGTTAGGAAAGAACAAATCATTACTTATATTTCATTCGGCCAACCACTGCCGAATATCGGGGTATTACATTCATGGCTGGGTATACCGTAGAAAAAGATCTTGCAATCACCAGAGCTTTGTAAGTGTTGTCACTCTGCCTCTTAAAGATGTTCAAGAACTCTCTCCCCATGATAAATGGACATTTCTATTCGACGATTTTGTACAAGCATTTGGAAATGTTAATAACCGAACCAGACGACAAGTACAACAACGTATTTCTCAAATTTAAATATGAATTTCTCAAGGAAGGATCCATGGTTACGCCCCCCAACACATGACAATTGCGATTACTGTAAGTCATCATAAATAGTTATGTTTTGTTAGAAGCTTCTTCTAATTAAACACTAATATATTACTTTATGTTTGCTTTACGTAGGGGACAATGACCAAATTTGTGTTCCGGATAAATACTCGTACAAAATTTACATGTTATGAACGATATTTAATATTTAAGGCTAACTTTCCAGAGCTGAACCCAGAAATCAAGCCCAGTGATCCTCCTGCAGACGGATCCGACGATTAATATATGCGGGTGTTGTTTTAGGTTTTGTGGGTAAATCTCTATGTAAACCCTCACGAGACTATAACTCGTCCACTAGGGTCACCTAGGGGGTTCAAAGGATTGTCGCACGTGCTAGGTACAACCGTGATTACTATGAAAAGTAACTTATGTTCTTATTCAATAATTGTAATGTAGTTTATATTTTTTTTGATCTTATTATTTGAATTTAATTTGAACACCCCATCCTAAATTATTTATCGAGCAACTACTTTCAAACGACTATTTTCCAACGGCTAGTTTCAAACAACTACTTTTGACGAATATTATAAATTGTGTTATCTTTTTTCAAATAACAAATACACCTATTTTCATACACTTTGCAAAGCTCCTCATCTGCTCTTTCTAACCCTCTTTATACCTCTAAATACAAACACAAGCATGGGATCATTTGATTCAATTGAAGATTTAGCAATCATCAAAGCAGGGTACACCGAAAGTCGAGTTTTAGATATTTCTACTATAACGACAGAACACAATACTTTTTGGGGGAAGATATATAACCGATATAGGCGATATTATGGGAATCCAAAGAGCAGAAGTCTTCAACAAATTCATGACATGTACCAAGTTATCCAAAAAGGCATATGCGATTCCATCCATAGTAGCTTGTCCCCTCAAAAATTTGTAAGGTGAGTTAGGTTTTATTCAATAGTTGTAATCTTGCTATCTATTTTGTGGAATTTAAATTTTAGTTATGTTAAACTTTAAAAACACCTTTTTAAAGATCATATCCAATTTTCATTCACTAAAGATAAAAAAAATTACCTAAAGATAATCATTCTTCAGGATTGTAGATCCGAAAGCTTGATTAACATCTGATGCATGAACACATAAAGATATAAGACTCCATAAAGATAAGATATTACATTCAAATGTAATTATTCTTCAGGATTGTAGATCTGAAGACTTGATTGACATCTGATGCATGAACACATAAAGATAAAAGACTCTGTTAATATAACTATATTTCATTGGGATTGTAATGCTCAAAATTTTCTTTTAAGAGCTCATAGCATTCTTCATGAGTAAAGTCATTGCATGTCTGGTTACGATAGTCTAAACGAGCAGCAGTTTTCTGCAATTAAAAAAAAAGAAACATAAGTTAGTATAGTTCAAATATAGGTAAAAATGAAATATCTTATTAAATCCATACCCGTTCTTCATATGCCATTCCAGGATTGCTTATGTTAACTTCAACTTGAAATGTGAAAAAAGTGACGACCTCACTGTTGATGACGTTGAACCTAGCTTGAATAGTTCCTTTAGTTCTCGCATTTAGATTTCCGGATATCATATCGAAAGCTTCAAATACATTAATTCAGAACTGGTCGCATGTTTGATCTGAGATAAAAGGATTAGTTGTTACATGAATCCATGCTTGCACAAGAGAAACATCTTCTGCTTTTCTGAATCGCTGCATTTTTTTTAATGAATGGAATACAATATTTGGATAATTGCATTTGGAAAATGATTTGCTACATATAGAGAAATGAAAAGAGAAATTAAAATTTAAAAAACTAGATGTTTTACAGTAAAACTAACCGTTTTTTATTAATCCAAAAAGACTAGTCGTTATTTATAAAAAAAAGTCTGTTACGAAATTCAGAAAATTATTTTAGTTCAAAAATTTTGATTATACGGATTCTGCAACTGCGACAACCAATGATCTCTCATAAGTCAGTTGGGAAGTACTCGAGTATAATTAAACATGAAGGAAATAAAGATGTGTGTTGTACGCAATATCCCAATTATTATGAACGTCGGCCAGCACGGTATAGGCAATCTACATATACACAAGAGTTGGTGTTGGTCGACCGCCATCTCTTCCCATATGCACCAACAATTAAGCATACAAAAGCATGCGGCCCAGAATATGAGGCGGTAATGAGACCTATTGGAAGGGAGTACTTGGATCAGTTTTCTAAACCAAATTATAATGTCAATCACGGTACATCTGTGAGTATCACATGTCTTGCAAAAATTTTATTTTATATTTGTGATTTATTTAGGTGTTGTCAAAATTAAAAATAAATCTTGTTTTGGTGTTTACAGGATATGTGGTGCCAAGCACTTAAGGATGAGCGATGGTAAAATATGGCTCGAGAACAATTCTTTTTCGATTATACAAAGAAATTGGAAGCCAAGCTCCATCACGGTACTGATTTCCCTCATAGATTCGTCAAAGAGTATCGAGATCAATGTACATGTGAGTCATATACCCCAGGCTACTCTCGTTATTCGGGACCATCTTCAGATTCTTTTGTACCAAACAGTCAAGAAGATTTTGGCTACCATCATTATAATGCGTCTGAACAGAAAAGCCAAGTAGAACATCGTATGACGATCATAGTTATGATCAATCGAATCCACCACTCATTATACTCAAAATCTTGTACTTCCACATAATGCAAGGGATTATGGTATGTCTCGGTGTACAAGTAGCTGGTTTTGACTTGTACCTATGAATCAGGAGGATTGAGCGGTATTACTGTGATTCCAAGAACTTGTTTGAGACACCGTTCCCCTAAGTACAAGGTGTGTTCCTAAACGTACCAGAAAAGACCGTCTCAGAGATTCGTTTTTCATCTAGCACCTTGGGCTTACTATGGTGTTCACTCTCATCCCAATGCATCCATACTACTTGATTGAACGAGAAGTTGTCTATTTGGCTACGCAAAACTACTAGTGAATGGGATTTTTTTTACTTGGTCAACAAAAATAGGAAAAAAAAAAAACGAAACTGTACAGGGATTAGGCTATATTAGCGCTAAGCCAAAAGGTTGCACGCCAATAAAACCTATTTAAAACGAAAATAAACCTCTCCAGGCCATTCAACAGAATGAATAAAACCTGGCCTACCCTCATAAAACTCATAATTTTCCTCAGCCAACAAACAAGCTTGTTTGGACGAGGCATTAGCTGAAAAATTAGCCTCTCTGTAGCTATGAACATAACTAATATTGTTGTAAAAACTCTTCGCCATTCTCCACTTCTGCATTAGCTGCCACGGCAACTCTCCTTTTTGGAGAGCAAAAATGCAACTCATCGAATCCGATCTGACGCATAGATTTTTGACATTCCATCTTTGAGAAACAACTGCGCCATAGATAACTGCACAAACTTCAGCATAGAAGTTGGTCTGCCAGCCCAGTCCAACGCACAAAACTCCCAAAATTGCCGAGTTAGAATCACGAAAAACTACACCAGAACCAGCTTGTCCCGGGTTGCCAAGTGATGCACCATCACAACAGATCATAAGCTCACCTGGATTAGGCGGCGTCCAAGTAACTTTAATTGGAACAGAGTGTTTGCAAGATCTATGCTTCACTCTAAAGAAATTCAAAATTCACAAATCATCTAAGGCATTATACATGTGGCCCTTCATTCTTATTGAGTTATCACGAATTACCTGATGAACCCGTCCCTTAAATTCAAGCCATCAAACTCGCATGTTCTCATAATAAGCCTTATTGCGTAGCTTCCATAATTCTGTAACTATTGCAAGATTTGCAACAAGCCACAGATCCTTTATCATCCTACTCCGCTCTTTTGCAACCTTGTAAGAGGCCACAAGATCTTCATTCGGTTTTAGATTAAAAATATCAGCTGCCCAATTCCAAATCTTCTTAGGAATTCTGCAATGCCAAGTAATATGGCTGACATCTTTGCAATCCTCCCTGCACAAGCGGCACATAGAAGGCATCTCCCTAGCTGTCTTCTTCATGATATTATCATCAGTAGCGCAACATTGCTTATTAAATAACTTTCAGTACTGAACACTTAAAGTAGGATGCACAACACTTCTCGAGAATAGAGCTGCAGTTGGAAAAATTTCTACAGGTGCCCTGATGGCAGCCTTAGCCGACTTGACAAAGAACACGCCCTTGTTGTCCAAGTCCCAAATTTTGTAATCATCTCCACCACCAATAAGAGGCAAACTATCAACATCAATATTGCATCGTAACATCAATTCCTTAGTCTTTGGAGGAATAACCCAAGAACCATCAACAATAATATCACTAACTTTGGGCTTAAAATCATTAGGACCCTTTTTAGTGATGCCAAGTCTTTGCGCAATTGAAAAATCAGCACACCAATTATCAAAAAATAAGGAAGTATTAGCACCATCACCTATAATTGAGCGCGTATGCCTTTGCACAAAATTATGCACCAATCTGATTCCTGGAAAAACCGAAGAACCCAACTTATAATCAATCAAGTTGCCATTTATCTTGAAATACTTCGCCTTCAAGAATCTGGCCCAAGTCTTATCAGAGTCACGGATCGAAACCCACAACTTCATAATCATGTCCCTATTAACATCAATCAATTTCTTAAGTCCAAGCCCACCTTCACGCCTAGAACGGCATAAATCATTATAAAGAACCGTAAAGTATTTACGCTTCTCAGCATCTCCAGACCACAAGAAATTTTGAATGGCCCTATCAACTGACTTGATAGCCGTGCATGGCCATTTATACACAGCCATGGAATGAAGCAAATAACTAGAAATCACTGATTTAATCAAGACTAGCCGAGCCTGAAAAGACAAGAGCTTACCCTTCCAACCTGCCATTTTATCCATAATCTTCTCCATCACTTGTCGAACATGAATATGACGCACAATACCAGGTTTTAATTGGATTCCCAAATATTTATCTGGGAATAGCGCCCTTTCCATGCCCATAAAGTTTGCAATAGCAACAGCACGAGAATGTCTGTCGCCACCATAATAGAACTTGCTTTTGGCATAACTAACGTATTGACCAGAAGCAAGTTGATACATACCAAGCATCTCCTTCAAATGCTGCAAACTGTGAAGATTACCTTTACAGAAAATAAGAATATCATCCGCAAAGAGTAAATGAGTTGGCGCCACACCTTTCTTGCTCACCATATGGTGCATACTTTTCGCTGCAAACAACTTAGAGATATTGCGGCTCAAGACATCTTCAATAAGAACAAAAATCAAAGGTGAAAGAGGATCACCTTGACGCAAACCTCTAGTAATACTGAAAAAACCTTCAGGGCTACCATTAATCATAATAGAAATCCGAGCAGAGTTAAGAATATTAAGCATCCACGAACACCATGCATCAGAGAAACCATATTGACGAAAATCCTCAACAAAAAATTCCCAACTAACCGTGTCAAAAGCTTGGGCTATATCCAGTTTGAGGCCAACATTACCATGCTTCCTTTCCACACTAATATCATTGATTAGTTCCGACGCCAAAGCTATGTTTTCATGAATGTTTCTTCCCTTCATAAACACCACTTGATCCTCAGAAAACAATTTATTCAGAACTGTACCAAGTCTGGTAGCCATAATCTTTGTAATGATTTTGAAGAAGAAGTTGCTTAAACCGATTGGCCTATAGTCCTTAATAGCATCAGATTTATTATTTTTTGGGATTAGAACAATAAAACTAGAGTTAATGCCATTTGGAATTTTCCGCATCGCCCAACAGTTTGCAATAGCATTAAAAAGATCTCTAGAAATAATGTTCCAACAGACTCTAAAGAAAGAACCTGTAAATCCATCAGGGCCAGGTGCAGAATCCGCGCCCAGATCAAAAACAGCCTCCTTAACTTCATCCAAAGATGGAATAGCATCCATAAAAGCACTTTCAGCAGCTGAGATGCTTTCATGATCATATTCAAACAACTTTGGATCAATATGCACATCTCCACCATTGAATTTTGCACGGTAGTAATCAACAATGTAATCTTTTATTTCATCCTGCAAAAACAAAGTAGAGTTAGTAGAAATCTTCAATTCAGAGATTGTATTTTGGATTCTCCTCATTCGAATGGTGTTGTGGAAAAATCGAGTATTTTGATCACCATCTTCTAACCAACTAGTTCTCGATTTTTGCTTAAGCATAACTGCCAATTCAGTTCGCACCTCATCAACAGCTTTCCTGGCATCGACAACCTTCAAAAATTGCAGCTCACAACTAACATTTTGATCCAGAATATCATTCTCCTTATCAAGATTCAATTCCGCTTGTTTTAAGCGAAACTGAACATCCCCAAACACAGTTCTATTCCAAATCTTCAATGCATCCTTCAATCTCTTCAACTTAGACGTGAAAACAAAAGGAGGCGCACCATCAAAAGCAAAACCAAAAAGAGGGGAATGATCAGAGGAAATTATTGGCATAGCTTTGCACCTCCAATTAGCATACTTATCATGCCAAGCATCATTAATAACAGCCATATCATGTTTAGAAACGATTCTATGAATGTCACTCCGACAGTTAGACCAAGTATATTTCTTCCCAATAGCATTTGCTTCCACCAAACCATTGTCAGAGATCCAACTACGAAATTCATTCATATATATTTCTTTGATCGGCCTTCCACCCTTCTTTTCATCTAAATGCAAAACGCAATTAAAATCACCCAACACCAACCACAGAATAGAAATAAATCCCAACCCCAGTTGACGCCAAAGAGACCTCCTTACCACCGCATCAGAATAAGCATGCACAGCCATGATATAATTACAAGAAAAATCCAAAGTGATCGCTTGTTTTGAAGAAGATAGAACATTCGGCCTTGCCAGAGAATTCCTCCAAAAGACCCAAATGTTACCCCTCTCACCATTCACCTCATTAGTGATTACATCTTCACAAAAATCAAGCAAATTTAAATTCCTAACAAAACGCGTAGTGCAACGAACCCACGGCTCCGCAATACAAATCACATCAGGATTGTGCAAGCGGTAAATCTCACTCAAATTGGCCCTTGCACCATCTTTAGCCAAGCCTTGAGCATTCCAATAAAAGACACGCATTAATTAACTCTGTTCTTCGAAGGGCTTGCCGAACCCTGTCTGGAAGATTTACCGCCTCGTGTTTGAACTTGACTAATATTTGTCACAGTAATAGTCTTCTTTTTAGTAACTTTTGGTTTTTTATTTTTGTCAACCAATTCCTTATTCTCACACTCATCCAGTTCTTTGTTAGCAAGTAACTCCAAATTTCTTGCATCCTCTTCAACTACCCTGGAAGTATTTGTTGCTACCGTTTCCACCGCATCTGCAACTTCGTCATCAGTTTCAATAACTACCTCATCAATTTCTTCGGTCCCAGTTTCAAATCTATTAGAAAGAGTTAAGTTCTCTAAAGATTTAGCCGGAGTAGATCTTCTTGAAGTTTTAGTGGTGTCACTAAAACTAGCTTCATCATGATCATCCATAGGAGTCGAACTAGCAGCTGGGGAACAAGCTGCTACCGTAGTATCATCATGTTCATTATCAATAACATTAACCAAACTTGGCTGGGTTGCGGCATGTTGCAAATCTAAAACCTTCTTCTTCAAATTCTCTAGCCTTGTCTTAGCCACCTCTTGTTGAATTCTAGCAACTTCAGCATCAACCTCACGTTGCCGGGCTTTGTCTTTCATGGCCTCATGTTGTAGTTTTGAAAGTGGTAGTAAAAGTGTTCGTTGCTTGGACTCGTTTAGATTTAAAAACCAAAAATATGTACAAAATATGTGTCACAATGATCAAGAGACTGGGACTCAGGATTCCACCAATTCTTATACTCATGCGATTCAACTATCAATTCTAGACAGTTATAGCTTATAAATATCGACTTTTTTATTTGCCAAAAATAGATTTTGTAAAACATCAATTGTAAATCACAAGCATGGTGCATCAAAAGCTCTCACGTCTAAGCATACACCATCAAACGACATCACAACTAATTAATGAAAATCATAACTCAATTCATAATAGTGCAAATAGTCATAAAAGAATTAAATAAAATTACCACATGCGTGAAAAATGGCTTCCTCCATCATCCCAGTGTTGGGGTTTAGCTCATCATCAAGAAAACACACTTAAAATAATAAATCATGGCTCAAAAGGTGTTTTTATTGAAGAAATTATATGATACAGTGAACTGCGACCCACAGAAGGTGTCCAGAGAAGAACGATAAAAAATCACTGCTGTAAATAACGATACTTCACTGCTGCTGTTGATGCTGTTGTTTTAAGACCCTCCGATGTGATGAGTGCCAAATATTGTATATTTTTATCCCTTTTTGTTGGCATTTAACTCATCTTTTGCGCATTAATTCTACATTTTATCCCATATTCTGTATTTTCATTGTTTTCAAGAATAAATATTTTTATTAATTAATTTTGCATTTTTAGGTAGTAAATAAAGTTCGGATGAGTCGCGGAGCGAAAAAGAGCAGAAAAGTAGTGAAAAGCCGGGAGAAATTACGCAAGGAAGCCGCGAAGAATGGTGCGCACAACCTCATTTTCTACACACAAAAGCGCCTCCGTTCTCAGCCATCAGATCATTTCTCAGAAGCATCCGACGGTCGCTCCTTCATAGATCATCAAAATCTGATGTCCCTACCGAGCACCACAGCGCTGAAATTCCAAGCCTTCAGATTAGATGGTAGTTGAATCCAACGGTCGCTCCCTTGCTGCGCATCGAAGTTTGATATACCCGCCTAACACTACAGTACCTAACTCCATCAAGTACCGTTCATTTTGTTGTATCATATAATCCAACGGTTGCTCATCGCTTGCCTCCACATCACCGTCCGATCTACCTACCAGCTTCGCATCCAGTGACTCAGCATCGCAGAACATCAAACTCGATACGCCCGACTCACACCCTAGCGACCGAACCTATACCAGCTAACCAAACACGCCTTCTCTGCCAAACCATCGAGCTCACCCCATCTCCTTCCCCATTCCCTCTGCAGAAACCATGTCCGCCACCAGCTCCGCCTGCCTCTGCCTCAACCACCACCACACATCTTCCAAAAAGCCATCATGGCTATCACCTACACAAAACGCATCATTCCCCTATTCTTCTAGCGGCCTATTGCATCAATTTCTCATCTCTCATCTCACTGAAACCCTAGGTGAGAAATTGATGAAATAGGTCGACCTAGAAACACAATTGAGGACAGGAGATGGACCAGGAGAAGCAGAGGAAGGATGGGTCGAAGAAAAGGAGCAGTTATCAGAGAAATTAGGTAAAAATTTTGTAACCCTAATTTTACTGTTTTAGGGATTTTTTGGGGAAGAGCATATGGAACCCTAATTCATAGTTTTGGGTATAAATAGAGGAGGTGTTGTATGTGTAGAGGGTGTTCTTGGGTCATCCGAGATACCCCCTAATTGGGTTAATTTCGTGTTTAATTTTAGTTTCCATTTCAAAGCAATTTCAAGTTCAATTTCAATTTCTGTTCATGTTCTAATTCACCACTAGGGTGAAGATGAAACCCTTAGCCTTAATGCTAGGATGTGTGCTTATTGCTACTGATGTATGATAATATCACTGTGTAGGATACAATTTTTGCTGATGAACAACATGTTGCTTTCACCTAGAATGTCAAGCATCCTAGGTAGTTAGAATTCCCCTATGTATGTTCACTTACTCTCAATTGCTTGTTACTGTGTTTTGATTAGTTGTTCTTTAAGCAGACAACTAATGCTTGCCTTGATTGAGTGATTGGAGGTAATTTATCCACTTAAAGAAGCTGAGTAGTGCAATAGTTAACATGATAGTATGGGCTGAGAGGTGAATTCTCAAACCCTAGTTTCCCATTCATCTGATTCACCATCTCTTCATTGCTGTTCAGAAATCTTAATCACAATCTTTACTTGTTCACACACTCACTGCCCATTATTCATCTTGCCTCACTGTCAGTTGCTGTTGCTTCAACTGTCAGTGTTGAACTTGCTTCAACTGTCACTTTTGTTGTTCTTGTTTAAAGTCTCATGATTAGTAATTTGCCCTGGTTAGTGTAATCAGTTAGAAATTGGTTACAATAAGAAAAATAGCACTTGCACCCCCTTGTCCCTGTGGAACTGACCTGTGCTTGCCCTGTGTTGCTTGCCGACACTGTGCACTTGCAGTTAGAATTTTTAGGACCATTTCTAGTCCCACCAAGTTTTTGGCGCCGCTGCCGGGGATTGGTGCTGTGTTTTTCCTGTTTCTTAGCTATTTTGTATTTCATTTCATAGCATTTGCATCTGCATCTGCTTCATTTCATTTGCTGTTGGACCTGCTGATTCTGAACCTGTTTTTCCTCTGCTGGGACGCCACCAAGGAAAAGAACCAAAACCCAACTGGGTTTTTGCAACAATATCAGAGCAGCTGGGCTGTGCTAAAAAGGTAAGCCTAAACCCATTCAATTAAGAGAACCCAACCTGTGGGCTTCCAAATTTTTAATTGTGGGCTTGTAATAATTAACCCAATTTTTTTGGGCTTTTTATTTTTCTATTTTGGGTTTGTAATTAATTATTTTTGGGCTTGTTGTTTAATTTGTGGGCTTGTATTTAATTTTTGTGAGCTTGTTTAATTTGGACTTGTATTTTGGACTCTGGGTTTAAACCCAGCTGAGCTTATAACTGATTGTGGACTTGCTTCCACTCAAAAGTGGACCTCGAAACCAAAGTTTTAAAACAAACGTCGGGCCTTAACCAATTGGGCCAAAATTAAACTTTCAAAATTAAAACTTGGATTTTCGTAGGCCGCAGCTTCCATTTCATTAGAGGCTTGCACAGTGGGCGTGCTCCCATTTCAAAAACCAAATTTTATTGTCTTAATTTTATTTTCTTTTAAAAAAAAAAAAAAAAAAAAAAAAAAAAAAAAAAAAAAAAACTTGCTCCCATTTTAAACCAAATCTTCTTTTTCTTCTATATCCCATCAAAACCAAAATTTTCCCATTTAAAACCAAATAGTGGGCTTTGTGTCATTTCAAAATGGACCAACCTCGTGCTCTCCATGAATACATGTATCCATCAATACAAATTCCATTATCATGTATTGTCTTACCTCAAACCAATAACCCTTTTAAAATAAATGCAAGCATGATACAAATACTTCCTATATTTCGAGGGTTCGATTCTGAGAACCCCTATACTCATGTAAGAGAGTTTGAACAAATTTGTCGGACTATGCAACCTGATCATTTGTCCGAAGACTCTCTGAAATTGCGTTTGTTTACATTTTCTTTAAAAGAAAGGGCCAAAACATGGTTTTACGGTTTGAGACCACAATCAATCACCACTTGGGAACAACTCACTAATCAATTTTTCCAAAAATTTTTCCACATCATAGGACCATCGCTATTCGTCAAAGTATCAATTGTTTTGTCCAATTGGATGAGGAAACTTTTTCACTATTTTGAACGTTTTAATGATTTGTTGAGTGAATGTCCGCACCATGGAATTGAGAAGTGGAGACTTGTCGTCATCCTCTATGAGGGACTAGACTTTAAATCTCGAACCATGGTTGAGTCTATGTGTAATGGTGAGTTTATTGATAAATCTGTGGATGATGCATGGAATTTTTTAGCCGAGATTGCAGAAAAAACCCATCAATGGGAATCCGTTAGGGAAACAGGAACAACACCACATGATATGAGTCACCCTCATGAATTAGAGTTTTATTCTTGTAATAGCTCCGACCTTAGGATTGAAAATTATCCTAGATTGCAAAATGCCTATCATGATGATGATGATGATTATGATGTTATGTTAGAAGAACATGTCTATACTGAAAATGTTATGGAACCTTTGGGTTCAAATACATTAGGCTTTCTGCCCCGACCTTAATGCATGATATTTCTTCTAGTATTCCATGTGATGTTTCCCCTGATGTGCCGATACATGAAAATAAATCTGTTGATGATGTTGATAATTCTGATTGTAATCTTGCCAATTTGATTGATGATGAGCATGATGTGACATGTGTAGATGAGTTAGAAGATTTTGATTTGATTGATAATATGCCTATTCTTCTACCTAAGTCACAATTGGTGGCCTTCCACCCAACCTAGATTTGGTTTGTGCCAATATTGTAAAACCATTTTTTCTGAAAATTCCTAATCTAGGATTGGAACTGTGTGCTTCCCAAGTCCTCTTGGACTATTTTGCTTCAAAATATAACACTTTTAAAGAGCCACAGTTGGAAATTGCATGTTTGCCCATCCCGAAAACAGTCCATTATGAGTTAGACCTTTTGAATCCTGAACCCCTAAAATTGTTAGATTTTGTGCTTAAAAGTGAACCTGTTGAAAAATTTTGGTTTAGGGGTAATTCATTCGGTTTTTCACTCTCATTCCCATTTAAGTCCAATTTTAGTGTTTTGAAACTTTCTTTGTCTTTACACTTTTTCTTTTGGGTTGATCCTCAACTCTTTAGATTGTTAGTGTATGGTGAATTTTTTTGTATATAATCCAGTAGATAAAAATTTTAAAAACCCTTTTGTTCCTTTTGTATATATTTTGCTAATCCAATATGATCTCGGCTGAAATATGTTGGATTTTTGCCCTGAATAACGGAGTTTTAATTCTGCTTTCGCCGAAATCGGGTATTCTCTCTCCTTTTACTCTACTCAGCATGTCCCTTTCCATATGTTGCATTTTAATTCTTTCCATATTTTGAAACATTGAGGACAATGTTTAGTTTAGGTTTGGGGGTATAGAGTAGATACCATGATAATTTGCCATAATTGAAAACGAACTCCTTCTTCTTTTTGAAAAAATTGAAAAATTCCAAAAAAAATTGAAAAATCAAAATTCAAAAAAATTAAAAAATTAAAAAAAATCATAAAAATGGAGCTCATTTACCTTGAAATGTTGACTCTTGTGCAAATATGTATTTTTATTAGGAGTCTTAGTCTAGATATTTAGGCACCCTGATTCTAGCACAATTCACATAGTGATAAGAAATTTACACGCGCACGATCTACCAATACATGTATGGCCTCGATCTTCAAGGTGTTTGATAGGAAGTTACGATTGCCAATCACTTTAGAATACTGAACGAAACTTGACTAGCTTGTTCTTTGGTTGGTTGGGATAGAAGATGGAGGTTACATTAAGAAAGACAACCATCGAATTTAACTGGGTGCATCAAAAAGGGCTACCTCTTGCAAAGTGTCATGTAATTTTTTATTTCCTTTTGTATTTTTATCAAAGATGTTTCCTTATACAGTTCAAAAAAAAAAAAAAAAAAATCGATGTATATATTCAGAAAAAAAATATCAGAAAAATCCAAAAAAATCAAGTATTTATCAATTCCATCATCTCTTGTTCCAAAAATAAAAAGAGATTTGTCAATGTAAATAAGAGTCATGTAAAGAGTTCTTTTGTGTTTCGTTGTAATAAGCAAGGAGGGTGTATGCCATTGATGTACAACGCGAGCAATTGTGAAATACCTCCAACTCATTCACAATTCTCGTAAAGTCCGGACAGCTAGCTAGATTTCGACCTCAGTTCTTAGCCTGAGAAACTATCTCTTGGTGATTAGTAGTCATGACTTCAGATCTTTCTTTACACATGTGTAGATACACTTTACACTCTTATCACATGTCCTTATTTGTTATCAGTGCTAGGATTGTGCCTTGATAGCTAGATTGACATCTCCATTTTGCTGTGAGCTTCTACTGTTTTGCACATGTCACGTTTGACGGAATATGAGCTTATATTTTGTCCTTAGGTTTTGTAGGCACACCTCTGGTAAACCTTCACGAGACTTCAACTCGTCCACTAGGGACACTTAGTGGTTTAAAAGGCTTAGTGCATACGCTAAATGCATTCGAGAGACCAGCGACAGTGGTATAGTTAGGATTTCCTTAGTTCTGTTTTACTTGAGGACAAGTAAAATTCAGGTTTGGGGGTATTTGATGAGTGCCAAATATTGTATATTTTTATCCCTTTTTGTTGGCATTTAACTCATCTTTTGCGCATTAATTCTACATTTTATCCCATATTCTGTATTTTCATTGTTTTCAAGAATAAATATTTTTATTAATTAATTTTGCATTTTTAGGTAGTAAATAAAGTTCGGATGAGTCGCGGAGCGAAAAAGAGCAGAAAAGTAGTGAAAAGCCGGGAGAAATTACGCAAGGAAGCCGCGAAGAATGGTGCGCACAACCTCATTTTCTACACACAAAAGCGCCTCCGTTCTCAGCCATCAGATCATTTCTCAGAAGCATCCGACGGTCGCTCCTTCATAGATCATCAAAATCTGATGTCCCTACCGAGCACCACAGCGCTGAAATTCCAAGCCTTCAGATTAGATGGTAGTTGAATCCAACGGTCGCTCCTATGCCTGTGCATCAACTCCCGATGATTCCGCCTTACACTACAGTACCTAACTCCATCTGGTGCCGTTAACTTCGTTGCACCTCAGAATCCGACGGTCGCTTCACACATCCTTCCATCTATCCGTTCGATTCCACTCAGATCCAATGATCAAACATCTCAGATTCGCCAACATCTAAATTTGATATCCCGCCTCACACAGTAGCAGCCTATACCTATACCCTGAACCCGACCCATTCTTCTCCTCTTTCTTTCTTCTCCTCCACCCGACAGTAGCTCTGCAACTGCAACTGCACCTCCCCTCTCTGCCATGCCGCTGTCGCTTACACCACCATCACCTCCACAGTTCTGCTACCACCACCAGTTCCATCACTGCCACTACCATCCCCAACACCCTAGCCTAGCTATTTTCTTCATCTCACAACCTCTGAAACCCTAGGTTTTGGGGTGAGTAAAATAGCTAGAAATTAGGGGACAATAGGAGAAGGAAAAGCATCAGAGAAACATCAAGAAGCATGGGTCGAGCAGAGGAAGCTAAATTTTGGGTAATAATTTAAACCCTAATTGTACTGTGTATTGATTGTTTTTGGGGAAAATGGGTGTAAACCCTAATTTGATAATTTGGGTATAAAAGGGAAGTGATGTAGGATGTTAAAACTTGTTCTTGGACTAGCCAAGTTACCACCCAATTTGGGTTAGGTTTGATTTTAATTTCACTTTCAATTTTAACCATTTGCATATTTTTCAATTGTTCACTGTTAGTGTCTTGTTCCTGTTAGTGTCTTGTTCCTGTTAATGTGCAATTTTAAATTGTTCCTGTTAATGTGCAATGTCTTGTTAATGTCTTGTTAGTGCCATCCCTAATTCACTGTTAGTTTAAATGCTCACTGTTAATGTTTAATTCACTGTCGTTTGATGGAATGCTAGGCTAGAAGCCTTTAAAGCACTGTTTTGATTGAGCAGTGGGGAGAAATTAGTGCTCATAGCAAGCTAATTTTCTTCCCACTCCATGTAATTGCTTAACTCTATTGCATTGTTGTGATTGTGCAATGGGAGGAAATTAGTGCTCATAGCAAGCTAATTCTCCTCCCATTCCATTGGTATGCCTTAGCTCTGCCTTAGCCTTGCTTCATTTCAGCTTCATCACATCTCTGCCCTTGGCCTTAGGCCTTGGTTCATTCTTGTTCTGTTTTGCTTTTGTTCACCCTGTTGTTGCTGTGTTGTTCATCTTTGTTTTGCATTGTTTGTTTCCCCTGCTGCTATTTCTTTTCCTGTTAATTGCTTCCTTTTTTTCTCTTGGCCTTGTGCTGCTGTTACTTCTTTTCTTGTTACTGCACTTGGCTTGCTACAACTCTGCTGCCACTTCTGCTGCACTGCTGCTGTAGCTGCTGTTGCTTGTTCTGCTGCAGTGCAGTTGGCCTTGCTGTGCAGCTCTTGATCCTGCTGCTGCCCTGCCCCTTCTTCTCCTGCAGCCAAGCAAAGGCAAAAACCCATTGAGCCCAGAAGCCCAGAGCACAATTTGAGCTCATCTGAAGACCAAAGCCAAAGCCCAGTTCATTAAGCCCAAATTCATTATTGAGGCCCAGTTCAAGACCAAGTCCAGGTTTGAACCAAATTCAAAAGCTGAGCCCAAAGCTCAATCAAAGGCCCAAAACCCATTAGCACTCAAAGCCCAATTTAAGCCAAAAGGCTTCTAAGCCCAAAGCAAATTTAGGAACCCAATTAGCTAGAAAAACACATTTCCAAAACACACCCAGTCTCTGTGGATCGACCCGTACTTGCACGAGCTACAACTGACGACCGTGCACTTGCGGTATTACTGTAGGCCCGCGTTTTCATCGCATCATTTTACACACTTTCCGGACCTGCCACGATGCTAGTCGTTGTCACTGTTGATAAACGACTGTCTTCTGGAGTCTGTTCATCGTGTTCTTCGTGCTCTTTAATGGCAGCAGCAGCAGCAGAACTCCTCCTTCCTGCAGCTCCTGTTCTTCGCTCCTCTAGCCTCTCTCTGGTCTCTGCTCGACCCCAAACCTCTTGATAACCTTTCTCTGACTCCTAAGGATGTTATTTATACACAGCAGCTCCCATAAATCTTCACGCAATCTCGCATTTAATCTTCACAGCACTTCGTATCTTTTCAAATATTTTTTTTTCTGTTTTATGAAGATAGTGTCCCCCAAATCTTCCCTTTCCTTTTACGCGGCTTATTAATCTCTGTTAAACTTCCCTGACTTGGATATATTCAAATCCTAGGAGAATATCTTCTCTAATTGCGCAAATCTTTTCCAACAGAAACGATATTATTCTCTTCTCTGTTTAAACTTTGATCCTATCTAACGGATTGTTTAGCCCAGGTTTTTCGATTATAACACTTGCATATGGTCTGTTTAGCTTAATCAGGCCTATCCCAATCAATTTCGGTGGTTGAATCTCTTCAGAAGCACATCAAAAATCGAAATGAAATATTACCAGTTCTTGCATGTGTTTTCCCTCCAAAATAGAGTTTGAAAATTTGAATAAGAAAAGGGTGCCTTTAGCGATTTTTTTGGGGCGTTTTCCGCACTTTCTCGGGGTTCCTCCGGGACTTTTCCGGGGTACTTCCGGCATACTTCTGGGGCGCTTCCGGTACACCGTCAACGGAGCTCCAAACACCGCATTTTTAACCAATTTCGCCGCAAAACCTTATTTTCCCAAAAACACCTATAAATAAATAAAACACCATAATGAGTACAAAAACGGGCACTAACAGTATATACAAATGAGATATATTAGACACATAAATGTGTCTATCAAATACCCCCAAACTTATTATTTGCTAGTCCCGAGCAAATTAAAACTACAAAATAAAATCCTAACTCACTTTCGCAGGCATCGTCGATTGCATTTAGCTTATGCAACAAGCCTTTAAACCCCTAGGTGGCCCTAGTGGCCGAGTTATAGTCTCGGGAGGGCTTACAAGAGATATACCCACAAAACCTTAATACTCCAGACCCTAGCTATCTACAACGAACCTTGGAAGGCACTAACGAATCTCCTTGGTTGGCATACTTATTGACTACAAGAGGAAGTACCCTGATGCGAAATTCCAATTGATGTACACGAGTTTGCACTCAAGCATACTAAAATTCATATATAAGTGACAGAGCTCTACTCAGATAGTTGCACTATGGACATCATATTCGGAGTCAAACTAATCACATGGAAAGATTAAGAGATAGATATAGAAAAACATATATGGTTTTGATGTTTACTAAGTGAACGGCGTTTCCCATATCTGTCTGAAGGCCTCCGCCAAAATGAACCTATCATATTGGATTGAGGTACTAGTCTGACTAATATCAACACACTGGCATATACAAGGGAACCAGTGGTCGATAACCTAACTCTAGGTCAACACAACTGGCATATACAAGGGTACCAGTGGTCGACTTTATTAAATTTATTCCTTTTGGTCAAATGGTCTGGTCTCAATTTTTTTTTTTCAACTTTTTTTTTTCAACTTTTTTTTGTAACTCAATCACTCTAATTCATCCTAGCATTGGTAACAACTTGAATCGTGGGCCCCACCTATCACTTAGAGAAACATGGTTTAAAAACAAAATAAAATAAAATAAGAATAGAAGTGAAGTGAAAAGGACTCAACGAGATATGGTGAAACTATCATGTTATTTCTAACACCTGATCTCTGTGCTTTTATGAATAGACTCTTTAGATGTTTCCATCTATTCAGATTGGTTCCTCAACTCCTACAACCAAAATGCTTCCATCCACGTAGATTGGTTAGTGCCATCCTAAATACGCATAAATTTCTAGGCTCTGGAGTTTATTTATTCATACTGCAACTAAAAAGTTTCTCCCATACCCCCAAACTTAAATCTAACATTGTCCTCAATGTTCTAAAGATGAAATTAAAAGCATGAACAAGGAGAAACTGTTACCATTTGAAGCAAAAGAGATAAGGAAAGATATTATCGTGTTGCATGAGATTGGGTTACCTCCAAAGAAGTGCTAAGTTTAATGTCTTCATCCAGACTTAGGAAAGATTAGTCACCTCGAATCATATAGTAACAGTCGAAATAACTGTGGGTCTTCAAAACCAAATAGAGATGACCAAAGGAAACTGCAATAAACCAAGAAAATGAACAAGACTAGCAACCCCTTACGTAGTTTCCTGATTAAGAAATTTATATCTAATTGTGGTTCAGGTTCAGGTTCAATGAAAGGGTCCAAATAGAAAATTTTCATTGGCTGCGTTTCTTCATAGGTGGGATCCGAATCATTAGGTGGGATCCGAATCCCCGGCAGCGGCGCCATTTTGTTGTAGTTTTGAAAGTGGTAGTAAAAGTGTTCGTTGCTCGGACTCGTTTAGATTTAAAAACCAAAAATATGTACAAAATATGTGTCACAATGATCAAGAGACTGGGACTCAGGATTCCACCAATTCTTATACTCATGCGATTCAACTATCAATTCTAGACAGTTATAGCTTATAAATATCGACTCTTTTATTTGCCAAAAATAGATTTTGTAAAACATCAATTGTAAATCACAAGCATGGTGCATCAAAAGATCTTACGTCTAAGCATACACCATCAAACGACATCACAACTAATTAATGAAAATCATAACTCAATTCATAATAATGTAAATAGTCATAAAAGAATTAAATAAAATTACCACATGCGTGAAAAATGGCTTCCTCCATCATCCCAGTGTTGGGGTTTAGCTCATCAAGAAAACACACTTAAAATAATAAATCATGGCTCAAAAGGTGTTTTTATTGAAGAAATTATATGATGCAGTGAACTGCGACCCACAGAAGGCGTCCAGAGAAGAACGATAAAAAATCACTGCTGTAAATAACGATACTTCACTGCTGCTGTTGACGCTGTTGTTTTAAGACCCTCTGATGCTAGTCGTTGTCACTGTTGATAAACGACTGTCTTCTGGTGTCTGTTCTTCGTGCTCTTTAATGGAAGCAGCAGCAGCAGAACTCCTCCTTCTTGCAGCTCGACCCCAAACCTCTTGATAACCTTTCTCTGACTCCTAAGGATGCTATTTATACACAGCAGCTCCCAGAAATCTTCACGCAATCTCGCATTTAATCTTCACAGCACTTCGTATCTTTTCCAATATTTTTTTTTCTGTTTTATGAAGATAGTGTCCCCCAAATCTTCCCTTTCCTTTTACGCGGCTTATTAATCTCTGTTAAAACTTCCCTGACTTGGATATATTCAAATCCTAGGAGAATATCTTCTCTAATTGCGAAAATCTTTTCCAACAGAAACGATATTATTCTCTTCTCTGTTTAAACTTTGATCCTCTCTAACGGATTGTTTAGCCCAGGTTTTTCGATTATAACACTTGCACATGGTCTGCTTAGCTTAACCAGGCCTATCCCAATCAATTTCGGTGATTGAATCTCTTCAGGAGCTCATCAAAAATCGAAATGAAATATTACCAGTTCTTGCATGCATTTTCCCGCCAAAATAGAGTTTGAAAATTTGAATAAGAAAAGGGTGCCTTTATCAATTTTTCTTTGGTGCCTTTAGCGATTTTTCTGGGGCGTTTTCCGCACTTTCTCGGGGTTCCTCCGGGACATTTCCGGGGTACTTCCGGCATACTTCTGGGGCGCTTCCGGTACACCGTCAATGGAGCTCCAAACGCCACATTTTTAACCAATTTCGCCGCAAAACCTTATTTTTTCAAAAACACCTATAAATAAATAAAACACCATAATGAGTACAAAAACGGGCACTAACAGTATATACAAATGAGATATGTTAGACACATAAATGCGTCTATCACCTCATAAGTCTTATAAGCTTCCATCTCTTGCATCTCCCGATTAGTATCATCCTCTTTGCGCAAATTATCTTGCACAGTTTCCTCAAGTTCTGCACCATCATTGCGCAAAACTGATTCAGCACCATCATTGCGCAAAACAGATTATGCACCATCATTGTGCATCACAGGCTGAGTCCCACCACTATAGTTGGCATCATCACTACGTTGTACGAATTGAACGACACCATCATTGTGCTGCACCAAGTGGTTAGCACCTTCATTACGAACCCCGGATAATGACGCACCATCATTGTGCGGCACGGACAATGCCTCACCATCATTGTGCATCTCTGATTCATTACCATCTTCACCCAATTTTTCACCAGAACTAGCACTATGCTCGGGGAAAATTGTATGTTTTCCAGTAGCCATCTCAAGAAATGAATTCTTCATTTTTTTTGGATCATCTCCAGGTTTTTTAGTTTGATATTTCTCCATGGTTGTAGGATCTTCTGGCACGTTCTTCTTACCTTTAGGAATTCGTTCTTTTTGCCAGAAATTCTTAAGATCGTCCATATCAGCTTCAATTGATTTTTTGATCACAGGGTCAGTTTCTTCATCAGCCTTGTCTTTCAAATCATCATACTTTTTTGTTCTACAATCAGACTTTTTATGGCCAATAGATTTGCAATAATCACAAAAACTTGGCCTATTTAAAATTTCATAATCTTGAACAAAAATTTCTTCATTCTCTTCACCATCAATCAAAATCCTTCCTAAAGGTTGAGAGAAATCTATGTCGACCAAAGCAGCAGCAAAATAACCATATTCATGACGCAGAGTACGCGGATCAACAGAAACCGGCTTACCAAGCCCTCTTGCCATTCGAAAAATCGTCTCTTCATCCCAAGACTCCATTGGCAAAGCCGTGAAACGAACCCAAACTGCAGCTCTAGTAATCTTATCCTTCCCAGGATCAAACATAGGCGTCCATGGATGAATTTTAAGCTGTTGAAACCCTGTTTCAGATTTGATCCTCCACGGACCATCATAGCTTACTCGTTTTCGATCATCTATTGTCTAGCTTAATAACAAAATATCCCTTTTTCCACTGAATAAATTGAACTGAGCCTGATAGTTTCCATTGATTCAATAAATCTTTTTTGACATCTTCGAATTTTAGGGTTTTGAAAAATATCAAACGCCCAACCAAACTAAATCTCCACACAGCCTTAATTCTAGCATGAGTCTCTCGCGGAATTTTAATCAAAACATCATTGTTTGTTGTAGAACGAATTGGAGGGTGAGAGAGCGTTTCAGCATCAATCCTTGAAAAAACTCTTCTTTAATATAGCCGAATAAGAGCCTTCCTTATGCGCTCCTTGATTGCCATATTCATGCAGATTCCTAAACGCGTTAGGATTGCCATCTTCATGCAGATTCCTAAACGCGTTAGGATTGCCATCTTCGTGCTGCTTCCCAAACTCGGTCGAATTAGGGTTCATAGTATTAGGGTTTGCAGCGTTATTCCTTGGGATATAGATGCTCTTTGTTCGAGATTGATTCCATATCCTTTTAGATTGATTATCTTGATGATTTCCTAAAACATGCGGATTATTGTCTTGATTTTGCGCCATTGAAGCGCAAAATCATAAGGAGATAAAGAACGCAAACAAAGAAAGGGAAGGAGAGAAAACCGGAGCTCCTTCTCGTGAAACCCTAGTTTTCGTAATTTTTCCTACTAGTTAATGGGAACCAGTATCATTTTGTGCGCCTTTGGTTTTTACTCTTTGGTCTTCATCATATAACCTACCGGCCGACCACGGATCTGAATTTACCTCATGATCTGGTTTTATATAGGGAAATAGACATCGAAATATGACCAAACTGCAAAATCATTAGATATTATTAACGACTAATGACATTATATGTTCGACAATTATAAACAAGTAAATAAAGTAAATTTAAAAGTGGGTATGAATATTTTACCATTAATATATGCGAAAAACTGCATCTCAACCGTGGCGGTCGTGACTCCCTTACTCAAGCCCCATAACATACGACCGTAAATCGCCGAACCCCAATCATAAGAATAGAGCACATTCAAATCCCTCGATATCAGTAGTCATTTAGTCTCGACAACATCGTTCTTGTTTGGGAAAAGCACATTCCTAAAAACCCACATCAAAAACCACCGAGCAATTTGTTTCTGAAATTCAACATCATTGTCTTGGACGACTCTGTGGTCAAGAGACATTTTAACCAAACTAGTCTTGATCCCTTTGAATCTAATCACAAGTTATTTTCTTAACACGACTATGTCTTCGGATCTAACTTCTATCACTCATACTACTCCTGATTCTTCTCCTTCCCTATTTTTTCTTGTTATAATTGTCGCGTCAATATATGGGAGCAAACAATCTATGGTTTGCGGGGCAAATTCATGTAATTCTTTAATAGTGATTTTGTTGGTAATAAAATGGGTTCTCCTTGGATAATATAGGAATTCCAGTAAGTTTTGTGAAGTCTAATGGAGTAAACCCAATAAACTAGGGAAGTGAAATGTATTGGTGGTATGCCACCACCTTTCAAATATACCACTAGTTAGACACTTGTCTTGTAGTTTCGAAAAATGTATTTTGAAAATAGATCCTGTTAGAGCATATCTCGGTCGACCTCGCATGCGTTGCTATATCAAGCATGTTTGTCAATGTTAGTGATCAAAACTATGAGTCTTGATTTCTAGTCTATTATAGTTGTCTCGGACTAGGACAGAAAAGCGTAGTTGAGCTCAAGGACTTCATGGCGATTCATTATACAACGACGAAGATCTACTCAAGGAACCATGGAACTTCATCAACAAAAAGGTATGTGGAGACTTGAACTTATCTATCACTCAAAAGTCTATCTATTTTATCTCCTACTTCTTATGAGACAAATAGTCGTATACTATATAGACTGGATCATACACATTTGACATTTCGAGCTGAGTATTCACCACTTATCTTTTTCTCGAAATCGTGTGTTGGTAAAGCGTTTCGCTTTGATCAAGTTTATCTTTACCTAGTGACGAAGGTCATGAAAAGTTTCAATTACTTTGAGAATTGCTCTGACGTGAAACCGTATGTGAATAACGGCTATATAACGTCCTCTGAGAATGTATCAATGATTGGAATGAGAGTTTAGATTACATAACCATGTATTCCTTAATCCGAACTTTTCGAACTTTGTTGATTGAGAGAAACCGGAGGAATTGGCTTTTCCAAGTCCGCGAACTCAGTTTGCTAACTCAGCCCGCGAACTAACGGAAGTTCTCTTGCCGAGAATTTCTGCTGGTATTTTCCAAAAACTCGTTTGCGTGTTTAGTCCGCGAACCTAGTCCGCGAACTGGCAGAAGTCTCTTTGCCGAGATTTTCTACTGAGTTTGGAAAACTCTGCCGGTTACCATAAGTCCGAGAACTTGTTTGTGAGCTTAAATGGTTATGATCTAAATATGTGCTATGAACATGAAACTTAAAATACTAAGGAGTGCTTTATGCAAACCGTGGCTATAAATTTGATGAGCCGATTCATCGAAGAATCATCTTTGTTTCAATTGTGTCTTGTGTAGTTACATAAGATCTCATAGAAATTGAACAACTCTCTAACTAATTCATTTGAGTCAATTGAACTAGTTTCGGTGAAGAAGAACTAGGTTAATATGAATTGCTCATATGGTTAACCTTTTGGGTTACTATGTCGAACCAACATACACGTACACGTTTGGGCATGGTTTTCACAAACCCAGTAAACATCTACCCAAGTGTGTGTGACAAGCTAAGTTTTCGATCTAACGGTTGAGAAATATTAACTTGAATCTATATCAGGTTTTCATCTAACGGTGAATGTGGATTGCTTTGTAACTAAGGAAAAACCCTGATTTGAAGGCTATATAAAGGAGACATCTAGCATTGTGAAAAACTAATCCCCACACGTCTGTGTGATACTAGTGCGCTCGCTAGAGTCGATTCTCCTTTAATCTTTGGTTTTCTTCTCTAAAACCAGGTTAACTACTTAAAGACTTCATTGGGATTGTGAATCCAGACCGACACTACTTTTATCGTAGTTGTGTGATCTGATCTTGTATCTTCTATCGTACGAGTACAATCTATTGATTGGCTTGACATCGTAAGAGTTCTCCGATAGGCAAGATAAAGAAGTCACAAACATCTTCGTCTCACTGTTTGTGATTCCTCGAAAAACCGCTTGTGTAGTCAAGAAAGATTGTTGAGAGGTGATTGATTAATCTAGGCTGTTCTTCGGGAATATAAGACCGGATTATCAATTGGTTCCTATTCACCTTGATTTTATATCTTAAGACGGAACAAAACCTAAGGTTTTTCTGTGGGAGACAGATTTATCCTTTGATAAACTTTTCTGTGTGAGACATATTTGTTTATTATCAAGTCTACGATTTTGGGTTGCAACAACTCTTAGTTGTGGGTGAGATCAGCTAAGGGAATCAAGTGCGCAGTATTCTGCTGGGATCAGAGGCGTAGGAGTACAACTGTACCTTGAATCGGTGGGAGACTGATTGGGGCTCAACTATAGTCCAGTACGAAGTTAGCTTGTAGTAGGCTAGTGTCTGTAGCGGCTTAATACAGTGTGTATTCAATCTGGACTAGGTCCCGGGGTTTTTCTACATTTGCGGTTTCCTCGTTAACAAAACTTCTGGTGTCTGTGTTATTTCTTTTTCGCATTATATTTTATATAATTGAAATAATACAGGTTGTGCGTTAGGATCATCAATTGGAAATCCAACCTTTGGTTGTTGATTGATATTGATTGATCCTTGGATATTGGTCTTTGGTACCGTCCAAGTTATTCCTTGTGTTTGATTAAAGACTCGCTATTGTTTTAGCTTGAGTAAATCAAAACAAGTGAGAGATACTGACTCCTTGAGATACTTTAATCTAGATTGAGTCTGACTGTCTAGTTGATTCTCTAGCAAAGTATTTCGGAGTTTGTCCATACAGATTGCTAATCGAATCATTGGGTGGTGTTGTTAGACCACCGCTTTTTCAGATCCAAACCCACAGTTGTCCACAATTTTCCTAGCATTGGGAAACTTGCAAATTGCCTCATACAATCCATAAACATTGCTTATACTACCTCGATGTCTCATTTGTTTAGTCCTACCATCTCCCGTGGGGTATTTTACTCTATGATCACGATTATTTTTTGAAGAATCCGGAATTGTATTTTCCATAACACGTTCAAAATTTTCAGAATGCATCTATAACACACATATATATAAATTTAAATTCCAACACATTGGTTCGATCAATTTTAATCACAAAATCATCACAAAACAATGTTTCAAGGTTTTTTAACAACATCTACAACATATTGCTTCAAGCAACAATCAATCCTAATCACATCGTCCATCACACTACAATGTCCCAAGGTTTCTTAAACAACATCTATTTCAATCAACATATGGTTTCTTAATCACATTATCCATCACAATAAAATGTTTCAAGGTGTCTTAGATACATCTATGTCATACAACATATAATTGGAAACATCAAAATCAACCTAAAATATCAACAGTTTTATCAAAATCAAAATCAGATTAACTTTAAACTCTAAAAATTAGAATCACTCACCTTTGATGATTTTGTGGATGAAATTCAAAAATGGAGAATGGAATTAATTCACCTTAGTGTAATGATCAAACCCTTTTAATCTCATCCAACAAATCGCAACGAGTCAGCATAAGAATCAAAAGGGGTTTAGAAATGTATGAGAGAGTTTTGAGAGGGGGAAAATAGAATGAAGAAGGAGAAATGCCGGATTCGTGCGTCTACTAAATATTTAAGCCCCTGAAACGGATACTCAGTTTCCGTTTTAGTCAAGTCAGCGAGTTCCCGTGAAGTGTAGAAAAGGGATAAAGCAGACCATAGTGAGGCTGCCTTGTGATTCCTTCCCCACAATTAAGGGATAGGGACGGGACGACCCCTACCATAATGCTTGCCCTGATGTAATCCTTAGGGACAAATCATCGGTAGCCAACCATTCTCTATAAATAAATGACTGAAGGCATTTCGACCTTCGGCACCAACATCCTACCTCGATGCAACTCAGATCCGAAGATTGCTATTCTGCTCCAATATCATGTTACTGGAGATTCAATGCTGACCAATCTTATTGTAATCGATGAATCTCTGGATATTATATACCCTCGTGTAATAGTCCCATGATAGTTTAATAAATCTCATGCTTAGGATGGCTCGAATGGGATCCAGGATCCAAAAATTTTCCCTTAAAAAAAAAATTCTCTATAAAAAAGTTTCTTCTTGAATTTAGAAAAAAAAAACAAAAACAACAACTAGATTTATTCAATCAGCCCCGTAGCCCATGGAATCAAATACAGCGGGTTTCTAGTCCATATATAAAACAGAAGTTAAGCCCTTCTTTTTTATCCCAACCGGCAGCCGCCGCAATAAAAACCAAAGAGAGTGCAGGTAAACCCTAAGCTTTCAGTTCAGACGCCTCTCACTCTCCTAGCAAATCAAATCTAAACCAGTATCAAGCATTCAACAGGAATTGATCTTTGAACTCCATCGTCCATTTGTAAGTGTTTCAACCCTAAATTTATGATTCATTCTCATCTTCTTTGGTATTAGAAATGATTGAATTAGAAAATCATGATGTTGAAATGTGTTCAACACCCAAATATCTAGATTGTCCTGTTCATATGTTTGGTTCTTCTGGTAATAATGGTTACTTAGGGTTTTATTATGATAGCTGTGATACAAGGTTAATTAGTTGTTGGAACCCTTCCACTAAAGAATACATAAAACTTACAAAACATCTCAATAGGCTCTTCGGTTATTAAGCATGGATAGACTCGATGATTTGTGGAACGAAGACAAGATGCAAGATCTTGTTCACGTTAAATTTGGAATCGGTGTTTAGAATATACATAGAGATTAATATTGAGAAGAAAGTCAATTTGGGTTGTAGTATCTAAAGATATCCAAAACCTATGTTTTCAAAGGCGCCCGCAAAGGGGCCCAGGGCGCAAGAATCTTAAAGTGGCTGCCTAGCCAATAATGCGCCCAAGGTGCCTAATGCTTAGTAGATGAGTATATTCAGTGCTTGTTTGCAGCATCAATCATGGTATTCGACAACCTAATGCGTAGTAGATGAGTATATTCAGTGCTTGTTTGCAGCATCAATCATGGTATTCGACAACCTAATGCGTAGTAGATGAGTATATTCAGTGCTTGTCTGTAGCCTTCTTTTCTCACCTAATGCGTAGTAGATGAGTATATTCAGTGCTTGTTTGCAGCATTGATCATGGTATCCAACAAACTGTAGCCTTCTTTTCTCACCTAAAGAAACAAGATTTAAGCATAACCAATAAGTTATCATCGACCGTTTTCACACTGTATATATTTTTTCCTGGTCGCCTAGTGCGCCAAAGGCGCCTAATGCCCCACACGGCATAGTCCAAAACCAGGTTGGAAAGAAATTGGGATGTGTTTCTTTAAGATAATTAGAATTCTACTGTAGCATTCTGACCTAGGTAGTGAAAATAACTTCTTTTTTTTAAGGTAAAAGAAGAAGAAAGAAGTTGTTTTCATTAATAGATTAGAATGCGTGTGTGGGATAATAGAAGCTGGTAAAAAAATTGAAGTTGAAACTGTTGATGCTGGTTCAGCAAAAGATCCAGCAAGAAGTTCTCATCAATATTGGTTGAACTGTTGGTACCACAAAGTCTCTGAAGGTGGCAACACGGAGTTGGTTTCAGGTATGCTGGTTTCTCCTTTTAGTTTAGTTCATTTTCATGATAGATAATAGTCTTCTTGTGTTATGTATTTGTAGTAAGATCTCATTGATCTTCAACCTGTAAATTTTTGATTGTCTGATTTTTTCCATATTTATTTATGTATTGCATTTTGGCAGTTGCCATTTTCAAACTACTTTTTAAGTTAATTTAATTGTTTTATGCAAAAGTATCATCCAAACAGGTTTTGTAATTCGTATCTCCTTATTTCCATTTCATTTTAAAGCGTGATTATCTTCTTCGCCACCACTTTATCTTCCCGTTTAGAAAATCTCAAATGGATCTATGAACCTTGGCTATAAAGAATATGACAAAAGATGCATTCCCTCAATGAATATGCAAGGGATATTTTTTATTCATTCCCTTTCCTAGTTCTTATGATAGGTCTGCTATATTTATTGATGATATGATGGGCCATTGTGCATTACAGCATTTCAATTGTTCTTTTTCTTTCTTTTTATTCGTGCCATTTATATTTCTCTTTCTTCAAGTCAGCAAATATTGGAGTATCTCTATGGTTGAAATGCTGTGGTGTGCACCGAAGTCTTGGTACTTATGTTTCAAAAGTATCTTTGATGAATCTGTTATACTGTAGTTTGCATATACTAGCTGTAGCTGTACTTTATCTTGTCATTCTGTTTCTTACAACGAAACACTTGGAGGTCTGGGTTCTAAAAACCCCAAGTAGCAGCAAGATTAACACATGCATATCACCCGCACATTTGCATGGGTCGCACAAGCTAATTCAGCAACAGAAGTATGCTTCACTAGTTCGCTTCCATTTGGATTGTAGAAGCTTAGTAAGTAGAACTGTCAAAATGAGAGCCTAGATTTACTGTCCATTCTATGTTCTAAATACTTAGATATGACTGCTTTTCAAAATAAATAAATACTTAGATATGACTGCGTAAACATTTACATGAGTTAAACTATTTTTTTTTATTGTACATGAGTTCTCTTGTTGTCTTAAACCACTAGGCGTTTAGGGTCAGTTTTAAGTTATTCTTTTTCTGAAGGTGCTTTTGCTTTACTTGTACAATTCAGGTTGCATCAACTTAGATGATTGGTCTGATGAAGAAGTTGAATCCATGCTTCAGATTGGTGGAAATTCTTCTGCTAATTCAACCTGATGGAATCACAAAGCCTGGAGCAGATTCAAGTCCTGAACGGAGTACCAAGATTATCAGGTGTGTAAAATTTCCTGGTGATATAGCATGTTGATACATTATGAGTGTGTGTAGGTCACTATACACATGTCGCGAGGTGTTTGACATATCTTGCATGTGTACTGTAGGCGTGTGTCCCACCTTTATCATCAAAGAACTTCGCTTGTCTCAATATGGATTGTAAAAGTCAAAATAATTAAGAAAACCAGTCCCTAAATTACATGTTTAAGAATCATCAGATGACAGACCAACTATGTAAAGCTAGAGACACACAGCAGACCAAAATTACAGATCCATCAACTTCACTCGTCTCAGTATAGTGGTTTTCCGGAATCAAGAGTAAAGCTAGTGACACAACAGTCCAAGAATATTGGATTCTTCGGATGGCATACCTGCATAGTTTCGTAGAGAGAGGGAGGGATTCACTTAAGTATTCAAAGAACTTTTGAGATTAATTAATGAAATATTGAACTCGCTCTTAACCTATGCTTATTTGAGCTGTGTTAATTTGCAAACTCTTCATCGCCTTCATCGTTAACTGTCCACATGTTTCTGTGTTTATGCTTTTATCTGCCAAGTTGATTTCACCACTTGCCAAGTTGATTTCACCACTTGCCTGCTAACTCAGTCCAATCGTGTACAATGTTTAGCTGACCAAAAAATTGTATATAATGTTCAGGGCCCGAAGAAAGCAGACCAGCAAAAAGCATACTGGACGATTTCAGTAAGCATGTGTAGTTCAGTCAGTTGTGCTGGCAGCACCAACATCCCCTGCTGATTTACAGCTGCTGCTGCAGCTAGTAATGCAATATCAACCATGGGTATTGCTTCTCGTGAGGATGTGTCTAACTCGAGTAGCGGCACTTTTCCAAAGGTTCCTTGCCCTAAACAGAGGCAGGGATAAAAAAGATGGGCTTTTATTTTGAATACTGGTGATATGTTTGTAATTAACTTTGTATTCAGGGTTTCCTTTTCACTTTTTTCTTTTCTCGATATCAAAAACACTGTTTTCAGTGGTAGTGATGGTTGCAGAGGCAAAGAGATATAAAAATGGAGAGGTGGTACAAAATTGCTTGAAGGTGCTTCCACTACTTGCTTCATGATGGATTGCAGTTGTGGGTATCAGAACCCTTGCAAGATCCTTTTGGTGAATCCGCTTGTTAGGCCTTGTCAATTGGGATCATGTAGCAATATCAAGCCATTTAATTTGACGGTTACTTTGCAGTAGCAATTCAGTTTCAGGGTGTCGAGTTCATAAACAATACTACAAATACAAATTGGAAAAAATGGTCGGAAATTTTGTTTAATTACTTTGAACGGTGGATTACAAATTTAACATGCAGGTTTTTGATTTAATAGCTCATTTCTTGTTTCATTTTCGCGACAAAAATTCTGCTTTTCAAAACTCATCATATCCCAAATTTTGCAAGGATGATTTCTTTGGAGAAAACATTTTTTGTGGCTCGGAAACTGTGATGTAGTTTGATTGGTTAATGTGAATTGTGGGCCTCATTGTTAAAACTTTGTGAATTAGGCCTGATTACGAACCTAGATTGAAGAAACAAGGCGCATGCCCAAAAAAAAAAAAAATATTCACATGGCACACAATTAATTTTAGGTATCATGACAGTTTGACACCCATAATTATTTCCGTGACACCCATAATTATATGAAATTATTAAAAATGTATGCATGATGGATTATGCATCCACATGACAGGTTATGCATCAGGGGTATAATTGGCAACGCAACTTGGATATAACATATCTAAAAATCCGCGCCTTGGAATTTTACAAATTTTCTATCGTTGGAAATCTTTTTAAGAGAGCTATGCAACGAGTACAAACAAGAATAACAATTTTTTGTTTTTCACGAAAAAAATCGGAGGTGATCATCATTTTAGGCAAAATTTTCGAAAACTTGATACATAACCATTATGCAGCCACCAAAAAAGATGCATAACACATTCTGCAGACGCATAACGAATTATGCAACCATTTTCTCTCACTGCATAACAAAGTTATGCATCTATAAAAAGTTATGTAACCATTGTTTTGGTTGATTTTAGTGCGTACATAAAAAAATTGATGCATAATGCAGTATGCATCCATCTTTACGGATGCATATCAGGTTATGCATCTATTTTCTCGATGCATAATGCATTATGTAGCCAAATTTTCGGACGCATAACAGGTTATGCATCCATTTTCATGACTGCATAATATGTTACTGTAGGTGCATGTCAAGTTATGCAGTCTTTGTTTTTGTTGATTTCAATAGTAACAAAAAAGTTATTGCATAACGTGTTATGCAACCGTTTTCTGGACTGCATAACAAGTTATGCAACAAATTTTGTAGATGCATAACAGGTTATGCATCCATTTTCACGATTGCATAACATGTTATGCAGACATAACCACATCATCATCTTCTTTCATGTTTGAATAATTCCCACGCATAACATTATCCTCCATCCGTAGCTCACATCCACCACAACCAGCTTTCACCTACTTGAATGCAACAACAAATACCAACAACAAACACAAATACAAACAATTCCTATTTCAGTTACACAAATGCGGTCATAACCACAATCGACTTTGTCCTCACTTCTAGATGGTGGAGTTCCTTCTCCACTCGAAAGAGAATTCCAACTCCCAGTTAAATCCATCTGCATCTCCTCCATGAATTCAATACCACCACTACCTCAGTAACTCCATCTTCCACAGTTCAATCTCGAGTCATTATTCCATGTCCAGAAAATTCAGTCAAGACCCATCTCGAATTGCAACTCTATCTTCACAACGACAACAAAAATCGCCCAATTCTTCTCGGAGGAAACTCAGTTCAATCGACAGCAACATCAACTCCTAAATCCATCAATAACACAATGTAGTTGCTCGATTCGTTTCTAATCCATCACCAAAGCAACTCAGTTCAATCGACAGTAACATCAACTCCTAAATCCGTCAATAACCCAGTGTAGCTGCTCAAAATAAAACCCTAGCTCCCAATTCTTCTTCTAATCCATCACCGAAGCAACGAACATATTCTTCAATTCAGGAACCCTAGCTCCCAATTCTTCTTCTACAGCTCAAAATAAAACCCAAATCTCCATCTATTTTCCTGAGCTTCTCGAGACAGCTTCAATCACCAACTTTGCATGTTTCTTCATCTCAGATTCAATTTCACCGATTTCAAATCACACCCAACCTTTATTCTCACGACTAAGTTGAAACTGCAATTTGACTTCATCGAGCATCACCATTTTAGTTCAGTGACACCCATTACTCTTCGATTTGCAAGACTGAAACCTAATTTTAGAAAATATGGGGTTGGGAGTAATTTGTTCCCCAAAAATGAGGGCGCGCCTGAAGTTTTCTGTCCTTGGGTTTTTCAGTGGAAAAATCTGGGAGAATGGGTCTCACTGTAGTTTTCACAAGAAACAAACTGTAAATCAATATGAGATCATGTTTGTTTCGATCTGTTATCTGATCTTAGCTAATATGCCCTTGAGCTTAAAACGACCAAACTCAATTGACCATATTCAATTTTACAACTTTTTCGGTGAGCCATAAAATCTCTTCCAGTCTTTGATGCAGATGGAAAAATCTGACCTTTGTTATGGCGTGCTAAATTGTCATTTTGTGTGTGTGTGTGTGTTTTGAAGCTGAAAATTTTCATTGATTAAGAGACTTGAGTTACATGTTGTGCATCCTCTTGTAATTGAGGTAAAATCTCATCAGAGATAGATAAAATCCAAACACTACTTAAAAAAGAGACTCTAGCTAACTTAGCTAAAATATCAACAATCTTATTTTGTTATTTTGGCACATAATTACACTGCCAGAAAGTTTTATTCTTGAGCATACTCTTTGTATCTAAAATTAAATTATAGATTCTCCAATCTGAGTTGAAATCCTCGCGGTTCACTGCATCAGCTACTAATTGTGAGTCCAGTTCAAATATCACCTTATCAAGCTTCATATCCTCTGCCCATTGAAGTGCTTCCCATAAACCTTTGCATTCTACTTGTTCTGGACTCAACGCCGTCTCTAAGAAGATACATTTGGAGCCCCTGTGAGTGCCTGCAAAATCACGAAGTATTAGTCCAATACCCCCTAATTTAGTAGAATAGCTAAAGGATCTATCAACATTAATCTTATGAGTGCCTATAATATAGGAGGATTCCAGTGCAAATTTATCCTTCTCTGTTTAACAATATTAGAAGCAGTAATAACTTTTTTTGGTTTCAGAAGTTCTATTTCTAACTTGCTCTTCATAATTAATGATGGAATATGGAGTGATCTTCCAACCCTTAAAGACATTATCACATCTTGCAATCCAAATGCACCAAGTTGTAATAACTATTTTGAACAGATGTTCTTCTTGAATTTGATGAGCTTTCAGTCTGTCAAACCAATCACAAAACTATTCAACCATATTTACATCATCTTGAATATGAATACCAAGGACAACAAATCATACTGCTTTTGAGAGATTGCAGTGCAAAATACAGTGAGATGAAGTCTCTAAGGATTGTGAACAGAAAGGAAAACCATAATCTCCATCTTGTATGACATAAACCAGCTTGTCTCTGGTTTGCATAATGTCTTTAAGACACTTCCAGTGAAATTGTGTTATTCTAAGTAGAACAAGTAACTTTCAGAGATTTTTGAAAATAGATTGCATTATTTGACCAACAGACTGATTAGCATTCTGCTCTTCAAACATTTTCCTATAAGTTGATTTAACGGAGAAAGTCCCATTTCTATCAAGTGTCCAAACCATTCTGTCTGCATGATGTACATGAACTGACATATTCAAAATTAATCTTGCAACTGGTGTTTCAAAAAGAGAGAAAATAAGAGACTGATTCCATCCTCCAGATTCTGAGAATAACTAATATACATAAGTGTATTCTTGATAACTAAGACATCCATGTTTTGGAGAAGGAGGAGTTAACAAATCAGGTATCCATCCATAGCTCCAGATTAAGATAGTTTGCCCATTACCAATGCTCCAGCAACGTTGTTTTTAATGAATGGAAGTTCTGAGCTAATACTTTTCCAGGACCAAGTGGAACTGGAGTTGTCTTTGATGTCAAAAATCTTTCCATCTGGAAAGTATTTTTCCTTAAGAGATTGAGCGCATATTGAGGTATTATCTGTGCATAGTATCCATGCATATTTTGCAAGTAATGCCCTGTTGAATAGCTTGAGATCTCTGAACCCAAGACCTCCCTCTTCCTTTGGCTTTTTCACATTTTTCCAGGATATTGGTGGCTTTCCTTTACTAGTCTTCCTTTTCCTCCAAAATTTCGCTGAGTAGAATTTATCTTCTTAATAGTAACATCTGGCAGCTTGAAACTCAACATATGATATACGGGTACGGCATTTGTAACATTTCTGACCATTACATACCTTCCTGCTTCAGACATGTTTATAGAACACCATTTTGTCATTCTATGTTCCATTTTCTCAGCAAGATTAGAGAAAGGATTTTTTTTTTGTTTCTTCCCACAAAGAATGGAAAACCTAGATACTTTTCCTCACTAATACTGAGATGTCTAACTTGAAGAATACCACTTATAAGTTGACCACAAGAAGGACTTGTATTTTTACTAAAATACACTGCTGACTTGTGAAAGTTAATCATTTTGGCTTGAACAAACACTGAATTCTTCAATAACTTGAAGCAATTTATTTGTTTGAGACTGATTAGCCTTGCAGAATAGAAGGCTATCATCAACAAACAATAAATGATTTATTTTGGTGCTGATCTTGAAATTTTTATACATGTGAGTTGCTTTTTTTTGTTCATGGTGATTCAATTGCCTTGAAAAAGCTTCCATGACAAGGGTGAAGAGATATGGAGAAAGGGGGTCTCCCTGTCTGATTCTTCTTGTGGGTTTGAAAGAAGATGAAGGAGAGACATTGATCATGATTTCTACAGAAGTAGTACTAATACATTGGAACACAAGATGACAAAACTTCTCACAGAAATCAATTCTTAGTACTTCTATTAGGAAACTCCATTCCAGTCTATCAAATGCTTTAGACATGTCCATTTTGAGAGCAAGATGGCCTGTTTTTCCCTTTTTTTTCTTCATGGCTTTTACCAGTTTTTGAACTAAGCATATATTCTCAGAGATCAGTCTCCCAGGCACATAAGCTGATTACATAGGAGAAATAATATACACCATATGCTTCATGAGTCTGAGCGCAATTATTTTTGAGATCAGTTTGTATGTTGTATTACATAAGGCTATGGGCCTGAAATCTTTTGGTTTATGAGCTCCAAATATTTTTGGAATTAAAGAGATTCTAGTGTTGTTGATCTTCTTGAGTAAATAGCCTGAACTGAAAAAAGCTTTGACCATCTTACAAACATCACCTCCTACTACATGCCATTAAGACTGATAAAATCCTGGTGGAAATCCATCTGGACCTGGAGACGTCCAAGGTTGCATTGACATACGAGCTTTATGAATTTATTCATCATATGAAATTGTTATAAGATCTTCATTAATGTGGTCTGTAGTGCATGAAGGAATGAACTGAAGAAATTTAGAGGGATCAGCTGGTTGAGAAGTTGATCCAATCTTCTTGAAATGAGAAACTAAAAGATCCTCAATAGAATTCCGGTCTTGACACCAATCACCATATGAAGTTTTAAGGGAATCTATCTTATTCCTAACTCTTCTATAATTAGCTTTTATATGGAAGTATCTAGAATTCCTGTCCATGTCATTATAAAAATGGCCTCTAGACTTTTGCATATTAGAACTAGCTTGAATCTCATTGAGACTGTCTATTTATTTCTCCAATTTCATCACATCATCAGTGTTGTTACCCTGGATATTCTGAGCTTGCAGTTTTGAAAGGTTTTCTTGTAGTTGAGAAATCCTTGACTGAATATGACCAAAAGTAAATTTGCTCCATTTTGAAAGAAAGTATCTTGTATTCGAGAGCATATCAGATAAAAGATAAGCTACAAAACCTGAGAGGTTAGTTTTCCAAGCATTCATCGTTTCATTTTTTGCAAGTATCATTTTGTAACCAATGCTCAAAAAATTTCCAACATTTACCTGTGGTACTAGACTTATTATACAAGGTTAGAAGAATAGGAGCATGGTCTGTCCCTTTTTGAGGAAGATGGGTAAGTCTAGATTCAGGATAATTAAGAAACCAAACACTGTTAACTAGAGCTCTATCAAGTCTAGATTTTGTTTTCCTTGTACCATCACTATTACTAGTCCAAGTAAATGGGTTTCCACTATATCCCATATCATTCAGGTCTGAGTCTTTAATGTGATCTAATAATTCAGAGGCTGTAGGTTCAGTATTTGTGTTTCTTTCATGAGAATTCATTGTAATATTCAAATCACCTATAAGTACCCAGGGAATATTGACAGAGTTACTTAAGTCCTTGATGTATTTCCATTGGCTAGGCTGATCATTTTTGTAGGAGGTACCATAAACACATGAAAGAAACCATTCACCTCTACCGGGATCATTTTTAACTAAGGCATGGAACATATTACTGGAGGAATTTAGGACTTCTAAAGACAAACCATCCTTCCAAAGAAGAAGAATGCCTCCATCCTGACCAAGAGAAGGTACAGAACATTTGTTTGGCATCTTAAGGAAGCTAGTGAGGTTAAGAATTCTATCATCATTTATTTTGGTCTCACATAAAAATATAATATCAGGTGAGTGAATATTATTCATGTGAAGCAAGTGATCTTTAGTATCTTTTCCAAGAATGTCGCGACAGTTCCAACTGATGATTATCATGGTCGAAAAAGTGGAGATAAATCTTTAACTTGATACTCAAGTTAATAAAAGGGTTATGTACGGAAGTAAAATATGAACTAGTCAAATAATAAATGCTTTGAGTAAAAAAAATATTAACACTAGGAATTAAATTTGCTCTGCAATAAATTATGGGATTGAATTTAAGAAGAGTTACCAGATTGTTTGAGGCCTCATTCCTCTCATGGGGGTTCTCTCCTGCTCCTTTATCTCCCTCTTCAATGAGATCATGCTCCATATCGTCATTTCCATTGGGAATTTTTAGTTTCCCAGTATTACTTTCCACGATATCTTCATTAGAATCTCCAGTTCTAGATCTCTTATTGTTTCTTATTTCTTCCTCTTCAAGTTGATCATCTTATTTAGCCTCTTCCTCCATTTTCTTGCGACTAGCTTCACAAATTATCTCAAATAGAAGATCAATATCTTCACAAATCTCCACCCCATAGGCATTAGTGAGATCATGAAGATAGTTGATATATTGATCTTGAGTAAACCTTCTAATCATCAGGTCATGTGCTGCATTGGGACATTCCTCTTCATTGTGATCAATGACACAACAGTTAGGGCAAAGATTGTGCGGTTGCCACTCCCAGTGAAATCTGATCCATGAAACTCCTCCAGTAGCAGTGTTCCACCAACCTCCCCTATGGAGCGGTTTTGTAAGATCAATTTTGATCCTAGCATTGATAGTGGTACCAAAGGATGGCCTGCAATCATCAGGAACTGTAGATATTTTTTCTCCTAATTCTTCAATAGCTTCATTCACCACTTCAAGATAGTGATGTTCAGGTAAAAGGTTTTTGAATTGGAGATCCCATTCTTGATATTTAAAAACATAGTTTTTTACTGGAATAACAACATCATATTTTTGTAGGTTTAAATGACTTTTGTTAACATTCCAAGGACGTTTTTTAAGTATGTCATTCATAACTTCTACTGTGACAAACTTGAATAAGTAAATATTCCTATCGATAGCACGAACTTCCTTGACTCTGAAACGATTCCATAATACGATAACTCCTTTCCTTAATGTGTCTGTCTCAACAAGATCTTTTGAGAAGATCTTACCAATCAAAGTAGTACCCCATTCATCTGTAGCTTTGGTAATAGATGACTTTGTACCAGCATCTCTTCTTAATTTTCTTGCTCCAATATCACGTATTTGTGTGTTTTGCAGTTTCCCAGTGATTGCTGAGATTTGAGAATTTGAAGAAGAAGCCATTATCCTTCGGGTGTTAGAGATAGGGTTTGGAGATAAACTGTATTGCAACTCTTCACCAGAATATATACAGCTATTATAACTAAAAGTAGTTATTGACGGATAATTTTGTTTCCCTAGATAAGCTGAGAAAAATATCCTTACGTAAATGCAATATTGTATAGGTGTTTGAGAATTAAAGTTGATCGGAGTAAATTTCGGCGTGGGACTTGGTAACCAACAGTTACGTGTTTTCAAAGGGGGAAAGTTTGATATTTTGAATTTTGAATTAACTGGGTCTCTGAAAGATTGCTGAATCGGAACTTGAATCGTGATAACCTTGAAGTTTTCGTTTAAATCATACACATGATATAGAAAGTAATACTGGTACATACCGTAAAAATTCATCTTTGATAAGAAGTTTGGCAAAACTGCATCATACTGTATTAACGATACTTGACTCGTTGATCTACATTGCAATAGAAGAAGGAGGATAACTGAGACTGGAGTCCAAAAATGGAAGTCCTCCATGATTTGATGAAATATGAGGCCCTGCAAAATTAGTAATCCATTAGATAGGGAAAAACAAAAAAAAAAGAGGTAAGAGATAAGAGAAGCAGTTTTAAAAAAACTTTAAGGAAAAAACCTAACGAAACATATACTAGAATAAAGAAGAGAAGCCGTATTTTTGAATTTTAAACTACTAGATAACAAAGTTTAATCAAGATTGAGATAAATTTTGTCATGAAAACATTAAAGATTTAAATGAAAAAAGAGAGAGAAAATTTCACCGAGTTAACTCAGTAGTCGCCCGATTTGCAGCGCTCCCTAAATTTAATCACACTTGGCATTTGTGGGCTGCCGGTCTTTTTCCGTCATTGTGTTATTGTTTCAAAGAGAGTCAGCATTATTTTTCATGATCTCTTAGAAACTTAGTAAAGTCCAAGCTTGGCGCGTTAGTATAGTATCCAAGAGTTCATGCCTTCGAGCAAGTCTTACAACTTTGCTCTCATGATGTGCAGTGCACAATTAAGTCATGTCAGAGCGCCCATGAGCCATGACGTTCTAGATGCCCAATCTAGATTGGATAAACTTTTAATACAAACGGTGGGTAGGTTTGGTTCTGGTATAAAACTTACTGCAAAGTATAACCAACATTAACAAGTTAACTTCTTTACATAACAATAAATCAGAATTATGTCCCATAAGACAAGATTTAATACCAACGGAAAATTGGTCATTTGTCCAAAAAAATTTAAAACATGGTTCAAATAGACAAGTAAAAATTAGTATGATTGAAATGGACAAAAAAGAAATAGCAAGGATAAAACTGGATTCATCGCAGCTTAAACTTAAAAAATAGCAAGGATGAAACTGGATGTATCCTGATATAAATTAAAAATAAGAAAAAATATTTGAAAATGGGTAGGATGAAACTGATTACATCCTGGCTATTTTTATATTTTTGTCCATTTGAAAAGTATCTTTTTGATTTTTGTCCATTTAAACAATATCAAAATATACAAGTCTTTTTCACCCAGGAATTCTTGATTTTGATCTTTTTAACCAATTTTGTGTAACGTACCAAATACCACATGGATATTAATATTCTATAAGAAAAAAAATAGAATTAAATTAAAACGGGAGTAGACTATGCCTTGGGTATAATAATTTAATAATAATATATTAATATGCATCGGTGGGTTAACTTAAATTCGATTTAGAATAAGTGTTTTATGCAAGACGACAACATAGTTTGGCGACTCAATCCAATATCAAAAAGAAGATTAATTAACTTGCGTTCGCCCTATACTAATTTTTACTTTACATCTAAATTTGGATTTAGGAAAATCAATCGTGGGGTTATGGATTTTGATTCCAACCAAGAGAGAATGATAAAGGGTGGCTAAAAATGTAGAGTTCCCTCATCGTTTATCTTCTTTAGATTGTGACGCGTGTTTTTCATTTTTATTTCTCAACTTTCTTTTTTTTTTTCTTAAAATTTTTCTTAGCACCTTAGGCATCTTAGTTAGACCATGGCAATTTTGTGAATCTAGCCGGATCAAGTTTTTTCTTCAGGTCAGTCGTTATGGTATTAAATTTCAATCCAGGCTTTTTAATTTTTTCCAAAAAATATGATGCTTGAAAAGTCATCATATGGTCTGTTATTTCAACCGTGTCATTTTTGTAACATTTATCATGGTCAACAACAACACTAAGCACCGAAACAATCGCCAAGGTCGATGTTTTAGGATCACGACGAATGTTAAATAAAAAGTTTTAATTTGTTCTATTTTCCATCCCCCAATTAATTTTCCTGTATTTTAGACCGGCTAGTTTAATTAAGTAGTTTGTTTTTTCATACTTTCTTTGTAAAATACAGATGAAGCCATGGAAACCCAGCGCATATCAGGGACGGAGCCATCCCATTATAAGGGTGTGCACTTGCACCCTTCCAAAGCATATTTTAGGTCCAATTAAAATCTATTTTTACTTTTTTGCACCCCATCCCACAATTCTTAGCTCCGTCGGGTGGCGCGTATGGAAGAACTTGCTAAGAGCAACTGCAGTGGACGACTAAACCCAAATTTGGTGTCGAGTGGGCTGGCGTAGTGGGACGGACCATCGATCAAAATTTGATCAAAGAGTAAAACTCGGATCAAATTTGGTCGGCGATTAAGACCAAATCCAAATATAGTCGGGCGTTTATATAATGTCCGCCTACCTGACGGGCGTTGGTATAATGTCCGCCTGGATGGGGTGTTGGTATAATGTCCGCCTGGATGGGGCGTTGGTATAATGTCCGTCTGGATGGGGCGTTGGTATAATGTCCGCCTGGATGGGGCGTACGTAAAGTTAACGCCGGACACCCAGGCGTTGATATAGTCATGATCCCACCTTCACAAAGTTTTGAAAACTTTGCTTGGGGCGTTGTCTTTATCAACGCCCCATTTTTTTTTTTTTTGAACCCGGGCGAACGTATAATCTCCGTCCCACACACCAGGCGTTGCTATAGTTCACGCCCCATACAGGCGTTATCTTTATCAACGCCCCATACCAGGTGTTATCTTTATCAACGCCCCATGCCAGGCGTAATCTTTATCTATGCTGGACGATGAAGCGGACTTTATATCAACGCGCGACCAAATTTACTCGTCACCCGCTACGCCACAGGACGGACTAAACCCAAATTTGATCTTTTTTTTTAGTCTTTGGTCTTTAGTTATGCTCGCACCACTGTGGATGCTCTAAAATAAGGTATAGTTGAGAAGTCCTATATTATGTACATTATGTTTCAATATTTTTGAAGAAGAAGAACAAAAAATAATAAAAAAAATCTACTTTTTACTAGAGAATATACAATGTAGACAAAAAAAAGAAAAAGAAAAACACTGGTCGATTGTATTTTGTAAGGAGCTAGGCAAGTATTAAGACCCCCTCAACTAGATGAGCTGTGTAGCACCCCCCCCCCCACCCGCACACTGGTGATATTGTCTAATTGACACCCAGAACACTGCGCACCAAAGAATTCGTCAATGCCCAAGCTGCATTATATAGGCTAAGCTCTGGTCCTCATCCTAGCTAGTAAAACATGAGAAGGGTTGGCAAACAAATGCCCTAGTTTAGCTACGCCATTTAATGATTTTTCTGTATAATATTGGAAGTTTGTTTTGTACTGGGGAGTTGGAATTTTGATGAGCTCACTTAATCTTCCTTTCTTCTCTCTGTAAAGATCAGAAATTGTGATTTTGACTCTGAAAACATTTAAAAAATAGCATATCGACAGCTCTCTTTTCTTGTATGTATGTACTTGATTCTTTAATCAAAATAAATTTATTTTCATTCTAAACTCCAAAGAAGAACTAACCCAATATGTTTCCATAATTAATTTGTCCCCTGTCCTTCTTCCAACCACTGTGCGTCTTAAAACCAAACCAAATCCCCTTATCATCATCATCATCTCTTCTCTTTGATCATCAACTACTCTGCTATGACCATTGTTTGGTTGGTCGTCAGTCATTAATCCATTCCAAAGACTTCCCATATACCGAGCTGATATGCATTAAATAACATGCGAGCATTTCAAGAACAATAATACTAGCTAGCTAGCAAACATTACATGCATTTGTTCAGAATTTTGGCGGCACAGAAGAAAACATCATGATGAACAAGCAATACCCATTCTGAGATCTTCTTCTTCCCCACTAGGAAAAAAAACATGGTGAAACTGAGTAATTTGATGTGCGTCTTTCTGGTTTTGGTGTTAGGAACCGTTTTGGGTGATACCGAGTTAGACTTGTCTTCTTCGACATTGGATGTACTGTTAGAAGTGAAGAAATCTTTTAGTGAAGACCCTTTGGAAGAAGTTCTGAATGATTGGTCTGAAAGCAACCCAGATTTCTGTTCATGGAGAGGGATTTCATGTGGGGTTGATAACTCAGTACAAGAAGTGGTGAGTTTGAACTTATCCGGTTCATCACTCACTGGTTCAATATCTCCGTCACTTGGTTACTTAAAAAATCTTATTCAGTTAGATCTTTCTTCTAATCAGCTCACTGGTTCAATCCCGTCGAATCTCTCTAATCTGGTTTCACTTGAATCTCTACTTCTTTTTTCGAATCAACTCACTGGTCCAATTCCAACTCAACTCAGAACCTTGAAAAACCTTCGTGTCATTCGTATCGGCGATAACGGATTTACAGGTCCAATCCCAGGTTTCTTTGGTGATTTTCAGAGCTTAGAGATCCTTGGTCTAGCATCATGTAGTTTGACGGGTCGTATCCCACCGGAACTCGGTAGACTCAGTCGGCTTCAAAACCTTGTTCTCCAACAAAATCAACTCGTTGGTCCGATTCCGTCGCAACTCGGTAACTGTTCAAGCCTCATCGTCTTCACCGCAGCGGTTAATAACCTCACTGGCGCAATCCCTGAAGAAATGGGTTCCCTGCAAAACCTTCAAATTCTTAACCTAGCCAATAATTCTCTCACTGGTGAGTTGCCAATTCGACTGGGCGAACTGAGTCAACTCGTTTATCTCAATCTCATGGGGAATTTTCTGGAAGGATCAATTCCAACATCCTTGGTGAACTTGGGTAATCTTGAAAATCTTGATCTGTCGGTAAATAGGTTGAGTGGTGGAATTCCTGAAGAATTTGGGAGTTTTCAAAAGTTAGTTTATATGGTTATGTCCAGTAACAAACTTTCAGGTAACATACCAGAAAACATTTGTTCAAATATATCAACTTTAGAACATTTGATTTTATCCGGTAATTCACTGCAAGGGGAAATTCCGGTGCAAATCGGAGAATGCATGTCGTTGAAACAACTGGATTTAGCCGATAATCAGTTAAACGGTACATTGCCGATTCAGTTATTCGAGTTACTTGAACTTACTGATTTGTACCTCAACAACAACACATTGATTGGTACACTTCCTGCATTGATCGGCAACCTCAACAGTGTTGAGACTTTAACTCTTTATCACAACAACTTACATGGCGAAATCCCGAAGGAAATCGGACTACTCCGGAAGCTTGAGATTTTCTATCTATATGAGAACCAATTTTCAGGTGAAATCCCACTTGAGATTGGTAACTGTTCGAGTTTGCAAATGCTAGACTTTTTCGGTAATCAGTTCACAGGTAGAATTCCAGTTACAATCGGAAGACTAAAGGGTTTGAAACTACTTCATCTCAGACAGAATGAATTTTCCGGGGAAATTCCGTCTGCACTGGGTAGCTGTAAGGAACTGACTATATTGGATTTGGCAGATAATCATTTCTCTGGAGAAATTCCAAAGACTCTGGGATTTTTGGTAGCAATGGAACAGTTGATGCTTTACAACAACTCACTTGAAGGTAACATTCCTGACGAATTCAGAAGCGTTGCAAATTTAACTAGAGTGAATTTATCTAATAATAGACTGAATGGTAGTATTGATCCTCTGTGTGTTTCGAGTTCTTATCTCTCGTTTGATCTTACAAACAATTTGTTTGCTGAAAAGATTCCTCCACGGTTGGGGAACTCGGCCTCTCTTGAGAGATTGAGACTGGGTAAGAATCATTTTATCGGTGAGATTCCGGCGACACTAGGAGATATCACTGAATTATCACTTTTAGATCTTTCCAGTAATTCACTCACTGGAATTATACCACCTGAACTCTCATCATGCAAGAAACTGACTCACATTGATCTCGACAACAACCTTCTTCATGGGTCAGTACCTCCTTGGCTAGGCAGCTTACCTGACTTGGGTGAGATCAAACTCTCTTCAAATAAATTTTCGGGGACTCTTCCTCTGGAAATCTTCAATTTGAGCAGTCTCCTAGTTCTGTCTCTTGATAACAATTCACTCGGTGGAACTCTCCCCCCTGAAATCGGAGATCTTTCATCACTGAATGTCCTTAATCTCGAGCGGAACCAGTTCTACGGTCAAATCCCAGCAAAACTCAGCAAGTTGAGCAAGCTCTATGAACTTCGGCTCTCACGGAACAGGTTTGATGGGGAAATTCCAGCTGAGCTAGGACAATTACACGACCTGCAGAGTGTTTTGGATCTCAGTTATAATAATCTCACCGGTGGAATCCCACCTTCTATTGGGATACTGTCGAAGCTCGAAGGTCTTGATCTTTCTCATAATGAGCTAGTTGGGAAAATTCCTTCACAGATTGGTGGGATGAGTAGTTTGGGCCGACTCGATCTTTCTTACAACAATCTTCAGGGTGAATTGGATGAACAACTTTCTCACTGGCCAGCTGATGTTTTTGCTGGGAATTTCAAGCTTTGTGGAAGACCTCTGGTTACCCAATGCGACACTAAAGATACTGAACATGGCCGCTCTCGTCTGAGTACCTCATCGGTAGTAGCCATTACTGCTACCTTGACCTTGGCTGGCGTTGTTGTTCTACTTCTGGTGGGGCTTATACTAGTCTCCAGACGCAAACACCAGTACCTAAGAAGAGCAGATGCTGATGGCAACTATGCATATTCTTCTAGTTCTTCCGTGCAGCGAAGATTACTGTTCCATAACGCTTCGACTGCTCGTGAATTTAAATGGGAAGACATCATGGAAGCTACCCATGATCTTAGTGATGAATACATAATCGGGTCTGGTGGGTCTGGAACAATTTACAAGGCAGAGCTACCAAGTGGGGAAATAGTAGCAGTAAAAAAAATCTTGCGGAAGGATGACCTGTTTATGGATAGAAGTTTTGCAAGGGAAATTCGAACTCTGGGGAGGATAAGGCATAGGCATTTGGTGAAATTGATGGGGTGCTGTAGTACTAGCAAAGGCGGCGGAATGGGTTCTACGCTGTTGATTTATGAGTATATGGAGAATGGAAGCCTGTGGGATTGGTTACATCGACCTGTGACGCAGGAGAGTACCACCAAGAAAGTTGGGATAAACCTCGACTGGGAGATGAGGTTAAAAATAGCAGTGGGGTTGGCACAAGGTGTGGAGTACCTCCACCATGATTGCGTACCGAAAATCATTCATAGGGACATCAAGTCAAGTAATTTGTTACTCGATTCTGATATGGAAGCACATTTGGGCGATTTCGGTCTGGCCAAAGTAGTGCTTGACGATCAGGATTCTTCGAGCAATACGGAGTCCCAAACCTGGTTTGCTGGATCTTATGGCTACATAGCTCCAGGTACACTAAGATTACTACTACTCAGTATTGGTTCCGTAAATTTGTAATGAGTCTCATTTGTTTTTCTTCTTTCGATGTTCTGCAGAGTATGCGTATACACTGAAAGCAACGGAGAAGAGCGATGTTTACAGTATGGGAATAGTATTAATGGAACTTGTAACCGGGAGAATGCCGACTGCTGGAACTTTTGGAGTTGATATAGACATGGTGAGATGGGTTGAATCCCATATGGAAATGTCAGCGCTCACTCGAGATGAGTTGGTAGATCCTGCATTGAAACCACTGTTACCCAAGGAAGAATCTGGCGTTTTTCAACTACTAGACATTGCATTGCAGTGTACAAGAACTGTTCCAGCCGAGAGACCCACCTCTCGACAAGTCTGTGATCACTTGTTTCACATATCTAATACTAGTAAGATGGAAGATTCCGAGAAGAAAATGATTGTGTAACTTATATTTTGTACTTAAAAAAGATTTCTTCTTGTGCTCTTTCCTTCGCCGTTCCAGGCAACCATTCTTGTATCTAACTCCAACTTAGCATATATGAGTTCAATAGATCATTAGTTTTCTTCATGGGATGAATTAGGAGATCTGGTCGGTCGCACCGCCTTTTTCAAACTTCAGGAACTTTCTGACACAAATGTGCTCGGAAACAGCAGACTGTGCAATGTTGTTTTGGTTCTGCAAGGTAGCAATGGGTGTGTTACTACTCCAATTTATTTATAGTGTAATCCAGAATCATATAGTTTTGGGTTCTGCTGACATTTTAGGACTGACCTGCTAAACAAACCAGCTTAATCAGCCCGTAAGGCCGTAATGAAATGCAGGCGGGCTTCTTTTAGTCCATCTAAACAGTAAACCCTGTCACTTTCTTATCCCAGCCGCTGCAATAAAAGGCAAAAAGAGTGCAGATTTGAAGTTCTCTAAACCCTAAGCCCTTCAGACGCCTCACTTACCAAATCAAATCTAAAACCTAAGCTTTCAGACACCTCGCTTATCAGGCATTCAACAAGAGTGGATCTTTGAACTCCGTCATCCAATTTTCTAAGTGTTTCTGAAATGTAAGTGCTTCTAATTCCAATCCAAGCCTAGATTCATGATTCATTATAATCTTCTTTGGTATTAGAAATGATTGAATTAGAAAATGATGCTGTTGAAATGGATTCAACACCAAAAAATCTAGATTGTTCTTAGGGTTGAGATGTTTTATAAGTTTGGTTCTTCTGGTAATGGTTGCTTAGGGTTTTGTTATGATAGTCGTGAAATTAGGTTAATTTGGTGTTGGAACCCTTCCACTAAAGAATACACAAAACATACAAAACATCTCAATAGGCTCTTGGGTATTTGGATATCGGCTATACATGGAGACCATAATACACGGAGAAGTCTTGATGATGTCCCTCAGTATCATTTTGGGGCAATCTTTGTGATTGGATAGAAGTTAAGCTTAAAAGGTAATCATCTTAATGACTGCAGTGAGCATAGTAAAATCCTGTTGGCATCTGATGTTGCAGCGCGAAGCTCTGCTCAATCACGGTCCCTAAATCCATAGATGGTCAGCGGTGGGATATTTATTATTAAGCATGAAGAGGCTCGATGATTTGTGTAATGAAGACAGGGTGCAAGATTTTGTTTCACTTAAATTTGGTATCAGTGTTTAGAGTAACACAGAGATTAATCTCGAGAAGAAAGATAATTTGGGTTGCGGTATCTTAAGATATCCAAAACCTATGTTGTCAAAGGCGCAGGAATGTTAATGTGGCGGCCTCGCCATTAATGCGCCCAAGGCGCCTAATGCGTAGTAGATGAGTGTATTCAGTGCTGGTTTGCAGCATCAATCATGGCATTAATATCATCAGGGCATTCATACGACAAACTGTAGTCTTCACACTCTATATATACTTTTCCCTGGTCGCCTAGTGCGTGTATGTTTGCAGCATCGATCATGGCATTAATATCATCAGGGCATTCATTCGACAAACTGTAGTCTTCACACTCTATATATACTTTTCCCTGGTCGCCTGGTGCGTGTATGTTTGCAGCATCGATCATGGCATTGATACCATCAGGGCATTCATTCAACAAACTGTAGTCTTCACACCCTCTATATACTTTTCCCTGGTCGCCTAGTGCATGTAATGCTTGAGAATTAGAGTTCTATTCTTGCATTCTGATCTAGGTAGTGAAAACAACTTCTTTTCTTAAGGTAAAAGAAGAAGAAAGAAGTTGATTTCATTAATAGATGAGAATGCGTGTGTGGGATAATGGAAGCTGGTAAGAAAATTGAAGTTGACTGTTTTGATTTGGAAGAAGCTTGGATGCTGGTTCAGCAAAAGGTCCAGCAAAGAAGTTCTAAGTTGACATCCAGATGTACCTGAGGTTGCCTAAAAGTTATGAAAGAATGTCACATTGAGCTCCCATCGATATTGGTTGAACTGTTGGTACAACAAAGTCTCTGAAAGTTGCAACACGGAGTTGGTTTTAGGTATGCTGTTTTCTCCTTTTAGTTAAGTTCATTGTCATGATAGATAATAGTCTTGTTGTGTTATGTATATGTAGTATAAAATCTCATTGATCCAACCTGTCAATTTTTGATTGTCTAATTTTTTCATATTTCTCTAGTGCATTTTGGCATTTGTCATTTTAAAACTACTTTTAAGTTCATTTCATTGTTTTTAGCAAAAGTATCATTCAACAGGTTCTGTATCTCTTATCACATCGTTATCCCCTTATTTTATTTCATTTCATTTTAAAGCATGATTATCTTCTCCGCGACCACCGTATCTCCTCGTTAAGAAAAACTCAAATGCAAGAGATATTTTTGTTCATCCCCCTTCCTAGTTCTTATGATTGATGATATGATGGGCCATTGTGCATGACAGCATTTCAACTGTTTTTTTTTCATTCTTTTTTATTCGTGGCATTTATATTTCTCTTTCTTCAAGTCGGCAAATATTGGAGTATTTCTATGCTTGAAATGCTGTGGTCTGCACCGAAGTATTGGTACTTACATTCCAAAGGTAGCTCTGATGGATCTGTTATTTTGTACTTCAGATATGCTAGGTTTAGCTGTACTTTATCTTGTCATTCTGTTTTCTCAAAACGAAACACTTGGAGGTCTGGGATCTAAAGACTGTAGGTAGCAGCACGATTAACACATGCATATCACCCACACATTTGCAACAGAAGTATGGTTCACTGGTTCACTAGTTCACTTCCATTTGGATCATAGAAACTTAGTAAGTAGAACTGTCTATATGAGAGACTAGATTTACCGTCCATTCTATGTTTTAAAGACATAGATCTGACTGCTTAAAATCTTGCTTCATGAACTTCTTTAACAAGACTCAATCCTTAAGCAAAAATGTGAGGCATGAGCAAAGCTATTCTTTTTCATTGTACCCCTATGAGTTTAGGGCCTGTTTTAAGTTTTTCTTTTTCTAAAGATGCTTTTGCTCTACTTGTAGAATTCAGGTTTTATCACCTTAGATGGTTGGTCTGATTAAGAAATGGACTCCATGATTGAGATTGGTGGAAATTCTTCTGCTAGTTCAACCTACGCTTTTATACCTGTTGGAATCACAAAGCCTGGAGCAGATTCAAGTCATGAACGGAGTTCCAAGTCCATCAGGTGCGTAAAATTTCCTGGTGAAATAGCATGTTGATACTTGCATAAAGGAGTGTGGTTGTGCATGTATTTTCTTTAAGGAAGCATGGATACATCCAAATAGGTACACATGTCGCGACGTGTGACATATATTGTATGTACTGTAGACACTACGCGTATCCCACTTTTGTTCTTGGATAATGATTGGACACGGTTTCTTATAAATAACATAAATGCTTGACATATCTTCGAACAACTTCACTCGTCTCAGTATGGATCGTGAAAGTCTAAATCAGTAAAAACCAGTCCCTAAATTAACATGTCTAAGAATCTTCGAACGAAGACTAACTATATTTATTGATGACATGATGGGCCATTGTGCATTACAGCATTTCAACTGTTTTTTTTATTTCTTTTTTATTCGTGACATTTGTATTTTTCTTTCTTCGGATCAGCAAATATTGGAGTATCTCAATGCTTGAGATGCTGTGGTGTGCACCAAAGTCTTGGTACTTATATTTCAAAGGTAGCTTTTATGGATCTGTTATTTTGTAGTTCACACATATACTAGGATTAGCTTTACTTTATCTTGTCATTCTGTTTTCACACAACGAAACACTTGGACGTCTGGGATCTAAAGACCCTAAGTAGCAGCTCGATTAACACATGCATATCACCCACACATTTTCCCTGGTTGCACAAGATAATTCAGCAACAGAATTATGCTTCACTAGTTACCTTGCATTTGCATCACAGAAACTTAGTGAGCAGAACTGTCTAAATAAGAGATTAGATTTACTGTCCATTCTATGTTTTAAATACTTAGATCTGACTGCTTAAAATTTACTGTCCAGATTTGCCCATCCACATGTCTACAATAAATTTACCTGATTAGGTGAGATATGGCAATGTAAATGATCGAACTAGAATTTCACTTGTTATAACAGATAAGCAGAAAGTTAGAAGTGTGAGATTAGATATCTTAACAGTATCTTTATTGTGTAATTGAGTTCTATATATATAATTATTTTTACTTTTATACTCTATGTCCCTCTTTCTCGAGATCTAGTATGTCACCATGTGTCCTGTCTCATTGGGATCCTGTTCCGCATTAGGCTGTTGTTCACGGATGCCAGCTCATGCAAAGTGCATGCATCTTGTGTCTGATGCTCCTCTTGCTATTATACTCACCTTCTTTATCAGTTGAAGTTATTTTGTAAACTAGTGAAGCCTTTTAAACTTTATATCCTTCAACACTGTTCAACAGAAGTATAGGTGAAGTTATAAGTACAGCGTTCCGATTGTTAACTAAGAGGTTTACAGCCTCGCCTAAACAATTAGCTTGTAAGCATGTTGGCCATATATGTCCTTGTGTCAGCATGATCTTGGGGTTGTCACCTGATGCATACAAGAGATAGGAAATCAAACAAGTTAGTTTTATACCCCGTCGACTTGTGAGAAATCAAACAAGCTATCATCTTGCGTGTTTTCAGTAAACTCCAGATATGCAAACAAGAGCTTTTTTTTTTAAGCTTGTGTCAGCATTGGGGCGCTGAATAACTATACTTACGCAGAGGCAAATGCTCTCCCTTGAGTACTTGAATACCCTATGAATCGTGAGCCAATGTTTGTCTCCTAGGTGAAAATCCCAATAGATTATAAAAAACTTCCGTTCCTTTCGTTCTCATGGTGTTTGTGTTGATACTGGTGTATTTCTGATGTGACTTATTGGTGAGGTAGTGACTTAGAGCAGTTCCAGTGGGAGCTGTTAACTTTACCCATTTGCCCTGTCATGTGGATGGGCAAATCTGATTTCCCACAATGGTAAATGGGCAAAATTCACTAGTGGTCCCAAGCTTATACATAACTATTTTGTATTCGGCGATGAAACCCACTAGTTAAATTTGTTACCGTAGTGGGAAGTCGGATTTGTCCATCCACCTGGCTGGGCAAATGTGCAAATTTACTAGTTCCCATTGGAACTGCTCTTACGTGATCAACAATTTATGCTTTTTGCTGGTATTCGGATATGGACTGATAAAAAATTGAAGTAGAGGTTTACTGAATTACGCTGGTACTGCAGATTTTGTTCTTTTCTTGGAGTTTTTGGGGGGAAATAGCATGATAGTTGTCTATGTTGATGAATTAAGATCATGGAGTCGCATGGTATAACACCAGAGATATATTTCAGTATGCTATATAAATGTGTTGACTATCGCTTTGGTGTTCACAAAGTGCTAAAGTTGTTTCCTTCTTTTGTCCTCTTAATAACACTGGCCATCAACATCTTTTTCATTTTAAGTGATTGAAAAGATAACACTAGTGCATTTTGACCTACATGTCACACTAGTGCTTTTGAGAAATTCCTGATCAGTTTCGTTACACTGTTTCAATTCCATTCAGTTTTAGTTGTCGCTCAATTTCCAATTTAGTGATTTTTTCGATTTTAATGTTTGGGTGTTAGTGTTTTTTCGATTTATCTGTTTTAATTGTCTATTTGAGTTAATTATGGGTAGTCGGTGTATTTTGTGCTGATTGATGCTCACTTGCCTGCTAACTCACTCCAGTTGTGTATAATGTTCAGGGCCTGAAGAAAGCAGACCAACAAAGGATACTGGACGATTTCAATAAACAAAGATTTGAGGTTACCCAACCATTGGTAGTTCAGTCGGTTGTGCTGGCAGCACCGACACCCCTGCTGATTTTACTGCTGCTGCAGCTGGTAACTCAACATCAACCATGGGTATTGTTTCTCGTGACGATGTGTTAACTCGAATAGCGGCACTTGGAAGAGGTGCTGCATGCAAGCATTCCAAAGGTTCCTTGGCCTAGAGGCAAGGATAAAAAAGATGGGCCTTTCCGGAAGTGTTTTTGAATTCTGGTGATATGTTCATGTGATTGACTTTGAAAACAGGGTTTCCCAAACCTTATGTGATATGCAGCATATGCTTATTCGAAGTCTTGTTTTTTGGTATATTGATTAATCGAGCATCTTCCTGATGATGTAAAACTTGTGGTCTTTGTGCAAACTTGTTTGTAAAACCTTCTCTCACCTAAAGCACAACTCTCCATAAGCATCAGTGGAGGTGTTCGCTTCTGCATTTCCATAATGTGCTGGTAGCAATCCGATTCCAGGGTGTCAACTGTCAAGTTCATAGACAATACGAGTTGGAGAAAATGGTTAGAACTTTTGTTTAATTACCCGGTTATTGTCACTTTGAACCAAAACACGCAGGTTTTTGATTCCTCAAAATTGCTCATTTCTTAGATTCAATTTTGCCGCAAAAGTTCCACTTTTCAAGACTGATTTCAGTATCACACTTCTTCATTATCCCCAGCACTTAACAAACAAATACCTATCCTGCCCTTATCCAAAGGGTACACGTTAAATATTAAAACGCACAGGTGGGGGATGCCCTAACCCTAACCCTATGTATAAAATGGAAGAGCAGCTTGGTAGAGAGAGAGTTGGACGATTCAATCTGTAGTTTGTCTTCCTTTCTGAAATCAAACATGAAATGAGTAGATCGAAGTAAGTTACTTTAAAACAAGGTCATCAAACACGTATTCTCTCTATTATTTCTGTTAAAGATTTGGAGGTGTTAGGAAAAATTACTAATGAATCTAAGTTGTTTCTGAGGAAGAAGAAGAAATGGTTTATGTATTGGTCTTGATTATCATCGGTGTGTACGGGCTCGGAAAAATTAACGGCGACGGCAAATCTAACGAGGGCAATACGTATCAACTTAACCTCATCATGATGTTTCTTCTGGAGTAGTGACTGCGCCTCATTCTGTTCCTCAAATTCTATCAAATTCCTTCTGTGACCCCTCAGCTTCTTACCGGAAAGCACTGTAGATGGGGCTTTTATAAGGTAGGGACTACTTAATTCATAATTTTGCTACTGTCCTGGTCACAAGTGTACTACTTAATTCATAATTTTGCTACTGTCCTGGTCACAAGTGTACTGGACATGACTATTTGAATTACTGTATGTATATATTTGCCTAATTTTAGATTAGATTTAATGAAAGGTATGGGTATCTAATTCTTAGGTGCTATTGGACTTTGTTTAGATCCCTTGAGACTCGATCATAAGATTAGATTTCGTTGTATTGATCTTGTTGCCAGTAACCTGTCCTATACTAACAATGTTGTTATGTAATAGAGGAGACCTTGTTGTTTTATACTTTAAATCATATTAGTATTTATATCTGAAAACATCAACATGTTGTATTTCAATCTATTTTTTTTCTTAACACTATACAGATAACTAACATGTTTTTCTAATTCCTACAGCAAAAACTCTTGTATCTTTCATGCGAAAGCCGAAACCTAAGTAATAACTCGGTTGGGATGACGATGGACCTAGTGGAGACAATCAAAGACGATAATCTGATGCTGAAACAATCTCGGTGGTTCAGCTGGACAGACCATTAGGATAAACAAGCTCGAAAAGATAAGCAACTGGCTGTGGACCAAACTTCAGGTGAACATAGTCAACAGAACTTGCAATTTTATCTCTTTTCATTCGTTGGTATGTGATGTGGTTAACCATAGAATTATTGGATGGAATAACCATTTCTTCAAAATCTGTTTGCTCTTTTAGTGTGCCATGTGTGGCTTGTGCACTGAATGACAAGTTCATTGTTTTTATCTATTTCAGGATTTGTTCGTATTAGATGAACACTATAGAAAAGCTACCTTGTCGGACAAGAAAGCTAAATGGAAAAGACATCACTATACACCCTACAATACAAATGAAAATTGAATTGCAGATAAACGTGATTTTGGACTATGGAAGAGCATCAGGTATATTCATAACTCTGTTAAGTTCTCCTTATAATTTTCTTCTTTATATTCATTTCTAAGTAATTCTGATTTGTGTCTTCATAAGGTACTTTTAGTTCAAGAATAGGAGTCACTAGAGAGCCAAGAACACGGTGGGTAGGAAAAGCTTCTCTTGATGCAAAGCTGAGATCGTGCGTTCTAACATATGTATGTTTTTACAGTCACTTTCATTTCTTGCAACTTGAAAGCTATTCGAGGCTTATTGTTTGATCTTGGATTTGACTATTCATGGTTGAAATATTATTATATTTGTTTGCTAAAACATTACAAAACCTTGTTAAGAATGTCCATATGCTATTAGATATTGATAGGGCTACACCATGTTTTACGTCTGCAAAAATTTACACAACTTTCATACATAATAATACTGCTTACTGAATCTAACTGCTAGGAGCTAACCATTCAAACTAACAGAATCCAAATACTACCAGTAGAGTGCAATTTGATTTATCTGCTTCTCTTCCATATGCAGATTTATGTCACAAATTTGAGCTGCTCAAAAGCGGAACAAGTGTATGATTATAATTTGAGAAATTTATACACTTAGTTGGCAAGTGACAAGAATTTGTTGTAACACTACTTGCAAATATTCATATTGGATTGTTAGGAACATTATCTATTCATGTTTCGTCCATTAATATTAACAAATTACTTGAAGCTCTAAATCGGAAAGCTTTGAACTTTCCAAAGAGCAAGACAGTATTATTAATATGAGACATTGTACCCACATTCAGCTTTAGTTTTGATTCCAGCATTTCTATAAGAACATGATCTTAGGATAGCTGAGCTTTAAGATTTACAAGTATATCAGCAAAAAAGGTTGCTAATGTTCTTGCATGTCAAGGATAGAACACCACATCGAATCTTTTCGTTGTACGTTAATGAACTAACTTGTTACTTAGAGACAATTCAGTTACCATGGGTAAAACTAAGGTCAGTATTTGGAATTTAAATTGGATCTTTCCGTCTACCTTCTGTATGTAACAAATCAAGTATAAAATTAGAACATCTTATGAACTTTATGGAGCTTATTATCTGTTACTGTAGTGTGTCTTAGTTACTTCTCTTCATGTAGCTTCTGTTAAGTCTTTTGTTTTTTCTTTAGCATCTCGTATCTTGTTAATGAAACTCATTGCTTTACTTCCAGTCTCTGTGTACATTGATTCTCTGCTGATTTCATTGTAGGTCAATGTCAAACGGTTATCGGAAGTGGGAACAAAAGTATTGCAATGCTGTTATATCCTTCTCATCACATTGTGGGAAGAAACCTTTTATAAGATTCATGCCTCGAATGAGAAAAGTCAGGGGGGGTAAAGAAATGAAAAAGGAGACAGCTCGGAGTTTGTCATATTTCCTGACCTGTAAGTCTGATACTGCGTAACTTCTTGGAAGTCTGGAAGTGACGCGTGAGAAAAATGGTGAAGCACAGGGTAAGAATAGAAACTTAATTATATGTAGTTTCTAGAGACAATTAGAAACTTGCGGCTAGAACAATTCGAATATGCTTGTGTTCTTTTGTCCGAAATTTCATTTTGTCCCTCTCAAATCTTATTAAGTCTTTGTTTTATTGACAGTGGGGATACACAAAGTTAGTTGAGCAGGAAATTCATTGAACATATCCTCATCATATCTCAAATTTTGCAAGGATGTGTTATCTTCTGAGCACCATTAGACATTAAAAGGAATTTGGTGGGTGCTGATTTAGCAAACAATTTTTGCAGGCTCGGAATTGTGTTGTAGTTGGATTGTAGTTCGATTCCTCAGAATCCTGCCCGTCCCGAAAGTACTTGCCATTGGCTCGGGTCTGATTGATACTCTTTGGCTCGCCCTTCCCTACCTACGTCAGAAAAATAGACAGCGCCTCATTTTGGACTGTTTTTGAAAAAGTTAAGGATGAAGTACAGCAACTCTTAATTTCAGAAAAAGAAAAAGTTCAACCAAGTACGATTCCTTTTTGCTTCATCTTGCTGAACTCATCAAAAAATGTCTCTTTGGGTCCTTTTATTATGCATTAATCATCGTTTGTATTATTTATGCCAGAAATCATTAATTATCCGTACGTTCGGTCGGAAAATTTCTTTCTTGACTAAGATTTGTGGTGATGACCTCCGTCAATCAATCTGCCGGTGTCTCAACAGCACAAGTTGTCCAAATGAGTTTTCTATTCCTTTTGGCTTTGTGATGATGTTGTAGGGCTCTTGTGACAGGGTTAAGATGTGACTATTGTCAAAGTACTCTTCGCACCCTTTCTAGCCATAGCTTTTGGAAAACCCCAACTCAACGATTTCGAGCTGCTTTTACCGCTGTTAGTGTTGTGACCCACGACCAGCGAGGTGGTGTTTTTTCTAGCTTCTACCAAACATAAAAGACAATTCTTTTGGGATTTTCAAATCCTTCTGATCACTCGTTTCAGTCACAAAAGAAAACACAACCGATCAAAACTTAAACCTGACTTCTTAGAACTATTTCAAGGGTTTTGACGTAAAGAGAAAGTTTTCAAAAGCATACATCACAAGCTTGTTTTATAAGAGAATCTTATAAGATAAAGAAAATTTTGATTAATATGCAACGAGAGTCTTGTTTTACAAGAGCATAACAGCTCTGACTGTTGTCACGAGTCTAAATCAGAACTTTGCAAACTAGACGAAAGTTAAATGAAAACGAAACTAACACAACGAGTTTTGAAAAGGAAAGAAAGACAAGAAAAAAACTTTTAAAGACTCATCCATCAACTCATATTTCTCAACCATAAGAGTCTTTCACTTAGCGTCAACTAACATCAAAAGATGTATTTATGAGCTTGTGAATCTCTTTTTAATGGCTTTGATGCAAGGTATCAAAAGATGTTACACGTTCTCCTTAGTCGGCGCCAGATGTAGATGTGGAAAATCCTAGAACTACATCCAAAGAAACACATACGCACACCTAATGAAGTAAACAAGCAAGAGATGCACAAGAACACAAGATATACGTGGTTCGGTATGATTACCTACATCCACGGGGATAAGGGATGATCTTTATTACTTGATTCAAGGTTACAAAGGATGTCTCTTCTTACAATCTCACAAGTCTCACTCTCAAGCTCTTAGTATTCTCTCTTCCCTCACTGATTACCTGCCCCGCAACTCTCTACATAGCCCTCTCTTTATAGCCGTAAGTGATGATACACTCAAGTTACAGTGTAAGTTGTGGTGCATCTTTCTTGATGTCCTTCTCGAGTTTGGAATAGAGTTTGGCCCGAAATTCTGGGCCGAGCCTAGAATACCTTCTCCTGATGTTCCTTTGCCCGATGTCGTCTACTTAATGAATGCTGCCGGTGTCGTCCTTGATATATTTAGCCGAGTCTCACTTTGACCAGATTCTTCTTATCTCTTCAACTACTTCGTCAGTGCATTTATTGCTCTTGTACTCGATGGCCGTCTCTTCAGTCACCTCCGACCTTTACACATATTGTCTTCACGGGTTCCTTTGGTATTTCTTTTCTCACGCCAAGGCCAAGTAAAGTGATTTGGTGCTCCGCCGTTCATCGGTTATCGATGCTTCACTACCTAAGATTGTCCCACCTGGAGTCGTGGATTATTTACACCTAGGGTGACAAATCAATTTTTAAAAAGAGGAGGACCTGGTACCAAATGAGGGTGTTGGGAGGGTATCTTTGCTTTGTTTATTATGAATTTTATAAGGATATGTATATATGGGCATACAAAAACCAGCAAGAGAACAATAAAGATGTTAAAGAAGAGGGGGGATACCAATCTTGGAGTTGGAGTTTGGAATTTCGCATACCGGCTTCAATTGTTGACGTGGATGATTTTTATGACCCATTTGCCCTCACAAAGAATAATGAGGTTTTGATGTGGGTAAACAAAAGGGGTATTCGTTGTTATGACAAAGAAACTGAAACTTTAAAGCAACTTGTAGAGGATGATTTTAGATTAGGTTATTGTCAAGGAATCCCACATATGAACTGTTTTCTTTCAATGAAATCTCATGGCGAGAAGGTAAAGAATAGAAAAAATCAACACAAGAAAGAAAATGCCCATAAATTCATAGAGTTATCAGCTTGAGCCAGGTTTATCTTTTTTTGTACAAGCATTTTCGTATAGTTCATTGCTTCTTCTGTGCAACTCTACGACTACGAGGACATCATAAAGTTGGTAGGTTCACGTTTAATTAAGGAAATGTATTTTACTATCTGGTAATCCATTTTGTTCCCAGGATAGATCTTTAAACTTTAGAATGCACCTGACTAATTTGCTTGCTTGCTTACTAGACTGCATTTAAAGTATACGAGTAATGAATTTTCTGTCAAATTATCTGTATAATCAAAGCTGTTGATGCAGTTATATTACTCAGTTTTCTGTAACGAATTATATGCATTCATTCTCACACTCATAATTGACAAGGTAAACTTTGTGTCGACAAGCTTGATATGGCCCCAACTGCCTTCTGTGTCTGCATTTATTAACGGCTCACCTCAACTATTGGCTTAAGAATGTACGACAGCTTATCGGGGTTTTGCTATTTGAGATGGTTTTCTAAAGCTAAATTTTTCAAACTTATGCTGCTGCTATCTGAGTTTCCAGTACAGCAGGAAGAGAGGAACACAGACATTTCTGAACATTGAGGACTGTGTACGGCTTTAATAGGATAGGAACAGCTCCAATTGAAATAGGTCGCACCGATGCCAGATGCACAGTTGCGGCTATCTGCTGATAATTAGTGCAATAATTCTATGACTTTGTAACTTGCAGCAGGAAGGCATGGCTGAATTTATTGGATTACTAAAGTGCTAAGAGGCACAACTTAGAGACTAGAGATATGTTATCAAGTGATCTGCATGCAGACTGTAGTTCTGCAGCCTGGACAGCAGGTTAATCACTGTCGCTGATAGTTTTTTTTTCTTCTTCAATTATTATCTATTCTTGTTAAAATCATTGGATGTTTCTGCATCGACGAACCTAGGAGGATCAGTTACATCCTTAAATAATCCCAAGAAAAACTGTAAGAGATGAAGGATGATCTATGAGCTGGTTTTTTGTTTGGATGTCCTCCAGTCTCCCATCAATTATGTCATTCTTGCCGAAACCAGGTAATGCCTTTTCTAATCTCGGTTTTTCCTTTGCCTACTTAGTATGGCAAAATCTTGATGCTATCTGTGCAACTTGCAAACTTTGTGGTTTTTCATTGTTGGTCCATGTTAACAGTAGCTGGCTAGCTCAATTGGCTAATATGTTTTAACCACAGGGCATGTAACACGTTCATCCATAAAATAATCAAAAATAAATTATTTTTCTCAAAAAATAAATGAGAAAAATTCTTTTGTTACTCTATAAATCTGCGCACAAATCCAACCATTTTGTGCCATAAAAAAAAAATTTGAATCCAAGCAACCTAAATATAATTATTTCCATCTTATGAATTGTGAAATTTTTATTAGGTCGAAAATTCAACATTGGGAGCATTTAAGGGGACAAAGGTCATTTACGTCATGTCAGGCCAACGCAGAGTAAAATATATTTCCTTTCCCCAATGGTTTACGCATAATCTTTTAATTATTATTGACTGCACATTAAAATCAATTTCCGATTGACTTGTTAAATGCGGTACATGTTTTTCAGCTAAATGCAGGAATCACAGTACAAATTCTTCTCGATGTATTCGATATACGAGGAATTGTTCATTACGGGATAGCAGGGAGCGCCGACAACTCTCTATCTTATGGGGATGTTAGCATCCCAAAGTATGTTGCTTTTACAGGTTCTTGGAATTGGAAGGTAAATTTGGAATCAACCTGTTTATAATCCCGTTTGGTAAACTGCTATCCAAACCTTCAAAAATATTTTCTTGGCTATAAAGTGGAATCTCTTACAAACATTGTAAATTGATTTGGGATTTGTTTCTAAACGACATATCTGGATAAAAGTCTGAAGAGCCAACTGATAGGCAAAGTCTTTGTCTGTAGAGAATAAATTACCAAGGATCACCTTTTACACGGAAGCAGTCTGGCTCTGAGAAGCGAGATAACAATAGGCACGGGTGTCAGCCATGGTACTTTTTAATTGTAATGCTATATAAAATATAATTTGAAAGTGAAAATAATATTCTTTGAAGAATGTGACATAGATTTAAAATAAAAATAACAACCTTTAAAGAATATTATGGAGAATAAGAAATTTATTATCGAAGATTTAAGGGAAATTCTGGTCATTTATATAATATAATAGGGATATAAAAGAAAAATCATGCAATAAAATAAGGTGGGACCAAAGCTTATGCTTTTAGAGCTTTTAAAAGCTCCCCTCGCTTAGCTTTTAAAAGTTCAGGAATTTTGGAAGTGGTTTTGGTTAAAAGCACTTTAAAAATATTTTACCGAACACTAATATGAAAAATAGTGCTTCAAAAAAATAAAAATAAATAAATAATTACTATATATATATATTTGAAAGTGCTTTTTGAATAATAAAAACATTACCAAACCTAGCCATAATTTTACTTACAATTGGTTTTACGGTTTGTCTCATAAGAAAAATATTCCAGCCGTAACTCTTCATATTGATCTGTCATCGTTGGAAGTTCATCAACCACTAACCGTAAATGCGCCTTACGATTGGTTTATATGAAAAACCCAACCGTAAGTTGCTCTGAAAAAAATATTTTTTTTCTTTATGTTCTTTCACCAATTTTGATTAATAAAAAGGATATTTGAGCTAAGTTAGAGGTGTTTCTGATTATTTTCAGCCATTGATTCCTTATTTTGGTTGAGTGAACCAAAACTAGGATTTTTCAAAAAAATCTCAAAAAAAAAAAAATCTCTCCACTTTTTCTTCTCACCAAAACAACTTTTAATATGATTTAATTTTTTGACTAAGTGTATAAGAAATCATTAATTTAATCATTAGTTTATTAAATGATTAACACTAACTAAATGAGAGTTGTTTAGTCATTATGAAAAGTATCTAGTAACGGGGTTTTGAAATTACTAACTAGTGATCTTCTTTTGTCTTATTATAGCACTCCCGCTAATGGATTCAACAACCCCAATAACAGATGCATAGAATCACACAGATAAATTTCAGACTCAAACCAATAGAAAATCATGTGAAATATAAATCACATATAAGAAAACACACAGAGAGAAATGGGATCTACCGTTCTACCATTTTAGCTATAATAAATCCTATTGATTCTGCAGAAACTTCTTCCATACACCTCCATTTTCAAACTCACTTGTAATTCTCCTTAGCTTTAGGTTTTCTCTTCTCTAAAATCCTTTCTTTCGATTTCGACACGACTTCGTACGTAACACTATTGCAGACATATGTTTTCGTGTCGGTATCCCAGCTAGAAAAGAAGTTCAGTTGGGTCTTATATCTACCAATGGTGGTGGCTTAAAGCCTGCATACATCTTAATCTACAATTGGGATGGTGGAAGGGACATATGTTTAGACGTAACAGTTGTTTCACCCTTCACCGGAGGTGGAGTTCGTTCTTTCCGTCCAGGTCTTGCTGTGGATAATGCTGTTGTTCGTAAACGCACCAGGTATTTTGACCAGCGTGTGAGTCATATGGTTTTGGTGTGCTTTCCTTCTCCAGTTTGGGGGAGCTCAGGGATGATGCAACTGATCTCTTGAAGCGTCTTCAAAACTATTCCACCAGGCATGAAGGTACACCTAAAGGTACTAATTTTTTGTTTCAGAGGGTAGGTATTGTCATTCCGAAGGGGATTGGAGCCCAACTTATTTCCAGGCTTCCAACTAACTTCTTGTAATTTCTTTTTGGTTTCCTTTAGTTTTTGTTTCTTATCCAAACAATATAAGGATGATTATGCCTGAAAATTCTTAGTTGCAAAGCAATGCCCTCACTATACGAAAATAAATAAATTCTATATACTAATATTTTATAATTATATTTATTGTGGGTATAACCTCCCATTAATACTAATATTAATACTTAATTATATTTATTATTCTTTTTTAATTTCCTTTTTATTTTTCTCTATCTTTATATATATATATTTATTTTACAATTCTTTTTATGTGACTATATGTCCACACCTTAACCTTTTACTAAGTTATATACGAGAATGATTTCTAAATACCCCAACTTAATTTAAGTGTCACAACCCATACACAAAGGAAATGACACAACAACAACCTAAATAAAACGGTAAGCTAAGTCGGGTGAAGTCCGATCCGAAATAGTAGATATGAAAATACATGGTATTATGGTAGCAAAATTTAATAGATTCTAATATTTAACTAAGTTACGGCTGATGGGAACTACAAATATGTTGTGCTAGCTGGTAAGCTATGGTTTAGCTCTCGCAACCGTGTTTCTGTTATGCGCAGAAACTTGGTTTAATTTGTTGTTAAATTTTTATTCAACTAATTAAGGATCGTCTTCTTCTTCATAACCCATCTCAATTTTATTGCATCAATTTCAGTCATAATTATTTTTTTGTTCTTCAATCGAAACCTATTATAACCCTTAAATCAATTTTAGGAATTCCTTCAAAACCCATCAAATTTCTTTTCTTTTACCGTCAATCAATTCAAAGCCACCAATATTAGTTTTTCTCTTCTTTTTTTTTTCCTCTTGACATATAAAAAATACACATAAATCCGTCTGAATATGGTTGTACAACTGAACATAAGCACTGAACATAAGCAGGCTTACTTGTCTATCATGCAAATAAAATAAGAAAAATCACACATAGGGTCTGTTGAAAGCATTAGTGGGACTTTCCATCAAAAAAAAATAATCTCCAGTTAGTAAAATCAAAACCCCATATTCAGTATATTTTCATAATGACTAGTTTTCCCTCATTTAGTAGTTGTAATTTTCTAATTAGTTTAGCTAATCTACTATATGTTGTGAGTTTAAATTTATTATTTATTTATAATTATTAAATAAAAAAATTGATTGAGATCTTTGGATTTTTGGAGTGAAGAGAAGTCGAGGGAAAAAAGAGAATAAGAGATTTTTTTTTGAAACTCTAGAATTTGATTCACCCACTTAAAATGAGTGATTCCGGCGATAACTTTGAGGTGAGTGAATCCTTAAAGAAACTAAATTTTACATACAATATCCCATGATGGATGTCCGAGGATGGATGAATTTTGAAGCTTTTCAGACGTGTTTGCGGTTGGATTTTCCTTTGTAACCAACCGTAAGACAATTTTATGGATAGGAAACAATGAACTCCTAAACGTTAATGGATAAGATTGAGGAAAACTCAATTATAACTCATTTACGTTAAGGTTTTTGAACCAAAACTCCAACTGTAAGAAAAATTACGGCTGATTTCATAAACTCGAACCTAATCGTAACAACTTAAGAATATAAGTATACAATTAAAAAATTAAGAATTTTTAACTATAAATCAATGTGCAACTTAGATGTGTCCCTGATTTCAACCAATCTAACCCATTTCAAACACCAAAAAAAAAAAAATTAAGAAAGAGAAAAGAGAAGAAAGAAGAGTTACAATTGAAGAATCAGAAAAGATAAGACAATTTAAATGAATTTGATTTAGGGTGAGGATTTAATAGATGGAATACTAATTTGGAAAGTTGATATACCTCAAGGTTACCCCTTAACCAAGTCCCTCGTCATAGAAAATCCTGGAAATGCCCCTTCACAATATCGATTTCAAAAGCCCCCATATAAGGAACGGTGGTGGGGACCATAATTTCATTTTTGGATAGATATTAGAAGTAATTCTAGGTCACCCCTTATCTAAGTATTTATGTTAATACCAAGATTACCCTTCTTAGTTAAATTTGTTAGTGTAATGATTAGTTAAATAATTAAGTTTAATTAATTTGTAATTAGTGAGGTTAGATTAATTAGTTGAGTGTTTTTAGAAGAATAATTTTTGAGAAGAAGATGTCTTTTTTTTTTTCTTTTAAAGATGGTTGATTGCGAAATGAGGGTTTTGGATACTCAGGTATACTTCAAATTTAGTTAAACTTGCTTGAATTGGCCAAAACTTTCGAAAAAATGAAAATTTTATAAACTAATTTCGAATATGACAATAGAGTTCGGCTACGAATTTTGAAGAACAGGTAGCCGAACTCTTCTGCTAGTGTAGTTCGGCTAATGGTTCTGAAGACACAAGTAGCCGAACTTAGCTTTAATGAAGTTTTTGCTTTCAGAGAAAAGTTCGGTTAGAAAAAAAATTGCGACGTGACTGAAGCAAAAGCTCGGCTAGGAAAAAAAATTCCGGCGTAACCGAACCAAAAGTTCGGCTAGGAATTTGTTTCTACGACGTAACCGAACTAAACTAAAAAAATTGGGGAATACGAAAAATTGAAAAAATAAAAAACATTATAAAGTAAATTAAGCACCCCTTATATATCCAATTAATTTTGGTAATGGCTAATTTGTGGGATACTCTGAAGAAATTCTGGGTTTACCATTTGGAGATCTGAAGCTTCTAAAACAGGGGGATTTAGTTCCTTCACTGCTACTAGGAAATGACGAACATACTCAAAGTACTGATACATTGATACACAAGCAATAACCGAACTCCACCATGTGATTACAACAACAAAAAAAAAACGACCGCTTTGACGTTCATAATCAGCTTACTGGTCCAGTAAAGATAGGTAACATACATTTGTCTTTCCCCTTATATTATACCTATGAGATATTTTTACAGTCGGTATTGTCTTCAAACTCATAACAATACCGACTGCTACCAGTGTGTTCACCCAAAAACAGAACTGTCATGAATCCATGCTGTAAATATGAACGATGATGTGGCCACATACTTTTTAATGATTACTCCTCATGTCATGCCCAAATTGTATCATAATTTTGATACGACAATACAGTACAGTGAGTCCGCACTTTCAAAATTCAAACTCTGCCACTCTCCATTTTGTTTACTGCTAATTTGTCTCCATTGCTTGGAAACTAGTTTGGGTATAATTGGGAGAACAAAGCACAAATCTCAAACTGATATCATATTGGTATCGATGATTTGGATTCTGACGGGATACCAATTCAAAAATACCCCTTAGCCAAAATCCAACTCCATATAACCGGAAGTATCCCCAATTTGTGAGAACATCCTCTAATTGTACCTTCTTCTAAACATCGACGTAACCGAACTTTTCTTTGAAAGCAAAAACTCTATTAAACTAAGTTCGGCAACCTGCACTTAAAATTTTTTATTTGCGAAATAGCCGAACTGTTTTTCATGTTCTTCGTTTCCATCATGTTACACTAGTTCAACAAAGTTTTTCCCATTCCTAACCAAACTTATAGAGGTGGTGGTGGTTGATTTAAATTAACCTATATATATTTATATAGAGATGGTGGTGGTTGGTTTAAATTAACCTATATATATTTATATAGAGGTGATGGTGATTGGTGACCGCAATCGACGATGGTGGTGGGAGGAGGTGGTTATATATAGGGTCTTCTTAACTTGTAGCCCTGTATATATATTAAGGAGACATTAATAACACACTTTTATCTTGGTTTTTTTAATTTTTTTTGCTCGGATTATGAGATAACAATTAAAAACTAACAACTTAAATACTTAAATTAATATATAGAGAGAAACTTACGTAACTACCCTTCAAGTTTATTAAACAACTTAAATATTTGAGTCCCACTAGTTATAACTATCAGACGGATTCAGTAACAAAGTTGAATATTCTGTTCAAAGTAGATTTTTCAGTTCCAACAATTAATAGATTTCCACGGTTTGTATTGATCGTGTATCTTGACTTTTCTTATATTTCTCTTCTTAGATATCCTGCCGTTTGAAATTCTCCATTCTCTTCACGGCTTTTCTTCTCATTAGTCTATTAACCCCAAAATCATTAGGAAGTGACATCTACCACTCCGACTGTTCATGATTCATGAAGCATTTTTTTCTTTGTTTTTTTCCCTAACCCTACAATATTTGTAATTAATAACGATGTGTTTTTTGATAAACATTTTTTTTTTCTGGTCAAATTTTTATAAAAACATAAAAATACTAATTTGGCTACTGGTAGAAAATATTTCATAGCGGCCTCATATCACTTGAGCACCGGTGAAATTATAAGCCATAGAAGTGAAACTATGGGTTAGTATTAAATTATCTAGTGACACGGGCATAATTGGAATTGATATTTTATGAGAAACATGTAAACCAAGTTTCAAGGTAACAACAACTCCAATGTAATTTATCAAACTCCAAGAGAGAAAGTGAGTTATTAATGACTCCTTAACATGTATATATAGCGCTACAAGTTAAGAAGACCCATATATATATATATATGATTATTAAATTGGTTTTAAATTAAATTAGGTTAAGAGTAGGCTAGTCATTTACACATTTTAGGGCGCTCCTTAAAATATAGGTAGATATTTTTATCACATAATGGTCCCCACCAAAAAGGGTGGTGCCCAAAACACGGTACTATATAAGGTTTCAAATAAGAAATTGAACGATTTTTTGGGGACCATGGTGTTTTTGTGGGGACCATGGTTTTATTTTGGGTAAAGGCATTAGAAGTAATTGTAGGTCACCCCATATCTAGTTATTTATTTAATACCTAATCTACCCTCTTAATTAATTTTAGGTTATGATTAGTGAATGATTTAGTTAAAAACAATTAGTGAGATTAAATTAAAAGATGGATTTATTATTAGTTGAGTAGAATTATTGAGAGAGTAGAGTTAGAGAAGATGAAGGAGAAGAACAAGTAACCGAACTCATCTGAAGTTGTAGTTCGGTTGCCCCGTGAGATGAACAAGTAACCGAACTCATCTGAAAGTGTAGTTCGGTTACTTGTTCCAAACACGCAGGTTACCGAACTCTCTAATAATTTCTAGGAGTTACAGCGTTATGTTCGGTTGGTTCTCAGCTAACCGAACTTTGGTGTACAAAGTTCGGTTGGTTCGCAAACTGCATGCACTTTTGATCTAACCGAACTTTACGTAATATAAGAGTATATAAGTTTACAAAGTTCGGTTCTTTCGCAAACTTGAACCTAACAACTAACCAACCGAACTCTGAGTTCGGTTTTTGCGATAAAATTGTGAAGTTACCGAACTTAACAAACAAACAAAAATGTGAAGTTCCAGCATCTATTGGCTAAGTTCGGTTACTTTGTAGTTTTAAATTTTTTTGCGAACAAACCGAACTCTATTAGCTAAGTTCGGTTATTTTGGAACTCAACATAGTGGCCACAACAACACAGTTCGGTTAGACTGGATTTGTTTTTTTTTTCGGTTCTAAGGGTGGAGTTCGGTTACTTTGTAATTTTAATTTTTTTTGCGAAACAACCGAACAGAGAGTTCGGTGACTTAGTTTTAAATCCAATAGGAACGAACTGTTCTTCGTGTTCTTCATTTTCAAGAAGTTCGGTTAGTAAACTAGGGTTTTTTGAAAAATCGACCTAACCGAACATGGCTCTGTAACTTCTATTAAAACCCTATTTTGATGATTTCTATTCGATTGAAGCAATGAAAATCAAATTAAAGCGAAGGGTTTGTTGGAAAATACCTCCAGAGTGGTCCCATGGCAGAATCAGGTTGCGGCTGGCGTCTTTTATACTCGATAAAATTATTATGTAACTGAACTTAATTGTGATTGCATTGATGTTCTTACATTTCTTAAATAGGCGGTGGTGGTGGTGGTGGTGGTGGTGGGAGGAGGAGGTGGTGGTAATCGGTGGTTGGTGGTGGTGATAATCGGAGGAGGTGGTGGTGGTAATCGGCGGTGGTGGGCGGCGGTGGTGGTGGTGGTAATCGGTGGTTGGTGGTGGTAATCGGCGTTGGTGGGTGGTGGTGGTGGGAGGAGGTGGTGGTTATATATATATAGGTGGTTATTAGGTTTGTTTTAAATTAAATTAGGTTAAGGGTAGGTTAGTCATTTCAACGTTTTAGGACACCCCTTATCACTATAAGGAAGGTGGCCTAATAAAACCATGGTCTCCTCAAAAAAACCATGGTCCCTAAAAAATCGTACTCAAATAAACGCTATCCGCCCACCTCAAATACAGGACAGGCAAGCCCATGACCGGAAATAGGCGCCTGTGGGCTCCCTCCCTGCCATGCCGTACAAATCAGGTGGTAGCCCATCGGTACTAATTGGGCTTTGCTCTACCTTCATTAGGTTTTAGGTTTGGGAAAAATAGGTGCAGGTCCAAAAAAAATAATATTCTCATTGTCAGGCCCACAATTAATTTTTAGTTCCGTGACACCCATAATTATATGAAATTATTAAAAATGTATGCATGACGGATTATGCATCCGCTTGACGGGTTATGCATCAGGGATATAATTGGCAACGCAACTTGGATATAACATATCTAAAAATCCGCGCCTTGGAATTTTACAAATTTTATATCATTAGAAATCTTTTTAAAAGAGCTATGCAACGAGTACAAACAAGAATATCAAATTTTTGTTTTTCACGAAAAAATCGGAGGTGATCATCATTTTAGGCAAAAATTTCGAAAACTTGATACATAACCATTATGCAGCCACCAAAAAAGATGCATAACACATTCTGCAGACGCATAACGAATTATGCAACCATTTTCTCCACGACATAACAAATTATGCATTTGGATAACAAAGTTATGCATCTATAACAAGTTATGTAACCATTGTTTTGGTTGATTTTAGTGCGTACATAAAACAATTGATGCATAATGCAGTATGCATCCATATTTATGGATGCATATCAGGTTATACATCTATTTTCTCGATGCATAAAAGATTGTGCAACAATTTTCTCGATGCATAACACATTATGCAAAAAAAGTTGACGCATAATGCGTTATGCAGCCATATTTTTGGACGCATATCAAGTTATGCATCAATTTTTTTATTTCAGTGCTTACAAAAAAGTGGTTGGATAATGCTTTATGCATCCATTTTCATGATTGCATAACATGTTATGCAGATATTATTTTAGGTGCATGACAAGTTATGAAATCTTTTTTTTTGTTGGTTACAATACTAACAAAAAAGGTGTTGCATAACATGTTATGCACCCATTTTCTGGTCTGCATAACAAGTTATGCAACAATTTTTGTAGATGCATAACAGGTTATGCAATCATTTTCATACCTGCATAACAGATTATTCAACCATTATTACCAACACCAACACCAATATGACCAAATACATTTGTAGCTTTCCGACCAACAGCACCAACACCTCTGAAAAACGACAACTAAAACTACAAAGTACTATAACAACTTCGAAAAACGCAACAAAAAAAAGCATTATAACTAGCATCATTTTCTTATGCATCATTTTATGGAAGCACTACTGTTTATAAACACTTCAAGCTTATGTATATCTAATGAACTTGAGATCCAAATATTACACTACGATACATGATGTTTATATTTTCACTCAGATTATTATGGATTATAATAACGAGAACTCATGGGAGAAGGTAAACGTAATCATGTGAGAACCAACAAGGGAGTGCACAAAGTTTGGAGGAAAAGGGCTCTTCTGCTTCTTGACATTGACCTGGAAAATTACTGTTGTATGATTATTTAATCACTAATGAGACAATCGTACCAAGACAAAAGTGCAAGTTGGATACAAAATATTACTCGTAGGATTTAAAGCTTATGGAGTTGCCTTCTCGCTGCAAAACTAAAACCTGAAGGAAAATTCTTATCTACAATACATATTTAACGAAAATCAGAAAGCAATTTACCCATCCTATTTCGTATTCAAACCACTTCTCGATTCATAACCATTTTCACCACCTCGATCAATACCATTAAGACCTTCATATGCAGCCATGAATCACAGAAGCAACTTCATGTTGTTTCCATTTCCGACCAGAAAACCCATCTAATTTTTCATTCAAACTAAAATCCGAGATCAACCCGTTATTCCTTTCTATTTTAAAGCATCACAATTCGAACGAAACCCCATCTAATTCATCCCCACAATCCACAAACTCTCAATTTCTTATCCAAATTTACCATCAACCATCTTCCCCTTGTTTAATTTCAATTCAAATCGATTACTGACCACAGATCTTGCAACCCATCTCTATTAACCAACCAGCAGAAAACCCTAGTTACTTCTCGATCTGTTTAAGCTAAAGAACGAACTCAGTTTCATTGTCAATCCCTTCCAATCTCGGTATTATCTCAGAATCACTTTCAATTTCTTTTTTATCGATCTGATCTCAATCAGCTGTCTCTCGGCTCATAACCATTCTCTTTCACTCTCTGTTCTGAAACAATCCGCTTCTCTTGATCTTCATCTCTTGTATTCAGTAGCAGCTGCGCTGCCATTATTTCTTCTTCTCTCAAATTAGTCGTATTCTGTCCCTCTAAAAGAAATCCAATAAACTTATTTTATGAAATTATGGGTGTGTGAGGAAATTTTTCCTTCAAAACTGGGTGCGGGCGTGAAGATTTCTGTTGGTGGGTTTGACAGTGTACAAAATAAGGAGAATAGGTTTCGCAGTAGTTTTCAATTTAGGTTTTCTTCGATCCACTTCGCGTAAGCATGCCGTCATTAAAAAGAATCTTTGTGAAAAGAAAAAAATAGCAGAAAAACTTTAGTATATAGATAGAATTAGGGTAGAACTTAGACAACAGCAAGATGGATGATCTCCCCAGGGATATCTTAGAAAATATACTTTCTGGATTACCTTTTAAGGAAGCATTACATGCCAAACGAGTTTGCACAACTTGGAGAGCGATCCTCCGCTATAAAACTGCAAAGCCGGGTATCTTTTTCGCTTTCTGTCATGTTGAACATCGCACAACTTGTAGAGAAGAGATTTTCTATGAAGATGAGCATAATCATTATGATAATGCAAAGATCAACCACTACTACTCTTACGACACACTTACGAAGATAGAACACGGTAAGTTTATTAAAGAATCCTCCCCGAGAAACACCATGGTTGGGTCTTGCAATGGTTTGATTTGTTTTGGCAAAAAAACTGAAGATGCTCTGGGGGCAGTTCCTTTTATAATCTGTAACCCGTTAACTGGAGAATCTGTCTTTCTTCCGGAGTATAATTACTATGAGATGCCTCTGGATATACCAAGACCAAGGCTTCCCTTTGGATGTTTAGCAGGTGGGCTTGGTTATTGTTCTTTGACTGATAAATACAAGGTCATTATGATATACTATCATGCAGAGGAACAAAAGGGACATGTTCTGGTATATACTATTGGTGGTGAGTGGAGATACATCGGATTTATGGAACGTTACAGAGGTTACGCATTTGGTTATTGTTCAGGCATTTATGCAAATGGCGCACTTTACTGGTTGCAAACAAGTGATAATATGTTAGAAGATAGTGAGATTGTAGCCTTTGATATGGAAAGTGAGAAGTTCCATCACATCTCCTTGCCACGTTCTTAATGGCAACTGCAAGATGAAATTTAGCTTATATAAAGACAACTCTCTTTATTGATGTTTAGAAAATCTCTCAAAACTAAACACAAGCTCTAATCTTGCTCATATGATCAACCACAACTTTGGTGATCATATATATATAGAACTATGAATTCCTTTTCCTAGTCCTATTACCTTATTACATGTCTTTCCTTTTCTTAGAACTAGATGACTTCTAATTCCCTTAGGATTACATCAATTTCCTAATCTTGTCCTAACCAGCTTGTTAGTGACTTCTATGTTGAAGTTAATCCAACATTCTCCCCCTTAAGCTTCAATTGTGCTTGTGAAAAATCTTGTACGTATGATGGTGCTCTCGTCTCCCATGGCTCGGTGTAGACAAGCTCTGATACCAATTAATGGCAACTGCAAGATGAAACTTAGCTTATATAAAGACAACTCTCTTTATTGATGTTTAGAAAATCTCTCAAAACTAAACACAAGCTCTAATCTTGCTCATATGATCAACCTCAACTTTGGTGATTATATATATATAGAACTATGAATTCCTTTTCCTAGTCCTATTACCTTATTGCATGTCTTTCATTTTCTTAGAACTAGATGACTTCTAATTCCCTTAGGATTACATCAATTTCCTAATCTTGTCCTAACCAGCTTGTTAGTGACTTCTATGTTGAAGTTAATCCAACAGTTCTTGCATTTCTCCACTCAAGTTGCTTGGAGGGAATAATAATTTGTACTTGGTTTCCACAAACTATACAGCTTCTCGCACTGACATATGGGTATACAAGAGAAATAATATCAATGGCCGTACTAATAACGCCAAGAAAGAGTGTAACCTGAAACAAAACTACCACTGCAAAAGTTCGTCACACTGGAATAAGGAGTTCAAGATATGCTGGGAAGACTCGTATCAAAACTTTACACCATTCGCAATCACAAGGAACGATCAAGTTCTATTGTGGTACCACCTCCACAGACCTTTTGAGACGAGACTCTATTGAGACGAGACTCTATTGCTATGACCCTAAAACCTCAACCTTAAACAAACTCTGGGATGATAAGGCCAAGGGTATGAACTGTTGGTACATCGAGGCAATTCCTCACATGCAGAGCGTTGTCTCTTTGAAAGATTTGGGAGAAAAAAATGTTACTTCTTTGAAAGATTGTGAAAAACTATTGTTACAAGTGAAATGGAATGGCAAAAAGGCTATTACGGAATACCATTACGAAGTTAGTTCAAGAGGTGCTAAAAGATAGAAGAAATGCTAAAACAAGTACGATCATGAACGCTTCTGTGTACAGTCGATTGGTTTAGGGTAGGTGCATGCTCTCAATTTTATATTTCCAGTGAAATTAATGTTACATAATCCTATTGGAATATCTTGTAGGTACCTGCTGATGTCATATGTTGTTCGAAAATGCTATATGAACAGCTGCATGACAGCGGAATAACAACGATTGATGATGTGTCACTGATGTGTAGGAGTGATAATTTCTACATTATCCACCTCACCGAATGATGAAATTAAGTTTTCCTTATGGATTTTTGAAGTATATTTTCTTATTATCATCACACCATCCAGCATTTTCTAAGGAATAAAAAAAACGTATTTTACTAAACATTAACTTGGGGATTGAACAACGAGATCCCTCTTCTCAAGTTATACCCTCTAAATACAACTCAACTTAAGAGATTCAATTTCACTGAAATCACACTTTCTTTCATCTTAATTAATAATTTTTTCATTCATTCAAATCTCAAAAGCAATCAGTGAATCTGATTGAGATTTTGATCCGCAGCAAAGTTTGTCCAAAGCCACTTCCAAAGTATCTTGAACTACATATGTAGGTTTAATATGGGGGAGAGACTGGAAAAGGGAGACCATACATCTAAATTAGGAAGAACAAGAAATTAAAGTCAAGAAGCTAATTAAGAAGATATAAAATCCATATATACTTTGTGTTGATCATGTATCTGTTTTTATGAAGAGGGTAGAACATCTAAAAGGAGAAGCAAATTGCTATGTTATGCTTCATATCCACATCACTGCACTGCCACATCATCAAACGCTGTTATTCAGCGGTCATGCAGCGGGTCACGTAGCACTATTGTATATTGTTTGCGCGTACAAAAAGTTAAAATTTCAACCATCATTTATTCGGCGTTTACGCAAAAAGTTGTATTTAGACTCAACTCGAATGACATTTCCTAGTAAGTCTCTATTTTTTAAAAAACTTTACTTATATAACTTCTACTTCAATGCAAATGAGCATAAACACTGATATCCTCTAAGAGACCATTTGCTTATGCACTGTTTTTGCTGTGCCTCATAGAAATTATGCAGAAGAACTTCATGGTAAATGGTCATCCCTGGAGAATGATTGTGATACCGAAAAATGATGTCGGATCACTCATGACTCCACATACCTCCATTGTTTCATCTCAATTCATAGTATGTGGCGGATAATATGACACTATTTTTCTGCAGGTAAAACATTGAAGTAAGTTATGGCAACATATTTCGGTATGGTCTTGCTCATAAATGTCTGGTACATCCAGATTAGATCATAAGTGAACAAGGAAGCTCACACTAAGAAACATAATTAGCTTCCCAGTTCCATTTAGCCATATTCTTCAGCAATTTAAGAGCGTGGTCTAGTTGACCAAACTTTACAAAGCCCAGTTATATATTTTGTTTCTTTAAAGCCCAGTTATATATTTTGTTTTTTTATAAAGCCCAGTTATAATTGGACCACATGTAATGATATTTGGTGGAAGTGGAACCGTGGAACTTCCTTTTAAATCATTTTGTCAAACAGTTTAACGGTAGACTGAATCTTCCCCTGCAAAGATGTATGATCTGAAACATAAGTTCGTAGATGCCTACGTACTTTCATGTCAGTTCTTAGTCTCCGTCACAAATAGCAGTCGAGCTAAACCAAAAATGCACTCGTTGAGAGGAGTCTGACTGAGAAAAAACTCAGTCAACAACAGATCTCTTCTACCCTAACACAATCATCTTAGGCATAAGCGATTCAAGTAAATGTAAAAGGGTATCATCGTTACCTGAAATCAGCCAATTAAAATAAAAATAAAAAATCAGCCTATCCCTTCCATAAAGAAAAAGAAATTAAGAACACTGCATCCTTGACTTTTTGCAGATCAGGGAGAAGATTGGGAGACGCATTCTCCCTATTAGATACACACTGAGAAACGTGTCTATCGAGAAGATCATTGTTCACGCAGGAAGAACCATCAGATTAAATCTCAGATAAATAGTAAAAAACAATTTGTTCAGACATGGCATCTTTGAATTGTGAGGCATAAAAATTAAATTTTCCAACTTGGTAATGAACCAAAAAGAGAAAACGGCTTAAGTAAAACAACTGCAAATTAAATTGGTATACCTGTTTATTTGTCAAACAACCAAGTTCTACCTGGATTGCATAGGTCAAATATGTTATTCGTTGACATTAAGCAACAAGGAACACGGTTCGATCTCATCTTGTTCTATTTCCTTAAGTAAGTGTATATGAAATTAATCATCAATATGCTCGCATGATCTTTTCATTGACTCGTGCGCATTATCATAATCCACTTGGGATGTCATTGTTCTATGGAATCATTAAACTTCGGAGCGTCCTCCAGTTTGATTCATGGACATATTCAGAGAAAATCTTATGAGATGATTTCTGATGATATAAGTAAGGTGTGCCTTACTCACCTATTTCCTTTCTAGATGAGCATTGATCGAACCTGGTGGTCTCTCCATTTTCCTTTATGGATCCACGGCCTTAACTACACTTCCACTATGTGTAGTTGCAACACCTTAGTCTATGGTGTATATCCCTTATTGTGGATTTGTAACCTTGCAGGTAGGTTTGCAGCTGGTATGTGTGATCTCATCACTTTAGCGACATCAATGTACATTCTGAAAATCGATTATTCTTTGTCACTTCACATTTACATTTGTGGAGTACAAGCTTCAATATGAGACACAATGGGAACACACCACGACAATTCATGTCGTTCCCTTAGAAAATACTTTTTCTTATCTTCCCCTAACGACGGGAAGACTGTCTCATTAAAATGACAATCCGCAAATCTAGCGGTAAGAGATCTCCTGCCAAAAGGTTTAAAATGCAGATAATTGTTGGAAATTCTTGTCCAACATAATCACTTAATCATTTGGATGACCCATCATAGTACGATGTGGAGTCGTAAGGGCACATATATAGTGCAACCAAAAATGCATAAGAACACAAAATGTCAGGCTTATATCCAGTTACCAACTGGAACGCAAAGAATGGTTGACCAATTGTGGGTCTAAAACGAATAAGTGAAGATGCGTGTAATATTGCATATTCCTCTAGAAGTTAAAGGTAGGTTTGTACGCATAACTATGCCTTAGGAACGATATGTAAACTTTGATGATAGCCTTTGCAAGACCATAGGGTATAGGATACTCTACATTGATCCTATTAAACATGCAATAACCATCAAGTCCTTTTGATGTATACTCTCTAGCATTTACAAGGGGTGGTGAGTCCTTACATGTATAATGTGTGCTAGTAGTTTTTCAAACACAACATTACTTGGGAACTATAACTAGTCCAAAATGTCAAAAAAATCCACGAGAACCATAAGTCACTTTAGTGGTCCGCATTCGACATGGATATTTTTCTAAACATCACCTTGTTTTCTTTGTAATATGGATTATTTACTATTTGCATCTTAGGATGGTCTCGATCCTGTTTTACTGAAGGCTTTGTAAAATTAGTGACATGCTTTCTTATTTAAAAGCATAATGGGAAGGGGGGTTATGCATATAGTACTTAAAAAAACACTTATTGATCATATGCCGTCACTTCGCATTCTGTCAATATTTTTCCCGTTGTCTCGTTCACTCAAATAAAGTGATGTTCGTATGAGTCCTTTCAAAACGATCATCATGTCACAACCAAAGTTACTTTACGGTTATGTCAAAGTCTATATGATTCAATTCCCAATATTTCATCGTCGAAGTCAATATGGATTCAATAATCCAAATACTATACTGGATTTACATTTCACTAGATTGACTCATTAGTTTCTCTAAGATGTATTTCCTTCCAAATATATTAGAGACTATAAAAGATGCAATCAATTACATTCTCATCATTGTGAGTTTCTATATGATATCCACTTGCATGGGTCTCTTTGGAATTTAACAAGGAGATTAGCTCTCGGTACATATAGAGCTTTTGTGACTTTTAGTCCTTGTACCAATTAGGCAACAAAGATTGAGCATTTATTCGCTCGTCTATTACCTGTAGTGATCCAATCATCGCATGGTATTATATAAGGAAACAATTCAACAAGTAGTTATATATTTCCTTAAGAGCTTCATGTAATAAGTGGTGTGGCCTTATTACGTAACAAAGGAAAATCTATGTCATTTACTTTAGAGTTTTACCGTTCATGAAGATGATATACTTTTCATCATAATGTACGAATGATCATTATAACTCAAGTACTTTTGAGTATATCTCAAGTTCTTCAGAGTATTTCAATCTCATGAAAATGATATACTTTTCATCCCATAAGTGCAGACAATGAATTTAATTCTTCGCAAAAATTTTTTCTTTATTTTAGCTAATGAAATATACGTCAAACTATCATGTAGACAACAGTTTAGGATCAAAATGTAGAATCTAACCATACAAATTCGATTGAATAAAGGTAAGAAAAAAATGGGTAAGTGTATTAACCATACAACGCTTGTATCATTCTTAGTAAAATGCTTATACCAAGATTTGCAACTCACATTGGTATGAGTCAGAATTACATCTTTGTCCCATTATAGTTAGATACATTTACTTTGTATCATTACTACTGGAGCCAGAATTACATCTCTGACTCATGGAAAAATTTGCGAGTTTCTTTCCACAAAACGTGTGGTGTGCTTTTAATTACAATATATCATTGTCAAAGTTATTGACTCGTTATAGTCTAACAAGTTGATTACATCCCACTTAACATTCAAGTTTGGGGGAAAATGAATGTTTCGACAAACTTCTTTCAAAGCAATACATCGTCTGAAGTTAATATATCGCCTTGGAAATGCTGAAGATATGGCTTCCTCTTTGAAAGGTGTATCTTTATAAGTTGAAGATTTTTATGAAGCACTTGTGTACACAAACTTCCACATCGTAGACTCTTTAGTGGTGTTCAAGTACTTCTGAGTTCAAAAGGTCAAATTAGATTCGAATTGGTTTCTGAAAAAAGAATTCCAGATTCATGTAAGGAAATCTCCCAGCAATCTAACACCGGACCTGTTAGGATATCTCTGCATTAATGGAGCGCTAATGTCTCCTTGTAGTTGAAATCCGGGCACCTTATCAAGGTGACCTTTTTTTTTATACCTTTGTTGTGATGTGTTTGGTGATGTATTTGGAGCAGTACACTTAATCATTTCGATAACCCATCAAGTCTGTCTTTAATGTCTCTTGTGCACGTATATCACACGGACACCTCGGTGGTCTTCTCTTTATGGTCTCTCGGACTTTTTGTATACGTGTTACATTCTAATAAAATTGGTATACACTATACAGTAGTAAACAACCTAGTCTATCAAGATCGGGAGGCGGTGACTGACATATTATGATCACGAAGAGCAGGATCCACTTCTCTAATTACTTTACAAGAGTCCAGCCCGTAATAAAAAACCCAGGTACGATCATATGCTCTAGGCATCTCATAGAAGTCCTTGTTTTCATCTACTTGTCGACTCTGAATCACCTCAATAATTCTTCGTTGGTAATTCTGCCTGCGAGATTCAGATTCACTCAACTTAACAACTCCTCCACTTTTTTCTTCTCCATTTCTTTTAAATATCGTGCTCTTGAAGATTCTCTTAGAGCCGCAATTTCACTTTTCCTCGAAGCTAATTTGGATCTTTGAACAATCTCATCTTTCAGTTCCTTTGTTTGATTTTGAACTCGTGTTTCCTTCTCTTCATCTTTCCTTGTGTTCTCTTTCTATACCTATTACCTACATAGGTAACACAAATAGTTTCCAGTTATTCTTGTGATTAATTTCCAAATGATTGGTTGTGGTTGTGGTTGTGGTGCCACCTAGTTGGTATGGCAGCGCAACCACAATAGTGACACTTATGGGGGGTTAAAGTCTTGTTTCTCGAGTGTTATGTTTTTGCTGCGCCTCGCTATTTCTTCGGGGTTGTCCGGTTTTGTTTTGTGATGGTCAAGCATTGTGATCCTTTTTTTATTTATGATTCTTGCTAGAGCTAAAATGTGCAGAAAGAAACCTAAAAATCAATTGATTCCATATATGTATTGAAATGAGGATAGGTTGAGTATATACAAAAGGAAAGAAAAACAATCCAAGCACTTGCACATTTTTTTAGTAAAGAAGATGAGGATACAAATAACCATAAAAACTGGACGACCAAGTACAGGTGACTGCAGCTTGCTTTTACAATCCATAGATAGTGAAAAGCCAAAAAAATTACAAGTGAGGGCAACTTGCTTTCATGGATTATCGACGAATGAGCACGAACAAGCTGGAGGTTAACCCAACGGATTTAATCCAGTTCCCCGTTAATTACCTCACGGTTCAGGCTGCCTTTATAGGTTTGATATACTCAAGTAATCTTATTATGACCGCTATAAGAGAAAGAATGAGAAATAAAGATCCAGCGGCCAGAGAAATACCAGACCATGGATTGTCAAAATATTTGCTACTCAATGTCGCTTTGCAGAAATTCCAACGGTCACAGTAATATATGTTCACTCGCTTATGTATATCAGCATAATAGTCGTCTTTCAAATATATGTCACAACAAAGCTTATTGAAGATGTTGCAGACATCGTCGTCGGTACCCAAAGTATGTGTAATGATTCCCTGATTACGAAGTAAAGTGACATCTGCAGCAGAACTTACCAGGTTATCCATGAATATGGCATATGAGGTCATGTAATATGGAGATCCATTTTGATCAAAGTACTGCTCAGAAGCAATGAGATTTCTAAAAAAACGTCCAGTATTTATGCCGACTACAAGACGAGGGATTGACATCACTCCGTCGACAAATTTAACATCTAGGAAACTACCATCATTGGGGCCTATTTCGAAAATAACTCCTGCTCGTGCCAACTCCGTCGCACTTGGAATTATACTTCCTGATAATTTATGACAACTACTGCGTGTAGGGCTCAGAAATATGATGATGTACTTGAAAACTTGCAGTAACGCATTTTTAAGCATTGTGGTCAGCTCTGTGAACATTGAGAAGGGTGAAGAATGGATTTGAACAACATGCATTTCGTTATTGGGATCAGGATCAGGGTGCATTGATTTAGCTACTAGTTCGAGTAAATTCTTATTACCTTCACCAAGACTTCCTTGTTGCAACTTAGTTACGGTATTGATTTTTCTCGGCAACTCAATATTGTCTTTGAACAAGTTAAGTGCAGTCCCTTGAAAGGTCACTCCCTTCGATTTCTTCTTTTCTGCAGTTAAGTTGAATAAGCGTTCGAGAACAAACATAGGAATTTGATTTTCCATGAGCAAGAGATCCCAGAGAAGCGTATTCTTGGCCCATATATTATGAAATAAAAATTTGTCGTCTATCAGCTTCGTTCCTGTTAATGCTTGGAAGATTCCGATGATGAACAAACCGTCGACCACCATCATTTCTATAAATTCCTTGCTTTCGAGGTTGATTGGTTCCGAGTAGCTCTGGCGAATTTTTTCTTCCATCTTCCCAATAGATTCAACGCAATTCTTGAATACCCTTTGTATTGAATCAAAATTATGCTCTTCTCTTGTTCGATTTAGAACGTTACTCATATAGTGCAGCTTGCATTCTTCCATTTCTTTAAGTGATTCTTTTCCCATGTGAAAGGGACCAGTAATGGAGCATATGAACTAGGATCCGTCATCTTGTGAAGCTTTTCGTGCACTCTGCGTATACAAATTAGCTCCTGATACGGACGCCACACATGCTCACTACTTCTGTCAAACTTGGCTATCATTTCTTCAATTGGAATTGATAGCTGCTCATTCTTCACGTTAGGCAATAAAGGATGATTTAAAATTTCGATATCACCCGCAGTTGCCATTACAGGACGAATTATGAAAATAAGATGTACGTCCCCTTGAAATTAGAAACTGAGAGAATTCTTCTCGATATCCTTGATTACGGGTTGTAGGGAAGCTGAGAATGTACTGTAATGTATACCATTTCGACAAAAACTATTAATTTCTAGTTAAATAATAGCCACTAGCTAGGCAACATGGAAAGCACAGCTTACACCATGATCGAAGAAAATACACGAAATAATAAGAATTCAAATAGAAGTTTAGATTAGTCTGATAAGGACGTGCTTAATTGATTACTATCTTGGCGGACGTGTTTGATTAATTTCATGTGCTAATACGTGATTTCACGGATGTATATAGCTGTTAACTCTTTGTTTAATACTTCCTATCTGTATCATGTTAGTTAGTAGGTTATGGCATATGTTCACTTATTGTCTTGGTCAGACTCATTTCTTATTTTCTTTTTTCGACGATAAGGAAGGTGCTGACACCCTTGTGGTTGCTTATAGTTAATTAATACCTAGTGGTCTATATACGATTGTTTTCGAATGTTAAGCTGGTTGTTCACAAAAATTAAAAAAATTAAAACGAGGACTATTTTGCGTTTCCTCCCCTACCAAGATCGCTAATTAGCATTTCCTCCCCAAAAAGATTGAAATTAGTGTTTCCTCCCATTGTCAGTTTTTCCCTCCACTGCTCGGTTAGCTGAGTCGGCGCCTGTGCACGCGTGGCATAGATTGTACACGTGTCGAAGAAAATTACTGAAAAACCCTCATTTGTTTCGGTAAATCTGAATTGATTTACAATCTTCTTCCCTGAAACTGAGACTCAGATATTCATCTGCATCTTCAATGGCAACAAAACATCACCAGCACCTCCTTTTAATTCAGAACACCCATTCATCGTAGCAACACAATCTCATCTCCACAAGCCTCATCTATTTCTCTGCTTCAAACAGATTCAACAAACCCTAACTATCCATCTGTAGTTGACCACCACCAACAATCAAACCCAGACACACTCTCTAAATTCATCTAATACAGCTCAAAATCAATAGATCCATCTTTTACCACCCTATATCATCATTTCATCGATTCACAAAATTCAATTTCTCGATTTTCAATTCAACGCAAACCCTAGACAAAACCATGAAACCCAGATACTCAAAGTAATTCCAGCACCAAACCCTTATTATTCTGCAACTTCATGTAACAATCCAATTAAAAGAAAATACTGGTTAATTGTGATTCCAGTATATGCAAAGCGATCGAACAAGGGTTTTAATTAATTAATTCGTTCAATAATTTAAATAGGTTAATTTGCTGCCATTAATGGTGATTAGAAATCAAGTATAGATTGAGGGAAATTTTTTCAGATTGATGTTGCTTCCGTAATTGAAGATGTTTGGTGAAGATTAAGAGTGGGTTGATCCGAATCCGAATCGGAAGATGGGTTTATAGAAAATAAGGAATTGGAAATGAGCTGAAGATGAGTTTTTGGTTGAAACTGAACACCAGCAGCTTGACATTGAGAAATTAGGGTTCTATGACGGGATTAAGAAATAGAATTGAGGGTCGTGTTAGAGAAGAACGATGGATTTAATGGGTTTGCTGAGGTATTGTTATACTGGTGAAGATACAATCATAGTTGAGAATATGGAGAAGAGTTTTTGTGTTGTTGATAGAGCTGCTGGTGAATGAAGGTGCTGAGAATTTTGATTGTGCTGCAGGGGTCTGATAAAAATTAGGTGAAGAATGAGAAGACTTTGAAGTGGTGATATGAATGGTGATAAACGAAGGAATTGGTGATGGATTCCAGGTTAGGGTTTGGAGCTGTGAAGAATTAACAGAGAAGGTGGTGTTTGCAGCTACGGATGGGTATATTGGTGATGATAATGAACTAGTTTTTAGTGCGGGTATTTTGGGAAGGTCACGAAACACGTGTACAATCTATGCCACGAGTGTATAGGCACTGACTCAGCTAACCGAGTAGTGGATGGAAAAACTAACGATGGGAGGAAACACTAATTTCAATCTTTTTGGGGAGGAAACGCTATTTAGCGATCTTCACAGGGGAGGAAACGCAAAATATCACTTAAAACAAAAATGATTTGTGAATCTTAATTGTAGTGCATTCAGTTCGGCCAATATTTGGGCCAACTGACCGCTGGCCACTTTTTTGTAAATTGGAGAGTAACGCAAATGTGCAATTTGACTCAAAGATTTGGTTGGTAGTTAATTTTTTTTTTTTCAAAGCTATCCCTCCCTTTTAGTCAAATTACTATAACTCTTCATGTATAATATTTTTTAAGAGGTATAATTGACAAACATACTAGAATATAACATATCTAAAAATCTGTGCATTGGAATTTTACAAATTTTATCTCTTTGAAAAGATTTTAAAGACATCTACACAGTGAGTACAAACAACAATATCAATTAGAGTTTTTACGGAAAAAAATGGAAGTGTTTATCTTTTTAGGCACAGTTTTTGAAAATTGAATACATAGCCGTTATGCAAACCACCATAAAGTATGCATAACTCATTATGCAACCATATTTTGGTTTATGCATCAATTTGGCCTATTTGTCTTCTGTTCTATCGGTCCTCCCTACCGTGGCAGCGGTGTTATAGCATATGTATAGGACTGGTTGTACCGTTGAGAGTATAATGTATGCAAAATCTTTTTCTTTTTCGATAGCCATTTCTTATAATCTTTATAGAATTATTAGTTATGTTGCTTTGTGTAAATAGTAGTACAGCAACGACAACAAACACCATAACTTGTGCTAGTTATGAGCTAATTATACTGTTACTATCAAGAAAAGTGAGGTTTTTCCTTAACTTGGTACCAGAAGCGAAGCTGAATTCTAAGATATTGTCTAGTTTTTTTATTCACTACCACAACCAAAACCATACGGTTGACAAGTTCAGGGATAACAAATATTATTTTTAGAGAAAGTATTTAAGCATTTATCTATGAATCCTTTAACACCGTCTATAAGTTTTAGTTTTGGATATTCGTAATTGTAGGATTGTGAACGTCATTATAACTGTTGGAATCTTGCAACAGTGAACAACAACATACGTATCAAGTAATATAAAAATACGTATATAATATTAACTCTATCACAAACAACTTGACGAGGAAACAGAGGTTTAACACGTTGTCCTTAACACATTAGTTTGCCGGTATACTAAAAAACGAGCAATGCTAAACTCCTTTAGCGAAGAAGTGTTCAAGGTAAGACTTCCTGAAATATAGCTTGTATCAGCACAATACAAGCTGCGTTATAAAAAATGGCTCAAGCCAGCACAATCAATCAAGATATGAAACAGAAATAAATCTAAGTACATCAAGTACACAAAAAACAGATGGATTTATAGTGGTTCGATCAAGATGATCTGCATCCACTTGCGAAGACAACAAAATGATTCCACTATGATGAAACAACATTACAATTTATTGAATTCATCCCCTCTCAAGAACCCTAAACCCTTTTTTGGTGCCTCATACTCTCTTCACATAAGTTTCTCTCTCTATTAAGAAGATAAATAAAAAGACCCTTTTCTTTATATTTAATCTAAAAGCTCCTGATGCCTTTTTGGTTACGTGAAACAAAGTCTCTCACCTGGGCTCTAAAGGAGTCAGGCCCATACAAGGCTAAAGCCTGTATCCAAGGCACTAAATTATACAACAAGTCTCCACCCTGACATGGATACCATCATCATTCATCATCATCGTGTTCGTTTATCCCTTCAAGGGATCTCAACACTTGTTCACACCAACCAAGTCCAAGCAATGCTTGAACTTGATAATTGGAACCGTCTTCGTCGACACGTTCGCAGGGTTATCCGCTGTAGGAACCTTTATCATCGCTATCTTCCCTTCTTTAACTGCATCCTTAATAAAATTATACCTGACATCGATGTGTTTCGTTCTCTCATGATACATCTGATTATTGTTCAAGTGAATCGCACTTTTTACTACTTCTGCGGCTGCCATGTACTCTGCCTCAGTTGTAGACAATGCAACCATGCTTTAAAAAGAGGCCTCCAACTGCTAGTACTACCACACAATGTAAAACTAAAACCTGTGCATGACATTATTCCATGAAGATTACCAGCATAATCATAATCTACATAACCATCAACATTTTTTGAATCACCACAGTGTTTGTCAAACACCAAACCAACATATTTACTTCCCCTTAGATACCTCAAAATCCACTTTACAGCTTTCCAATGAGCCTTCTTGGGACTTCCATGTATCTACTTATCACACTCACAGCTTGTGCGATATCCAGCCTTGTACAAACCATAGCATACATTATGCTATTAAGTGCAGTTGTATATTGAACTCGAGACATATAGTCTGCCTCATCTGCAGTTTGAGGTGATTTCCTTCTGGAGAGTCTAAAATGAGCTGCCAAAGGAGTACTTACTGGTTTTGCATCTTTCATACCAAACCGCTCCAACACCTTCTTAATGTAAGCCTTCTGATACAAGTATAGTTTTCCTTCTGCTCGGTTTCTATGAATCTCCATTCCCAATATCTTCTTTGATGCACCTAAGTCTTTCATATCAAACTCACAACTCAACTGCACCTTTGATAGACGCATTTATGTGTCTATTTTGTTCTCAATGTTCTGTATTGTTAGACTCGATTAAATACTTATTGTGTTATTTTATGTTTTTGTAGATGTTTTTGGAAAAATAAGCTCTTGCGGAAATTGGCTCGAAAAGTGGTGTTTTACACCCCGGGATAGAGACTAAAAACACCCCAGAAATGCACCGGAGGAACCCAGAAAAAGTGTTGGAAACACCCCAGAAAAATTACTAAAGGCACCCCAAGGGACATGTGTTATTCGGACTCCAGCAACGGATAAGGGGGCGACCACTGAATAAGGGGTGACCTTCTTCACAAATTCAAAAAAATATTTTGGCGGGAAAATATTTGCTCTTCACTGGCAGATTTTCTCGATTGAATTTGGACGTGATTTTGTGCGATTCAATCGTTGAAACTTTGTGGAAAGATGTAATATATCATAACAGAGCTGGTATGGGTGATTGTTTCGACTGAATTTGGCTGGATAATCACGTGGAAGAAATCAGGGCAACACAGGTTTGAAAATGATATTCACGGATTTTCAGCAAGTTTGATGTGTGCTGCTCGTGTTTGGATGACACTTAGTCATTGAAGATGCGTGTAGAAGTTAAATAAGGGAGTATCAGAAGCTGTTTACGCGTGCATAGAGAATCATTTCAGGGAAGAAAATATTCGGAAAATATTTTCTTTTATCACCGAGTAATGGAGGATCATGGAGAGTTAATGAGCGTGATTTCTTGTCGTTGTTGGGTATAAATAGGTTCCCTGGGTGTCCTAGAGGCGTGGTCGAGAGTTTGGGGTTGAGAGGAGAGCTCAGGAAGCAGAAATCACGAGTTGCAGAAACTCGGTTCCTGCTGCTGCTGCTGAAGAACGCGAAGAACATGAAGAACGGACGTCCAGGAACCGTCGTTCTTCAACAGTGACAACGACAGGTCAGCGTGGGTCATAGGTGTGGGTCTTAGAACCACATCGACAATAGCATTTCTCTTTTATCGTTCTTTTGTGACGCTTCCTGTGGGTCGCACGTTAGCTGTTTACACCATTTTCTCTTCTTCTCTTCATTGTAAACACCATTTGAGCAATAAATAAATATTTTGAGCGTGTTTTTATCATGATGAGCTAAACCCAACACTGGGACGACGGAGGAGGGTGAATTTCATACACGGGTAAATTTATTTTATTCTTTTTTTATGACTTCTGCATTAATTTAAAATTGAAATATGATTTGAATTAATTGGTTGTTATTTAATTTGATGATGTATGCTTAGCTTAGGTGTTTTGATACATTATTCTTAGGACTTACAATCGATGTTTTGAGAATCTATCTTGGCAAAATCAGAGTCCATGTTAATTTTATTGTGTTTTAAATTGTCAAAGAATATATGAATGAACCTTGTGTAGTGAATTCGGACAAATCCTTAGTCCCAGTACCTCTCGTTCATTGTTAATATTTTTTATATATAATTTTATTAAATATAAAATTCCATTTCCTTCACAAGTCTGAAACGAATCTTTTTACCACTATCACTACAACAACTTTTGGGAACACATCAACCTTCAGCCTTTGTATTTCTGACATGTATTTGCATGCAATCAACATATCATCAATTAAGATACAAGAGCAAATACACAAATGAACCACCTTGGAGTTTCTTGTGATATAAAAGAACTATCATACTCACTCCTATCGTATCCATTTGCTAACATAAACGTATTAAAACGTTAATACCACTTCCTTGTAGATTGCTTCAACCCATACAAAGATTTATTTAACAAAAATACATGGTATTCTTTTCCAAGAACTTCAAACCCTTTTGGTTGTTGTATATAAATACGCTCTTCCAAATCAGCATAAGAGTAAGCCACAAAATTGGGACCTAAAGATTTTTTCTTATTAACACCTAGTTTGGATTTAGAACGAATGCTATGAGTAGAAATAGGTACCTAAATATGTGGAGTAACGGAAAAGGATGGTTGAGAAGTATTTATCACTGTTGGGGTGGACTCAAGTGGTGATGTAAGAGATTTATTATGCTCTATACTTGCTAAAGAATAAGTCAGTTCTGTTGAAGTAGTAAAAATGACTGGAGATGTAGACAAAGAAGTAGATATGTCTTGAGTAATAAAAGCAGCTTAACCAGATGAAGATATAAGAAGAAAAAACACTTCATTGAAGGTAACATTAACAGAGGTAACCACTCTTTTGGATACAAGATCGTAACATTTATAGCCTTTATGAAAAGGGATGTAACCAAGAAAAACACAAGAAACAGATTTGAGAATGAGCTTATCTTTCCTGCAATGAGCAAGATGTGGAAAACATAAGCCGTCAAATACTTTGAGAAACTTGTAATCTGGATTCTTTTCAAAGAATTTAAAAGGGACACTTGTATTGCAATAATTTTGTAGGAATTCTGTTAATAAGATAAGTTGCAGTAAAAAATGAATCAAACCAGAACCTTTTTTTTAGAGATGCATTGAAAGTGAGTGTATTTCGCATTGTTGTTATTTGTCTTATCTTTCTTTCAGCAGATCCATTTTGTTGATAACGATTAGGACAAGATATTCTTAAAGATATACCCTTAGTTGTCAACAATTATCTAAATGGACCCTTAACTAACTTACAAGCACCATCACATTGAAATTACTTTATTCTGAAGGTCAATAAATTTTCCAGATTTGAACAACATAAAACAGTTGTGATTATCAGATCTATACTTCATTAGAAAAATCCATTTAAGCTTGCTAAAATCATCAACAAAGAGAATGAAGTATTTGAATCCTATATAAAACAAACTAGGTGCAAGACCCAAAATTTCATACTGCACAAGAGCCAATGGCTGACTAGATTGAGTAGGAGATACCAAAAAAAGGTAAAGGGTGACTCTTTCCAAGTTGACAACAAGTACAAACTGACTCAAAATCTTTATTTGATAGCTGAATGGCACATGCAGTATGGAGCTATATCACAACTTTAGAACTTGGATGGCCAAGTCTTTGATTACATAAAGATGAAAAAGCAAGTAAAGAAGTAAAGAAGTAAAAGAAGCAATAATTGAGGAAGATATCACTAAAGTACTAAGAGCAGCATTCCTTTTGAGTGTAGAGGACTGGAGTGGATATAAATTCTGATGCATAGGTCCTCTAGGAAGCAATTTTGTATTGGGAAGAGACATCACCAACTATAACTTTCTAATCACCAGCAAACTCCTCAGTGTCAGTCATGATTGTTATATTATATTGGTTATATGACTAGTGACTCCACAGTCAGGTATCCCGATTGGTCCTTGATCATTGCAACTCCAATGACCAGTTGATACCGTTGAAGAAGACTCACCAGGTCCATATTGGTTTTCCTTTTATTCAGCATGAATCCATGGATTGAAAGCAGGAGAAAAAATCTCAAGACCAGCAAAAGCTTTTTGCAATGGTGGATTGATCTTTCTTGATGCAACATACCTAAATTTACACCTATTTGCAAAATGACCTTAATTTCTTGTTGCAAAACTGACATGAAATTGCACTATAATCAACAACTAGATTAAGATTAAACTCTTTTTTCTTGAAGATAAATCCAGGAAGAGCAGTAGAGACATTTGATGAAGTTGAAGGAGAAGGTTTTTGCGAGTAAGAAGGATTGGATGATTGTGGTTTCTTGAAATTTTTATTATAGTTACGTACAAAGAAGACTGAATTACTTAGATCTACAATAAGATGAGAATAAGATTCATATTCTTTTTCTTTAAGCCATTGCTCATGGTTAATAAGTATGGATCTTAACTCAACAAAAGACAGAGAAAGTTCACGATTTTGAGTTGTAATAACAAAGTGAGAGTATTCACTTCCAAAACCAGACAAAGTGTACATAACAAGGTCATCCTCTTGAACAGGTTCACCAATCTCAACCAAAGAATCAGATATATATTTGATCTGATGAAGGAAATCTAATATGGAAGAATTACCTCTTCTAATTTGAGTGTAATTGACATCCGAGATGAGATTTTCGAGAAAACAATTGTTGAGTAAATATCTTTGAGAGATGAGACTGAAAACGCGGGGGTACCAAAATACACCACCAAATTTTTCTTAGGCAACCTGTTTGGACAAACTCAAATATAATTCCAACTGAACTATAAGCTTGAGCATTTTCATTAAACACTTAAGAATTAACTCGAAACACAATCATGTGATCAAATATGTCTATGGTGTTTTCAGAGATATTCAAATGCTAATTATCTCGAAGAAATAATTTTATGTGCATATGAATTTAATCGACATGGTAATTAGGCATACAAGGTGCAAATACTTAACCTTTTAATGAACAATTATGTCATGGTACGTGTACCGGTAAGTAAACCTTAAGACATAACAGAGTTCCAGAGTTCACAGAACTTTTTCGGTATTAGTACTGGTATGGATACCATTTAAACATAACGAGTTCTAGAGTCCACATAATTTTTATGGTATACATACTGGTTTGGATACCATTTAAACACTACCACGTTCAGGAGTCCAAAAACCTTTTCTGGTACATGTACCGGTATGGATACCAAACTGGTTCCGTAACCAACAGTTCTTTTGTAGTACGCGTATTGGTTTGCGTATCGATCCGGATTCATGGGTTCACTGATGAGTGCCAAATATTGTATATATTTATCCCTTTTTGTTGGCATTTAACTCATCTTTTATGCATTAATTCTACATTTTATCCCATATTCTGTATTTTCATTGTTTTCAAGAATAAATATTTTTATTAATTAATTTTGCATTTTTAGGTAATAAATAAAGTCTGGATGACTTGCGGAGCAAAAGAGCAGAAAAGTAGTGAAAAGCCGGGAGAAATCACGCAAGGAAGCCGCGAAGAATGGTGCGCACAACCTCATTTTCTACACACAAAAGCGCCTCCGTTCTCAGCCATCAGATCAGTTCTCAGAAGCATCCGACGGTCGCTCCTTCATAGAGCATCAAAATCTGAAGTCTCTGCCGAGCACCACAGCGCTGAAATTCCAAGCCTTCAGATTAGATGGTAGCTGAATCCAACGGTTGCTCCCTTGCTGTTCATCAAAGTTTGATATCCCCGCCTTACACTACAGCACCTAACCTAATCTAGCACCGTTCGTTTCGTTGTATCCCCTCATCCGACGGTCGCTCCCCGCTTGCCTCCGCATCACCGTCCGATCTACCTACCAGCTCCACATCCCACGGCTCATCCTCGCTGTTCATCCAATTTGATGAAGCCGCCTAACACCCTAGCAACCAAACCCTATACCAGCTACCCAAACGCACCCTTCTCCCAAACCATCGACTTCACCTCCCCCATTCCTCTCTGCAACTTCACCACCTTCTTCAACAGAACCGTACCACCACCTTCTTCACCTCCACTGCCACCACCACACCTCCACCATCATCACCCTATCGAACAACAACCAAAACCCATCTCCCCCCTAACCCTCTAGTTCCCTATTTTCTCACTTTTTCACGCTTCTTTGCCTGAATCCCTAGGCGTGAAAAACTGATGAATTAGGTAACCTAGAGTTGCAATTGGCGCATGAGAAGAGGTCAGGGAGCAATTACAAAGCATGGGTCGACGATTTCAAGGATCAATTTCAAAAAATTAGGTAACCCTAATTCAACTGATTTTTGGGGAAGAACCCTAATTTTGTAGTTTTGGGAAATTGGGTCTGTGGGTATAAATATGTATTGTTGGGTTGTGTTAAAGATATGCTGGACTAGCCAGTGTCCAGAACTTTCAAGTTCTGTTAAATTTTCAAGCTCAGTTCAATTTCAGTTTTGTTCATTGTTAGTGTTTACCCTGTTAATGTGTTCATTGTTAATATTCTGTTAATGTGTTCATTGTTAGTGTTTACCCTGTTAATGTGTTCATTGTTAATTTCTGTTAATGTATTCATTGTTAGTGTTTACCCTGTTAATGTGCCTGTTTTGATGCATTGTGTTGATAAGTTCCTTTGATTGCTTTTTCCTTTGTTAATGTTCCTGTTAGTTTGATGGAATGCTAAGCTAGTTACCTTTGAAGCATTAAATTGATTGTGCAATGGAAGAAATCAGTGCTCATAGCAAGCTGATTATCTTGCCATTCCTTTTGTATGCTTAGGATGCAATGTGCTGATTGTGCAATGGAAGAAATCAGTGCTCATAGCAAGCTGATTATCTTGCCATTCAATTTTTGTTTGCCTGTATTCTTTCCTTAGCCTTGCTCTTTTAGTTTCACTATCATCCTTGCCCTTGGCCTTAGGCCTTGGTTCACTTGCTTTGTTCTTTGTTTCTGCCATTGTTTTACTTTCACTTCCATGTTCATTTTGTCTGCTGTTTTCTTCCTTGCTGGTGCTATTGCTGCTACTTCTTTTCTTGTTACTTCCCTTGGCTTGCTGCAACTCTGTTGCTTCTCTTATTCCACTGCCCTGCAGCTGCTGTGCAGCACTTGTGCTGCTGTTGCATTGTCTTCCCTTCTGCTGCTGCTGTTGCTGTTGTCTGCTGCAGCTCCACTGCTGCTTTCCTCTGCATTGCTTCATTGCCTCCCTGTCACTGTCAATCCCAGGTCCTCATACAAGCCAACTGAGCCCAAAGCTCACTTCAAAAGCTGAGCCCAATTCACTTCAGTGAAGCCCAAAGGCCTAGTTAAACCAAGCCCAGTTTCTAAGACCAAAAGTCCATTGTAAATTGTTGAAAGACCACAGGCCCAGCTCAAACAAAAGCCCAATTCAGTCAACTGTGGGCTTAATCAAAAGCCTAAGTTTAAGGCCAAAGCCCATTTACACTTCAAAGACCAACTGAGCCCAAGCTCAGTTCATTTTATTGTTATCAAACCCATTAGTACTCAAATCCCAATTTAAGCCAAAAGGCTTCATAGCCCAATAGCAATTTAGGAACCCAATTAGCTAGAAAACTCCAAACACACCCGATCTCTGTGGATCGACCCGTATTTGCACGAGCTACAACTGACGACCGTGCACTTGCGGTATTACTGTAGGCCCCCGTTTTTATTGCGCTTAATTTTATAACATATCTCCGGGCCCATCAAGTTTTTGGCCGGGGATAATTTTTAGGACCTTTTTAAAAGCCTAGCATTCACAAACTTTTAACGATGTGCATACTAATTTGCGTACCAAAAATCTGTTTGTCGACATATAGCTTCTCCGTCACGTGTACTGAGTACATGTATCACAGCTTCAGACTTATAACAGTTTTCCCAGTTTGTAAGACTAATATGTACACTGTCTTACATCTGAATCTACAGTAGTTCTATATTTCTCTCCAAATCGATTCAAAACATTCACGAATAACATCAGTGACACATATCACTGTTCTAGGCTATTTTTGAATGATAATTCTTGAACCATAATTTTGATTGTAAACAATAAATTGTCCTTAACCAAAATTCATGAACAAATATTCATTAAGCTTAGTCATGTTTCGAGGACTAATTATAAGATGAATCTTGACTCGAAATTCTTGATATGATTACAATTGTCTAATTAGTTATGCGATCGTCTCATAAATAGAAAGATGAATATAACTTGAGAAATAGGTGGTTCAGTCTTCACTTACCTTTTGCTTAAGAAGTTCTCCAAAAGCTTCGGTTGATCTTCGCCTTCAAACGGTAGAACACAATGATGATTGCGGTGATGTCCATTTCTCAACTACACTATACTACTATCCTAATCCTAGACTTAACTAATTGTAGACTAGAAATCAAGATATAGTTTTGACAACGAAATTTGACAACAAGCTTGAGATAGCAACAGTTGTGAGTTCGACCAAGCAATGCTCTAATAGAGTCCACTTGTCTCTAGTAGTAGATTTCCCCAATAGTTTCGTAGAAAGAGAAGGTGAAACAGTGGCATTAATGTAGGAACGAACAAAATGATTTAAAGATCGCCATTCAAGATACACCGGATTTGCCAGAGGCACATTGCTTTGAAAAAAAGAACTGAGATTGAGGTTCAACTGAACCATCAACAAAACCATACAAATTTGTGATGATCAAAACATAAGACATTTGATCTTTCTAGACCAGAAAGTTAGATTCATCTAGATTAACATAAACAAAACTAGAAATATTCAGTAAAGAAAGAGGATTAAACCAAAAAACATAATTAGTGTTGTAAGGTTATAGTTGTGTTAATTGTGGAAAAATAAAAGGAAATGATTGAGGTTGAAGTGTTGGTTGTTGAACAATGTGGACGAATTTGTGGTTGCAGTTGTTGAGATTGAAAGTGCTATGATTGTTGTTGATCATATTGTTTTGGTGAAGAAGTTTGTGGATCTCATTGAATCGGTTGTTGATCATATTATGGATTTTTCTGCAGAAACTGGAGGGGAGAGTTCTTATATGCAGAGTCTGGAGGATTGGGTCTAGATACAAATTTTATAGCAGAAATCTTTGCTATCTTAAGTTCAGGTGAGCGGGCAGTTAGCAACAACTTTCTCAAAGTCTTTTTCCAAACTGATTCTCAAGCTGCAATGAAAGCATTTCAAAATGGGGAAGTTCCTTGGTGGAGTATGACAAGATGAAACAAGATTAAAAATTCTTTACAAGAATGGTACTTCCACATGGTTAAAGAGAGATAAATTTTTTCAGCAGATTCAATGGCGAAAAGAGGATCTAATCTAACAAAAGGTGAAAGAATAAAGTATAATTCAAAACCAGAATTCATTAGTTCAATGGAAATCCCTGATAAACCATACTATAGAACTGGTTAAGGTTGTTGGGCTTTTATTTAGTTTCAGCTTTTCCAAACAAAAGAATGATTTTTTAAGGGCCATGGTTTTTTTGAGGGAACCATGGTTTTATTAGGCCACCTTCCCTATAGTGATAAGGGGTGTCCTAAAACGTTAAAGTGACTAACCTACCCTTAACCTAATTTAATTTAAAACCAACCTAATAACCACCTATATATATAACCACCATCTCTTCCCACCACCACCTCCCACCACCGTCGATTACCACCACCACCACCTCCGATTATCACCACCACCAACCATTGATTACCACCACCACCGCCCACCACCGCCGATTACCACCACCACCACCTCTGATTATCACCACCACCAACCACCGATTACCGCCACCACCTCCTCCCACCACCACCGCCACCGCCACCGCCTATTTAATAAATGTAACAACATCAATGCAATCACAATTAAGTTTGGTTACATAATAATTTTATCGAGTATAAAAGACGCCAGCCGTAACCTGATTCTGCCATGAGACCACTCCGGAGGTATTTTCCAACAAACCCTTCACTTTAATTTGATTTTGATTGCTTCAATCGAATAAAAATCATCTAAATAGGGTTTTAATAGGAGTTACAGAGCCATGTTCGGTTAGGCCGATTTTCCAAAAAAACCTAGTTTACTAACCGAACTTCTTGAAAATGAAGAACGCGAAGAACGGTTCGGTTCTATTGGATTTAAAACTAAGTCACCAAACTCTCAGTTCGGTTGTTTCGCAAAAAAATTTAAAACTACAAAGTAACCGAACTCCACCCTTAGAACCGAAAAAAAAAACAAATCCAGTCTAACCGAACTATGTTGTTGTGGCCACTACGTTGAGTTCCAAAATAAACGAACTTAGCCAATAGAGTTCGGTTTGTTCGCAAAAACTTTTAAAACTACAAAGTAACCGAACTTAGCCAATAGACGCTGGAACTTCACATTTTTTTGTTTGTTAAGTTCGGTAACTTCACAATTTTATCGCAGAAACCGAACTCAGAGTTCGGTTGGTTAGCTGTTAGTTTCAAGTTTGCGAAAGAACCGAACTTTGTAAACTTATATACTCTTATATTACGTAAAGTTCGGTTAGATCAAAAGTGCATGCAGTTTGCGAACCAACCGAACTTTGTACACCAAAGTTCGGTTAGTTGAGAACCAACCGAACATAACGCTGTAACTCCTATAAATTCTATTATTTGAGAGTTCGGTATCCCGCGTGTTTGGAACAAGTAACCGAACTACACTTTCAGATGAGTTCGGTTACTTGTTCATCTCACGGGGCAACCGAACTACAACTTCAGATGAGTTCGGTTACTTATTCTTCATATAAAGTAACTGAACTGTTCAAAATCCAGTTCAAATCCGAATCATTTTGAAGATTAACAAATATTCTAGGAGAGGACGGAGATGAAGAATCGGATGAGTTTTCATCATTTGAATACTCAAACTTAGCGAATTGGAAAAAAATATTATTTTCCATGTTTTTCTCCTTCATCTTCTCTAACTCTACTCTCTCAATAATTCTATTCAACTAATAATAAATCCATCTTTTAATTTAATCTCACTAATTGTTTTTAACTAAATCATTCACTAATCATAACCTAAAATTAATTAAGAGGGTAGATTAGGTATTAAACAAATAACTTTATATGGGGTGACCTAAAATTACTTCTAATGCCTTTACCCAAAATAAAACCATGGTCCCCCAAAAAACCCATGATCCCCAAAAAATCGTTCAAACAAAAGTCCAAAATGGGCTTGTTTCTGTAAGGCTCATATATGGGCTTGATTTTGTAACATTCTGTTATTATTTTGGTTTGAATAAAATTTGAACGGTTTTTTGGGGACCATGGTTATTTTGGGGGGACCATGGTTTTGGGTAAAGACATTAGAAATAAATCTAGGTCACCCCTTATCTAGATATTTATATTAATACCTAAATTACCCTCTTGATTAATTTTTTGGTAATGATTAGTTAGTGTTAATAATACTTAGTGTAGTCATTAGTAAAATGATTAAGTTAAAGATAATTAATGAGATTAAAAAATCAGATGGCTTTTTTTTAAGAAGAAGCAGAATTATTGAGAGAGTAAAGTTGGAGAAGATGAAGAAGGAAAACATGAAAAACAAAGGATTTTACCAACCACAACCGAAGGAAGAGTATTTGGGTACCCAGGTATGTTTCAAACTTCGATAATGTTGGTTGAATTGCTCCAAATTTTCAAAAAATTGTAAATTTTTAGGGTAGATTTGGGCTTGTTCGGTTACTTTATGTGAAGAACAGGTTACCGAACTCATCTGAAAGTGTAGTTCGGTTACCTTTTCCATATATGCAGGTTACCGAACTCGTTCTTTAATGGAGGTTTGTAGTTGTTCGGTTACCTTTTCCATACACGCAGGTTACCAAATTTTGTTTATAGGACTTACAGAGTAATGTTCGGTTGGTTCGCAAACTTTAACCCAACAACATATCTAACCGAACTCCACATGTATGCAATTAGTGAAGAGTTCGGTTTGTCAAGATTTTTTGTGAACAAACTGAACATAGTGGAACAAGTTCGGTTAAATTGAAACTCAACATATTAGGCAAAATAACACAGTTCGGTTACATTGGAAAAAAAAAATTCTTTTTGGAATATAAGTAGAGTTCGGTTACTAGATAGTTTTAGAAATTTTTGTGAACCAACCGAACAAGGTAGGTAAAGTTCGGTTATATCATAACTCAACGTAGTAGGAAAAATAACACAGTTCGGTTACATTTTTTTTTGTATTATGGGTACAGTTCGGTTACTAACTAGTTTTAGAATTTTTTGCGAACCAACCAAACTCGGAGTTCGGTTATGAAAAATTAAATTCGTGATAACCGAAGTGTTCTTCGTGTTCTTGGTTTCAGAATGTTCGGTTACAAAACTAGTTTTTTTAAAACTATTCCTAACCGAACATGCCACTTTAACATCCATTTAAACCATATTTTGATGATTTCTACTCAATTTTCCTATCCAAAAACGAATTAAAAAGATTGATGGGTTTTTCAATCGAACGAGGAACGTCAAGGAAAGAGAGAAGAAGAAGAGAATAAATTTTTTTTCAAAACTAAAAATTTTCGATTGCTCTTTTGATTTTGATTTTGGTTAATAAATTCATTTAAATTAGATGTAGGAGTATATGATTAGATTTATATAGTTATTAAGTTAGTTTTAATTTAAATTAAAGTAAAGGGTAAATGGGTATTTACCTAACTTTGGGACACTCCTTATAAGTATAGGGAGGTTGGCCTAATAAGACCATGGTCCCCAAGAAAACCATGGTCCCTAATAAGTCGTTCTAAAATTTTATTACCAAGCAAAAAAAAATGTTGTAATGGTGATGATTGTGGATGCTGTGGTGGTTGTGGCGGTGGTATTAATAGTGGAAAATTTTGATTGTTGATGCTGAGATTTTCGTTGTTTCTTGAATTTGTGTTGTTGATGTTGTTGTGATTTGCAGCGGAATTCATTGAATTTTGAGTTGTTCTTGACATGATAGATCAAGAAAGGTTGTAGACATGATCAAGAAAAGTTGCGGATGTTTAATGGCGGAAGTTGAAAATTCCCCTTGTGGTATCTGATACCATGTGGAAACTGTATTTGGTTGTATTAGGTTTCATTAAGAAATTAAAGGACTCTATTTAAATGCCTATTAAGCAAAAGAAGATAAGAAGAGATGATGACACAGACTGATAGATTGTCTGACAATGACAGTTTCAGTTACACTGAGACAGCCCGGCAAGGCAGTGATCGTTAGACACAGCAGACTAACCACATGTGTGGCCTTGCTAAACACACACAGAAGGTTACTACAAACAGCCATAATAGCACAAGTGCTAACAGACCAGTTTGTCCACAAATTATCAAACATGGTTGTGGTCAAATATCATACCCCCGAATTGGTAGATCATCGCTAAAGACGTTATCTTGTGAGGTTGGTTTCCGGCAGATCCTAGCTAGTGTTTGCCAATTGGGAAGTTTTTCTTTTAGGTATCTCAATTTCTTGCCCGGAGCACCACTAGAGAAAGGTAAAAAGAGAAAGAAATCGTCTCTAGGAATCAACACTTATTACATTAAGAAAAAACACTTGGTCAACATCATGCTCAAAAGAAATTACATTAAGACAAACCAGTAGTAATCATGCAAAACGAAAATCAGAAGAAACTATATGTAGATCGATCGATATTAATAGTAACAATCGTAAAGTTTGATGTCCATTTGGAGACGAAAATACGCAAATCCTTCGACGGCATCTGTTTTCAAAGTTGCAATCCCTCTTGCCATAAGAAAATCACCAGTGCCACCGACAACAGAAATATCTCTCGTCTCTTGATCCATCAAATCCGCACCCATAAGCTCCAAAGTTCCCTTATAATCGGTAGAATTGAATACTATCGAAAATGCAAACCAAGCATTGTATCTAGTTTTCATGTTATAGAAGTAAAAACCTTGAGCTCTAGCCGCTGGGCTAGACGATATATGTCGATCCAGGGTTAACGGATTATCAAACACTACGACTAAACCAAACTGAAAATTGCTTATACCCGTAGCATTAGTTACTGCAGTTGATGTTGCATTAGCTGCATTCGTACCATTAAAAATGGTCTCGTGGAGGTATAGTGTAAATGTTTGGCATGGTAATTTCTTTCTTAAGAGTCTGTTACCTTGAGCAAAAGCAGACTGAATGAGAAGAACAAAGAAGATAGTTGCGCATGCGTTTACGATGAATGACTTAGACATTCTGTATTGCAAGTATTACTGAGTGTTTTACAATGATAAAATTTTATGTTATACATGAACGACACAGAATTCCTCGACCTATTTATAGTGTTGACAACTGTTTGCGATGATCTTAAATGTGAAGTGTATGCAGTTTTGGTTGAGATGCCTCAAGAAATTGATTCGATAAATTTTAGATCCTTCTGACTACTATTAACTTGTCTTGTCTTTATTGATTGAAAGATCCTACTATCGCCCGTCTTTGGATTTTAGAAAATAAAAGACAAAAGTTTGTAGGTAATTAACGAAAATAGTTTATATTAATTATTAGAATTGCAGGCGAACACATTAAGTAATATTTTGTAATGTAATCACATACCATCACAATGTTGATTGATGGATAAGGAAGTACCTAATTGATTTAGACCGTCTGATAGGCCAAATCAAAATTTATTATGCATTTTAGTATCATTTCTGGGTCATGGTTTGGATGTTATGGTTTACCCGCGCGCTGGGGTATTATGTCCTTGAAAAATAGAATTTGATATGAAAATTTAGAATTTGGAAATTTTCTCTGGCCGGCCGGCAAATCTGTACTTGGAATGCCATCAGTTCCAGCCTAACATGAACTCGCTTCTATAGATTCCGTTTCATCTTGATTTTTTTCATGGAATTTCTTAATTTGTGTTTTGCGCTAGCTTTGGGCTTTGATCAGAACCATTGTACAATGAATTTTTGGTTACACTGGTTAATGGAAATCAAGCATTTTAAGCTATTCACGTTACTAATAATAACTGGAGTTGTGAACATTGATATTTTTAACGTTTTGTGTTATCTTGTGCATCGATGAGGGATAATCATTGACATGATTTGTGTTATCTTGTGCATTGATAAGAGGCAATTATTAACATGAGAAATAGTAAACAATAAAAAAAAGAATAATATAAAAGACATCTACGATTTGGAAATATGGAGTTGTTTTTGATTGATTTTTTTCTAAACGTAGATATCAACAAATAATGAGATAATCAACAACTGAAATTTGATAATATAAAAACCTAACTCATAAATCTTACCCTGATCACTAGTTACTAACTGCTAACACAGTTACTCTGTGGAATTAGGCGGAAGAAAAAAAAATGAAAAACTTAGATAGATACTATAAATTATTATAATGAAATTAGTAAAGTATTGGTTAGTATTATATTAAATGGAATATAAGAAAATAAAATACAATAGTTATTCAGACCGAAAAACCCACCAATAGGGAGGGCTGGAACGTGAACTCTAGTTTAGAAGGTGCACAAATTTCTGACGGTATTACCAATCTTTGTAGAATAGAAAAAATATAGATTCTATAAATTTCTATAGTTTTTCTTATTTTATCTTTTATCCATTCACATGATAAAAAATATTAATTTACTTTTTATGATATCATACATAATAAATAAGAATATATGTGAAAAAATTATCATTAAAATTGGAACTCTGTCTATCTAATGAGACCACAAAATTTACAAGCCTTTATAATAAGGACCGAGTGGGTATAAAAATAAGATATCATGGATTTTTCAAGAAAAATAATTAATAATTGTCATCAATTATGCGATAAATGGATATCCAGAATAAGTGGTTTGCATGTGGATCTACGGTGTGTTTGAGTTGTCTACAGATCTAAGAAGTTGGTATCGAAAATTGATGAGATATTCAAAGACTCCTAGACCGACTTCGCAAGAAAACCCCAAAATTTGTGCCCAGATCCCTGTTCAACGATGTGGCGTCACCTCCTTTCCCCTTGAGAAAACGAGGGTCCATTATCATTGAATTATATCCGGTCAAGATGGGGTGATGCCACAACGATGTTTGAGAATTATGTCTTATCTTTTACTGTGCTTTCTCATCAAGCGCTTCCAACATCATAAAAGTCTTTCTCATGTCAAGATTTTGGGCAAGTTTGACTATTGCTACACTATAATCTTCCATCTTTAACTGACTTGCTCTTGAGCGTTTGATGCTATTGATGTATACCAGGCACTCTCTTAGAGATAAGCATTCATTTCAACTATTTCTAATTGTTTCCTAGCCTATCGCTCAACTTTATTTTCTTATTTTTGTTTTATGTAGAACAAAAACTGCTCCTTAGCTAGCTCCACAATGTCATCAAGTTTCACATAACCATCTTTGGATGATTCAGCTTTCTTCCTCTTTCCTGAGCTGTTTTATGTGTCAGCAGTGCTTTGTGTGCCAGAATTGGTATTACTAGAGTCCCCATCCTGAGTGCAAACTCCACAGCTCTGTTAATTACTATAGTCTCCCTCAACACAACCATCACATGTCTCACTTTCATCTCCTACATCGGCATTATATTTCTCTGTTTCTAGGTGTGGATGTAGATTTCCAGTATCCACATGAACATATGAGTTACCTCCAAAGGCCAACACTCCTTCAAAAAAATGAAATAATTCCTTTGCATGCTTCAGCGCCGTATTCTTGAATTGTGCCGCATTTGGTGTGTTCTGTTCATAGAGATGAGACCAGTACAACAACCATATCAGTATATTCAATGCACATTGAAAGCTAAATCAGTATATTTTATGTATATGTGAACAGAAGAGAAGCTCAGCGAGGCCAATATACTACTGAAAATATCTTGGTCGAAGTTATATTTTGCACACAAAATTGTACACATATTAGTCATGAACCACAACTATAACTAACAAGCACAGAGTGCAAATTCCCATCCATTGTTCAATGATATAGTAACTAACACTTACAACTAATCTAGTGTAGCCCTCTTATTGTTAGCACCAGAAAAGTTTAGAATACAAACAATAAAATAAATAATACCTATCAAATATTTTTTTTTTACCTTAAGTACTTCTTTGCATTTTGATTCAGGCTAGTCTAATCCTCCGGTTGAGTCGTTGTAAACATGACCACAAGCCGAAGCTTGCAAGAATCATAGTACACTATCGGGTCCATTTGAATTACTAGAGCAGCACCAGCTCCAAATAATTTCATCCCTTTTAACATGGCACGTCATTCTAATGAATCTTGCTTTTGTTCTGTCCTGTTATTTGTAGTAGGGTTCATCTTCTTGTTCACCGTAGGAGAGTCACTGGAATTCTTTGGAAAATTTGGGGCTAGACATCGCTTTACATGATACTTATTATGTCGTTGCACATTTCCATTATGAAATGTGATCTTTTTTTTTTTGAATGTTTAAAATTGTACTAAAAGTATGCTCTATGGTAATTTATGGGAGATTTTTCTTTTTTTATGCAGGTAATAGGTAATGGGAGATTCAAGGGTGTGCTTATCATTCTGCAGATGGATCTACTACCGGCCAGAAGTCTTCGTTATTGGGGTATTGTCTGGTGGACAAAGCAAACAAATGGGTTAAGCCTGCCATTCCTGTTGTTTGAAAAAAAAAATCCAAGGGAGTCACACTGCATATTTCTTCTTCAGGGAGTCCCAGTGGTTATTTTAAAGCTTTTTGATCTATATCATATGGTAAAGTTCCCTTGAACTCAATGTTCAAATCTTCGTTAATTCGTTTCCAAGAGATCTGTTTAAGAGGCGCTCTAGCAAACCCTTCCTTCCCAATCCAAAGGGATTCGGGAAGCATCAGAATGCGGACGCGGTTTATAAGCTAGATGCGAAAAAACTGTCTCCTGTTTCCCTGTGCTTTCATGATAATAAATAAGCGGTTTTATTCAGAAAAATAAAATAAAATAAGCGGTATTAAGTAAGTACGAATCTCATGCCTTGTTATGCACAAAAAATAATTAAATTAGGCTTCTTTTAAACGTAGCCTATGCTAAAAGTTTAAGTTAAAACGAAAAATTTAAGTTACCAAACAAGTTTTAATTTTTTTACCAACAATCCTATCTTTTCAGCAGTATCAAATTATAAACTCTTAACTTCTTTTTCTTTTTATCCAAACTAAGTTATACTTTAGTTTATTTATATTTGTTCTCTCACTATTCTTACAACTTGCCCTGTCATAAACCTTATTTTTTACTTTTTCACAAAAACAAACTAGACCTAAATCACTTCTTCTTTAAAATGATGTTAATTTTCCTAAATCATGATTACGATATTATCGATTGAGGTTATATATTCTAATTATTTCTTTAAAATTTCTCCACATCAACTTCAATCGAAATTCGAAATGAAATCTACAGTAAAACTTCTGTAAAATAATAGGTTTAGGACCACCCTAATCCCATTATTTTACAGAGATATCACATAATCAATAATTTAAAATTTTATTATTTTATAGATATATATCAATAATATATTAATTTAAAGAATAATTCCTATATTTTAAAAAAAAATTACCATTGTGGTTTGACACAAAATACCTAGGATGTGTAACCATGGACTAATTTGGTAGAAATTTCTACACAATGAAACATTGGAAATTGTTGAAACATTAATATTAACTACATATAATCTATAATACAAAACAAAATAGGTTTTTGAGCTTTGGAGGGACGGATAATATTTTGAAAGACAAACAAGTGATCCGACCATCTCAGTCTCATCCCAGCAAAACACTGTTAGAGCATAGCTCGGTCAACCTCGCATGTGTTGCTATCTCAAACATGTTTGTCAATATTAGTGATCAAAACTATAAAATCTTGATTTCTAGCCTACATAGCTAAGTCTCGGACTAGGATAGAAAAGTGTAGTTTAGCTCAAGGACTTCATGGCGATTCATCATACAACGACGAAGATCTATACAAGGAACCGTGGAACTTCATCAACAAAAAGGTATGTGGAGACTTGAACTTATCTATCATTCAAAAGTCTATCTCTTCTATCTCCTACTTCTTATGAGACAAAAGTCGTATGCTATATAGACTAGATCATACACATTTGACATTTCGAGCTGAGCATTCATTGCTTATCTTTTATCTCGAAATCGTGTGTTGGTAAAGCGTTTCGCTTTGATCAAGTTTATTTTCACCTAGTGACGAAAGTCATGAAAAGTTTCAATCACTTTGAGAATTGCTCTGACGTGAATCGGTCTGTGAATAACAGCTATCACTAGTGGAAAACAGCCGATTTAAGATAGTCAGATAGTGTCGTTATAACGAGTTAAACGGCACTTTCGGACTGCTGCTGAAAGTGTTGCAGATTCAGTGTCTTTTTCTAGAACGACACTATCTGGTTGCCCTTTAATTACGATGCTTTCAGAGCGCCGCCATGCACGACACCTTGATTACGTCGTTGATTTGATTTATTTTAATATTAAAAAATAAGTCAGATCTGATTGGATGACTCCAATTATTCTGACTGGGCTGAAATAGTTCTGATTCAAATTCAAATTGTATTAAAATGAAACTCAAATTGCACTGAAATTCAAATGACAATTCAAATTCAAATAAAATTACTAAAATTCTCAAATTCAAGTGAAATTCAAATGACAATTAATACTAAAATTCAAATTCAAATTCCAAATAAAACCTGAATCATCTAATACCAAATGACAGCTCCGTTACATTGAACTGTGCTCATAAATTTAGTCCAAAACCATAAAAAAAAAGGATTCAACTCCCTATAATTAAAGTTTCTTAAAGAGAAGTGATACAACAAGTCCTAAAAATTTCAACCACAAGTTCAATCATTAGGACCTTGGCACCAGCTTGCTTGAGAGAAGATCCTGTAGAAGCACAACCCTTTCCGACATTTCCTTATCCAGCAGCAACAACGATCTCACCATCAACCATGACATCAGCAACCCTCATGAGACCATCGGGAAGAGAGTGACGGCATCCATGAAGGTATCGAACTACATCCAGAAGAAGAGTAAAAAGCCAAGTTCAGTTTCCAAACAAATAAACCATATATAGGCAATGAAAACCGTAGGCATGATAAGTATGATAAGTACTCGTAAAGAAGCTGCCTGTTACAGGGCAAATGGTAACAATTAGTAAAACTGTATATTTGAAGTGAAGTGTATATTTTACTCAAGAATTTTTGCCAAGTTCAGTTTCCAAACAAAATTTTACTAGAGTTTTTACCTTTCTAGTTAGCATCTCCTACAACACAATTGTGAAACTGAAAATGTTCGCCTTGTGATCCTAAGGATTTGCTCTACGACCTACATGTTGTGGTTGCGACGTAACCTCAGTTATCAAAATTTTTAATGCCTATCTGCTAGGGTCTTAATCATAATTTGCATAGAAACCAACATGGAGGATATAGATGAATGTCTAAATGTCAGAAATTTGAAAAACGCAATGTAGTAACATAAGTTCCTGTCTGGAAAGACTCGGAAGGTTATGAGTCTTATGACTACTGCAGGAAACTAGAAGAGAACACTAACAATGCTGACCTCAGGCCATCCCAAGTTACGTTCCACTCTCTATAGTCATCACTTTAGCTTCATCTTGCACCCTTGCAACTTAAAATTCAACAATTTTCTGATCAGCACAATCCAGTAACAGTAAGAGTACTTTCCACAAACTAAAACAAACAGACAAGTGAAAATCTGATGGATAAAAGGGCAGCACCTTAAAAGAGCCAACTGACATACTTATTCATACTATGCAGGCTTTACTTCATGGTGATCAGAACATGTAGACACCTTAGCATAAAAGAGCAGGAAGGGTAGCCACAAACGAAGTTTCAGAGGACATATGCACTTGCTTTTGCGTGCCTACTCGAGGTCTGGTTTACTGAAGAATCTTGTGCACTCACACTGCAAGAGCTACTCCAAATTCTGCCAATAGGATGTCACTTAGCTGCAAAAGAAGAGAAAAATAAATCAAAATGTCATGGTCAAGTTACAATGAAAGATCTTATACTGCATAAGTGCATAATAATTCGTTGATAGATATTCTTTCTTTCGGGAGAATGCTAATTGCTAAGTCACTGCTAGCTAGCTTTTCTCGTCATTAACATTATAAGCAATTCATCAAATTACAGTTCCATTTTGAATCTACCATGCATAGATCTATTGGCCAATGGATAAAATCATGTCAAATATGAGAAGAAGCTCAGTTAAGAATGTTGGGATGCATGATGAATCTGGAATGGAACAAGCACAACTCTACAGTGAATATGCTTCCGCTATCTAGCAAGCAAACTTATTAATTTTGCAAACCAAGAACCAAAAAAATTTAGGGTCGTAGCTCCGAGAAAGCCAAAAAAAATGAAGGAAAAACATCTTTCCAGTACTTTATACTGGGTACTACCAAAATAAATCAACAAGACAACAACATACACGAAACTAATTAATATGAGAAGGATTAATAACTTGGTTAAAAGCACATAACGAAAATTGGCTAAAAAATTGCTCAGTCAACGGCTCAATAAATATCTCTACTTCATAAATGAAAAAAAAGAGTTTCTCACAGGCACACTGGATGATGTGTTTGTTGCGCCCATAGGGATCTGGCTCCCAAGCCCAATAGAATTTAAAACAGCGTCAACAATCTACAGAAGAGACAGATATTTCGAAGCATAAATCAAAATGAATCAATAATAGAAGGCATAAGCCCAATGACCAAAGAGTTTTATACCCGACTAAAGTTAGGAACACCATTTTGACTTTGGTCCCCAAGATTAAACGTTCCAAGAACTACGTTATGTGAAACTTGACCAACCTGATCGGAGCAGCAGTAGTAGGATCATTTCATATCAACAAAATAAAGTCATTTGCGAGTAGACTAATTTATTCTATCATTGGTTCGCTCATCTCTCTGATGGATTGATCCAACCCTATTAGGGTGTCGATTTCTCATACTATTTCTCAGAATAGAAAAACAAATTGCTAAGGTAGTAAGTCAGTTTGCTAAATCTTTTAAGACAATATCAATTTAGTTATGCAGAGGCAACAGTTCCAAAATCACAAATTAAATATGAGACCTTGATCCTTGGTCATTGCAAATAAGTACTACTCAAATCGAAGTTCTGAAACATGAACATGTTAGGATACGATATTCTGAGAGGCACTGATTGTCCTTCAAAATATTTCCCCTAAAAGTAAGACATTGCTGCTCAACTGGCACACTAGTTGTCTTAGCTGTGTTCTCCTTGGACAATCATCTGCAATTTGTCAGCATTGAACGATGTATATCCCTTGTTGTAATGATCTTCTCTAGTATCATTTTCATTGTCACTTTGATCTTCTGGGATGGTGGAAGTTTTGGAAGCTGCGCAGTATCTCTTTCTAGGGCCATTCTTGGTCGGCCACAAACGCCTGTATCTCCTCAAGGAAATCCAGGGTTTCCAGCTAGGGCATCACGAACATATATAAATCTTATAGGTGTCTCATTTTTCTTCAGAAAGGAGCTCTATGGAAACTGTTCCCGAAGAAGAAGTTAGCTCTATGGTTGAGGATGATCTCAAAGGATGTGATTCTGGTCAAGAGTTTATACGGAAGAAGATGCTTGATAGAAACGAGTATAACACTTGGATTGGTGAATCAGTCAAGGATTTGATTCGTGTTCAGAATGAAGTTAAGAACGAACTGGATAACCTTCAATTGCAGATAAACCAGCTGATTGATGGACATGCGAAAATCCTTGGTACTCAGAATATCTTGATCAGAAATCAGAAGAAAGTTATCCTTGATTGTGCAAAGGCTCGTCATTATGCTCGCACTATTGATCGAAAAGGCAACGTTCTAACTTTTGAACATGGTGTCTCTACGGTCAACAAGATCAAGGATATCAGTGACTCCTACTTTGATGGACCATTTCAGAGGTATGAAATCATCAAGGAAAACTGAGTCTTATATGCCTAGTAAGTCTTCTTTTTGGATTAGTTGGAAGAATAACTAGTGCTTTGAATAACGATGATTGTGAATACACATATCTATTTTTGTTTTCATCTTCTTATGTTATTTTTTTAGGTTTATTGGTTTTAAATTCTAAAAATATTTGGAGGATGATGTTTATTGCAGTATTTTAATGGTTTGTGATATTGCAATATTTTGATGGGGTATGTATTGTTTGCGTCCGTGAACTTGAAGGTCCCATATTTTGTTAAAAGTAAAGTCGTTCATGAATCGGTAATCTTTTTGATGAAAGGACGAACGGACTTTTGACATATAAAAAAGTTATGCCTATGCAATCATGTATTTGATGGAAAATAGGATAAAATCTTTTGTTCAACAAGGATAAAGCCTATTATGTCGTTATGATGGAAAATAGAATAGATCCTTGTATGTTATCCACGGTATTGATCTTCATTGATCCATTTTATTATGTTTTATCATGAAGGCTCCATTGTGTGTCTTATGTTGAGCACCTTACAACTAAGTCGATTTACCTTGGCTTTGTTGGTTGTTCCATAAAATGCTATATGTCGAGGATTAGGAACTAAATTAATCAACTAGTTTGGTTATTTAGTTAGTACTCCATAAGTCTTCTTTCTTATGTTGAGTACATGTACGGTTAAGGTTGTCATATTCTATGATGAACTTAGTCGGGGTTCCATAAGTTCTCTTATGTTGAGCCCAAAATAATTAAATTGATTACTTCGGTGATTAGTTTGGTTGTTTGTATTCCAATTAGATTAATTATAGGTTCTCTTGTAATTAATCTAGTTGAGTTTTCATATATTCCACAAGTTCTTGTGTTGAGTATATGAAAGGCTACACTATCATGTTCTTTGGTTAATGTAGTCATTTATTCCGTAAGATTTTCCTTATGTTGAGTATTTGAACGGTTAAGTTAGTCATCTCCATGTGATTGACTTAGTCGTAGCTCCGTGAGTTTACTTATGTTGAGAACTTTCAATTAAATTGATCACTTTTGTGGTTTGATTTAGTTGCGTATTCCAATTGAATTAATCATCACTAGTACAAAAATAGGCTTAGGTGACAGTTCAAAACTGTCACCGTAATACTTATATGACAGTTCTCGAAAAAATTTGGACTGTCACCAAAGCCTCTGTTACAATAGGTCTTTAAGAAACTGTTACGGATTCATGATTGTAAGGTGACAGTTTATTTCACAATCTGTCATTATTGAAGACTTACGGTAACCTTTTATTAGTAAAACTGTCATCAAAAACTTAGATTCTTGAACTGAAGTAACAGTTTTTTCCTGAACCTGTCATTGTTGACATGTTACGGTAACATGTTTTGAAGTAAAACTGCTACCGTAAGTTCTATTATGTGACACATTATTTGTTAAAACTGTCACTATAGAGTAGACCCTCTTTTATTACGTCTTCCTGTTAAAGTTACTGGTCACATGCTCAGTGAGAAAATTAATATCGAAATTACAACTGGGGAAATATCGTAGTGTTTAAATTGATTTAATTAGTAGGGAACTAAAAATTCCGAATAAATAAGTTGATTACAAGTTAATGTAAGATGTAGTTTACATATTTCAATATACTTAACAGGAAAGTATTCTTAGTGCTGGCTAAAAGAAATTGACAAAGAAATAGGAAAGGATATCCATTTTTCGTAAAGTTCATCGGAATCTACTTTCTTCATGTTTTGATACCCAAAGATGGACCAACACACCTGCAACTTCATGCACCAATGATTGAACCGAAATTTGGACAAACACAATCATGTCACCAACACTTTGACTTGGTTTATTATCCATGGTCTCTTCTTCATAGCACTCGAACTTCCTCCGAAAAATGAATACAAGATAATTACCCAAAATTACATTTTTAAAGCAACAACACACAAGCTCTTTTATTAATACAATAACGAATAGCATTAAACAGTGCCAGAAGAAAACGTTAGCAGTAAGCAAGAATTTAAAAACTTAAAATTACTAATACTCAGACTCCTAGATTTCCCAAACATCTCACCACATATTCTAACTGAACCACCCCTATCTCTCTTAAAACTATCTCACATGACATCTCTAATACTTCATATCCCAGAATGTAAGCTCACAGTTCAAAATTTTGAATAACCCATTTATGATTCCAAATTGTAGTTAAATGGCTTGAAATTTTAATTAGCCCATACATATTCCAATTTTGTTGATTTCCGATCTACATGACTTTAGTTTTCAATTGGAAAAAACAGTGCTGATAAGAGCAAGGTAAATAGCATATATAACAATATAGCATACTGAAGTCTTAAGTCAGAAGTAACCACTGGGCTAGATAGCCTAGATGTATGTTTTCTGGTGTTTTTCAGGCTGGTACTTACTATGTAAAAACGCTCGGATTATGATGTGTTCGGGCCACATATATTTTGTACGTGGCCCCTCTTCATATTTTGACACGTACTCATATTCAAAACCTGCCCCCTCTAAATATCCGTAATTGCTTTACCTTTTTGAGAAAAAGTAGGAAGTTAAGACAAAAAGTTAGGTAATAAGCTGTTTTGGAGAACAAAAAAACTATGTGTCACTATTTAAAGATGGGCCACATACTTGAATGATGTGGCACGACCACATCGTAACCGCACCGATGTAAAAAACAAATGTTATAACAACAAAAGTTGAAGAGGCCACAAACCTTTAAGTGAATTTTGCACTCTTATCAATCTAATTCATACACCGATTGAACTGTTAAAAGTTTCCTCGTGGTAATACGCTGCCGACCTAAATTAGATTTCGTATTAACAAACCACAATGGGAAGTAACAGCCTGATCAATATCTTTATAAAGAGCACATACCGTAAGCTTCTCAACAAGTAACAAATCAGGATTTAGAAAAATCACACGAGCAAGAGTCTGGAAAAGTTTTTTATCGCCTTCAATTGCATTTCTAGAGTAAAACTAAGTCCCTGGAAATCATTTAAAGTCAAAAGGTTACTAATCATAAATGAGAAGCCCTGAGCTAGCAATCTCTAACTAAAATCGCACAAGTGTCGTTACAGTTTATATACATCAATGTCTTACTGTCTTAGTTTCCCACGGTATGATACTATGAAAAAATGATAAAATGCTGGGCAAAACCATGCACAAGAATAGATGAGTAGTGACAAATACGCAAAAATCTATACAGGACTTGATATCCGAAACAAGAGACTTGAAGTAGTTTCATGAGGACAAAATAAATAATATTGTAAAACAAATATAATGAAAAACTTAACAGTTATTGTTCAAAAGTGAAGGAAAATAGGAACGACGCACAAAAGTATTCTGTTTTTACCTGAATAACTCGTCAACCGTAGGGATATGTAGATGGTGCTGCACCTTGTTTACGAAATGCAGAAATTACGAATCCAGTTTCCTCTGTTGGAACACAGTCACACATTTCTGCATCACATGATTCCATCAAGCATACATTTCAATAAAAATCCATCAAGCTCATAAACAAGCTGTGGTTTCTGATCAAACTCAATATCCACAAGTCCCCGGATAATTTTATCCACCATAAGGGATCGTCCATTGTTTAGCATCTTCAAAGATAATCTATATATCAGACGTAGGTAAATAAGCAAGAAAACCCTCTCCTCAATTGAGAAATATCTTCAAACATCTCAAATAAGTACTTAGTAATGGGTATCATATTTAGTCTCAAAAGAAGCAGTACTCAAGTATTCTGCAGATTAAACATAGCCTTGATAACACAATAAAGTACTAATTCCAGAGAGTCGAGTAGTAAGGGGTATAATATTTAGACCCAAAAGGAAAAGTTTTCAAGTATTCAGAAGATTATATGATGCGTGGATTACACATACTCTTCGTAGGTAAATAAGTTCATAACATCTAGAGAAATAGCGGAAGCTTTCATTTACATAAACTTTACTGCAATAATACCTTTTGGATTACACGACATCCATACATCTGAAGACTTGAAGGAAAAAAGTGGCCAACAAGTTGATATGCAAGTTCCTTTCTCTGCTCGGCACTTTCATGCTCAAAAGCTTCTTAAGTGAATTCCGAATTCTATAATGAATAGAGCCGTGTAGTAAGAACCAACAAATCCAATACCAAACTGAGTGCCTAATCAAAAGAGGCGCTAGAACTACTGAAAGAGTGAACAGAATATTTTATAAAAATAGGAAAAGGAAAATCTCAATATAAAATGAAAAACTTATAGGAAATCAAATATTAGGCGATGTCAATTGTTTCGAATAAAGGAGGGAAAACAAGAGTTGAACCGGGGACTGAACCAGATATTTTGTTGTCATAAAATCAAACGAAAGTAGCATAAGCAAAGAATTTTTTACCAAACTATGAGGAATCCAGTACAAAGGTCCTCCACCCGGTGAATGATAAGCTTGAATCCTACAATATCAGATTTTTCTATTAAATACTAGGCCTTCATACAAAAAAAAAACAGATTTGGAAAACGAACCTAAATTGAAAAAATAAGATACCCAATCATAAATTAGGGATTTCATCAAAATAAAAAACTAGAACATATACCTCGAAACATCATATGCTTTAGAATCTTTACGTCCAGCATCAACTCAATCAAGCAACAAAGGACCATAATTTTTCCTTAGAGATGAATCGAGATATATAGAGATGGGAAACAATTCATCTGGTTATCCAATAAAGAGAGAGAGAGAGAGCTTGATTCTGCACACGAGATCAAAGTTGAAATTTTTCAGAGCGAAACTGTGAGTGATCGTGAGACAAGGATCGAAGAAAAACATGAAACCCAGATCCCCAATTTTTCTAAGAAAAAATCGTGAAAGGAGGATATCTTCCTAGTGAGAGAAGGGTTGTTTGAGAGAGATGGGCGATGGTAATTAGAAAATAATAAGTTTTAAGTTCTTCCTACGGGTTTTTCGATAAAAATGAGAGGCAAAGGGATCGACTCAACAGAGACCCACTAACTGAACAGACCCACTACTGCTGGGAAAGGAGCGCAAACCAGCATCGTGTGTTTCAGAATTCTTTACGGGAGATATATGTATAATAGCAGTTTTGGATTTGAACAGTCACTATAAACTGAAGCGGCGGTAATTAAATAAACTGTTATATGTATATGTTTACACTTCGGTAACAGTTTTCACATGGAACAGTTACTATAGCTCGATAATAGTAACAGTTGTAAACTGTTATTATACATCAGTGCATGGTAGCAGTTTTCTTCAGAAACTGTTATCTTATAATTGTTCAGTAACAGTTAAAAACTGCCATGGTTGTTAAACACTAATGGTGTCAGTTTTAGTAAGAAACTGTCACCTATGTCTCTGAGCTTTTTCTTTTGTAACAGTTCATATGTGAACTGTCATAGTTTTGGATAGTATACACTACGGGAAAAATATACATCTACAACTGGAGATTTACAACACTTCGCTATACATCGTAGAAAGTCCTATGTTTTACAACTGGTTTCAAAGAAAGAGTTGTCGTATATCATCACTACCAACCCTTAGGAACAAGGGGTTGCGCTAAGAAAACAAACGACAACTCCTTTAGCAAAACTGTTGTGACGACATTTAGGTATAACAACTTCGTTTCATAAGTGTAGTGACTTAGCCTATCACAATTCTCACAAGTGTTGTTGAAGAACACAAAAATATGATAATGAAAAATACGTTAGAAGGGAGATTCGAACATGAACCTAATGCATGGATGTATAGCTCATCAACCATCCTTACAGTTCACAAGTTTGGGTTTTTTCTTTTTTTTTTTTAATAGAAACGTATAACGACACTTATAAGTGTTGTTGAAGTTAAAATATAGAGTGTGGGAAAAAATTAGGTTTGGGGGATTCGACCCTGAGCCTCCTATATGGAAGTCTACACCACTAACCATACCTACACTATCACAAGTTCTGTAAAGTTGGTGGTTCTTTAATATACTATTATGACAACCCTTCATAAGCGTTGTAAAACAAAATATAATGCTCAAAGCCGACTGAGCCGCAAAGAGCGCGAAGCATTCTCTGTAACCATATATATTTTCTCTGTAAATAATCACATATATTCTATAAGACCACCCGCTTTAAGCAAAGCATGCAACTGGGGAATTATGGCAAAAGTGTATCATCAAACAAACAAATATTCTGAAAAAAATTACCATCTCCAAACCGATATTCACACACAAATGATGATAACAAAAGCAGCCCTGAATTACCAACAATAGAACATAGAGTTTGATAAGTGATAAATACACAAGCCAATACAGAACTACACACTCAGCTGTAGCAAGAAACTTGAGAATAGCAGGAAACTCATACAGAACTACACACTCAGATGTAGCAAGAAACTTGAGAATAGTAGTTGAAGTAGATTACTGAGAAGGCAAATAACACCAAATATTGCTAAAGTAAGAATACAATACCGTAAAAACAATTAGCTACTGATCTAACTTGTGAACTTCTTTTTCTTCTTCTTTTTGTTCTTCTTCTTTGTCGGAACCACTATGGTATATTCCCCATCTTCTCTTAAGTAACTCTCGTTCTCGTCATCCATTTGGAAACCAAGAGTTGAAGTATCCACTGGTTAGAAATTTGTGTCATGCTTTTCATTGTATTCCTCTAATTCATGGAAACCCCTGGGCGGTGGTTTCACCATCACATACCAGTTAGATGTATTTGACTCTCGAGAATAGAAAAATTGTCGTGCTTGCTTTGCTAAAATGAATGGATCGTTACAGTATTGGTTCTTATGCTGCTTTAAATTGACTAATGTAAAGCCATCTTCTACCTTCACACCAAAATTGGTGTGAGCCCAATCACATTTGAATATTGGAATTTGAAACATATGATTGTAGTCCAACAATAGAATTTCTTCTAAAACACCGTAGAACCCACTAGTTTCTGACAATCCTGCAACTAAGGTTGTTGATTCAATTGAAACTCCACTGTTTTGTGTGACTCTCTTAACATCCTTCGTAATAAACCTAGTATTATTGATAAGCAAGCCTTTATATGATATGAAGTTTTCCAACGGCCCATATGACAACCATTCTACCGTCTGTGATATTGGCATGCCTTGTTCAATTTGCATCTTAACCTACAAATGTATAATCTCAGGACATAAGAATATAACTAAATTTGTTATCTAAGCATAAGAAGTTAGATTTATATGATGGTGTGCCGAACATGGATTGTTCTATGTGATAGAATGAAACAAAATCACACGCATTCGTGTTTTTTGTAGTAGTTTTCCGCAGCAGAAAAATGTCCAAGTGTTTAAACTATACTAAGATGCATAATCTGACTAAGATTGGACTAAACATACCTTTTGTTGAAACCAATCTGCAAATGTGTCAGACTTTATGGAATTGAGTTGGTCTTCACTAGTAATTGCCCTCCCAGCAGGAGATTTTAACTCGTCCATATGCATTCTAAGACAAAATTCAAATTAGAAAATGAAGTATTAATTGACAGACCATTTTTAATAAACGTGAACATCATACTTACATCATATATGGGTCAATTTCGGGTGTGTTAAAAAGAACATATCTGTGAGCTATCGTTAACTTCTCACTATCCATACACACTTGGACACCTTTAGAAAGAGGACGTGCTGCCGGTGTGGAACCATTTTGAGTGTTTTTGTTACGCCTTTGCTCTACTCCTGTTTCAGCTGCTTGGGCCTTACGAATATCAAAATACCTAACACACTCCATTCCAAGATAACACTCGGCTATACAAGCTTCAGGTTGTGCATAATTCTTTACATATTCTTTGAATGTCTTCATATACCTAGGAAAGTCGAGTATGCAACAATTACTAGTTAATTAAATATTAGTATCTCTAAGATACAAAGGGCATAACTTTCTACACGAAACCAAAAAACAGAAGTAATATAAATTAAATTGGCATACCTTTCAAATGGATACATCCAACGATATTGTACAGGTCCACATAATCGCACTTCTCGATCTAGGTGAATTGTCAAGTGCATCATGACATCAAAAAGTGACGGAGGGAAGTACCTCTCAAACATACACAAAGTCTCAGAAACTTCTACTTCAAGTTCTATTAATCTATGGAGATCAACTGCCCTTTGGCATATTTCGTGAAAATAAGAACATAACCTGAAAATTGCCTCCCTTGGCCCTACAGGTAAAAGTCCTTGCAAAGCAACGGGTAATATTTGTTGCATAAGAACATGGTAATCATAAGCCTTAAGAACACCTAAGCAACCATCTTTTGAGAAATGCTTTCTACGATCAGAACTAAAACCATATGGAACCTTTAAATTTCTCATCCTATTATACAATATAGCCTTTTCCTTGTCATTTAAACAGTATGGTGCTGGTGGAAGGATCGTTTTTCCATTTATCTCTACTGGATGTAATTCTGGTCTTATTCCCATACTCTTCAGATCATTGCGGGACTTTAGACCGTCTTTTGTTTTGGACTTTATATTCAATATGGTACCAATAATACTTTCGCAAACATTTTTTTCTGTATGCATAACATCAATATTGTGCCGTAGTAATAAATCCTAGGAAGATGGAAAAACCCAACATTAGTAATTAATTCTATAAAGAAATAAAAGATCAGACATTTAATCTATGTGAAAGTTATAATGTCATGCTGTCGAATCTTAGGTAAGTAATTAATTCTATTATAATGTCATGCTGAAAAAAACAGAAACAAAATGCTCATTGTACTGAAAATACACTATTATATGTCAATTATGGTGCAATCAAACTGATGCTGCTGATGCTTTATCACATTGGGAAAAGTACTCAGATGCATTATACTTCCCAAACACTATATCAAAAGAACGAGTGTGCCATTTAGATTGCATTTGTTGATAATGTGAAGTTTAGAGGCTAACATGGTGCAAAGCAGAAGAACCCATAGCCAAATATTAACAAGTAAGTTTGAAGTTATGGAACTAACCTTCCAGTAAGGCAAGTCGAAGAATATTGACCGTTTGTTAAACACCCGAAGTTCAGTTTCATCATCATTTGCACCAGAAATAGCCGCATCAGCAACAGCATCCCTTTTCCGCTTCCCACATTTAGAATTACCCACATTTGCACTTGCTGCCGCACTACTCTTGCCCTTATTCTTCTTCTTTTGCTCTTTCTTTTTCCTTATCTCCTCCTCGTTCTTCTCCTCTTTCCCAAAATCATTTGTAATACTATTCTGACATTCAAGTGTCGCAGCACCAGACATAACAGGTGGCTTTTCCTTCCTCTCAATCTCTCCATTAAACCAGTCTTTTTTCTGCCGAAGAGGATGATTATGACGAAGAAATCTCCTATGATTCAAGTAGACAGTTTTACGACTAAATGCCAACCAGTTTGAAAGTGTATTTTCACCGCAAAGAGGACATGATGCCTTCCCTTTATACGTACATCCAGATAAATTACCATATGCAGGGAAATCGTTTATTGTCCACATTAATAACGCCTTCAAGTTAAAATCTGTTTTAGTAAACGAATCATATACCTGCACCCCTTTCTCCCACAACTCAAAAAGATCATCAATCAAGGGCTGCAAGTATACATCAATGTCATTACCCGGTTGTTTTTTTCCTGGAATCAGCATGCTCAGAATTATGTTGTCACCTTGCATACACAACTGAGGGGGAAATTATAAACCACGAGCATCACTGGCCAACAACTGTGGGCTGCGGAAAGATCACCAAATGGATTAAATCCATCAGCAGCAAGCCCAAGACGCAAATTACGGGGATCTGAAGCAAACTCGGGATACTTTGTGTCTATGTGCTTCCAAGCCAAAGAATCTGTTGGATGACGCATCTTCCCATCCTTACTCTTGTTCGTCGCGTGCCATATCAACTGCTCAGCCAGTGCTGCTGATTGAAACAATCTTCTCAATCTCGGCACAATGGGGAAGTACCTAAGCACCTTCACCGGTATCTTCTTTTGCGGCTTGTCTATCATTTCAGCATCGTCCATGTTAGATGTGTCTGCCTTCCACCTAGAATAATGACATTTAGGACACTCGTCTGCATCTTTCAAATCTTTTCTAAACAAACAACAATCATTAATACAAGCATGTATTTTCTGGTAAGTCAATTGATAAGATTTCAGGAGCTTTTTCACTTCATATGTTGAGCAAGGAAGACAATGATCTGGCGGCAACAAGGAACCGATTGTCTTGAGAAGTTCGTCAAAAGATTTCCTAGATAAACCATTTACTGTCTTGTGCCTATACAATTCAACAGTGATGGATAACTTTGTGTGTGTTTTACAATTAGGATATAACGGTGGGTCCGCCTCTTCCACATGGTTTTCCAAACCCTCATCTTGCACAGGTTCATGTCCCTGATCGATATGTGCATCAGCTTCAACAGACATCTATATGATATGATCCCCTTGTTGCTCCCTCTTGGTGTACATCAGTAGAAGTGTGTATAGTCTCCCCGTGAAAAACCCACTCAGTGTATGTAGGATCCCAACCTCGTTTCAGGAAGTGAATATGCACTTCTTTCGGAGGAAGTGGGAAAGTGAGATTCTTACAATCAACACAAGAACAACTGAATTCAGAAGGATTTCCAAGTCTCTGACAAACGGTATCTATGAAATTCTTCAAGGCCTAATGATATGGAAGATCACCCATACATGAAAGAACGACAAAATAATTAATCACGGAATAACACAATAAAAGAGGGAAAACCAATGTAAAGAATGTAATATTCTACAGTGAACAACATATTAACCTTGGCCAATGAACACAATCTTTATTCATAATTTTGAATGACTTGAATCTGCAAATCTGTTCAGTTCTTCAATCCAGTTAAAAAAAACCTTTCAATTTCCCTTCTCAACCACCACTGGAGCCACTTCTTTGGTTGGAATGTTGAATTTATTAAAGATTAATGGCACCTGGCGCAATCAAAATATGATAACCAGCATAAGTAACCACAACGGATTAACAAATCATAAGATATTTACATATACAAAAAGGGGATTAAGAATACATATTCCAGAGTGAGGTACTGATATGAATATTTAGCTCACATGAGTACATCAGGCCACATGTATAACAATTTGCTACTAAGAGTGCCTCTACATCCTACACAGGAAAAGCTTTAGACAAACTGGCCAATCAAATTGAAATCACGTCCTTCAAACAAACTATTCGCACTGTTTAGACAACATATGTCAATACTAGTTAATCCAGTTCAACTTCCCTTCAATGAACTACATATGTGAGTACTAATTCTAGACATTCAACACATTGGAGCAGGCAATTCTTATTCTACATTGGATCAGAACAAAATTGAACTCAGAACACACAAATGAAGCAATTGAAAACTCTCTAGAATCATGAAACCCTCTTTTCTTCATTACGGTCATGCAAATAAGAAAGGAACAAACTACCCATATTGTTGATTTTAATGAAATTTTAAACCAAACCCATATTGTTCTGTGTTGATTATCAAAAAACCTAATTCAAATTTTAATGCAAAAAAGTCACTGAAAAAAACCTAATTCAAAAATAAAAAAAGCAATATACCCTAAATTGAGCTTTGGTTACAGATCGATCTTCAACTTCGGGAAATTGGTGGAGGTGGTTAGTCGAGATATGGGTTACAGATCGATCTTCAACATTGTGTGGTGATGATGAAGTTGGTGAAGTAAAATCCTGAGATCGATGAAGTTAAAAACGATGGTAATGAACGGAGCTGTTGGAGTCGTAGACGGTGAAGTTGCCAGTGGTTTGAGTTATGGAGGTGCTGCTGTACCGAAGTGGTTTGAGTGATGGTGGTTTGACTAATGGTGGTTTGAGGTGAAGTTTCTCCGTCGAACACACTGGGGAGATGCAGTTGAGGGAAAAAAAAAAAGGATAAGGAAGGAATAGAAATGAGAATGATGTTAAAAAAAAAAAAAAAAACTTAACGGCTGTAGATGAAATAGAATTAAAAATTAAATGACTGGGTGGTTATGATGTGATGATATACATAGAATATTCCAAAGGAATATTCCCAGTATATGGTTGGATTCATCGTTCTTACGAAGTCCCCGACTTAGAGTAGTCCACTCATCGCCATGTTTCGATCTCGGAGCCATGTTATGTCTCGAAGTTGCCAAAACCGGTCAGGTTTAAGGGTTGGAGGAATATTATGAAAGCATCTTACCTATGAATCGACAGATTCATCGTTCTTACGAAGTCCCCGACTTAGAGAAGTCCACTCATCGCCAGGTTTCGATCTCGGAGCCATGTTATGTCTCGAAGTTGCCAAAACCGGTCAGGTTTAAGGGTTGGAGGAATATTATGAAAGCATTTTACCTATGAATCGACAGATTCATCTTTCTTACGAAGTCCTCGACTTAGAGTAGTCCACTCATCGCCAGGTTTCGATCTCGGAGCCATGTTATGTCTCGAAGTTGCCAAAACCGGTCAGGTTTAAGGGTTGGAGCAATATTATGAAAGCATCTTACCTATGAATCGACAGATTCATCGTTCTTACGAAGTCCCCGACTTAGAGTAGTCCACTCATCGCCAGGTTTCGATCTCGGAGCCATGTTATGTCTCGAAGTTGCCAAAACCGGTCAGGTTTAAGGGTTGGAGCAATATTATGAAAGCATCTTACCTATGAATCGACAGATTCATCGTTCTTACGAAGTCCCCGACTTAGAGTAGTCCACTCATCGCCAGGTTTCGATCTCGGAGCCATGTTATGTCTCGAAGTTGCCAAAACCGGTCAGGTTTAAGGGTTGGAGCAATATTATGAAAGCATCTTACCTATGAATCGACAGATTCATCGTTCTTACGAAGTCCCCGACTTAGAGTAGTCCACTCATTGCCAGGTTTCGATCTCGGAGCCATGTTATGTCTCGAAGTTGCCAAAACCGGTCAGGTTTAAGGGTTGGAGGAATATTATGAAAGCATCTTACCTATGAATCGACAGATTCATCATTCTTACGAAGTCCCCGACTTAGAGTAGTCCACTCATCGCCAGGTTTCGATCTCGGATCCATGTTATGTCTCGAAGTTGCCAAAACCGGGTTGGAGGAATATTATGAAAGCATCTTACCTATGAATCCACAGATTCATCGTTCTAATTTTGAATGACTTAGAGTAGTCCACTCACCGCCAGGTTTCGATCTCGGAGCCATGTTATGTCTCGAAGTTGCCAAAACTAGGTTGGAGGAATATTATGAAAGCATCTTACCTATGAATCGACAGATTCATCGTTCTAATTTTGAATGACTTAGAGTAGTCCACTCACCGCCAAGTTTCGATCTCGGAGCCATGTTATGTCTCGAAGTTGCTGTTGGGTCCGGAAAGGTGTCTAGAAATGATGCAATGAAAACGGGCCTACAGTAATACCGCAAGTGCACGGTCGTCAGTTGTAGCTCGTGCAAGTACGGGTCGATCCACAGAGATCGGGTGTGTTTCGGAAGTGTTTTAGCTATTTGGGTTCCTAGATTTGCTTTGGGCTTAGAAGCCCTTTGGAAGTGTTGGGCTTAATGTACTATTGGGTTTGTTTACAATAAAATGAACTGAGCTTGGGCTCAGTTGGTCTTTGAAAAGCAAATTGGGCTTTGGCCTTAAAGTGAGTTCAGGTTTTTGGGTTAAGCCCACAATTAATTGAATTGGGCTTTAGCTCTAACCTATCAATACACTAGGCTTTGGCCTTAATGAAATTTGGGCTTTGGTCTTAAACAAATGGGCTTTGGTTAAGCCCACAAATGACTGAATTGGGCTTCAGTTTGAAATGAGCCTTGGGCTTGAGATGCATTGGGCTTAGCTATTGAACTAGGCCTTTTGGGCTTTGGACTCAGTTGTTGAAAGAATTGGACTTGGCTTGGCAGCAGCAGTGGCAAGACTGCACAGGAGAAGAAGTGGCAGCAGCAGCAGCCTGGCAGCAACAACAGCAGCAACAACCTTGGCAGCAACCTTGGCAGAGGCACACAGCAGCAGGAGCAAGAGAGTTTCAGCAATGCAATAGAATGTACAAGATGAGCAGTGCAGCAGCAGTAGGAAATACACAGCAGTGCAACAGCAACAGAGTTGCAGCAGCAGCTGCAAACAACTGCAGTGAAAGAGAAATGCAACAGAGTTGCAGCAACAGCACAAAATGAACCAAGGCCTAAGGCCAAGGGCAGGATTGATAAAGAAACTGAAATGAAGTAAACATAGGAAAGAAAATGTGGAGGGGAAGTGCAGGGGATGAATAGTGAGAAAGTGAAACTAAGGTCATCAAATCCACCTATTGGCTTGAGCTAACCAGTTTTAGTTATTCTTTAGAATTCTTGTTCTTAAGGAACAAAAGGTTGGGATTCTAGTCCTCCTAGTGTTCCAAGATTCTTTATACTAGTTTGCTAATCTTCTAAATTCACTCATACACCCCTAGCATTGGTTGTCTGTTTAAGGCACAACCAATCACAAGTGTAGTTGTTCACTTAGCACAACTAGCTAACCTATTGCACTCAAGCACACAAGCATTCCAATTCACAACTGAGCTGACTAGCATTTGCCTAATGGTTTCATTGAACCTTAGCTATGAAGTTTAGCTCATAACTAACATGTTACTAACAGCATGCAAGTTTAGCAAGTTTAACATAACAGTGAACATAAGCATCAACAATGAACAATTAACAATGAACATGACTGAATTTTAACTGAAACATGGATATGAAAATTAGCAGCAAATTGAACTGAATAGTGAACTGAACATGAAATTGAAATTGAGTAGTAACATGAAAATTAACAGGACATGTGAATTAACAGAACTTAGCAGTTCTGGATGCAGGCTAATCCCAACATGAAAATTACACACAACCCATAGTGCTATTTATAGTCACAGACCCAAATTTCTCAAAATTATAAAATTAGGGTTTATAGAAAAATCCCCAAATTTCAACAGTTAAAATTAGCTCACCTAAACGTCCAATTGACGCCGACCCATCCCTTCTCTGACTCCCCTGTATCACTCCATGCCTTCAATTACGTATTTCTACTCGTCCTATTTTATTGATTTCTTCCCTAGGTTTTCAGAGAGAAATTAGGGGAGAAATCTATACAATAGGAGGCTAGAACAAAGGGGGTAATGATGGTGGAGGATAGGTGTGATGATGGTGGAGGTGTGGTGGTGAAGCGGTGGCAGAGGTGGTGTTCTGGTGGTGGTGTACGGTGGTTCTGCTGTGGAGAAGATGGTGGAGAGGGTATGGCTCGATGGTTTGGGAGAGAAGGGGGGTGTGTCTGGTTAGGTGGGTGGTGCTCGGTCACTAGGGTGTAAGGCAGGTGTATCTAGTTTCGATGTTCTGTGACTCTGAGCTGCGAGATGCGAAGATGGTTGGTAGATCGGACGGTGATGCGGGGGCAAGCGATGAGCGACCGTTGGATTATATGATACAAAAAAATCAACGATGCCAGATGGAGTTAGGTACTGTAGTGTAAGGCGGAGATATCAAACTTCGATGCACAGCAAGGGAGCGACCGTTGGATTCAACTACCATCTAATCTGAAGGCTTGGAATTTCAGCGCTGTGGTGCTTGGCAGAGACATCAGATTTTGATGCTCAGCAAGGAGCGACCGTCGGATGCTTCTGAGAAATGATCTGATGGCTGAGAACGGAGGCGCTTTTGTGTGTAGAAAATGAGGTTGTGCGCACCATTCTTCGCGGCTTCCTTGCGTAATTTCTCCCGGCTTTTCACTACTTTTCTGCTCTTTTCGCTCCGCGACTCATCCGAACTTTATTTACTACCTAAAAATGCAAAATTAATTAATAAAAATATTTATTCTTGAAAACAATGAAAATACAGAATATGGGATAAAATGTAGAATTACTGCATAAAAGATGAGTTAAAATGCTAACAAAAAGGGATAAATATATACAATATTTGGCACTCATCAAATACCCCCAAACCTGAATTTTACTTGTCCTCAAGTAAAACAAAACTAAGGAAATCCTAACTATACCACTGTCGCTGGTCTCTCGAATGCATTTAGCGTATGCACTAAGCCTTTTAAACCACTAAGTGTCCCTAGTGGACGAGTTGAAGTCTCGTGAAGGTTTGCTTAGAACGTACCTACAAAGTTCTAGGTCAAAATATAAGCTCATATTCCATCAAACGTGACATGTGCAAAACAGTTTAAGCTCACAGCAAAATGGAGATGTCAATCTAGCTATCGAAGGCACAATCCTAGCACTGATAACAAATAAGGACATGTGATAAGAGTGTAAAGTGTATCTACACATGTGTAAAGAAAGATCTGAAGTCATGACTACTAATCACCAAGAGATAGTTTCTCAGGCTAAGAACTGAGGTCGAAATCTAGCTAGCTGTCCGGACTTTACGAGAATTGTGAATGAGTTGGAGGTATTTCACAATTTCTCGCGTTGTACATCAATGGCATACACCCTCCTTGCTTATTACAACGAAACAACAAAAGATGACTATTTACATGACTCTTATTTACATTGACAAATCTCTTTTTATTTTTGGAACAAGAGATGATGGAATTGATAAATACTTGATTTTTTTTTGGTCTTCTTCTGATATTTTTTTCTGAATATATACATCGATATTTTATTTTATTTTATTTTTTTTTTTTTTTTTGAAAAGAAAATTTGATACATAACAATAAAGAAACAAAAGATTACATGACACTTTGCAAGAGGTAGCCCTTTTTGATGCACCCAGTTAAATTCGATGGTTGTCTTTCTTAATGTAACCTCCATCTTCTATCCCAATCAACCAAAGAACAAGCTAGTCCAGTTTCGTTCAGTATTCTAAAGTGATTGGCAATCGTGACTTCCTATCCAACACCTTGAAGATCGAGGCCATACATGTATTGGTGGATCGTGCGCGTGCAAATTTCTTATCACTATGTGAATTGTGCTAGAATCAGGGTGCCTAAATATCTAGACTAAGACTCCTAATAATAATACATATTTGCACAAGAGTCAACATTTCAAGGTAAATGAGCTCCATTTTTATGATTTTTTCATTTTTTAACTTTTTTTGAATTTTTAATAATTTTTTTTTTTTTTTTTTTTTTTTTTTTTGAAAAGAAATTTTGATACATAACAAAAAGAAACAAAATTACATGACACTTTGCAAGAGGTAGCCCTTTTTGATGCACCCAGTTAAATTCGATGGTTGTCTTTCTTAATGTAACCTCCATCTTCTATCCCAACCAACCAAAGAACAAGCTAGTCCAGTTTCGTTCAGTATTCTAAAGTGATTGGCAATCGTGACTTCCTATCCAACACCTTGAAGATCGAGGCCATACATGTATTGGTAGATCGTGCGCGTGCAAATTTCTTATCACTATGTGAATTGTGCTAGAATCAGGGTGCCTAAATATCTAGACTAAGACTCCTAATAATACATATTTGCACAAGAGTCAACATTTCAAGGTAAATGAGCTCCATTTTTATGATTTTTTCATTTTTTAATTTTTTTGAATTTTTAATTTTTTTTTTTTTTTTTTTTTGAATTTTTCAATTTTTTCAAAAAGAAGAAGGAGTTCGTTTTTAATTATAGCATATTATCGTGGCATCTACTCTATACCCCCAAACCTAAACTAAACATTGTCCTCAATGTTTCAAAATATGGAAAGAATTAAAATGCAACATATGGAAAGGGACATGCTGAGTAGAGTAAAAGGAGAGAGAATACCCGATTTCGGCGAAAGCAGAATTAAAACTCCGTTATTCAAGGCAAAAATCCAACATATTTCAGCCGAGATCATATTGGATTAGCAAAATATATACAAAAGGAACAAAAGGGTTTTTTTTAAAAATTTTATCTACTGGATTATATACAAAAATATTCACCATACACTAACAATCTAAAGAGTTGAGGATCAACCCAAAAGACAAGTGTAGACATTTCAACAGCTTCACACAATAATAACAGGAAAGAACGCAAGTGAAACTGTGAAACAAAATGAGCTACCCCCAAACCTGGATTTTACAGAAGATATAGTTTTGAAAACAAAATCGCGCAGTTTCGGGGGTTCATCATGCAAAAGGTCTAGCTCGAAATGAACTGTGCTAGGGACGGGCAAACATGCAATTTCCAACTGTGGTTCCTCAAATGTGTTATATTTGGAAGCAAAATAGTCCAAGAGGACTTGGGAAGCACACAGTTCCAAACCTAGGTTAGGAATTTTCAGAAAAATTGGTTTTACAATATTGGTACAAACCAAATCTAGGTTGGGTGGAAGGCCAACAGATTGTGACTCATGTAGGAGAATAGGCATATCATTATCAATCAAATCAAAATCTCCTAAATCATCTACACATGTCACATCATGCTCACAATCATCAATCAAATTAGCAAGTTCACACTCAGAATCATCAACATCATCAACAAATTCATTCTCATGCATCGGCAAATCAGGAGAAATATCACAATGTGACCTAGGTAGAGAATCAGACACATCAAATATATTTTCATGCATATTAGTGTCTACAGAAGATTCAACTATTCCTATGTCATGCTCATCTTCACAGAATAATTGTACGAATCCCATGTCAATATCAAAATCATATGAATTACAATGAGTATTAGAAAGAACAACATTCATGAAGGTCGAGGGCGAGAAGCCATATGTTATTGAACCAACAGGTTCCACAATATTTTCATGTTCTTCTAACATATCATCATAATCATCATAATCATCATCATGGTAGCATGCATATTGGTCCTCATTAACAGTGGTGGTGTCATTAGTCGATTCATGTTCCTCTAAATTAGGTTCATATTCAACATTATTTACATGAATGGGACTAGACACTTCATTAGGGACAACATACATTTCCTCATGAATTTCCTCCTTTTGTCTGAAGCAAAATCTGATCTAAATGTGCATGAATTCGTGCTGTAGATCTATCATATTGCTTACAGAGTCTTAAAGCTTCTGTGGTGGAGTCTAAATTCATGGGAGTACAAAATTCTTCATGTTCAAATTGTGGTGAATGGTACATGTGTGCATGGTCATTAGGGTCTACAAAATATTGATCGCAACCCTCAAAGGATTGATTATGGTCCCAATGACTACCATTCTCACAATTCATGGGCATTTCATACATTGGATTTTCTCTTGATGGCCTAAAATTATGCAAAATATGACAATGCTCAACAGGGTGGTCTAAACTACCACATGCGGGACATGCATAGATTTCAGGTTGCCTAAGAAAATTAGATGTGACAGATTCCTCATGTGATTGCATTTCTAAAGCTGCGATTCGAGCTTCTATTTGATCCATAAGTGATGATTGGGTGAGTGAGGCACTAGCAAAATGTTCATTTTCACGTTGCGATGAATGATGCATGTATGAATAGTCATTAGGGTTCATGTATTGCGGCTCGGGACTTTGAAAATGTCCATAATAATTCCTATGACTATTGACATCATGGTCCGTGGAAGGTTCATAACGTGAAGTTTGTCCATAAGCAAGTTCTCTAAGAGTTTTATTTCCATCTCCAGGAGCAGACCAAAATCCAGACATGATTGACTCAAAAAGCTAAGCAACTATGTTACAAAGCCCAAAATTTGGTTTTTAAATGGGTTTTTTTTTTTTTTTTTAAAAATTTGGTTTATGTGGAAAATTTTGGTTTTGATGGGCTATAAGAAATTTGGTTTAAAATTGGGAGCAAAAGAAAATTTTAAAATTTTAATTTTTTTTTTTTTTTTTTTTTTTTTTTTTTTTTTTTTTTTTATAAAATTAAGAAAATAAGAAAATAAAATTTGGTTTTTGAAATGGGAGCAAGCCCACTGTGCAAGCCTCTGATGAAATGAAGGAAGGCTGCGGCCTACGAAAATCCAAGTTTTAATTTTGAAAGTTTAATTTGGCCCAGTTGGTTAAGGCCCGACGTTTGTTTTAAAACTTTGGTTTCGAGGTCCACTTACAAGTCCACAATCAGTTATAAGCTCAGCTGGGTTTAAACCCAGAGTCCAAATACAAGTCCAATGGAAGAATTTAAACAAGCCCACACAAAATAAATACAAGCCCACAAATTAAACAAACAAGCCCAAAAATAAATTATTACAAACCCAAAATAGAGGAAATAAAAAGCCCAAAAAATTGGGTTAATTATTACAAGCCCACAATTAAAAATTTGGAAGCCCACAGGTTGGGTTCTCTCAAATGAATGGGTTTAGGCTTACCTTTTAGCACAGCCCAGCTGCTCTGATATTGTTGCAAAAACCCAGTTGGGTTTTGGTTCTTTTCCTTGGTGGCGTCCCAGCAGAGGAAAAACAGGTTCAGAATCAGCAGGTCCAACAGCAAATGAAATGAAGCAGATGCAGATGCAAATGCTATGAAATGAAATACAAAATAGCTAAGAAACACAGATAAAACACAGCACCAATCCCCGGCAGCGGCGCCAAAAACTTGTTGGTCCGGAAAGGTGTCTAGAAATGATGCAATGAAAACGGGCCTACAGTAATACCGCAAGTGCACGGTCGTCAGTTGTAGCTCGTGCAAGTACGGGTCGATCCACAGAGATCGGGTGTGTTTCGGAAGTGTTTTAGCTATTGGGTTCCTAGATTTGCTTTGGACTTAGAAGCCCTTTGGAAGTGTTGGGCTTAATGTACTATTGGGTTTGTTTACAATAAAATGAACTGAGCTTGGGCTCAGTTGGTCTTTGAAAAGCAAATTGGGCTTTGGCCTTAAAGTGAGTTCAGGTTTTTGGGAAGCCCACAATTAATTGAATTGGGCTTTAGCTCTAACCTATCAATACACTAGGCTTTGGCCTTAATGAAATTTGGGCTTTGGTCTTAAACAAATGGGCTTTGGTTAAGCCCACAAATGACTGAATTGGGCTTCAGTTTGAAATGAGCCTTGGGCTTGAGATGTATTGGGCTTAGCTATTGAACTAGGCCTTTTGGGCTTTGGACTCAGTTGTTGAAAGAACTGGACTTGGCTTGGCAGCAGCAGTGGCAAGACTGCACAGGAGAAGAAGTGGCAGCAGCAGCAGCCTGGCAGCAACAACAGCAGCAGCAACCTTGGCAGAGGCACACAGCAGCAGGAGCAAGAGAGTTGCAGCAATGCAATAGAATGTACAAGATGAGCAGTGCAGCAGCAGTAGGAAATACACAGCAGTGCAACAGCAACAGAGTTGCAGCAGCAGCTGCAAACAACTGCAGTGAAAGAGAAATGCAACAGAGTTGCAGCAACAGCACAAAATGAACCAAGGCCTAAGGCCAAGGGCAGGATTGATAAAGAAACTGAAATGAAGTAAACATAGGAAAGAAAATGTGGAGGGGAAGTGCAGGGGATGAATAGTGAGAAAGTGAAACTAAGGTCATCAAATCCACCTATTGGCTTGAGCTAACCAGTTTTAGTTATTCTTTAGAATTCTTGTTCTTAAGGAACAAAAGGTTGGGATTCTAGTCCTCCTAGTGTTCCAAGATTCTTTATACTAGTTTGCTAATCTTCTAAATTCACTCATACACCCCTAGCATTGGTTGTCTGTTTAAGGCACAACCAATCACAAGTGTAGTTGTTCACTTAGCACAACTAGCTAACCTATTGCACTCAAGCACACAAGCATTCCAATTCACAACTGAGCTGACTAGCATTTGCCTAATGGTTTCATTGAACCTTAGCTATGAAGTTTAGCTCATAACTAACATGTTACTAACAGCATGCAAGTTTAGCAAGTTTAACATAACAGTGAACATAAGCATCAACAATGAACAATTAACAATGAACATGACTGAATTTTAACTGAAACATGGATATGAAAATTAGCAGCAAATTGAACTGAATAGTGAACTGAACATGAAATTGAAATTGAGTAGTAACATGAAAATTAACAGGACATGTGAATTAACAGAACTTAGCAGTTCTGGATGCAGGCTAATCCCAACATGAAAATTACACACAACCCATAGTGCTATTTATAGTCACAGACCCAAATTTCTCAAAATTATAAAATTAGGGTTTATAGAAAAATCCCCAAATTTCAACAGTTAAAATTAGCTCACCTAAACGTCCAATTGACGCCGACCCATCCCTTCTCTGACTCCCCTGTATCACTCCATGCCTTCAATTACGTATTTCTACTCGTCCTATTTTATTGATTTCTTCCCTAGGTTTTCAGAGAGAAATTAGGGGAGAAATCTATACAATAGGAGGCTAGAACAAAGGGGGTAATGATGGTGGAGGATAGGTGTGATGATGGTGGAGGTGTGGTGGTGAAGCGGCAGTGGCAGAGGTGGTGTTCTGGTGGTGGTGTACGGTGGTTCTGCTGTGGAGAAGATGGTGGAGAGGGTATGGCTCGATGGTTTGGGAGAGAAGGGGGGTGTGTCTGGTTAGGTGGGTGGTGCTCGGTCACTAGGGTGTAAGGCAGGTGTATCTAGTTTCGATGTTCTGTGACTCTGAGCTGCGAGATGCGAAGATGGTTGGTAGATCGGACGGTGATGCGGGGGCAAGCGATGAGCGACCGTTGGATTATATGATACAAAAAAATCAACGATGCCAGATGGAGTTAGGTACTGTAGTGTAAGGCGGAGATATCAAACTTCGATGCACAGCAAGGGAGCGACCGTTGGATTCAACTACCATCTAATCTGAAGGCTTGGAATTTCAGCGCTGTGGTGCTTGGCAGAGACATCAGATTTTGATGCTCAGCAAGGAGCGACCGTCGGATGCTTCTGAGAAATGATCTGATGGCTGAGAACGGAGGCGCTTTTGTGTGTAGAAAATGAGGTTGTGCGCACCATTCTTCGCGGCTTCCTTGCGTAATTTCTCCCGGCTTTTCACTACTTTTCTGCTCTTTTCGCTCCGCGACTCATCCGAACTTTATTTACTACCTAAAAATGCAAAATTAATTAATAAAATATTTATTCTTGAAAACAATGAAAATACAGAATATGGGATAAAATGTAGAATTACTGCATAAAAGATGAGTTAAAATGCTAACAAAAAGGGATAAATATATACAATATTTGGCACTCATCAAATACCCCCAAACCTGAATTTTACTTGTCCTCAAGTAAAACAAAACTAAGGAAATCCTAACTATACCACTGTCGCTGGTCTCTCGAATGCATTTAGCGTATGCACTAAGCCTTTTAAACCACTAAGTGTCCCTAGTGGACGAGTTGAAGTCTCGTGAAGGTTTGCTTAGAACGTACCTACAAAGTTCTAGGTCAAAATATAAGCTCATATTCCATCAAACGTGACATGTGCAAAACAGTTTAAGCTCACAGCAAAATGGAGATGTCAATCTAGCTATCGAAGGCACAATCCTAGCACTGATAACAAATAAGGACATGTGATAAGAAGTGTAAGTGTATCTACACATGTGTAAAGAAAGATCTGAAGTCATGACTACTAATCACCAAGAGATAGTTTCATCTGTAAGAACTGAGGTCGAAATCTAGCTAGCTGTCCGACTTTACGAGAATTGTGAATGAGTTGGAGGTATTTCACAATTTCTCGCGTTGTACATCAATGGCATACACCCTCCTTGCTTATTACAACGAAACAACAAAAGATGACTATTTACATGACTCTTATTTACATTGACAAATCTCTTTTTATTTTTGGAACAAGAGATGATGGAATTGATAAATACTTGATTTTTTTTTGGTCTTCTTCTGATATTTTTTTCTGAATATATACATCGATATTTTATTTTATTTTATTTTATTTATTTATTTTTTTTTTTTGAAAAGAAAATTTGATACATAACAATAAAGAAACAAAAGATTACATGACACTTTGCAAGAGGTAGCCCTTTTTGATGCACCCAGTTAAATTCGATGGTTGTCTTTCTTAATGTAACCTCCATCTTCTATCCCAATCAACCAAAGAACAAGCTAGTCCAGTTTCGTTCAGTATTCTAAAGTGATTGGCAATCGTGACTTCCTATCCAACACCTTGAAGATCGAGGCCATACATGTATTGGTAGATCGTGCGCGTGCAAATTTCTTATCACTATGTGAATTGTGCTAGAATCAGGGTGCCTAAATATCTAGACTAAGACTCCTAATAATAATACATATTTGCACAAGAGTCAACATTTCAAGGTAAATGAGCTCCATTTTTATGATTTTTTCATTTTTTAACTTTTTTTTGAATTTTTAATAATTTTTTTTTTTTTTTTTTTTTTTTTTTTGAAAAGAAAATTTGATACATAACAATAAAGAAACAAAAGATTACATGACACTTTGCAAGAGGTAGCCCTTTTTGATGCACCCAGTTAAATTCGATGGTTGTCTTTCTTAATGTAACCTCCATCTTCTATCCCAATCAACCAAAGAACAAGCTAGTCCAGTTTCGTTCAGTATTCTAAAGTGATTGGCAATCGTGACTTCCTATCCAACACCTTGAAGATCGAGGCCATACATGTATTGGTAGATCGTGCGCGTGCAAATTTCTTATCACTATGTGAATTGTGCTAGAATCAGGGTGCCTAAATATCTAGACTAAGACTCCTAATAATAATACATATTTGCACAAGAGTCAACATTTCAAGGTAAATGAGCTCCATTTTTATGATTTTTTCATTTTTTAATTTTTTTTTGAATTTTTAATAATTTTTTTTTTTTTTTTTTTTTTTGAAATTTTTCAATTTTTTCAAAAAGAAGAAGGAGTTCGTTTTTAATTATAGCATATTATCGTGGCATCTACTCTATACCCCCAAACCTAAACTAAACATTGTCCTCAATGTTTCAAAATATGGAAAGAATTAAAATGCAACATATGGAAAGGGACATGCTGAGTAGAGTAAAAGGAGAGAGAATACCCGATTTCGGCGAAAGCAGAATTAAAACTCCGTTATTCAAGGAAAAAATCCAACATATTTCAGCCGAGATCATATTGGATTAGCAAAATATATACAAAAGGAACAAAAGGGTTTTTTTTTTTTTTTTTTTAAAAAAATTTTATCTACTGGATTATATACAAAAATATTCACCATACACTAACAGTCTAAAGAGTTGAGGATCAACCCAAAAGACAAAGTGTAGACATTTCAACAGCTTCACACAATAATAACAGGAAAGAAACGCAAGTGAAACTGTGAAACAAAATGAGCTACCCCCAAACCTGGATTTTACAGAAGACATAGTTTTGAAAACAAAATCGCTCAGTTTCGGGGGTTCATCATGCAAAAGGTCTAGCTCGAAATGAACTGTGCTAGGGACGGGCAAACATGCAATTTCCAACTGTGGTTCCTCAAATGTGTTATATTTGGAAGCAAAATAGTCCAAGAGGACTTGGGAAGCACACAGTTCCAAACCTAGGTTAGGAATTTTCAGAAAAATTGGTTTTACAATATTGGTACAAACCAAATCTAGGTTGGGTGGAAGGCCAACAGATTGTGACTCATGTAGGAGAATAGGAATATCATTATCAATCAAATCAAAATCTCCTAAATCATCTACACATGTCACATCATGCTCACAATCATCAATCAAATTAGCAAGTTCACACTCAGAATCATCAACATCATCAATAAATTCATTCTCATGCATTGGCAAATCAGGAGAAATATCACAATGTGACCTAGGTAGAGAATCAACACATCAAATATATTTTCATGCATTTTGGTGTCTACAGAATATCAACTATTCCTATGTCATGCTCATCTTCACAGAAGAATTGTAACGAATCCCATGTCAATATCAAAATCATATGATATTACAATGAGTATTAGAAAGAACAACATTCATGAAGGTCGAGGGCGAGAAGCCATATGTTATTGAACCAACAGGTTCCACAATATTTTCATGTTCTTCTAACATATCATCATAATCATCATAATCATCATCATGGTAGCATGCATATGGTCCTCATTAACAGTGGTGGTGTCATTAGTCGATTCATGTTCCTCTAAATTAGGTTCATATTCAACATTATTTACATGAATGGGACTAGACACTTCATTAGGGACAACATACATTTCCTCATGAATTTCCTCCTTTTGTCTGTGAAGCAAAATCTGATCTAAATGTGCATGAATTCGTGCTGTAGATCTATCATAATCTTGCTTACAGCTTAAAGCTTCTGTGGTGGAGTCTAAATTCATGGGGGTACAAAATTCTTCATGTTCAAATTGTGGTGAATGGTACATGTGCATGGTCATTAGGGTCTACAAAATATTGGTCGCAATCCTCAAAGGATTGATTATGGTCCCAATGACTACCATTCTCACAATTCATGGGCATTTCATACATTGGATTTTCTCTTGATGGCCTAAAATTATGCAAAAATGACAATGCTCAACAGGGTGGTCTAAACTACCACATGCGGGACATGCATAGATTTCAGGTTGCCTAAGAAAATTAGATGTGACAGATTCTTCATGTGATTGCATTTCTAAAGCTGCGATTCGAGCTTCTATTTGATCCATAAGTGATGATTGGGTGAGTGAGGCACTAGCAAAATGTTCATTTTCACGTTGCGATGAATGATGCATGTATGAATAGTCATTAGGGTTCATGTATTGCGGCTCGGGACTTTGAAAATGTCCATAATAATTCCTATGACTATTGACATCATGGTCCGTGGAAGGTTCATAATGTGAAGTTTGTCCATAAGCAAGTTCTCTAAGAGTTTTATTTCCATCTCCAGGAGCAGACCAAAATCCAGACATGATTGACTCAAAAAGCTAAGCAACTATGTTACAAAGCCCAAAATTTGGTTTTTAAATGGGAAAATTTTTTTTTTTTTTTTTTTTAAAAAAAATTTGGTTTATGGGAAAATTTTGGTTTTGATGGGCTATAAAAGAAAAATTTGGTTTAAAATTGGGAGCAAAAGAAAATTTTAAAATTTTATTTTTTTTTATTTTTTTTTATTTTTTTTTTTTTTTGAACTTTTTTTTTTTATGTAAAATTAAGAAAATAAGAAAATAAAAATTTGGTTTTTTTGAAATGGGAGCGATCCCACTGTGCAAGCCTCTGATGAAATGAAAGGAAGGCTGCGGCCTACGAAAATCCAAGTTTTAAATTTTGAAAGTTTAATTTGGCCCAGTTGGTTAAGGCCCGACGTTTGTTTTAAAACTTTGGTTTCGAGGTCCACTTACAAGTCCATAATCAGTTATAAGCTTAGCTGGGTTTAAAACCAGAGTCCAGAATACAAGTCCAATGGAAGAATTTAAACAAGCCCACACAAAATAAATACAAGCCCACAAATTAAACAAACAAGCCCAAAAATAAATTATTACAAACCCAAAATAGAGGAAATAAAAAGCCCAAAAAATTGGGTTAATTATTACAAGCCCACAATTAAAAATTTGGAAGCCCACAGGTTGGGTTCTCTCAAATGGAATGGATTTAGGCTTACCTTTTTAGCACAGCCCAGCTGCTCTGATATTGTTGCAAAAACCCAGTTGGGTTTTGGTTCTTTTCCTTGGTGGCGTCCCAGCAGAGGAAAAACAGGTTCAGAATCAGCAGGTCCAACAGCAAATGAAATGAAGCAGATGCAGATGCAAATGCTATGAAATGAAATACAAAATAGCTAAGAAACACAGATAAAACACAGCACCAATCCCCGGCAGCGGCGCCAAAAACTTGTTGGGTCCGGAAAGGTGTCTAGAAATGATGCAATGAAAACGGGCCTACAGTAATACCGCAAGTGCACGGTCGTCAGTTGTAGCTCGTGCAAGTACGGGTCGATCCACAGAGATCGGGTGTGTTTCGGAAGTGTTTTAGCTATTTGGGTTCCTAGATTTGCTTTGGACTTAGAAGCCCTTTGGAAGTGTTGGGCTTAATGTACTATTGGGTTTGTTTACAATAAAATGAACTGAGCTTGGGCTCAGTTGGTCTTTGAAAAGCAAATTGGGCTTTGGCCTTAAAGTGAGTTCAGGTTTTTGGGTTAAGCCCACAATTAATTGAATTGGGCTTTAGATCTAACCTATCAATACACTAGGCTTTGGCCTTAATGAAATTTGGGCTTTGGTCTTAAACAAATGGGCTTTGGTTAAGCCCACAAATGACTGAATTGGGCTTCAGTTTGAAATGAGCCTTGGGCTTGAGATGTATTGGGCTTAGCTATTGAACTAGGCCTTTTGGGCTTTGGACTCAGTTGTTGAAAGAACTGGACTTGGCTTGGCAGCAGCAGTGGCAAGACTGCACAGGAGAAGAAGTGGCAGCAGCAGCAGCCTGGCAGCAACAACAGCAGCAGCAACCTTGGCAGAGGCACACAGCAGCAGGAGCAAGAGAGTTGCAGCAATGCAATAGAATGTACAAGATGAGCAGTGCAGCAGCAGTAGGAAATACACAGCAGTGCAACAGCAACAGAGTTGCAGCAGCAGCTGCAAACAACTGCAGTGAAAGAGAAATGCAACAGAGTTGCAGCAACAGCACAAAATGAACCAAGGCCTAAGGCCAAGGGCAGGATTGATAAAGAAACTGAAATGAAGTAAACATAGGAAAGAAAATGTGGAGGGGAAGTGCAGGGGATGAATAGTGAGAAAGTGAAACTAAGGTCATCAAATCCACCTATTGGCTTGAGCTAACCAGTTTTAGTTATTCTTTAGAATTCTTGTTCTTAAGGAACAAAAGGTTGGGATTCTAGTCCTCCTAGTGTTCCAAGATTCTTTATACTAGTTTGCTAATCTTCTAAATTCACTCATACACCCCTAGCATTGGTTGTCTGTTTAAGGCACAACCAATCACAAGTGTAGTTGTTCACTTAGCACAACTAGCTAACCTATTGCACTCAAGCACACAAGCATTCCAATTCACAACTGAGCTGACTAGCATTTGCCTAATGGTTTCATTGAACCTTAGCTATGAAGTTTAGCTCATAACTAACATGTTACTAACAGCATGCAAGTTTAGCAAGTTTAACATAACAGTGAACATAAGCATCAACAATGAACAATTAACAATGAACATGACTGAATTTTAACTGAAACATGGATATGAAAATTAGCAGCAAATTGAACTGAATAGTGAACTGAACATGAAATTGAAATTGAGTAGTAACATGAAAATTAACAGGACATGTGAATTAACAGAACTTAGCAGTTCTGGATGCAGGCTAATCCCAACATGAAAATTACACACAACCCATAGTGCTATTTATAGTCACAGACCCAAATTTCTCAAAATTATAAAATTAGGGTTTATAGAAAAATCCCCAAATTTCAACAGTTAAAATTAGCTCACCTAAACGTCCAATTGACGCCGACCCATCCCTTCTCTGACTCCCCTGTATCACTCCATGCCTTCAATTACGTATTTCTACTCGTCCTATTTTATTGATTTCTTCCCTAGGTTTTCAGAGAGAAATTAGGGGAGAAATCTATACAATAGGAGGCTAGAACAAAGGGGGTAATGATGGTGGAGGATAGGTGTGATGATGGTGGAGGTGTGGTGGTGAAGCGGCAGTGGCAGAGGTGGTGTTCTGGTGGTGGTGTACGGTGGTTCTGCTGTGGAGAAGATGGTGGAGAGGGTATGGCTCGATGGTTTGGGAGAGAAGGGGGGTGTGTCTGGTTAGGTGGGTGGTGCTCGGTCACTAGGGTGTAAGGCAGGTGTATCTAGTTTCGATGTTCTGTGACTCTGAGCTGCGAGATGCGAAGATGGTTGGTAGATCGGACGGTGATGCGGGGGAAAGCGATGAGCGACCGTTGGATTATATGATACAACAAAATCAACGATGCCAGATGGAGTTAGGTACTGTAGTGTAAGGCGGAGATATCAAACTTCGATGCACAGCAAGGGAGCGACCGTTGGATTCAACTACCATCTAATCTGAAGGCTTGGAATTTCAGCGCTGTGGTGCTTGGCAGAGACATCAGATTTTGATGCTCAGCAAGGAGCGACCGTCGGATGCTTCTGAGAAATGATCTGATGGCTGAGAACGGAGGCGCTTTTGTGTGTAGAAAATGAGGTTGTGCGCACCATTCTTCGCGGCTTCCTTGCGTAATTTCTCCCGGCTTTTCACTACTTTTCTGCTCTTTTCGCTCCGCGACTCATCCGAACTTTATTTACTACCTAAAAATGCAAAATTAATTAATAAAAATATTTATTCTTGAAAACAATGAAAATACAGAATATGGGATAAAATGTAGAATTACTGCATAAAAGATGAGTTAAAATGCTAACAAAAAGGGATAAATATATACAATATTTGGCACTCATCAGTTGCCAAAAATGGGTTGGAGGAATATTATGAAAGCATCTTACCTATGAATCGACAGATTCATCGTTCTTACGAAGTCCCCGACTTAGAGTAGTCCACTCACCGCCATGTTTCGATCTCAGAGCCATGTTATATCTCGAAGTTGCCAAAACCGGACAGGTTTAAGGGTTGGAGGAATATTCTAATGGCACCGATATTATTTATAGATAGACGAATTCATCGTTTTTACGAAGTCTCTGACTTAGAATAGTCCACTTACTAGTTACCGCTAGGTTTCGAGCTCGGAGCCAGGTTACATCTATGTTACTTAGAGTGTTATCACCAATTTTTTTGTTGTTGTAATTTTGTCTAATCCAACGTACCAAAGTTAGGGGAAGCAACTGCTACTAAATATAACGGTGGGAATCTTGTGTTTGTTTGTCAAAAATTGTGTTTCTTTGCCAATCCGTATGCTTTTGCTTAGACCAATCAGAATATTCCACTTTCCCGCCCAAAATCCCGCCCAAATTTGGTCACGTGTCTGCCCAAGAATTTTTCAGAGAATATTTAATTTTTGACCACTGCAACGTGTCCTATCCCATGTTAATTCCCCCCAGTATTTTCACAACGCGCCCAAAATCATTAGTCTCTTCACTCTTCACAAAAATAAGAAAACTCTCTCACCAAAAAAAAAAAGAAAAAAATATCTCACCTCGCCATGTCTGCAACTATGAAGCTCTAACCCTAACAATCTCTTATCGGAAAACCCTAACAATCTCTCATCAGAAAACCCTAACAATCTCTCATCAGGAAACCCTAACAATCTCTCAGTCACTCAAACTCTTCAGAAAACCATAACTATCTATTAATCTCAGAGCTCTTCAACTTTGAAGAAAACCCTAACAAATTTTCTAGAAAATGATTTCACGAAGGGGTAATCTCTCATACTCTCAAATCTTAAGAAAATAGATCTCTTTGTTCCAGTTTTCTATTTTAGTAATTTTGAGTTTTTTTTTTCTTCACATAAATGTTCAGATCTTCACATGCAATTTAGGATTTGTTGTTTCCATGATGAAATTGGTATTGGGTCCTATTTAATTTTGGGAATTTTCGATTTTAGGTCTTTTTATGATGATTTTCATTTCGATGATTGTCTCTGCAGCTCATGTTCTAGTTTTTTTTTTAGGTCTTTGTTTTGTGTTATAACAAAAAAATCCCCCCTTTTCTTCCTTCCTATTTCCAATCCCTCTCTCCATCTTTCAATTAGCAAATACAGAGAACCCTAGATGTCCATGATTCCCATTAGCAACAGAATAAAAAATCATGTTAACGGGGAGGTGCTCTTCATGGGCTCATGACTACATCTTTAGTGTAATAATTGTAGTAGCAAAGATATGTAGTACTAGTGAAGAAGTTTAGCCACTGTGATGCATGAAGTATAATTTAGAATTCGTAAGAATTTGTGATTTGATAGGTGTAGCCTTATTCTCTTTAGGTATGATTTGATTATATTTGTGCCAAAGCATGAAGTTTAGCCACTGTGATTATATTTTTGCAAGGCATAACTGCAATAATGAAGACAACAAGGAAACAATAAAGAAAAAGCTGGTCAGGGAGTTGGCCATAAAGGTAAAGGCTTCTCATCTCAATTTCAGTGTAAATAAATTTATTCACCATATCATTTTAACTAACCTATATGCATTGTTGTTGCAGATGAAAACAAACAGTCCAAAACTGATAAAGGTTCTCCATCTGCAGAACCATCCCTTCCACCTGAAAGTAGGCGATCATCACCAAGGAACAAGAAGTTTGCGATAAAGGTAAAGACTTTTCATCTCAATTTCACAAAAACTACTTACCTTCTCATTTTAACTAAGCTACACTTTTTGCAGATGAAAAACAAGCAGAACACTCAACAGTCCCCAACTGAAAGTGCTTCACTCACTTCAAAGCTGCAACCCCCAACTCAAACCAAGTCCGCAGAACCATCTCTTTCACCTGGAAGTAGGCGATCATCACAAAGGAACAAGAAGTTAGAACCAAGTGTGTTGTTTCTTCTCTAACTAAATGCAACAACTCCAAAGCGTCGTCTACAACCTGAAAGTGCTGAAATGTCATCACCAACTACAAAGAGACAGGCTACTAGGAAGAGAATGTGCAATCTGAAAGTGCTCAACATTCACAGACCACAACTACAAAGTCCCAATCAAAAAGCTCTGAAGGAGATACTGAAAAATCTGGAGTGGGGCGAAAGAATGTAAAGCGAAAACTTGACACAAGCACAGGCCCATGTCTGAATGTTCAACTTAGGGATCCACACGACACTCTCGCAGATTTTCAAGATGAAGAAGAAGAGGAAGAGGAGGAGGAAGCTGTGGAAGAGGATAACTCTGATCATGTGGAGCCTGATGTGGAAGAAGAGAATGATAATGGTAATGATGAGCCTGAATTGGAAGAAGAAAATGATAATGGTAATGATGATAATGAGGAAGGTGAAGAAAAGAAAGAAGAAAAGAAAATATGTTCCACGTGGTCCAACCCAGATGTATGCACTGAAGTTAGATTCTGCTGATCCGAAAAGAACAATTTCCTTCAACGCTAATGAACAACCGATTGGTGATCCATCTGTGCAACTTGCCAGTGTGCTAGGGGTGCTTGTTCGGAAACTTCCATTAACGTACAAGGATTGGAGACTTGTCCCTTATGAAGCCAAAGAAAACATATGGAAGATAGTCTCGGTTCGCAATTGATAACTCTTTAACTCTTTTCATTCGTCAATAATTATTTAAGTCATAGTCAACAATTATTTAATTCATAGCGTATTCTAATTCAATTATTTAAATTTATTTGTAGAACCGATTCATTGTGCCTGAGTATTACAAAGACTATTATTTCAGCAAGATGGGAACTTATCTTAGAGAAGCAAGGTCAAGGAAAGCTGGTTTGGTACTCGACGCTTTGGATCGGCTACAAGGGGAAGAACAAAAGAAACGGCTGGAGAAGTTAATGCCCAGGACCATGACAGTTAGGGAGTGGGAAGAGTTTGTGAAACATGTAGACTCTATTGAATTCAGAGTAAGTAATTTCTATTATATAGAATGCCTATATATTTGTATTAAAAACTTTAAAGTCTGTCAAATGATTTTTTTACTTTTCTATTCAGGTCAGAAGAATAAAAATGCAAGAAAATCGTTCAAAACACACCCACCCCACATACCATAAGTCGAGAAGGTTACGCCCGATTGGAGGTGAAATTGGTATGTTCTACAGTCTTGATATTCACCATGTGAAAGCTATTGCATCGTTAAAATATAATTGTTTGAAGTTCTCTACAAAGTTTTATCTTAGAAATATTCTGAGATAATACCATGTTGTTATGCTTTCTTGATGACTCATGTATTGATACATTTATTTGGCAGCAAAAGAGCAAAACACAACCAAAGAGATTGATAGAGCTATAATCTGGAAAGTTGGTCATAAACAGCGCAAAGGAAAGAAACCACATCCTGGTGTTGTAGAAGCTTTGGTAAGAAATCTTCTCATGTTACTTTGTTTTATTTGTGTGTGCTTGAAAAAGTCAAAAATATCTGATGTTTTACACGCTTACACAGGAAAAACTTGAAAAAGCTCGAGAAAAGTATCATGCTGATTGTGGATCATCCGTGACAGATGATATTCTTGCAAAGGCCTTTGGTGAGGACAAGAAAACTAAAGGGAGACTTAAAGGAATTGGTTTTGGAGCGACACGTAAAAAGGTTGTTGGGCAGTCCCACTATAAGATGATGATTAAAGAGTGTCAAGAATCCTATAAAGCATTGAGTGATCGAGTGGTGCAGCTAGAGGTGAGAATTTAACTTGTATTTTATTAGGTCTCCTTTTCTTGATAAACTCAAACTCGATAATGCCCCTCATACTGCTGATTGGTCTTAATATAGGGAACGAAATCAAAATGTGTGTGCAATGGAGTCTTACCCTCTCACATGTTAAGTCCCAGCAACAATCATGAGGCTAGCACTAGCATAAATGTTATCTATAATGAAAGAGTCTCAACTGATATCACTCCAAGTCATGTCAGGAAACAAGATGAGGTTCAAGTGCCAAAGAGATTCCAAGTTTGCAAGTTGTTAAGCTGGTACAAGGAGGACGAGGTGGTTGCAGAGGCTGAAATTGCTGAAACAGATCCAAGTAAGCAGATACATGGAAAACCAATCGGTCTTGGAGCCTACACTGTATGTGTGAAGGTTTCTTATGTGGATGATGCTCTTGTCTACCAAGCTACTTCAGAAGTCATAACTTTTCATGATGTTGTTTCAAATTTTATCACATGGCCCAAAGATAGAATAATCTACCAATAGACTTCTTAATCTTCTGTGATCTTTTTGGAGACTTAACTTCTGGTAACAAACATATCACTGCCACTTTTTTGTATGTTTTGTGTATATCACATTGGTATGTGAATGCTTTAACTCTGGGTTTGGTTTAATTTGAATGAATCTTTCAGTTTAATCCAATTTTTTATTTACATTTCAGTTTAATCTAGTTGTTTCTTTACATTTCACAAATAGTAGTGACAAAAGTGAAATATATATTCTGAAATATGGGTTTGATCTTATTCACAAGTATTGTAAAAGATAGTCCTACTACACATAGTATAGTTGTATCAAGGTACTTCTACAATGCTAACAAGTGTACTAACTGTAATATTCACAATACTAATAAGTGTTGTGTTAACAATTTCTGCTACCCATGACAATAATTGTAAAAACAAATGTTCTACAATGCTAACAAGTGTACTGACTGTAATATTCACAATACTAGTAAGTGTTGTGTTAACAATTTCTACTTCATACCATAATCATTGTAAAATGAAATCTTGCAACATCAGCAGGTGTTGTTCAGAATAGTTATACAACTCAAGGAAGTGTAGTGAGAAGAGTATTCACAATACTAATAGACATCGTGAAAAGGTTTTTAACTACATAAACTAGATATAGTGAAACAGTTACTTTACAACATAAGTTTGTGTTGTCCAAGATAGTTCGACAATTCATACAGGTGTTGTGCAAATATTATTCATAATACTGGTAATTGTTGTTGCATATGTTTCTACGATATGCAACTTATGTTGTCCACGATTGTTCTACAATACAAGCAAGAGTTGTGTTAGGTTATCAAAAAAATTGAAAGAGAATCACAACATTGACAAACTATTGTCGAACCATGAATCACATCACCCTTTACAACACTTGTCATCCATTGTAGAAAAACTTGGACTTTCTACAATACCCCCGTTCCACAATGCATGGAATGGAGTTGTCGTAGGGGTACTACAGCTCTTATCTTGTGTCGTCAATGATGATTTTTCCCGTAGTGATACTGTCACCAAAGCCCATAGTTGTACTAGTGCATGGGTTTACTTGTGGTTAATTTGGTTGAGATTTGGATATAGAAAATCATTCTTATGGTTTTTGGTGTCCAATAAAAAATCCTTCTTTTCTATCGAAATTAAGGTCGCTCTTGTTGTTCTCTCGGGAATGACATCAAATGGGGGAGAGTTCTTTTGAACTTGTGCTTAATGGTAATATCTTGCGGGGAGTGCGGCTGTGGAATTTTATAGGGTTTATCTTGTATCTTAAAACTCCTTGATGAATGTTGTTAGCTTCGGCTATTAGATTGCATCTAAATTAAGCTGGTATGTATTTTTTCTTTTGGTCATGAAATATCTCTTGTGGAAATTTCATTATGATCCCATTCTTGTACCTTTGCCAATTTTATTGACAAAAAATACATATGGTTTTCGGATCATTGTGTAAGGGGAAGTGGTTTCCATGATCGATATGGAGTATTGACTAAGGGGGAGTGATACATATCACCGTAGTATTATTTTTAAAGTCGTGATACAATTGGAATTTGATGTTATATAATAATACTATGACATTGTATAATAATGATCGAGAATCTCGATTTCTCTCATTGTTATAGCTACGGATCTTCAACAACGATGGTGTTAAACTTACAACCTTTGGGATCATTGGAGTACTTGGAAGGACAAAGATTTCAAGGAACGTTGAAGATTAGACTATGTAACAGGAGCCACTAAAGTTTATCTTTTGTGTATTCCATATGTATTAATAGTTTTGTCACTAAAATTGACAAAGGGGGAGATTGTTATAGCATAGATCGGTCAACCTCGCATGTGTTGCTATCTCAAGCATGTTTGTCAATGTTAGTGATCAAAACTATAAGTCTTGATTTCTATCCTACATAAGTTTCGGACTAGGATAAAAAAGTGTAGTTGATCTCAAGGACTTCATGGCGATTCATCATACAACGACGAAGATCTATACAAGGAACCGTGGAACTTCATCAACAAAAAGGTATGTGGATACTTGAATTTATCTATCACTCAAAATTCTATCTCTTCTATCTCCTACTTCTTATGAGACAAAAGTCGTATGCTATATCGACTAAATCATACACATTTGACATTTCGAGTTGAGCATTCATTGCTTATCTTTTATCGAAATCGTGTGTTGGTAAAGCATTTTGCTTTGATCAAGTTTATCTTCACCTAGTGACGAAAGTCATGAAAAGTTTCAATCACTTTGAGAATTGCTCTGACGTGAATCGGTCTATGAATAACGGCTACATAGCGTCCTCTGAGAATGTCTGAAAGGTTGAAATGAGAGTTTAGATTACATAACCATGTATTTCTTGAACCGAAGTTTTCGAACTTTTTTTATCAAGAGAAATCGGGAGGATTGTGGAATTGGCTTGCCAAGTCCGCGAACTGTCGGAAGTTCTCGACCGAGAATTTCAGCTGGGATTTTCCAAATACTCGTTTGTGTGCTTAGTCCGCGGACCCAGTCTGCGAACTGGCGGAAGTTCTCTTTCCGAGAATTTCTGCTGAGTTTGGAAAACTCAACCGATTAACTTAAGTCCGCGAACTTTTTTGTGAACTTAAGAGGTTATGATCTAAAGATGTGCTCTGAACATGAAACATTAAATTACTAAGGAATGCTTTATGCAAACCGTGGCTATAATGTTCATGAGCCGATTTAATCGAATCGAATCATCTTTGCTTCAACTGTGTCTTGTGTAGTTACATAAGATCTCATAGCAATTGAACAACTCTTTAACTAGTTCATTTGAGTCAATTGAACCAGTTATGGTGAAGAAGAACAAGGTTAATATGAAATGCTCATATGGTTAACCTTTTGGGTTACTATGTTGAACCAACATACACGTACACGTTTGGGCATGGTTTTCACGAACCCAGTAAACGTCTACCCAAGTGTGTGTGACGAGCTAAGTTTTCGATCTAACGGTTGAGAAATATTAGCTTGAATCTAAATCAGGTTTTCATCTAACGGTGAATAAGGATTGCTTTGTAACTAAGGAAAAACCCTGATTTGAAGGCTATATAAAGGAGACATCTAGCATTGTACAAAACTAATCCCCACACGTCTGTGTGCTACTAGTGCGCACGCTAGAGTCCATCTTCATTAACCTTTGATTTTCTTCTCTAAAATCAGGTTAATGACTTAAACACTTCATTAGGATTGTGAAGCCAGACCGGTATTACTTTATCATAGTTGTGTGATCTGATCTTGCATCTTCAATCGTACGAGTACAATCGATTGATTGGCTTGAGATCGTGAGAGTTCTTCGATAGGCAAGATAAAGAAGTCACAAACATCTTCTTCTCACTGTTTGTGATTCCTCGACAATCCGCTTGTGTATTCAGGAGGGATTGTATAGAGGTGATTGATTAATCTAGGCTGTTCTTCGGGAATATAAGACCGGATTATCAATTGGTTCCTGTTCACCTTGATTTTATATCAAAGTACGGAACAAAACCTAGGGTTTATCCGTGGGAGACAGATTTATCCTTTTATAGACTTTTCTGTGTGAGACAGATCTGTTTATTATCAAGTCTGTGATTTTGGGTTATAGCAACTCTTGGTTGTGGGTGAGATCAGCTAAGGGAATCAAGTGCGCAGTATCCTGTTGGGATCAGAAGCGTAGGAGTACAATTGTACCTTGTATCAGTGGGAGATTGATAGGGGTTCAACTATATTCCAGTTTGAAGTTAGTTTGCAGTAGGCTAGTGTCTGTAGAGGCTTAATACAGTGTGTATTCAATCTGGACTAGGTCCCGGGATTTTTCTGCATTTGCGGTTTCCTTGTTAACAAAATTTCTGGTGTCTGTGTTATTTCTTTTTCCGCATTATATTTTATATAATTGAAATAATACAGGCTGTGTGTTCGTGATCATCAATTGGAAATCCAACCTTTGGTTGTTGATTGATATTGATTGATCCTTGGACATTGGTCTTTGGTACCGTCGAAGTATTCCTTGTATTTGATAAAGACTCGCTATTTTTTTTAGCTTGAGTAAAAATCAAATCAAGAGAGAGATATTAACTCCTTGAGATACTTTTATCTAGATTGAGTCTGACTGTCTAGTTGATTCTCTAGCAAAGTATTTCGGAGTTTGTAACCTTCTTCCATTATGGAGATATTAATAACCTTCTTAATAAACTGAAAAAATCAAAATGCGCCATTAAGAAAATAAATTGAAAAAATAAATGTTACAACCATGTTTCAACCATTGAGATTAAAAAAAAAAAAAATCTTTGACCCATATCTTTAAAATAAAAAATATCCATCTTTTAAAAACTTGCAATATGCAAACAATTTTTTTTTAAATAATAAAAATAATTTTCATTGTACTCATTGTCTAAAGGGAAGAATCAAAAAATACAACTAATGATTTTCATTATACTCATTGTACAAATGGAACAATGAGTAACGAATATATATATCCAAAAAATGACTCACAAAAGATTTAACCTTACGCCGTGGGCCTAATTTTAACATTAGCAATCGAATATGCTTATTTTCATCATCCTGCAAAAAAAAAAAAAAAAAAAGATTTACGATATAAAACCGAAAGCACAAATAAATTTAGAACTATTTTCTAGCATCCGTCACTAGTCCAAATATGGGCTTTGGTGACAGTTCGATATTCGAAACCATGACAGTTCACTAATGGAATGTTACAAAAGAAGAACCTATGAGATATAGGTAACAGTTTCTTACTAAAACTCACACCAATAATGGTAAATAATGGTGACAGTTTTCAAACTGTTACTGAATGACTATACAACGACAATTCTTGTAAAAAAAGGTCACAGTACGCTGATGTATAGTGACAGTTATGAAACTGTTACTAGTCTTAATCTATTATAACTGATTTATAAAATAACTGTTATCTAAGTGTAAACCTATAAGTAACAGTTCTTTGAATTACCGCCACCTCCATTTATAATGACACTTATGATCAAAAACGGTTACCGTTCATATGATGCAACCATAGCGTTCTCAGGCGCACGATGTAGGTAGTTTGAGCCCTTATATGGTTATCTGCTATATGGCGGTTTTGTTAGTGGGTCTGTTTTGTTAGTGAGTCTATCTCATTCTCAGTCTCAGTCTCGACCCCTCATTTTCTCATTTTTGTTATTAGGAACCCCAAAACAAGAATCTTAACCAATTTCTCAATACCGTCACCATCTCGATCTATTTCCTTCCATTAAATGAAAATCCTAGTCTCTTTCGGCAATTCTTATCGCTGTACAAGCAGATCTCATCATATCTCTCTCTTCTAATGGTCTTTTTTCTTAACATAATCTGGGATCTAATCTTTTACTGCAATCTAGGTTTTTATCTTTTATGCATCTCGATTGATCTGATATTTTTCTATTTTGTTCTTGTGTACAGGAATCGATCCTTAAAGCTCTCTCTTCCTTAACTCCAATGGAAAACTACATGAATCTCTTGATTTCTTCTCTCCGGAAAAAGCATGTATCTTGATTGGGTGCTTGATGGTGCTCGCGATTATTAAGCAAGTATGTGATTTCTTACAAGGTTTATGAGTTTTCGATTTTTTATTAGTGAAATTTCCAGGATTTGGGTTTATCTTACTTTTTCAGTTGATTTTGGATAGAAGATGATTTTGAGTCTTTTCATATGATATTTTAGGATTTCAAGCTTGTTATTTTGATTCCCTGATTCTTAATTTTGTATTCACATTTGAATACAAGGTTAGTTTTTTTTTTTTTTTACCAAGTGTCAATTTTACGGTTAACCGGCATGTTGTTGCTTTACCAAGGGAATATAAGTAGTCATGCTTGTATTTAGCCCTGCAAGATAGTTTTATTATCACTAGTTTAATTTAATGAAAATTTGAACAATTTGAACTATACTGCTAAGTGCTTGACCACTTGTTAATAATGAAGAAGGATAGTACCACAGAGAAACAAAATTCTGAATACTCAATAGTGCTTGAAATAAGCATATATATAATACGTCTCTTTATTCATTTTCATTGGTCCATGGTTGTCAACTACTCTTATCGGTTCCTTCTAGTCACCACGATGATTCTACCAAATAATTTATTCTTTGAGTGTTTACATTGTATCTTTCTCAGTAATATCTTGAATAGTTGAATCCTTGTGATGCAATATTTATCATCAAATGTTTTTCCTCCCATTCTAAGAATTCAGAAAATTTCCCAGGATGAGATACAAGATGCCCGTTTCTTTCCTTGATTAGTTAACTTGGCATGTTCAGTTGTATTCGGTAATTTAAATTGTGTTTACAATTATTACCTATTTTATTATATAAGTAATGTGATCTTTATTAAGTGAGAACTTTGCTTCAGGAAATCTCTGTCATATGGCTGCAACTACATCAATTTTTCGAAGAAGTTCTTCATCCACTAATTTATTATTTGGTTTCAAGTAAGCCTTAGTTTCTGTTTGATACGATCTAAACGTTTTTTGGATATAGGAGTTAATGACTGCAACACTACAAGACAGCTGAACAGGTGGTTACACATCAATATGATATTTCACTTTTCTCTGTTGCATTTTGAATAGTTGAATCCATGGGATGCATTATTCATCATACAATATATTTTTTTCACATTTCTATGAGTACGAGTTCACAAAATTGATGTGTCCTAGATGAAGGATGTTATGTCTTGGAGATCTTTAAATGTGGACATGTGATCTACTTTGCAGGCATCTAGAGTGCTTTGCTTCAGAATTTTAAGTTGTGGTTGCATGCACAAATTCTTCTACTAATGACAAGGAAGAGCATCAAAGTTCAAGAAACCTGAGGCGGTGGAAGCTAGTTTAGAGCATTAGAGTTCAGGAAATATTTTTTGTTGTTATGAAAAAGAATGATATAATTTTATCTATTTAATTTTGTCTTATGTTGTTATTATTGTGTTGAACCTTGAATTTCTGAAATGCAATTTTATTTTTCTAGCTCTATCTTTCACTTTAAATTATCACCAATAATTGTAGTATTTTCTCACTGCAAATCTACTTATACAGTAGCAGTTGTATGTAAAATATGTTACTCATAAGTGTGTACTGTGACAGTTTTACTGAAAGTGTGTCGCTGAAGAGGTTTTATGATGGCAGTTTCATTTTGAAAATGTTGTGGTACGTGGTCAACTGTGACAGGTTTATTAAGATACTGATACCTTAGTACAAGAAACCAAGTTTTTTTATGACAGTTCCTTTTAGAAAATGTTACATTAAGTTTTCAACAATAACATGTTTATGAAGAAACTATTACCTTATAACCATGATTTTGTAACAGTTTCTTAAAGACCTTTCGTAACAGAGGCTTTGGTGACAGTGCAATATTTTTCTAAAACTGTTATAGAATTACTTTGGTGACAGTTTTGAACTGTCACCTAAGCCCATTATTGTACAAGTGCGTAAAATTTTTATTTTGGAATGAAACATTTAACCAATCGACAGATGAACCCTATATTCTTGATTATGATCACGGCTATCTTTTCAACCGATTTTAATGCCATGAATAATTTGATCAAAATCTACGACACAAAAAAAAAGAAGATAAACTCAAAAAAGTAAAAAAGCAAAAGAAGCAAAAAATCCTGATCAAGCAATTGAAAAATAGAACAACAGAAACAAAAAAAATCTAAACTCTAAAAAAAAAAAAACATGGTTAGCCTCTTCCAAGCAATTGAAACATAGAGATAACACAATAGAAACTAAATGGTGAAATGAACTGTCAACATATCAATTGATTCCAAGAAAAAGAAAAATGAAACTTATAAGCTTTCATGCCATTTACACACTTACTAGAGTAAAACTTACAGATGAATGAATCTCCAAACTCATAAATGTGAATTTTGATGGCGCATGCGTTTTTCTGGAAACGTTTAATGTCTTCTGATGGAATCAATAATCTTTTTTCCTTTTTGGTGATCCACAACACAAACAAAGATGAAAGAATCTCAAAAAAGAAACATTTTTTATTAGACCAAAAACAAATCTCCTCCTCTTTTAATTCCAATTTTTTGAATTGCTTTGGATCCTCTATTTACTCCCCCATTATCCCCCCACAATTAAGAGATTTGCTTACCCATAAATAAGGTAAAACTGTTCATGCTCTAAGGTCTGCATGCAAACGACTGCTCCTTTATGACTAGCACGTAATAACCCATTCCAAAAGAAAAAACGTCCAAACTTGCAGTACTCAGGTTTCATGTTGCAAGAAAATGGGAAGAGATCGATTTCATGGCGACCAACGAACTCACTACTTTGGATTTACTAATGATTGATAAAAACTTGAGTATTTTGTTATTTTGATCCGAATTAAACTATTTTTTTTAAAAGAATAAGATACTAGGACGCCATCTAATCAGTTTTTACATAATTACGATGAAAATAATCCTACAATACTCAAGTTTAGTGTTTCCAGAAAATGGTAATGGTAAGATGTCGATTTCATGGCGACCAACTAAGTCAATGCTTTGGATTTAATGATCGATCAAAACGTGAGAAATCCAGATTTCGTCCTTCAAAAAATGATCAACGAGGAATTTTATCAAAAACTATTATTTTAAGTCTAAAGAATATTGTGAGGAATTATTAAACTATTATTTAAGTGTAGCCGAAGTTATAATTATTTGGATTAAGATTTCATGTCTACAAGTTCTCATGGGCCGAATTAAGCCTCATAGTGTGCGGTAATTATTAAAATCATTCTAACCAAAAATTATTCTGTCTCATGCCGTGCCGTTACGGCACGGGTTATTTCTACATCCGACGGTCGTCGTTTCTATAACCCCTCTCATTATGAATCAAAATTTATTAATCTTTAATTATTGCATAAACTGTTAACTCAAGATATTGAAAGAAACATTAAATGAAATCATAATATATCATACATGCATTAATTGGATTTAGTGGTGGCAAGATGAATATAATGGGAAATGAGATTTATTTGTTTATCTCTATTCATAACTCATACGTGAGATATGCATACACATTATTACTTAAATGATTTTGTGTTCGTTTTTGGATAATGTATATGAAAATTTTTACAATATATTTATAGACATTATTTTCGCTTAAACCAAAATAGAAAACTATCTTGCAAAGGTACACGATTTAAATTCCGGAAAAAAAGAAAAATTACACCAGTCAGATATCATGTTAAAGAAGTGTCGTTGCGGAACGAACTATCTCTAGATATTTATTAGACTCTCTGCTAACTTCATGTCGTGTCGTAACGGCACGGGTTATTTCTAGTGTATTCACAAACCCTGACTTAATATAAATAATATTTAACACATATTTTAGTTAATAAAAGCATGCGCTACATTTAAGAGAAGCCTTAAATTATCCAACTTGGTAATGAACTAAAAAGAGAAAACGAATTAGTGAAACAACAAATTGATGAATTAAATTATGGGAAAATTATTGTTTAGTCCTTTTTTAGGTGGTCTCAAGTCTATTAATTGGTCCACAAATAAAAAGAGAGTTTTGTTTGGTCCTTATTTGTATTCAAAAATATTAAAAGTATCTAAAATACCTTTTCTCTCTTCTTCATGTATACATAATGATCGTTTTTTTTCCTCAGCTTTATTTTCTCTCTACTAATTTCTCTCTCTAGCTTCTTAAAATTAATAGATAATAAAAACTTTAAAATTAAATATCTCTCAAAATATAAGTCCAAAATTAGTAAATTTTATATATTCGTAACTCGATGAGATCTACACATCGAGTACCCATTATACTATGTTTCATAATTTTAAATTTTTAGGTACAATAATAGTTCATATCCGAGAATGAACACTATTTTAGAACATGGTGGTTCATTCTAGTTCTAGGAGTTCATTTTGTAGAATGAACTCATATATGCTAGCAATTTATTTTGTAGAATTAATGAACTCATAATAATAACTCATTTTGAAGAATGAAGTCGCAATGGTAGTTCATTATTATAGTTCTTATTGTAGAATGAACTAGTGATAGATGTTCGTATTGTCGAATGAACTCATAATGGTTGTTCATATTGTAGGGTCGATAATTCATGTTGTAAAATGAATTCGTAATGATAAATAAGTATGATAGTTCATAGTGTAGAATGAACTCGTAATAGGTGTTCATATTATAAAATGAACTCGTAAATGGTAATCCACATTGTAGAATGAACTCATGGTAGGTGTTCATATTGTAGAATGAACTCGTGATAGGTGTTTCATATGGTAGAATGAACTCGTAATAGTAGTTCATATTACCGGTTCATTTTGTAGAATTAACTCACATGATATTCTATTCAAACAGTTCACTTTATGGAATGAATTATAGTATGATAGTTCATTAAAGCACTTCATTTTATAAAATGAACTTATATAATAATTCATTTTATAATTATTTTTTAGCTAATGGATCAGGTAAAAATTAAAAGCCCTGGAATATAAAAACAATGGTACTTGTTGGAAAGCTCTCATCGAGGGCTTTCCGATTATATAAGATTTACCATTTTTGGACATAAGGTTCAAAATATATTTTAGTTTTTGTTGCAGTCAAACTAGAATATGGAAGAACAGAAGAAGGAGAACTCTTATTCAATAGATATAAGTTATATGTTACATAGGTTTAAGCCTCTATATATAGGTTATGAGGTAAACTTTGGTTCCATCTATATGGGCCGCACATACATGGGCTCAAGGCCCTACAATACTCCCCCTTGTGCGGTCCAATATTAGTGCTTCATATGTAGTGCTTCACATATAATCTTTCAGATGTAGTTCTTCAAATGTAGTTCTCTCCTTGATGACCACCGTATCTAAGTCTATTGCCTCATCAAAACCTCGTCAGGAAAACCTAGAGGGCCAAAACATAAACTAAGGAAAAAGAGTACAATATTAAGAAAACTTATAACAGAGTTGAACTCGCATATGTTGCCTCGTTAAAACCTTGACAAGGTAAAACCCAGTGGGATAAAACCTTGAGGAAGGAAAAAGAGTACAACGCGATAAGTACGAAAGAATTCCTTTGCTGAATACGCATACATAATATCTTATATATTTTTATAGATGATTGATGAAAAGATAGTATTGTTTCGCAGTAGTAGCATCAATGCTACTAGTTTACTTGTGACTCCTTACTTTGTTGTGATGGTTCTGGCAGTGGTTTCACTTGACAATCTACAGGTCTTTATCATTTATCATGTAGTAGGTTCCTCACTGAAAACCTTGTCGAGTAACAAAAACCCTGTGGGAAAAATTAGTCTCTATCAAAGGGAAAAAATAGTACATCACAACTTCACATTTCAGAGTTTAAATATGTCGACATCATATCCTTGGACCCCCCACCCTGATGTCGGCATCTCCCCCTGATTCCATTCAGTGGAGTTTCCAGACAGTTTCTTTAGTCATATATTTTTAAAAGTGAATATAGGAAATGACTTAGTAAATAAATCAGTCATGTCTCCCCCTGATTATTTTCACGAGAGAAGAGATTATTGTAGCTTCATAATCAACAACCGTTGGATTGCACTTCCATTAGCAGTCCATTTTTTGTCTTTGCAGGGATAAAATAAACTCATATCAATGGTTCCTTATTAATTATATGACTACATTCATTATACCGTTCCATAGATAGTGCGTTGGCGCTGAGCTATATCTAGCTAACAAGGATGAAATATTTGGCCGAGTACATTATACGAAGTACAACAATGTGTTTATTGCATTTAATGTGGGAATGTCGTCTCCCAACACATCTTCGCCATATTCCTTTATAAGAAATGGTCATTTACTTACATTTAAACCTCGACTAATCATGGGAGTGCTATCAGTATGCGTGTCCTTGTTAAACTGCCTGACAACTTAGGACATATGCAAACTGGTGGAACAATATACCACAAGCTCGGTATTCAAATAACTTTTAAGGTCTCTTATTACACCAAGAGTACCCAGCATGTCTGCAACATCGACATAGATATATAGCTACAATTCCAAATCAGGAACTTTCTTGTGAATACGCAAGGAAAAATAACTTACTTGTCTATCCTCTCCAAATCAAATAGTCACTTAGACAAGTATACCACATCCGCATGATTGCTTCAATTTATAAGTGAGCATTGTATCTAACTGTTAACGCACTCTGTGGTTTAGAGTCACTTGATTTGGGAAACAAAAGGCTATCAAGTACTTTTGTAAATATCTTCTTCTCTTGAACATACTAAAATTTCATGAAAATCTATCGGTGAAATCTCTATATTTGATAGTCATACATTCGTGGAACCCTAGAAAATACTATGAAAACCAAATTATTTTGTTAAAAAGAAATACCTGGTAAAGCATCCATAATATTATAACCATAAAATCATAACCATGCTAATCTTCAAGAAGTAATCCATCACAGTTCTCGAACGATTAAATTTTTTTTTGCACAGCCGATAGGAAACATCCTGCTATTGTATTCTAGCTAACCTTTAAACCCAAGTCATAGCTTGAGAAAATTAGTGACACAATCATTGAGCCAGAGTCAACAGATTTGGTCAGCTCTCAACAAGAGTCTGAGTATAGTAGTACTCAACCAGAGTATGTCTGCCTTTAGTATTTTCTTTCTTTTCTGACTATGTTTTTCACACGTATGTGCAGCTCGCGTGGTTCACCGGTTTCACCGACTAGAACATATTCTCAGTCGATACAGAGGTGCGCTTGAAAGTGGGGGGTATGATGTCCTTATTGGTCCCTTCCCCATAAGGCCCCATCGTCGGGGCATAAGCGCCCTCTTGCTACCCATATGCGAGGCGTCGTCTTAGCCTTCCCTGACCAGGATCGCTCCCACACCTGTAACGTTCGTGATCGGCCTCCTCAACTGTGTATCGATCGAAAGGCAGGGCGGTACAGCCCCCAAGGGAGTGGTTACGCCCAGTATGTCGCCCCCCTTATTCCCGACATGCTATGGTGCCCTGGGGTGGGTAGGAGCAGGTCGAGTCCGTATCGCCGCGGAGCAAGAGCAGCGTCCGGATCTGATCTATATACTCGGCAATTCATCCGGTGACTTCACGGTCGCCAAAGAAGCCCCAAGAAGCATCAAACATTTCCGATGAGATCCATGGAGCAATTCTTAGATAGCAAGCACTAGCTCCCAGTGCGACTTCATAAAAGGCTATCATAGAGAGGATCGAAGAGAATGAAACGCACGTGGTGGTCATTATAGCGGTTCCTTCTGATCCTAGAAAACGCCCGAAAAAACCTGCTACGGAACTACCGAGCAGGGGCAAGAATACGATAAGTAGATACATCAGATAGAGTGCAATCTATGACCAAAAATCAGACAATGACAGAGAGTTGAGATTGAGCGAAAGAGTTCCTACAATTCCCAAGAACTTGACTATAGTATGGACTATCCGAGAAGAGATTATCCGCATACGCTGCCATGTCCTAAATAGGAATCATATTTTCATCTATGTGCGACTAAGATTCGACCGAAAAGCTACTAACATTGGTGCTTTACGAAGGAAAAAGGGGGGGATTCATTCACAAAGCCCATCTCCTAAGATATGGTCCGGCTCTGAAACTAGATGAGGCAAAAGAAAGACCAACGTGTACTCACAAGCATGGAATGATGCATGTTGTCCTGTGATTCTGTATAAATAGACACATTATATTTTTCTTTCATTTGTTTTCTATTACTATGGTATCCTCGACAGGTTTGATCCTGATTGATCTTTATTTTTTTCATTTGATTTTTTTTTTAATTAATATCAATCTTGATAGTTCTTCCTGTTCTGATCCTTACCGCCCGATCGCTTTAATCTTTGGTGTATTTCTTATCACATTTTTCTCATATCTACTTTCTGGTTCTTTTACTCCATGTTTGTGGTTTCTTTTTGAATCTCTTATCAATTTCACTTTAATTTCTTCAATTTAATCATCAGTTACCTACAATTTGTAGTTCACACCTTCAATTTGTGTCTCTTGTCTTCAATTTTCTCTTTAATTTGATTTTTTTCGATTTTCTCTTTTGATTACTCGTTATGTATCAATCTTCATTTTGAAACTTCAGCTCAATACAATCGCCAACATTATTCCGACCAAACTCAGGGATGATAACTTTCTTACCTGGAAAATAGTTATTCAACTTCTGTTTAAGAAATTTCAAGTTATGAAATACCTTGATGGCTCATTTCCTTGTCATGAATGTACACAACTCGCCTCAATGACACACGCAACAACATCAATCCTCTTTATACTCAATGGGAAAGTGAAGATGACACTCTTCTTCCTTGGATTCAATCGACAATTTCAGATTCAGTGATTAGTTACGTTGCTGGAGCTACTACCTCAGCCGGCTTATGGAAAAATATCAATAATCGATTCTCACGAATTTCTGCAACTCATGTTATTCAATTGAGAAGAAAACTTCATACTCTCCGTCAAGGTAATCGTTCTTTCCTTGCCGATTTGAAGAAGGTTGAAGATGAACTCGTTGCCGCTGGATCTCTAATTACTAATACATAAATAGTTCTAATCATACTTTCAGCTCTATCTCTTGACTATTATTTATTTGCTACATCTATTAGAACTCGCAATCCTCCAGTCACTAGTCAGGAACTTCATAATCTTTTACTTAGTGAAGAATTCGTTATATCTCAGAGATTAGCTAATGAGAGATCTGATCATGAGGCTAAAGCATTTGCTGCTATGAGATACAGTAACTTTAGAGGTCGTGGTTTTTCTTCTGGTGGTAGAGGTTATCCATCTGGTGGTAGAAACTATTTTTCTGGTGGTAGATGTTATCCTTCTTACTTCAACAGACCTACTTTTCTTCCAACATTTGTACCTAGTCCCGTTTCTTCACATATACCTTGTCAAATCTGTCAAAAGTTTGGTCATATAATTGTGGAATGCACATGTAGATTGGACTTCACTTATCAGGGTCGACAACCACCATGCAATATTCATGCCATGTTAGTTGCTGCTACAATTCATGATGATGACTCTACATCGTATGCTGATTCAGGAGCTACTCAACATATAACTGTCGATGGTTCTTCTCTTACTTCCCTATCTCCTTATGATGGTTGTGAGCAGATCGCTACATTAAATGGTCAAGGTATGCCAATTTCTCATTCTGGCTCTTCCTTGATAACTGGTACATCTTGAATAATGTTCTTGTGGTTCCATCCTCGTCCCATAATTTGTTATCTGTGCACAAATTTACTTCTGACAACCATTGCACACTGACGTTTGATTGTGATGGATTTTATGTGAAGGATCAGATCTCGGGGAGGACTCTTTTCCAAGGGCCTTATGAGAATGGTCTGTATCCACTTCACTCCAACACCAATACGTCTTCATCCTTTCATCACCATACCAACAACATTCTACAACACTACATCTATTTCACATAAAGTTCTTAATAAAATACATGGTCATCCCAGTTTTCATACTCTCCGACGTGTCTGTCAGAGTCTCAATTTATCTTGTAATAAGCCTACATTTTATTCTATAATGAATACAAGGAAGGAGTCAAAAATTACCGTTTCAGTTGTCTAGTCATTCTAGTAGTCAACTTCTATCTCTTTTATGTATACAGATTTATGGGGTCCTTGTCATGTACGCTCTCTTGGAGATTATTACTATTATGCTTATGTAGTTGATGATTACTCCAAGTACTGTTGGGTTTTCCCATGATGAATACATTAGATTTCAAGAATATTTTCATCAATTTCATTACTCAAATTGGGAACTTATTGTCTTTTAAAATTCAATTTATTAGAACCGATGGTGGAGGTGAATTTCTACATGCTCTGTTCTCTGTATTTTTAACCTCTAAAGGAACTGCACATGCATTTTCTTGTCCACATACTCCATAACAAAATGGAGTTGGTGAGACTAAGCATAAACATTTACTCAATGCTGCTAAAACCTTTTTGATTCAATCTGTTTTACCTTCCAATTTTTGGGTTGAGGGTATTATCACCGTCAATTACTTGATTAACAGACTCCCCACTAGATCCATTTAGTTCAAATCTCTTTTTGAAGTTCTCTTTCATCGACAACCTGATTATAAATTTCTTAAAGTTTTTGGTTGCTCCTCTTTTCCTTGGCTTAGGCCTTAACCACCAATAAATTGTAACCTAGGAGTAAACATATATTGTATTTTTCTAGGTTACTGATAGATGCATTTATGTGTCTAATTTGTCCCTAATGTTCCGTATTGTTAGTACTCGTTTTCGTACTTATTATGGTGTTTTGTGTGTTTTGAGGTATTTTTGGAAAATAAATATTGTTGGAAAATTCGGCGCGAAAAGTTGTTCGGAGCACCCCCGGAGGACAATTGCTATACGAACCCCCAATTTTGCTAAGGGGCACCCTTATTCTCAGCACCCACGGCTATATGTAGCCCAAATTAATCCACATCACCCATCTTCTCCGTTTGAAACTGGTTTTTGGCGGGAAAAGATATTTTTAGAAAACAAACTTTCAGTTTGTGATTTGGAGGGGTTATAGTGTGATTCAATGGCTAAAATTTTATGGGAAGACTTTATTGAGCATAACAGACGTGTTATGGTTGATTGTTTCGGTTAAATTTGGCTAGATAACTCGCAAGAAAAAAACAGGGCAGCACATCAACGGGAGAAGTGTTTCACGGGATTGGACGTGTTCTCATGTGCATGGCGTGACATAGAATGTGTATAACTACATATGAGGCGTGTACATGACGAATTGGAGCGTGCTGGAAGAAGTTTAACGCGTGGTGAAGATAAAAATGGAAATTTTGGCCGTGGAGAATAATGATGATGAATGAAGATTATTTGGAAGATATGGCGTGATTAAATGAGGCTTAGGAGTATAAATAAATGTCTCTAGGTCCATAGACGGGATGGAGAGTTTGGGAGAGGAATAGAGCACCACAGAGTCGAAAAAATCAAGCTGCAGAAACTCTATTTCTGCTGCTGCAAAGCTGGAGAACACGAAGAACAGACTCACCAGGACAGTCGTTTTCCAACAAATACAACGACACTTAGCCGTGGGTCGTATAGCTACAAAGACAACGACACAAGGACGACAAACTTATTTGCTACAGCGTTTGCGACACAGAGTCGTGGGTCTTAGAGCAACAGTAACAGTGACACATCCTCTGTATCGTTCTTTGGTTTGTAACAAATATAATTGTTACAAACTCGGTTTTGAATTATTTCTCCCTTTTCATCATTTGTAAACACCCTTTGAGCAATAATAATGATTTTTGAGAGTGTTTCCAACAACATGATGAGCTAAACCCTATCACTGGGACAACGGAGGAAACAACTTTTCATGATTGTGGTAAATGAATTAATTCTTTTATTGACATTTTGCATATATTTAATTGCTTTATGATTTCTATTAATTATTTGTTATTTTGTTAGATGCCGCATGCTTAGTTCTAAATACTTTAGGTCATGGTTTTAACTTACAAGTACAGAATCTATTTTTGGCAAAGAACTAGAGTCACAACTTCTTTTGGTTGAGCTATATTGTCTAGAGTTAATGACTGAACCATAACAATATGAAAAGTAGTGGAATCCCGCGTCTCAGCTTCTCTTCATCTTGTGACAAATTGTGTATATATATTTTTCCTTATTTTCTTTATTAAGTCTTAAAACAAATTCTCAACAAATCTGAGTGAACGAATCATCTTACTACAACATCATTGAATAATACCATCAATTTTTGGCGTCGCCGACGCGGATTTGTTTATAAATTTGTTTTTAGTTTTTTTATTTGTTCCTTTTTACGCCTTTTGGTATTTCTTGTTTGCTTTCAGATTTGGAACTGAGCTAAAGAAAAGGGGAGAAAGTGCTGAAAACAAAAGCGAAGCCAAAGAAAAAAAGAAGGAGGAATCCAAAAGAAGTGAAGAAGAAAATTTTTGTATATAATATTCTATTTTATTTTATTTTTTTTAGAAACTGTAATTAAGGTTTTTATTTTTGGACATTTTTTTTATTTTCGGACATTGAACTTTGGGACTTTTTTTTTTAAACCCTACGGAAGGGTAGTTTTAAATATAAATTGTGTGCAGAGAAGTACGACGATTACGATATCGTCTCGGCCCCTCGGGTTCGTACACGACATTGGAGTTGTGTCCCGAGTCGACTTCAACGGTTCATCCCCCGTCTGGAACGGGAGGTAAGAATTCTAAACACCCGTGAATCCCCTATCAGCGGGTTTACTGGATGATTTTGTATGCATATATGTTGAGGACCTGAAATCGGATTTAATTTTATAGTAAAGGGCAAGGCCTGGCCAAATCAAGATAAGGACTCGGATTTCATCACCGTTTCCTTCTTGCCCGCCTTAGGAACACGTAACCTACGCGAACCTAAGCTTAAAATACTGACTAGAACGAGACCGACAAGGTAACGAGCTTAATAGGAAAGTCATTCGAAAAATATTGGTTACTCTTTTAAGCATACTTTGAAGTTCATGATGGTTTCTGTGAGTTGAATGCGTGACTGCGCCGCCTTGTAATTCCGGTGAGGCCTTGGGTATCAAAGCTCCACTGAGCTTCCCTCGCCTCAATTCAACTTACTTTAACTCGGATTGATTCCAGAGGGGTTTGCTTAAATTGTAACGAATTCCCTTTCGAATGATTAGAAGCTGGTCTAGAAACAATCTATGTGGAGCCATCATGCTTTTTGTTTGCTAGATAAATTAGGCTTGTTGTGGTCGAGTCAGCCTTCTTTGTGTTTGTTTAGAATTCCCTTGCAGTTAGGATGTCAAACTGGTATTATAATAGCCATCACAATGAATATGACTATCCACCTGAACAATATGGACATTACTCTTACCATAGTGTGAATAGTGGTTGGGAACGCCAACCTTTGGAAGGATATGGGTCATACCCTGGTGAGCCCAATTACTATCCACACGTGCATCAGTCTTATGAGCAAGAAGATTATAGTACTAGTTCTTCGTCTCTAGAGGATACAATCAAACTATTGAAAAGTAGTCCTTTTTATGATCCCTCTGTTCCTATTCCTCCTTTAGAAGAGTCCCCCAGGAAGTTAGCTGAGTCGACGCGTAAGTTAGCTGAGATGAATAGCATAATTATAGACGAAAGAACTACAATAATGAGTGAACCTTCTTTAGAATACCACCTCAAGCGGATAGCTGAGACGAACGAAAGAATTGCTCGAAATTACTTGAATTGCCAATATAGTGTATCCAATAATACCCTTGAGAATGAAGATAGTTATTTACATAATCAAGATAACGAGGTTAGAATTGGTAGCACTACTTGTTTTGATGAGGTTCGATCTTTTTCATGTTATTATGATGAGGATAGTGTTGATGGAGAATCATACTTATGTAGGAATAATGATCAGGAAATGGATACTCCAATTGAGCTTTACAATGATAATATTATTTCTATTTCAAATCCAAATAATTTTAATAATTATTCACCTATTCAAAAGGACGAGGATTTGACTAGAGATACCCTCGTTTTAGACGATGTAGAACGAGTTTATTCTGAGAATAATGTTTTAGAGTCTAGCGATTTAGAAACAATAGTCTTAGACGAAGAAGATGAACTCGTAGAGCTTTAAAATATGAGTGAGGATGCATCACCTGAGTATAACCTAAAAGAAGCAATTGACCATTTTCAGGATTCCGATGATCTAGAAATTGTAGTTAGTCTATCTAGAGACACCCAAAACTCTAAGTTTGGGGGTGATTATCATTCTCCCCGTGCTTTACCTTTAACTCTTAGAAAGTTCCCTCGTGTAGGTCTTGACATTTGTGCCTCAACCATCTTACAAGATTATCTCCATACACGTTTTCCCGAACCTAGTAATGTCTAAAAAGAATCTCAGTTGTTAGAAACCCATCCTCTGGTTGATGTGGTTAACCCAGGCTATGATATCAAGATTGACTTTGTTTTCCCACCAAAAAATTTTCTTCCAATTGTGGGAACATATAATTTTCAGATGTGTCGGTTATTAAGTTTTGAGACTGAACCTAATTACTTTAGGAGAATAGGGTCGACACATTTTCTTAAGGAAGACCACCTCTTTCATTGTGGTCAGCTGTGTGAGTCAAATCTGATTGACTTAGAGGATCCCCAGTTATTCAGGCTTTTGTTATGCGCTTCTAAGTTCTTACTCGAGTATTTCCAGACTCTTCAGCCTGATCTTCAGAATGTCTTTGAGGAAATCCAACCAATGAAAGCCTTTTATTTAGACCCTTTTATAGAGCCTGAACCTGAACCACAACTAGATGTAGTTGTCTTAAGCGAGGGTATGTTCGGTATCTTCTTGGTTTGTTACAGTTTCCTCTTCTTGTGGGTAACACTTTTTGATCCAGATGACCCACAATTATTTCGGCTACTGCTATATGGTTCTACGAGGTGACTAATTCTTCCAATGTCTGGCTGAAGACTTTAAACTTAGCACTTCTTGGGAGGTAACCCATGCTCATGCAACACGGTAATATCTTTCCTTGACTCTTTTGTTTCAAGTGGTAACAATTTCTCCTTGTTCATGCTTTTAATTTTATCTTTAGAACATTGAGGACAATGTTAGATTTAAGTTTGGGGGTATGGGAGAAACTTTTTAGTTGCAGTATAAATAAACTCCAGAGCCTAGAAATTTATGCCTATTAAGGATAGCACTAACCTATCTAAGTGGATGGAAACATCTTGGTTGTAGGAGTTGAGGAACCAATCTGATTAGATGGAAACATCTAAAGAGTCTATTCATAAAAGCACGGAGCTCGTTGAATCCTAATCCTTCTGTTTTTATTTTTTTAAGCGATTTGGTGGGGCACACGATTCAAGTTGTTACCTTTGCTAGGGTGAAATAGGGTGATTGAGATACCAAAAAAATAAAATAAATTAAGACCATACCATCAGACCAACAGGAATAAATTCAATAGTCGACCACTGGTGCCCTTGTATATGCCAGTGGTGTTGACCTAGAGTTAGGTTTATCGACCACTGGTGCCCTTGTATATGCCAGTTGTGTTGATATTAGTCAGACTGGTATCTTAGTCCATTAGGATAGGTCCATCTTGGCAGAGGCCTTCAGACAGATTTGGGAAACACCGTTCACTTTAAACCATCTATCTTTTCTCTTTATCCATCTTCTTAATCTTTCCATGTGATTGGTTGACTCCGGTTATGATGTACAGAAACTATCTGAGTAGAGCTCTGTCATTTTATATGAATTTTAGTGTGTGGGTGCAAACTCGTGTACAACAATTGGAATTTCGCATCAGGGTACTTCCTCCTGTAGTCAATAAGTATGCCAACCAAGGAGATTATTTAGTGCCTTCCAAGGTTCTGCCAAGATAGCTAGGGTCTGGAGTAAAAGGTTTTTGTGGGTACACCTCTGTTAAACCCTCCCGAGATTCACTCCGTTTTATTTTTATTTTTTATTAATTTTGCTCGAGGACTACCAAATAATAAGTTTGGGGGTATTTGATAGACGCATTTATGTGTCTAATTTGTCCTCAATGTTCCGTATTGTTAGTACTCATTTTCGTACTTATTATGGTGTTTTGTGTGTTTTTAGGTATTTTTGCAAAATAAATATTGTTGGAAAATTCGGCGCGAAAAGTTAATCGGAGCACCCCTAGAGGACAATTATTTACGGACCCCCACTTTTGCTAAGGGGCACCCTTATTCTCAGCACCCACGGCTATGTGTAGCCCAAATTAATCCACAGCACCCATCTTCTCCGTTTGAAACTGGTTTTTGGCGGGAAAAGATATTTTTAGAAAACAGATATTCAGTTCGTGATTTGGAGGGGTTATAGTGTGATTCAATGGCTAAAATTTTATGGGAAGACTTGATTGAGCATAACAGACGTGGTATGATTGATTGTTTCGGTTAAATTTGTCTAGATAACTCACAAAAAAAAAACAGGGCAGCACATCAACGGGAGAAGTGTTTCAAGGGATTGGACGTGTTCTCATGTGCATGGCGTGACATAGAAATGTGTATAACTACATCTGAGGCGTGTACATGACGAATTGGAGCATGCTGGAAGAAGTTTAACGCGTGATGAAATGGAAATTTTGGCCGTAGAGAATAATGATGATGAATGAAGATTATTTGGGAGATATGACGTGATTAAATGAGTCTTAGGAGTATATATATATGGATCTAGGTCCATAGACGGGATGGAGAGTTTGGGAGAGGAATAGAGCACCACAGAGTCGAAAAAATCAAGCTGCAGAAACTCCATTTCTGCTGCTGCAAAGCTGAAGAACACGAAGAACAGACTTACCAGGACAGTCGTTTTCCAACAGTGACAACGACACTTAGCCGTGGGTAGTATAGCTACAGTGACAACGACACATGGACGACAGACTTATTTGCTACAGCGTTTGCGACACAGAGTCGTGGGTCTTAGAGAAACAGTAACAGTGACACATCCTCTTTATCGTTCTTTGGTTTGTAACAAATATAATTGTTACAAACTCGGTTTTGAATTATTTCTCCCTTTTCATCATTTGTAAACACCCTTTGAGCAATAATAATGATTTTTGAGCGTGTTTCCAACAGCATGATGAGCTAAACCCTATCACTGGGACAATGGAGGAAATAACTTTTCATGATTGTGGTAAATGAATTAATTCTTTTATTGACTTTTTGCATAGATTTAATTGCTTTATGATTTCTATTAATTATTTGTTATTTTGTTAGATGACGCATGCTTAGTTCTAAATACTTTAGATGCATCATGCTTTTAACTTACAAATAATATTTTACGAAATCTATTTTTGGCAAAGAACTAGAGTCACAACTTCTTTTGTTTGAGCTATATTGTCTAGAGTTAATGACTGAACCATAACAATATGAAAAGTAGTGAAATCCCGCGTCTCAGCGTCTCTTCATATTGTGACAAATTGTGTATATATATTTTTCCTTATTTTCTTTATTAAGTCTTAAAACAAATTCTCAACAAATCTGAGTGAACGAATCATCTTACTACAACATCATTGAAAAATACCATTAGTTACAATCTTTATCATAAGGGATATAAATTTTTTGATCCCTCCTCTGGTAGAATTCACATCTCCAGACATGTTGTTTTCAATGAACATTCATTTCCTTATTCTTCTTTGGTCGAGTACTCATATACTTGATTTCTATGTTGTTTTTTCTGATCTTCCACCTCTTGATCCATCCCAACTTCCATTTTCTAGTGAGTTTTATTTTTTTTTGCTTCACCTTCCACTCCCATTGTCTCTGTTCCACCTTCCATCATTTCAAAACACTCACTCTATAATTATTAGGACAAATATGGAATTTTTAAACCTAAATCTTTGTTCACTACTTCTCATAAGTTACCTGCAGCTTTCCTCTGTGACACCTCCCAGCCTGTACCTACTTGTGTTTCTCAAGCTATTAAAATATCTAAATGGAGAGTTGCTTTAGTAAATGAATATACTGCATTGACTCATGCTGGCACTTGGATTTTGTTCCTATTGATCCAAGTAAGAATGTTATAGGTTGCAAATGGGTCTTTAGGATTAAGTACAATGCAGATGGTTCTCTTGATAAGTACAAATCTATGCTAGTTTCTAAGAGATTTCATCAACACATTGGTATAGACTATGCTGAAACTTTCAGTCCGGTAGCCAAACCAGTTACTATTAGATTGGTTTCATCACTAGCGGTCAATTTTAACTGGAAGCTTCTCAATTGGACATTGAAAATTTTTCTTTATCGTGATCTGGATGAAGAAGTGTACATATCTCAGCTTCCAGGATTTGAAAATCCTGACCATCCAAATTATGTGTGCAAGCTAAAGAAATCTATCTATGGATTGAAACAAGCCCATAGGGTCTGGTATTCCAAAATTGTTGATGTTCTTTTATCTTTGGGATTTGTTACTTCTTTAGCATATACTTTTCTATTCGTTCAAAAGGTTGGTACTAGAATTACTGTCATGCTTGTGTGTGTAGATGATATTAATTTAACTGGTAATGGCTCAACTTATTTAGCTCAACCAACTCTTGACCTTGGCACTCGTTTTCCAGCAAAAGATTTGGGGTTTCTTCATTACTTTCTTGGTCTTGAGGTCCAAAGGTCTCATGATAGGTTCTTTCTTTCTAAAAAAAATAAATACATTCTTGGTTTATTGAAGGAAAATGATATGCATGGTTGGTACCAAGCCTTGTACTTCTCTTGTTGCAGCTCATTCACACCTTACTGCTAAAGAGGTACTACTTGACAATCCCACTGACTTTAGGTCACTAGTTGGTGCACTTCACTATCTTACTTGGATCAGACCTAAGATTGCCTTTACAATGAGTCACGTATGTCAACATATGTCTCATCCTACTACACTTCATTTATTGGAAGCAAAGAGGTTTCTTAGATATCTCAAGGGTACAATAAACCATGGTCTCTGTTTCACCAAAGGTCCTTCTTCATGATTTCTCTGATGCTGATTGGGATGGTGATGCTTCTGATAGAAAATCTAGTTGTGGCTTCTTCATATATTTTGGCTCCAACCAAATAACTTTGTCTTTTAGAAAACAAACTACAGTTTCCAGATCTTCCACAAAATCTAAATATTGGGCCTTGGCTATTGTTGCAACAGAGTTGGTTTGGATTTTTTTAATTACTAAAGGATTTATTCTACTTTCTCAAGTTGCCTCCTACTTTGGGTTGTGACAAACATCAGTTTTCTTCGCTTGGCCTCCAATCCAGTTATGAACAGTAGAATGAAGAGTTTTGAGAGTCGATTTTCATTTTTTCAGAGAACTTTTCACGCAAAAATCTTTATAGGTGGTTTATGTTTGTACCGCTGATCAAATAGCTTATGTGTTTACAAAAGGGTTACATGGTCTCACATTTGCTTTTGTGAAGTCCAAGTTCAAGGTATCTGATTCATGACCCTTGATCTTGAAGGGGGTGGGGGGTGGGTAGTGACACAATCATTGAGTCAGAGTCAAGAGATTTTGCTAGCTCTCAACAAGAGTCTGAGTCTAGTAGTACTCAACCAAAGTCTATCTGCATTTAGTATTTCCTTTCTTTTATGATTTTGTCTTTTACACGTATGTGTGTTGTCGTGTGAGTCTTTACAAATAGACACAATGTCTATTATCTTTCTTAAGGCAGATTATATTTTTCTTTCATTTGTTTTCTGTTACTAAAAATGATGTGCCAACTTTTCTTGTTAGGACCATCAATACCTCAGGGCATTCCAAAAAGAAAAAAAGGCAAATAATATATTATTAGAAAGAGCCCAAAGTAAATGAGAACGAATAAGATGGAGCCACACTTGTTTTGAGAAGAGGCACAATATTATCATATGCATCGATCATGTCAAATCAAAAGTTCGTATTATATCGAGTATCACTTTTTTTTGCGCACCACTTTTTTTCGAAGGAGGACCATGATTTTATTTTGGGTATGACATTTGGAAATAAATTGAAACACCTTATTCAAATATTAATATTAATACCCAAATTATCCTTTTTAATTAAGTTAGTGAAATGATTAGTTAGTGCAATGATTAGCTACGTGATTATGTTTATATCAGAACCTACTTCATCTCCTAGAGTATTCGTTAATCTTCACAACGATCCGGAAGTGAGTTATTTATTGGATAATGATTGCACTCTTCCTCAAACTCAATCTCAAGATCAAAATGATGGCTTTTATGAGCCACTACCGGAGGATGATGTTTTGGGTACTCAGGGGTAAACTTCAAATTTAGTTAATGTTGCTTGATTTGCCCAAACTTTGGAAAAATTGAAAATATTTTAAATAAATTTCGGCTATGTCAACAAAATTCGGCTACAATTATGAAGAACAGGTAGTCAAACTCACCTGCATGTGTAGTTCAGCTAGTGTATCTTCAGACACAGGTAGCCGAACTTCTCTTTAATGAAGATTTTGGAAAATTCGATTGTCAAGTTTTCAGGATAGGTAACCGAAATTTTAAGCTAGGGTTTATAGAGCAATATTCGGTGGAGAATTGTTTTTCTTGCAATTCAACCAAACTCTTAAGTTGGTAATACAGAGAAGAGATCAACTTTGAAAACAATTTTGCGATTCAACCAAATTCTAGAATTGGCTATACATAGAAAAGTTCGGTTAGACAATTTTTTTTCCGTCTCAATGGAACTCTAGAGTTAACTATACATAAAGGAGTTCGGTTACACAAAAAATTTTGCGACTCAAGAGTTCGGTTAGCAACAAATTTATTTGCCTAACCGAACTGTTCCTGGTGTTCTTCGTTTCTAAAAAATTTGATTATAAAACTAGTTTTTTTTCACAAATCTCCTAACCGAACATGCTACTATAACTACCGTTTTCACCCTTTGTTGATGATTACTAATCGATTCTTCAATCAAAAAGGATTCAAAAGAGGTATGTTGGCTGGAAAATACTTGCGAATGTACACTTTGGAAATTAAAAGAGAAAGGGAAGAAGAAGAGTTTTTTTTTTTAAACTTTTAATTATGTTTGCTGCCTTGGGTGAATTTCGTTTTTGTTTTTGTGAAATTTTTTTATAACTTTTTAATTACCTAGCTAAATTGGGGCCTATGCCACTTAATTGGGCCTTATAACTACATGACAAAATAGGATCGTTAGGAAGTAATTTGTAGAAACCCCTTATCCACTATTTATGTTAATGCGTAATATGCCCTTATTAAATTAGTGATGATTAATTACGTTAATATTTGTTAAATTAATAAGTGTTTGAGTGGGATTATAATGTTTGGATTAGAGTAGAAATTCATTTTCTTTTTTAAGGTTTGGAGGGAAAGAAGAAGTAGAGGGAAAAAATAAAAAACTAGGGTTTGTGATTTTCTTTCGGGAAAAAGATGATAATGCTCTTAATAAACAGGTATGAGTTGTAACGATCTAGAAACATGTATTTGCATGTCCCAATCGCCCAAAAACGGATTTTTTTTCAAAACTTTAACCCGGAATCGGTTTATTCGATAACAATACATAAACTGATTCTGGGTAAAATCCCCAAATAGGGTACAAAAATCGGTCTTTGTTCATCACCATATGAACCGATTGTAGTAAATTTTTGGCGCGATGGGTACGTGACCAGAATCAGTTTTTGTTGGTGATGTTCATAACCCGATTTCTTCACTTGAATAATCACGTAAGTCGACAATCGGTTTATTTTCGTGTATATGTAATCCGATTTTAAAGTTCCAGGAGAAATGTGAACAACAATCGGATTATATGACACGAGACGTGAACCGATTGTAGACTTTGAAACTTCCTGAAATCGTTAAGCCCTATGTGTTATCTACCGACGACATGGATGCAGATGGGAATTATGGTTATCACGTTGCGTCGGAACAAATATGACATATAAGTTTGGCGGACGATGAGAACCTAACCCAATGTCAATACTTTAGAAAGATGATGGCCTTGCGCTTACAAGAAGACAAGGAATTTTACATATCCATGATGAAGGAAGAAAAAACAAGACAAGAAAAAGAAGTGATTTTTGAAAAAATGGTTGCTAGAGTACAAGGGCCAAAGGGGGAATGGACCAATTACCCGAGAGCATTGGATGCAAATGCCTCTATGTGGTCATCTCTTGGCGGAAACGTGGAGTTACGTTGTTCATCTATTTGGTAAGGGATCATGTTATACATACACACCAAAATACACCATTTGGGATGAATCGCTTAAGGATCGGAGAATTGTTTTATTCAACCATAACAACATACATTATATCAGTCTTAGAGTATGTGATGATTGTCCATTACCACCGCTAGATGGGTTTCATGAGGTCTCGGAGGTTACCAAGGAGTGGCTAAAGAAATACGATCCCAACATGAGGCGATGGGAGGAATTGATCGGGCAGGATCAATTCGATTGTCTCCATTTGTTGGAATGAGTATTTTCCTTATGTTAAAAACTTGATCTATCATGCTTATATTTTGTCGCTTTCTTATATTGTATTTTGCAAACTTGAACCAACCTTAATGAATGAAAGTGGTTTTCTTTTTTTAGGTAACTTGGGCTCATTTATAGAAATTTGTAACAAAATCGGACTTCTTAGTCATTTATAGAGTCTGATTCTGGAGTTAGTTTGTTACAACTTTTTCAGATTCGGTTTATATGGAGGATAATGTAAGCCGATTATTGGAAGAAAAGGGTACAAAGATTTTTAACTAAACAATTTGATTACGTATGGTCCAAAATGATCCGAACAGGAATCCAGAATCGATTTATATGTGTATTAATGTAATCCGATGATGTTCATCACATCAATCCAAAATCGGTTTATGTAGGTTCACATTAAAATCCGATTAAGATTACAATCGGATTATTGTGTTGAACATATAAACCAATTCTGGGTGGATTTTCAGAAAACTTGATGAGTGAATTTTTAAGATTTAGAGGTAAATCATTGTAGAGTATCTCTTAGAAGGAATGGGTTAAATGGATTTAACTCAATCACTTGAATTGTCTATTTTTGTGTTTTCTTTTTACAAACAACAAAAGAAGATTTTAATTGTTGTTTGTGATTGATTAAGATTTAGTTTTGGCTTTGATGGAAATTGAAAAATAAATTGAGTTTTGATTAATGATTTTTGTATTTATTAATTAAGTTATGATGTTGTATTTGTATTTGTGTTAGAATATTTAAGGTTTCTTTAAGGGTTAGTTTAGTATTTTTACAGTATTTTAGACACCCCTTATCATTTTCTATTGGGTGGATGAAGACATTCATAGACCCCAATTAAGTGGCATAGGCCCAATTTAGCCAGGTTTAATTAGTTATAAATAAAATTAGGACAAAGAGCATATTAGTCATTTCATCACTCTAGGACCCCTTATAACTGTAGGCAGACGTCCACATATAATATCCGTCGGTCATTTCATCTCTTCAATGATTTCGACTATTTCCTTCTTCAGTTTTCTGGTCTGGACTCTGGAATGAGCATTTCATCTTTAGATGCGGCAGTTGAAGAGTGGGTTTTTTAAATTAGAACCCAGGATTATCGTTCATTTTCGTGGTTGATTTCTCTAACTCGAAAATCAGGAACAATATCGAGGTTAGATCTCTGCTTGTCTCATGTAACTTCTTCTTACTAGTATATCAATTTTGATTATGAAAAATAGGGTTTTAACACTCAATCTTTGATATGTGCATTCTAAATCACTGTAATTTTATTGTTGTCTTTTGAGTATTTTTATTGGTGAAAGAAATGTTGGTGATTAGTGATGGTAGGGTTTTGTGAATCATCATTTGGTGTATTTCCTTTACAATTCCTGTAACTGAAATTGAGGACAACGATGTGAGATGAAGTGATGAACCTGTGAACTGGGCAAATTTATGTACCAGAACCAACTCTAGGTTTTTTCAGGCTATAGTGTTCAGTGGCCAATAAAACCTTTAAACATGACTCATTAGGATTTGAGTAGGAATTTTCGGTTCTTCGGACTAGGTCTCATTGTATAGAGTAGCCTTAACACTGTATATGAACAAAACTAGCTTGACTAAGAAAGATGTAGGGAGTTTAGTAATGAGAGAGTTGGAATTGGAGAAATACTTTCGTTCTGTTTTCCGAGAGTTATACTGCCTCTGTCCCAAGAAAAGAGATCCTACCACTTTTCCATTTTAGCCTATCATCTCTTTCCCTGGGACAGAGGGAATAGTTGTTTTAGTACTGGCTGCGCATGACCATAAGGAAAAGAAACCTAAATTTGCAGAGTCCTGCTAGGCTGCATGTTACTTGCCAGTTGCAACTTGCACGCATAAATGATGTGGCGCCTATTCAGACACCCTAAAACCTCGGGATGCTACATGGAAGGCCTTATAGTGGACCACATCTAAATCTGCGAGGCCCTAAATTTTTTGAAATTTTAAAATATTAAAGTAAGAGCATAATGAACCTTCAAGATTTTATAACTGATATGTTCCACCATTTTCGAATCAATTCATTTGTAAACTACTGTTAGTTACATATGATAAATCAGTTACGATACACTTATGATAAGAAGAGAAAAGAAAGCTAAAACAACTGTTGACATATCAAGTTAGTTTCTATACTAATTTTTTCCCTTTAACATTACATTGGAGAGTTCTCTTGTTAAATGTTGTAGGCCAGTATGTTGAACAGACCATTTCCACAAACAATGGAAATAACAACTGTTGGAATATTTTCAACGCCGCTAATCAAAGGGGGGTCCTGGGGGGCATCGCCCCCCAGGCTGTGGTCGACCTGACAGGTCAGGTCGTGGGGGTCCAGGGGAGACCGTCCCTGGTGGGGGTTTCAAGGGGGCAACGCCCCCGGAAGAATTTTTTGAACTGACGGTTTTATTTGGCCGATAAAAGCCTGTTCGAAAATTTGGCCGATAAAAGCCTGTCTCCGCAAACGGTCAACGCAGCAAAGTTATTGGGAAAGGCACTGTTGAACTCTCGTTTACTTCGGGAAAGACTGTGACTCTTACTAATGTTTTACATGTCCCTGACATCGTGAAGAACCTTGTTTCCGGCGACCTTGTTATGAAGGCTGGATTCAAGACGACCTATGAGTCTAATAAGTTTGTGTTGTCCAAAAATGGTGTGTTTGTTGGACAAGGATATGCTTGTAATGGGATGATTAAGCTTAATTTAATAAATAATGGTTCTGCTTATATTGTTGACTCTGTTAATTTATGGCATGGTAGATTAGGGCATGTGAATTATGGTTCTCTTAGAAACATGAATCGATTAGGCTTGATTTCTGATTGCAATTTTGATCATGCTTCTAAATGTGAAATATGTGTGCAAGCAAAGATAACTAGAATTTCCCATAAGTCTGTAGTACGAAATTCTTCCTTACTTGAATTAGTACATAGTGATGTGGGTGATTTGCATGGTTCTGCCACTCGTGGTGGAAATAAGTATTATGTCACTTTTATAGAAGATAGTACTAGATATGCTTATACATATTTAATGAAATCTAAGGATGAAGTCTTTGATAAATTTAGGATTTATAAAGCAGAAGTAGAGACACAATTAGAGCACAAAATTAAGATTTTACGTTCTGATCGTGGTGGTGAATACTTTCCTACTGAATTTAATTCCTTTTGTCAAGAGCATGGTTTAGTTCATCAACGTACTGCACCTTACACACCTCAACAAAATGGTATGGCTGAAAGGAAAAATAGAACTTTGATTGATATGGTTAATTGCATGCTTATAAGTTCTGGTTTGCCTAATTCTTTGTGGGGTGAAGCTATGTTGTCTGCATGTTATATTTTGAATAGAATTCCTTTGAAAAAGAAGAGTGTTTCTCCTTATGAGTTGTGGTTTAAGAGGAAACCAAACTTGAGAAGACTTAAAGTCTGGGGTTGTTTAGCATATGTTCGAAAGCCTGATCCCAAAAGACCAAAGTTGGGAAACAGGGCTTATAAATGTGCTTTTGTGGGATACTCTCTTAATAGTATCACCTACAGATTTATAAACCTTGACACTTTTGAGATTATAGAATCTGTAGATGTGGAATTCTTTGAGAACTTAAATAGGAACAGTTCTCAAATGCAACCCATGGAGAATCCATTGTTACCTGATCTAGAACCTATGGAGATTGATAACAATGATGAAAATCCCTCTCCTACTTATGACAATGATATTTCAGTGCCTACTGAAGATATCGAACCTAGAAGGAGTAAGAGAGGAAGGATTGAGAAAAAGCCTGATCCAAACTTTATTTATTACCTTGTAGAGGCAAATAAGAATAGAATTCTTAGTGTTAACCAGTATGTTATGCATACTGATGATGACCCTAAAACTTATGCTGAAGCCATGAGTTCTAGAGATGCAAATTTCTGGAAAGAAGCCATCAATGATGAAAAGCATTCGCTTTTGACTAACGGGACTTGGGTATTAGTAAATTTACCTCCTGGTGCTAAAGCAATAGGAAGTAAATGGATATTCAAGAGAAAGTTGAGAGCTGATGGTGAAGTTGATAAGTTTAAGGCAAGGCTAGTTGCCAAGGGTTATAAACAAAGACATGGTATTGATTACTTTGATACATATGCTCCTGTTGCACGCATCTCATCCATTCGTTGCTTGATTGCACTTGCTTCTATTCATAAGTTGGTTGTGCATCAAATGGATGTCAAAACTGCTTTTCTAAATGGGGATTTAGAAGAAGAGATATATATGGAACAACCTGAAGGTTTCATATTACCAGGCCAAGAGAAGAAAGTTTGCAAGTTAGTGAAATCTCTCTATGGTTTGAAGCAAGCCCCTATGCAATGGCATGAGAAGTTTGATAAAGTAGTTTTGTCATATGGTTTGTGGTGAATGATGCGGACAAATGTATCTATAGTAAGCATGATAGTTCTGGTTGTGTGATTCTCTGTTTGTATGTTGATGATATGTTAATCTTTGGGTCTGACATATCTGTTGTGGAAGAAACAAAGAAGTTTCTTAGTTCTAACTTTGATATGAAGGATTTAGGAGAGGCTGATGTAATCTTGGGAATTAAGATCCTAAGAAAGGGAGATGAGTTGGTTTTAACTCAATCTCATTATATTGAGAAATTTCTCAAGAAATATGGTCACTTTGATGACAATCCAGCACCTACTCCTTTAGACCATACTATCAAGTTAATGAAGAACACCGGCTACTCATGCTCAACTTGAGTATTCTAGTGTTATTGAGAGTCTTATACGCTATGCATTGCACAAGACCGGACATAGCCCAAGCCGTGGGAATATTATGTCGTTTCTCAAGTAATCCAGGATATGAACACTGGAAAGCAGTTTCAAGAGTTATGGCTTACTTGAAAGGAACAATAAATTTTGGTTTGCATTACCAAGGCTATCCCGCTGCACTAGAGGGGTACAGCGATGCTAACTGGAACAATGTAGAATCAAATTCCAAGTCAACTTCTGGATGGATTTTTACATTAGGGGGTGCTGCTGTGTCTTGGAGTTCCAAGAAGCAGACTTGTATTTCTGATTCAACAATGTTGTCAGAATTGATAGCTTTAACTGATGCATGTAAGGAGGCAGATTGGCTTAGAAACCTACTTATGGAAATTCCTTTTTGGAAGAAGCCAACTCCGGCGGTCTTGATTAATTGTGATAATCAAGCTACAATCTATAATGTCTCTAATAAGACTTATAATGGAAAGTCTAGACATGCAAGTCTTAGACACTACATTGTTAGGCAACTACTCAAGAGGGGAGTAGTTACGGTTAACTTTATTGAATCAAAGAGGAATTTGGCAGACCCATTTACGAAAAGTCTACCAAGTTCAGTGGTTTCAATAAAAAGGAAAGAAATGGGACTAAGGTCTGTGAAGGAAGTTTGATCTCCCATAGCAGAAACCCAACCTATGTTTTGAAAAGGATAAACAAGGTTCAATGTGGTACCAACAAGTTATGGAAGTAGATTATGGAGCACTAATATAAAAACTTCCCATTTATTATTAGTGCTGGTTTCTGCAAGAAAATAGGATGGATGTAAATCCTTAATGAGTCTATGATTAGTAAAAGGTGTATCGCAGAAACACCTTCGAGACTTACCTATATGAGTATGGAAATAAGGCCGTTTCCTAAGAGAAGAAGACCGTTCTCTAAAGAAGACTCATGAACAAGGATATAAGCACATGGCCATTAACGTGCTTGGCTACAGAACACATGATTTTATGAAATCAATATGTGTGGAGACTCCGGTTTTATCATAAGGGGTACTTGGTTCAAGACTGGTTTCACCATAGAACCTCGATAAGGCTTTGAGTTTCTTACACTAAGTGAAGGTTCAAATCCAAAAGATACCTATCATTTATGTGTTGATTTCAACGATGATGCTTAGTCTCAATTGTGCTTGAACTACGTTGGCTTGATCCCACTCGGGTACGTAGGCAGTCACTTCGGTGATGCAGTCACTCTGATTTAAAAGTTTTAACTTTGTTTTATGGTTTTTGAAAATAGGGGGAGAATGTTGGAATATTTTCAACGCCGCTAACCAAAGGGGGGTCCTGGGGGGCATCGCCCCCCAGGCTGTGGTCGATAAAAGCCTGTTCGAAAATTTCGAATCCAAAAGACACCATTGATGTCTGTTGATAAAGGAACCTGACGTTTCGTGAATAGAAACCTGTTGGCGAATAAAAACCTATTCCCAACAGGTGCAAAACCCTTTATAAATAGCTTCTCCCAGTTTCGTTTAAGATATAAGAAAAATCAATCTGTTTTCTCTGTTTCAAAAAGCATCATCAGAAATCAGAAATCTCTTTGTGTGTTCTTGATTGAATCAAGGGGTACAAACCTTGAATTCAGTTTTCGTTGCAGGGCTTTCATTGTATCCTGAAGGCAATATTTCGCATACCTGTTGTAATCGCCAATTGTTATTGGGAGGGTAGAAATATTTGTCTAAAAGAAATTTATACAAGCCTTGAAAGTTTTGGAGTGCAACACTTTCTTCTCTGATTCATTCATCCTTTGTGAAACCCAATTTTTTCCAACAACAACCACACAAACAATGTAACTGGCACACAGCCAAGCGATGTTATAGGTATTACAATCCATGTCCATCGCGGGCAAAGAATAATATCTATTGCTGAACCAAACGCTAGCATCATGGTGGTCATTGAAATGAAGAGTGTTGCAAGACCTAGTATAAACTTTTGTGGTAATGCTTTAACAAAATCTTCTTCTGAATATCGTGATGTTAGGATGGTCAAGAACATAAGAACTTATGTGACGGAAGAGAAGAGAGCTAAGGCATCTGCTACTGCAAAGACAATGAATGAATTGATGTTCAGAAGTATGGGAAGACCATTGACGGTGTTTCTCTTAGCATCATTGTAGTTACCACCGGGTACAGTAAAAGCTGCAGCAAATGCTACTGTGGAGATGAGGGTTGCTGCTAGCATACATGAATGTGAGGTACCTCTCATCCATTTTTCTCCCTTTGTCACCAAAGCTTTGTGCTTTTCTGTAAATATATATTGAGCTGTCATTCCATCTTTGTTTCTCACTAACCTGTATCTTTCTAGCAAAATAGATTCCACCCCCTGATTGAAATAATAGAGCTTAAAAATAAGAACAGATTATATTAGTTGATTTAAGGAATAAAGACTGATTATTTTAGGAGGCGCCGAAACTTTTTTGATTATTTTAACAAATTATTATAAATCTAAGCTACTCCCTCAGATGATCTTATCATTGGTTACCTTAAACCACTGCGCGTCTCGTTGCATTTGAAAAGCTACGCCAGAGATTGAATTTAGTTGATGAGAAGGTGCAATATCAGCAGCATAATGCAATATAGTGTTACCTTATTATTTCTTTCTGCAATAGCAATTTGTACCATTGTTTGACCCTCCATTTCGGACCAGAGGAGGTAAGGAAATTTCTCAAGACACTGCACAATGACTTCTGTTGTCCCATACGTTATTGCTGTCTTCATGAGGCTAGATGTTTTGAAAAAATGTATAACATCCGACTTGTTCATAGTATCATTTATTTGTATCAACATATCAGAGACCAATTTAGAGGCTTGTTCATTTATCAACTTCTGGTCGTACATTTTCTTGATAAAAGAAACTGTAATAAGAATACACCAAGTGAACGATAAATTAGATTTCTTCATTTAGGGAGAAATATTAGCTAATGATTAAGTTTCACTTTAATAGACCTTGAGTTAAGTAGGTGATGAGGCAGTCTGGGATAAACTTTGTTATGGCTCCTCTACACACTGTTGAGGACTCTCTCGGGGATTCTGGAAGGTTCTCTATGTCTGCTCTGTTGTCAAGGTGATTAGGTGCCTCTATATCCACTTGGAGAACTGTTTCAATAAGAGATTGCCAGACTGTAGTCCCAACTACAAAAAAAAATAATGAAATGAGGGTAAAGGAAGGATACTAACATGGGTAGAGGAGGTTTTGCCACCATGTTGTCTTATTTCCACTTTTAAATGAAAATGGTCTCCGAATGAGCACTTCTAATGCACAAACACCATCTTTCTTTGTTTTCTCAGTGACTAGCTTCGGATAATCTTGCACAATAGACAGCGCAATATCTGCAAACAAACAAGCGGTACACTATAAACTCAAATAAATCAAAATAATTTAGTGAGTGTGAGTCCCTTGTCAAGCATGTATACTTCTTCTGATTTCAATTTCAATGCACAGATATATATTTATCAATCTGATGAGCTGATATATATATATGTATATACACTCACCGTAGAAGTTAGAATCAATTAAATCACATAGGAGGGAAGCACCACATCGACCAGTGAAATGACTTGGGTCATTGTCTCTACTAACAGAATAAAGATATTGCAACACCTCCTTTTGTCCATCAGAAACATACTTTGAAGCTATGTGGAGTGGCACTCGTCCATAGTTATCGCGTATCTGTGTTAGAGCGCCATTTGTTGTCACCATCAATTTAGCTACTCTGGTGTTTCCTTCCATGGCGGCGGTGTGAAGTGCTGTGAATCCGTACTTACTATCCTTTAGTGCAAGTGCTTCTGATGGCATGAGTTGTACAAGGTTTTCCACAAACTCCCACTTTGTATGATCTGTAGCTATATGCAATGCTGTTTCTGATTCTGTTTCTGATTCACTTGTGATCTGTGCCGTCGCCCGTCATCATATCTGGCTGATCCTTGAAAAATTGTTCAGCCCATCCCCAGTTGCCATCTTTTGCTGCTTCATACAGTTGCTTGTGTTCCTCTTGAACATAATTCATTGCCTGATTCCCCTCTCCTTAATTTGTTTGAAACAAGAGCCTAAATATTTTAGATGTACCCCCCAAAATAAAATAAAAACAACCAACTAAGACAATATTGAATAGCGCGTAATTTTCAAAAATACAAAATTTATCGACAACTTGGTCAGAAGTTCTATGCAGCTATCTTAAATGTTCAGTGATCGATCTGCTTGTAAGTGAATCAGTGTATGGTAATTGCAAGTAAATGGGTTGGCTGTGATCAACCGGTGGTACAGGTATCAGACTCTAAGCTGGGATGAAGTTGGTTAACAAACGCAATTTTGCTCATATACCTGGGTGTCGAAGGAAAATAACCGAAGTTTGTATAGATAGATCATAGACAGATTCGAAGCTTGAGGAGATCACTAGTATAAATAAACTATAAAGCGTATGATTACCTTGTTGTTCACTGACTGATGCTGGGTTTTCAACTTCATCATCCCCGTTTACTTCTGTTTGATGATTATTGTTACAAGTAAAAGGCCTTATCTGGTTATTAGGAATTATTTTAGGACTATTTAGATCATGTACTGGAATTCCATTGTTCATACTTGTTAAAGTCTCTAATATTTGTTGTAGAGTACGTGCCTGAGATTCCGTAAGTTTAATAAGAGTAGTTTCAGAAGTACTAGCTATTGCTTCTTTAGACTTTTTGTTCATTGTATCAGTTGATGAGTAGGCAGAAGCTGCTAATAAAGGTGATTTGCTTACGAAAGCTTGGTTCTTTTTGTTTTTGTTATCTTTGCAGGAGAGGAAACTTAAATGAGTACAGCAGGATGATGGGAGTAGGAGAAACGAATGGAGATTGAAGAATATAAAGAACAGAAGAGAACAATATTATAAGATTCCAAACTCCACTAAGATAGCAAATTGGAGTCTAAAGGGTAGTCGAGAGAATGAGAAGCCAAAAAGTAAAGATGCAGTACAATCCACTGTGAGTACTCGTTCATGAACTGGCTGCTTCTTTTTCGTATCTTCGTCTTCCACTACATTCAATAATATATTTACGATGAATGCTTTGTGTATGTCTTCTATTCTTAGATTTCCTTTTCTTTTGAATACTATAAAGTGGGGCGTTAGCATTTTTATCCACTGTGTAGTCATTCTAGACATCTTCCTGTTGTCCAGACTGCAGAATAGAGATTGTCTAACGCTTTTAGGAAAATCCCATTGTATGTTGACAAAAGCTAGCTAAACCCAATAATGCTTAAAGCTCAAAAAGCATTATGATCCATTCACCTAACACATCACTTGCATATAAAACAATTGGACCTTTCTCAATCTTCTCTAAAGGAAAAGGTAAAGGTATTGGTGGAAATTTTTTCTTGTTTTCCAAAATGGATGGTTTTAAAAGCTTAACTTTTGAAATAAACTGTTAAAAAATGGAATCAACATAGGTAACCACTTTCCAAGCATTGTTCACTTTGTAATTGGTGCATGGAATGATGGAAGACCAACTGTTGACCCAAGATGACCTTTGCAAGAGTACTAAGTCTGTACCACTTTCCATTAAGTTCTCACTCTTACGTTGAGCCACAGACCTACCAGCAACCGTCGGCACATACCTAGACACGCTCGTTCCTGGCCACACAGTTTTTAAGAAGTGACTGCGTGCTTTATGTGTAACTGTAGAGGAATAGAATGTGAGTAGAGGCCATTTCCATCGCACTGAATACGAAGTACACATGCTGTTTACCATGCTCATACCCCCTTGTATGTTAGATGGTCCGAGGTATTAGCTTCTGCAGCCGCACACTTAGTGACAGTAATCCCTTTAGATGATCAATTGATCATTAAACTTTCAACGGAAATGATTAGATTTAGGGCTCTCTCTTTTGTGATATGGCTTCGATACATTTAGTGTCACTTATGGCGATGATGATGAAGTAAGTGACTGACCATGTTATTCGTTCTTTTTTTCTTTATTGATCTTTTGGAGGACGAAAAAAATCAGTCCTGTTGTTGTGACTATTGAGAGGATTCCTCTGTTTCTAATTATAGATGTAACCTATCCTGAAACTGGTGTTGAATCCGTGAATGAAGACGATTTTGATGATGTTGATCCTAAAATATACCCTGGGCAATTGTCATGTCAAATCTCCACAGGAGATCTCTTGGAGCAATACGCGAAGCCTGTTCAGAAGGTCATCTTTTCTGGATGAAGCAGGGGAGGGTAGTTGGAGTCATCTGAAAAAGTCTACAAGGTTTATCTGGATACCTATTTTTGAAAGAACAGGAAACCCAGTCCCAGATATGGATTATAATTTTTGAACATTTAAACTTTGAAGAACTCCCTATATGTGCTTATGTTGGTCTTGTCCAAAAAATAGTAGTTTGTCAAATTCATGCCTACTTGGAGGCAGTGATTAAAGCTGTAAAACTGCTCAAGCAAACTTACTGATAAAGCAGCTGCCCAGTCGAGAAGGGAAAAAGTTTTGCTCTAGCGCTGCTAGATCATTTATGATCTAGCAGCACCAGTGTCTAGCACTTGGCATCTTATGATGTCAGCAAACCACTTTTTAAACCATGGTTAGGTATGCTTTTGCCTTCTCTGTACAGGCAAACAACTCGATCATGATACCGTTCAGAGTTATTATGATTCCCTTGACATACATGTGGGTCAATCTTTTTATGTTCTAGTAACCTTCGAAAATCCACCAGAAGACTACCACGTCGTTCCTTCACACAATTTTGCGCCAGTCAATTTACAACAACTTCAGTGTTGCGTTATAAAAACTCTAAAGCTGGTGTTTCTGGGCCGATGCCAATGGCTCCTTCCTTGCTAACACATTGGTCCACCCGTCCATGAAAACAAGCTAAAACTTTCAGGTACTAAGACATACGCAAAAGTACATATATCCATCCGGTGGATGAAATTTTCTGACGATAATCCCCATTTACATGTACCTTGTGGCGTTAGACTCTGGGAGGAACTTATCTCATGATTGTTTTTTTATTTATCGTCTTTCTTTCATGGCAGGCGGAACTTAATTAACAGCAAATGCAGCAAGGCCATATCCCCAAGAATCATATCATTACGGACACATAAAAATTTCAAGAAGAATCATTTTAAGTAGGGGTGAGCAACGGACGGTTGCGGATTAGGGGTCACCCGCAACCAAACCGTCAGAGTTGTGGATTTGGGAATTCAAACCGTGACCGGCCCAATCACCCGCGGATTTGCCCTCTGCGGATCAGCGGATTTTGCGGGCCGGTTGCGGATTAACCGCGGATTTGATCACAAGACATCAAAAAAAAAAAACTAAGTACAGAAAGAGTACTAATTCAGTAATTCAAAAGCAAAAGAGTACTAATTCAGTAATTCAAAAGCAACAAAGGACATAAGATAGTTAACAGTTAACACAAAAGAGTACTAATTCAAATGCAACAAGTCTGGTGCAAAGCCATATGAATCTCTGATGCCAAAAACTGAAAAAGAGACCTTGGATTCGAGTACTAGTTTATTCAATCCGTGATAGATATGTCTGGAATTTCCTGCAAGATTTCTGCCGCATCTGTAAAATGAGGAGTTATAGATAATCAGTAAACACTATAAGGCAGATATAAGGCATCAATAAACAAGAAGAAACAAAAACCAATCAACATTGGTTAGTAAAGACCATTTAAAAGGGCTGATCACAACTAGACCGCAGACCCAATCGACATTGGGGAACAACAAGCCAAAGTTTTAAGATTGATTATGACTAATCAAATTCCAAGGAGACTAATAGAAAGTTATGCCCGCAGACCCTATAATGAACTGATCAGGTCACATTTGCACACAAAAAGTTATGCCCCATAGGCCCCAAAGTTGTAGCATCACATCAAAATATAGCAAGGTTTGAGAAATCAACTTAATTAGTGCAAGGCTGATCACAAAGAGAAAGATGCAAAAACAAAGGAAGCAAGGTTTGAGATTTACCTAAGTCAATTTTTTCAACCACTTCTATCAGCTCCTCGAGATTGATTGGTTTATCTAGAAGCCAATTTTGAGCACAAATCAGTGCTTGGACTGTTTTTGGCAGCATGGAACTTCGAAACTCATTAAGAACACGACCACCGGTGGAGAAAGCTGATTCTGAAGCTACTGTTGGTACTTGCATAGCAAGCACGTCTCGAGCTATCATGGACAAGATCTTATACTTGGAAGATTTAACCTTCCACCAATTCAGAATATCGAATTGTTGATTAAAATCCTCTCTTTTCTCTGAGAAATACATATCCAGCTCTGTTTTTCCCTCCACTGTTTCTTGATGTTTTTCAGACTCAACAAATCTGTTGATCGGATTCCGAGGTTCTAGTGAACGAGAAGTCTGTACTGAAGCTGTTGGTCTTGAATCCGTATCATCCCCTTTATATAACAGTGCATACTCCTCAAACATATTTGTTAAAATAAGTTTCACTGCAGTCATCATCTCATGGACCTCGTGGTCAACTGTAACATGATTCTCTTTCAGTAACTCTGTCAAAGCAAATTTAAGATAGGCTTCCTTGCGTCGTGGGTCAAGAAACACAACAATGTATAACATTTTGTTAATTTTATCCACTGCCCAATACTTTTCATATTTAAGAACCATCCAGTCAGCCATGTCAGACAATAACACATTACCATTCTTAACCCATTCTTGCAATACGTCATTAATACAAATTACTTCGTCGAGGAATAAATTAGACGTGACATAAGTTGATCCAGAAAATTTCAATGTAGCATCATAGAAATTTTTTAGCAATCTAACAAATGCACAAGCTGTTTCCCAATCAGAAGCAACGGGCCATACCTTAGGAACTGCTGGTACGTTTGTTTTACCTCTTGTTGGTGGTCGAGGGGGATTAAGAAATTTATCTGCATACCCTAATTCTTCAAATTGGTAGAAGGCCTCCTCATATTTTTCAGCTGCACTCAACATATGGTAAGTAGAATTCCATCTAGTCTCGCAATCCAAGCTAAGAAATTTGGTGATGTTAATCTTCCGTTGTTCAGCGCATTCCTTAAACTTCTTCAATCTTTCTGCTGATCCTCTAACGAACTTAACGACCTCGCGTATCCTAGAAATAGATTCATTATACAAATCCATACCGTCTTTAACCACTAAGGCAAGGATATGTGCTGCACATCTAAGATGCATGTGCTCTCCTCCCAAAATTGCAGCCTTCCAACCCACAACTCTCTTGGATAAATAAGCAACTTCTTCATTGTTAGAACTAATATTATCAACCGTCAAAGTGAATACCCTTTCAATCCCCCACTGTAAAAGACAAGATGCAACTGTTTTACCTAATTCCAGACCAGTATGATCCGTAACTGGACAGAAATTCAATATCTTCTTCTTTAACACCCATTTCTCATCAATATAATGACCTGTCAACACCATGTAGCTCATGTTTGTAACTGAAGTCCACGTATCAGTGGTGAGACATAACCTTCTACCATACTTTTTAAATTCAGCTTTCAATTTGTGGTACTCACTTAAATACATATTCATGCAGTCTTTAGCTTTAGTAAAACGAGAAGGAACATCAAACCTAGGTTCTAGTTGATGACAAAATTCTAAGAAGCCTTCACGCTGTACAAACATAAAAGGTAATTCATCTTTGATGATCATTCTGGTGAGGGCTGCTCTGCATGCATCTTGGTCAAACGAGTGATTCACAACGGAACGAGTCTCACCATTATCACTTACTTGAAAGGCTAACTGTTGTTGTCCAGGTGGAGTGTAGTTAGGACACCTTCTTTGATTTATATGGTTGTTCATGTTTGTTGTTCCATGAGAGTTAGAACCCCCTATATCGTCTTTACCCCATGAAAACTTCCTTTTACAATGCTTGCACTGAACTTTAGGTGGCTTAAGATCAAGACGCTTATCAAAATGTTGCCAGCAGTCTGATTGCTTCTTACCAGAAGCTTTCGGAGGCTTTGAAACTTCAACCAGAGATGATGGTGTAGCTGTAGATATGCTCTCGACGGTTGCCGGGTTAACTGTAGCCATGCTCTCATCAGGATCGTCAATAGGAATAGAAGGTCCCTCAGTACTTGAAGCCATCTGCTAACAAATTTAACACATTAGGTAAATGAACACAACAAGGAAAACACATTCTAAGAGATTAAGTCAATTGATCTGTATATAGAGAAATATTGTAGTATTTGATAGAAAAGTGTGGTCAAGCAAGTAAGCTCATGAAATAGTAGCTCAAGGTAAATAGATAGTGCTCTCAGATTCTCCTGTTCATACCCATTGACAGTAGATATTGAAAAATAAGATTGACAGAATCAATTATGCAATGATCTATAAACTAAAAGAGTTAAAATCAACTCAAAGATGGAGTAACTGAGAACCAAAAACTGCAATATATGAGGACAAAAAGAGATGCAAGATGAACAGATAAACTGAAAGGAATTTAACTATTATGCGAGAATGCTTAACATGTATATTACATGGAAGCAGTGAGTATGAAACACATGGTGCAGCTAAATAATGCAGCTAAATGAATATAACAAATGAAACACATGGAACAGATAAACTGAGATGTACAGAGGTAAGCTACAATTACAGATTACAAAATGATTAGATGCAACCAGATGAATGGCTACAAAATGCAAATAAGAAGATATGTTACAGAATGCAGAGATAGCAACATCATACCCAAACAATTGTAGCACTGATAATACAAGCTTCACTACCTACCCAAGGATTTTAAATATTGTTCTCCTGAAGATTCTTCTCTCCAATCCGTGGATCTGCCTTGTTTCATAAATAACATACATGAATTAGACAATCCATACCCACAACTGGTTTAATAATCAAACATACTGGTTTAATTTTCAGCACTGATAATACAAACTTCAACCAGAGATGATGGTCTTTACCGACCAAATCACCCAAAATCTCTAAACTGGAAGAAAAAAACTAATTTAAGAAAACCCTAAATCAAACATACTCAAAATTATTTTGACATCTAAGAAAATTCCAAACCAATTAAAACGAAATCAACATCACTAGAACATATAATAATCATTGAAAGTCAAAAGAAATGAAAATGAGAGAACTACTTACAGTTACTGATGCTGATGCTGCTCAGAGAAGAAGAATGATAGAACAACTAATTTGGTAGCAAGAGAGACTTTATATCAGAAGGATATTTACTGTGATGAGAAGAAGATGAATGAGAGAACAACTAATTTACTCAGAGAAGAAGAAGAATCAAAGGTCTCTTCCTCTGAGACTATTAGGTCTCTTCCTCTCGAAAAAAAAAAAAACTGATGCTATTAGGTTTCACCGAAAGATAAAGATGTTTATGTATAAAACTCCAACTTCCCATATTATCCTTAATACATTTACTAAATTCCCTATATGTCCTACGGTGCGGGTAATCCGCGGTTATCAAATCCCAACCGCAACCGTAACCGCGCCGCGTGCGGATTTGAGATTGCACCCGTGTCCGGCCCATAACTCTTGCGGATTGGTTTTCACCCGCAATTTTGCGGACGGATACGGATGAAATCCGCGGTTACGGTTTTTCTGCTCAGCCTTAATTTTAAGTAACTCAGCTCCCAATCCCATGATAAATGGGAAGCAGCGATATGTAGTTAACGGGCTTACGTTAACACAAAACCCATCTGGAGCTTGCTGATTATTCAGCATCACTGGAGTTCATTACAGGTGCCGTCGAAATGGAAAATAAGCGTCCTACCATGGCCACTTCTGAAAGGTTCTCTCCATGAGTTTGTTAAAAAAATTTTCCAAAACAACGAAAATGAAATTCAATCTTGGCAGAAATTTCTTCTACCTAGCAAAAAAAAAAAAAAAAGGAACATAAATTATCTCTAGATTGTCGGGTATGTTATATTCACCAGGAAGTACAAATTTTTATGTTTGGACAATTCGCTAAAATGGATCTTGTTGCTTTAGTTCATAATGACTAATTGTAGTATACTGATGAATATGCAGTTTCGGTACAATGCCATGGTATGGAAGCAAGCAGAAATCCTATTATCTAGTCGATTTACTAGACTCGTCGATCACTCATATCAGCATCGGGTAACTTCACGGACGCCCTGATTCTGCATCTGAGATATGTCCCTTTTCTGTGTAGACTAACAAAAGTTAAAAGAAGCTCAGTGGAACAGGGAGGTGTTTGCCCCTATAGAGAAGGAAATTCCATACCTAACTGGTTTAAAAAGTGGTCTACTGACATTATAAGATGACAAGTGCTAGGCATTGGTGCTGCTAGATCAATTATGATCTAGCAGCGCTAGAGCAAATTCTTTTCCGTCCAGAAGTATGTCGAGCAAAAATATTGTCCAATCGAGACTGTTTAAGAAATTAGAATTTTGTATTAGATGAGGTTATTTGTAATGAAAAAAATTGATGTTATCTTATAGTATTATCGTAGACTTTTCTGTTTGATACATATTTGTTTATTAAAGTCTTCGACTTTGGGTCATAGCAACTCTTGGTTGTGGGTGTTAGAGCATTGCTCGGTCGAACTCGCATGCGTTTCTATCTCAAGCATGTTTGTCAATGTTAGTGATCAAAACTATAAGTCTTGATTTCTAGTCTACTATAGCTAAGTCTCGGACTAGGATAGAAAGTGTAGTTGAGCTCAAGAACTCCATGGCGATCATCATACAAGACGAAGGACTACTCGAGGAACTGGTGGAACTTCATCGACTAAAAGGTATGTGGAGACTTGAACTTATCTATCACTCAAAAGTCTATCTACTTTATCTCCTATTTTGAGACAAAAGTCGTTTTGCTATAAAGACTTTGATTATACACATTTGCTATTTCGAGCCGAATTTATCTAGCCTATCTATTTCTCGAAATATGTGTTAGTAAGCTTTTGCTTTGGCCAAGTTCATCTTTACCTAGTGACGAAAGTCATGATACGTTTCAATCACTTTGAAAATTGCTTACTTTGACGAAAAATAGTTTGTGAATAACAACTATATAATAACGTCCTCTAAGAATGTTTCAATGATTGAAATGAGAGTTTAGATCATATAACCAATGATGAATATAAGCATTGTGTGGAAACACATATATGTATAAGTCCCTTTTTCTTGAACCGAAGTTTGCAAACTTTGTTGACCAAGAGAACCGGAACAAGAGTCGTGAACTCAGTTCGCGAACCCAGTCCGCCAACATGCGGAAGTTCTCGACCCGAGAAAATCTGCTAGAGTTTGAGAACTCATTCCGGGAACTTAAGTCCGCGAACTTAAGTAGGTTATATCTAAAGACGATTGTTTGTGAACTTATTTATATTAACTAAGGAATGCAAAATGCAAATCGTGGCTATAAAGTTCATGAACCGGATCGAGTGAATCAAATCATTTTTTATTATATTGTGTCTCGTGTAGTTACATAAGATTTCCTTGTAAGTGAACAACTCTCTAACTAGTTCATTTGAGTCATTTGAACTAGTTATGGTGAAGAAGAATATGGTTGATATGAAAGTGCTCATATGGCTAACCATTTGGTTAACTATTGTTGAACTAACAAATGTACATGTTTGGGTACGGTTACACAAACCTAAAATCGTGCATTTCATGTGTGTGTGTAACAAGCTAAGTTTTCGATCCAACGGTTGAAAGATATTAGCTTGAATCTAATCAGGTTTTCATCTAACGGTGAATATTGAATGCTTTGTTACCAAGCTAACATTGATTGCAAACCCTGATTTGAAAGAATATATAAGGGAGAACTCTAGCAACTGGGAAACCTAATCCCCACACCTCCTGTGTGATACTAGTTGTATTAGCTAGAGTCGATTCTCCTTTAACCTTAGGTTTCTTTGAGACCCTGTAGGTTAACGACTTGAAGACTTCATTGGGATTGTGAAGCCAGGCCGATACTACTTTCTTGTAGTTGTGTGATCTGATATTGCTGATTCTATCGTGTTGAGTACAATCGTAATGATTGGCTTGAGATTGATGTCTCCGATAGGCAAGATATAAAAGTAGTCACAAACATCTTCGTCTCATCGTTTGTGATTCCACAATATCTTCTTTCGCTGCGTCGATTAAGATTATTGTGAGGTGATTGATAATTCTAGGATGATTTGGTCGATCTCCGATCCACATTTTTGTGCATGTACTGTGTTGCTCCGTAAGGGTTCTTGTGTTTGAGCATAAACGATTGAGTTGAACATTCTCTTATGTCTAACTTAGTTGTTGCTCCATAAGCTCTCTTATGTCGAGCATGACCAATTAAATTTATCACTTTTTGTGGTTAATTTGGTTGTAGTTTTCCGATTAAGTTAATCATGGGTTTTCTATGATTAATTTAATTGAGTATTTTGGATTCAAATCCATATTCTTATGTGATTTGTTATGTCCAAAGAAATCCTTCTTTTCTTTTGAAATTAAGGTTGCTCTTGTTGTTCTTTCGGGAATGACATTTTATGGGGGAGAGTTCTTAATTGAACTTGTGCTTAATTGGCAAATATTTTTGGGAAGTGTGGTTGTGGAATATTATAGGGGTTATCTTGTATCTTTATAAACTCCTTGATGAAAGCATTTAGCTTCGGCTATATGATTGCATCAAAATAAGTTGATATGTGCTTACTTTTGGTCATGAAATGTCTCTATGAAAATTTTCATTAGGATCCCGTTTTCGTACCTTTGCCAATTTTATTGACAAAAAGGGGGAGAATTAATATGTAGTTCACACTACAAATACATATGGTTTTCGGATCATTATGTAAGGGGGAGTGGTTTCCATGTGAGATGGAGTATTGACTAAGGGGGAGTGATATATATCACCATAGTATTGTTGTCGAAGTTGTGATACAATTGAACTTTGATATTGTATAATAATACTATGACACTGTATAACAATGATTGAGAATTCTTGTTTTCTCATTGTTATAGCTACGGATTTTCAACAACGATGATGCTAAACTTATAACCTTTGGAATCATTGGAGTACTTGGAAGTGACGAAGATTTCGAGTAATGTTGAAGATTAGGCATGTGGAATAGGAGCTACAAAAGTGTATTTATTTATTTTTTGTATTCCATATATATTGATAGTTTGTCACTAAAATTGACAAAGGGGGAGACTGTTAGAGCACTGCTCGGTCGAACTCGCATGCGTTGCTATCTCAAGCATGTTTGTCAATGTTAGTGATCAAAACTATAAGTCTTGATTTCTAGTCTACTATAGCTAAGTCTCGGACTAGGATAGAAAGTGTAGTTGAGCTCAAGAACTCCATGGCGATCATCATACAAGACGAAGGACTACTCGAGGAACTGGTGGAACTTCATCGACTAAAAGGTATGTGGAGATTTGAACTTATTTATCACTAAAAAGTCTATCTACTCTATCTCCTATCTTGAGACAAAAGAAGTTTGGCTATATAGACTTTGATTATACACATTTGCTATTTCGAGCCGAGTTTATCTGCCTATCTATTTCTCGAAATATGTGTTGGTAAGCTTTTGCTTTGGCCAAGTTCATCTTTACCTAGTACCGAAAGTCATGATATGTTTCAATCACTTGAAAATGGCTTTGGCGAAAAATGGTTTGTGAATAACAACTATATAATGTTGGGGTTTTGCTCCGCAAACAAACTTATATGGCTGAATACAGACTTTAGGTAACAGTTTTGCAGCAGAAACCAGTGATCTTATGTTGTCAAAACCGTGGCTAAAAGGAAGTTTCGGGTTTGGAATGTCTACGAGGTTTATTTGGATTAGGAAACTTGTATGACGGTTTGGAGGAGTGTTTTCCAAGTTTAGGGTTTCCTAATTAAGGTGTGAGGCTATTCTTAGAAGTTCTAGAAGACTTTGGAGCAAGGATTTGTCTATTATATAAGAGGGCTTATATTGTGTGTAGAAATCCATCTCTTGGTTAATTCTCTAGTAGAATCCTCTCTCTTTATGAGAGTGTTTGAGTCACAACCGTTGTGTCCTATAATGGTTGGTGATGGGGAAAAATCTATGTGAGATGAGTGACTTGTAGTGAGAATGGGTATAGGAGAAATATAAGGTTTCTAGGGTTCGTATGGGAGAAGCTAGAATTCATGATGTTCTTCATGTTCTTGTTTAAAGTCGAAGCAACCATGGCGGTGGAGGTTTATGGAAGAAGAAGAACAAAGGGAGAGGTAACACTTCGTAATATGTCTTGTTGTTTCTAACGTTTAGCGCTAGTGGGTTACATAACTAGTTGATTATATGATGTTTCCGATGTAATAACTTGTTATGATAATGAAGATTCTCGGGGTGGTTTTGGTCGTGGATGTAGCCTACAAAGGTGAACCACGTAATCTTTGTGTCGTGTGTGATTGTCTATTATCGTATTGATTATATATTCGTGCAAGTATTATTCGATCATGCTAATCTAAAGATGTAAGTGGAGGATTCGAGCTAGTTATCTAAAGTAGGATGTTTTATGGAATTAACTTCTATGGAAGCATGCCGGTTCAAGATTAACATAACCTCAGTTTCCCGACAAGTGGTGCGGTGAAGGTGGATAAAGATGGCAGTGATTCGGTAATTTGAACAAGAGGTTTCAAAGAAGGTAAAGTCTTGGTTTGTAGCAGAATGATATAGTTCATGAAGATGATGAGTAAATCTACGTCGAACAAAGAATGGGACGACATCAAGAAAGATTTGACAACTTTGCTTGATGTGACTATGATTCGTGTTGAAGGTGTTTCTTTGCAAGAGAAGATCGTTCGTGGGTTCAACTGGCATCTGCAAATATTTTCAGGTGAATGTTTTTAATCATGGTGGTGCTAAGTGAAAATCGTTCATACACAACATATGAAGGTTGTAGCATGTTTTTTCTACATGGAGGATGACTCAAGATTATTGGTTCTTGGAGTTGGTTAAGTATGTCTGGAATTGTTTGATGGCTCAGATCAAATAATGTCAAGTGTTAGACATGTCGAAGAAGTATTCTACGAAGGTGGGATAATGAGTGATCATGGCGACGAAGTAGTTTGATACAAGTCATGCAGAAACTTGTATAAATTATATGAAAAAGTTGTTTGTGGTGATGCTAGAAGATCGACAAATAGCGATTCCGGTGGTGCAAGTGCAAAGGAGGAATTTGGCTTAGATGGTGGTTCAGGCTCAAAGTACAAGACAATTTTGATTCGTGCTAGTGATGATATCCGAGAGGATGACCTTGTATAAGGTGGTAAACATTCAGGCTTTGTTGGAGTGAATATGGTGGTTTTGTGATTGTTGGGATTTTGTTCCACAAACAAACCCATATGGCTGAAAACAGACTTTAGGTAACAGTTTTGCAGCAGAAAATAGTGATCTAATGCTGTCAAAACCGTGGCTAAAGGGCAGTTTCGGGTTTGGAATGTCTACAAGGTTTATTTGGATTAGGAAACTTGTATGACGGTTTGGAGGAGTGTTTTCCAAGTTTAGGATTTCCTAATTAAGGTGTGAGGCTATTCTTAGAAGTTCTAGAAGACTTTGGAGCAAGGATTTGTCTACTATATAAGAGGGCTTATATTGTGTGTAGAAATCCATTCTCTTGGTTAATTCTCTAGTAGAATCCTCTCTCTTTATGAGAGTGTTTGGGTCACAACCGTTGTGTCCTGTAATGGTTGGTGATGGGGAAAAATCTATGTGAGATGAGTGACTTGTAGTGAGAATGGGTATAGGAGAAATCTAGGGTTTCTAAGGCTCGTATGGGAGAAGCTAGAATTCATGATGTTCTTCATGTTCTTGTTTAAAGGCGAAGCAACCATGGCGGCGGAGGTTTATGGAAGAAGAAGAACAAAGGGAGAGGTAACACTTCGTAATATGTCTTGTTGTTTCTAACGTTTAGAGCTAGTGGGTTGCATAACTAGTTGGTTATATGATGTTGCTGATGTAATAACTTGTTATGATAATGAAGATTCTCGGGGTGGTTTTGGCCGTGGATGTAGCCTACAAAGGTGAACCACGTAATCTTTGTGTCGTGTGTGATTGTCTATTATCGTATTGATTATATATTCGTGCTAGTATTATTCGATCATGTTAATCTAAATATGTAAGTGGAGGATTCGAGCTAGTTATCTAAAGTAGGATGTTTCATGGAATTAACTTCTATGGAAGCATGCCGGTTCAAGATTAACGTAACCTCGGTTTCGCGACATATAACGTCCTCTAATAATGTTTCAATGATTGAAATGAGAGTTTAGATTATATAACCATTGTTGGATATAAGCATTGTGTGGTAACACATATATGTATAAGTCCTTATTCCTTGAACCAAAGTCTGCATACTTTGTTAATCAGGAAAACCAGAACAAGAGATTTGAACTTAGTCCGCGAACCTAGTCCGCGAACTGGCGGAGGTTCTCATCCCGAGAAAATCTGCTGGAGTTTGTGAACTCCTTCCGGGAACTTAAGTCCGCGTACTCAGTCCGCGTACTTGAGTTGGTTATATCTAAAGATGATTATTTGTGAACTTATTTATATTAACTAAGGAATGCAGTTTGAAAACCGTGGCTATAAAGTTCATGAATCTATTCGAGTGAATCAAATCGTTTTTGCTTCGATTGTGTCTTGTATACTTCTATAATATCTAAGCAATTGAACAACTCTCTAACTAGTTCATTTGAGTCATTTGAACTAGTTATGGTGAAGAAGAATATGGTTGATATGAAAGTGCTCATATGGCTAACCATTTGGTTAACTACTGTTGAACCAACAAATGTATAAGTTTGGGTACGGTTGCACAAACCTAAAACGTGCATTTCATTTGTGTGTAACAAGCTAAGTTTTCGATATAACGGTTGAAAGATATTAACTTGAATCTAATCAGGTTTTCATCTAACGGTGAATATTGAATGCTTTGTTACTAATCTAACATTGATTGCAAACCCTGATTTGAAAGACTATATAAAGGAGAACTCTAGCAACTGGGAAACCTAATCCCCACACCTCCGGTGTGATACTAGTTGTATAAGCTAGATTCGATTCTCCTTTAACCTTAGGTTTCTTTGAGACCCTGTAGGTTAACGACTTGAAGACTTCATTGGGATTGTGAAGCCAGGCCGATACTACTTTCTTGTAGTTGTGTGATCTGATATTGCTGATTCTATCGTGTTGAGTACAATCGTAACGATTGGCTTGAGATTGATATCTCCGATAGGCAAGATATAAAAGTAGTCACAAACATGTTCGTCTCATCGTTTGTGATTCCACAATATCTTCTTTCGCCGCGTCGATTAAGATTAATGTGAGGTGATTCATAATTCTAGGCTGTTCTTCTGGAATATAAGTCCGGGTTATCAATTGGTTCCTGTTCACCTTGATTTATCAAAAGACGGAACAAAAACTTGTAGGTATTTCTGTGGGAGACAGATTTATCTATTATCGTAGACTTTTCTGTGTGATAGAGATTTTTTTATTAAAGTCTTCGACTTTGGGTCGTAGCAACTCTTAGTTGTGGGTGAGATCAACTAAGGGAATCAAGTGCGTAGTATCCTTATGGGATCAGAGACGTATGAGCATAACTGTACCTTGGATCAGTGTGAGATTGATTGGAGTTCAACTATAGTCCAGACTGAAATTAGTTGTAGTAGGCTAGTGTCTGTAGCGGCTTAATACAGTGTGTGTTCAATATGGACTAGGTCCCGGGGTTTATCTGCATTTACGGTTTCCTCGTTAACAAAACTTCTGGTGTCTATGTTATTTCTTTTCCGCATTATATTTTGTTATATAATTGAAATATCACAGGTTGTGCGTTAAAATCAATCAATTAGAATATCCAATCTTTGGTTGTTGATTTAAATTGACTGACACTTGGATATTGGTCTTTGGTACCATCCAAGTTTATCTCTCTAGTTTTGATAAAGACTCGCATATTTCTATTTTCTAGATCAAATCGAGAGATTGAGATATTATTAACTCTTTGATATACTTTTATCTAGATTAAGTCTGACTGTCTAGTTGATTATCTAGAAAGTATATTGGAGTTAGTCCATACAGATTGCTAATCTAAATATTGGGTGTGGTTGTTAGACCCCCGCTTTTTCATGTGTAATGGGGTTCCCCTTCTCTTGTTAATGAAAAGTATTCTCTCTCTTTTCTCTCTCTCTTATTCTTACTCAAATACGTTATCTCGCACGAGATCTTCCCTGCAGCAAGATTTTCATTTTTGGATTGCACAAGTATTTGAACGGACCAACGGAATGTCATCCTCAGGAGAGATTGAGTGCCTAGCTGATAGTGGCACCACACACACTATTTTAAGAAATAGGCAATTATTTGTTGACTTAATTCCTTACAAATCCCTTGTGACTATGATGATTGGATCATCACAAGTGATCATTGGGCGAGGTAATGCTCAATTTTTGTTGCCAAATGACACAATGATTAAAGTCACAGAAGCTCTATATGCACCAAGAGCTAACCGTACCTTGTTGAGCTTCAAAGATATCCGTGCAAATGGTTATCATTTGGAAACTCACTGTAAGAATGAAATTGAATATACAAATATTATCTCTAATACATGTGGAAGAAAACGCATTTTAGAGAAGTTAATGAGTCACTCTAGTGGTTTGTACACTACCATTATTCGGATTATCGAATCACATGTTGTTACCAATGATGAAATGTTGAAGAGTGACTTATACAAGCTTTGGCACGACCGCTTGGGGCACCCAGGTCGTGATATGATGATCCGTGTTTTAAAGAACTCACACAGACATCATTTCTTTCGAGTGAGAAGTAAAATGGGACAAAAGACAGTTACAATGCAAAGTAACAACGTCTGCTAACTCCTGTCATCTAAAACAATTGATGTGCAACCTCTCTCTCATTCTACTTCATGGACTTTGTCAAAAGCACACCACTCATTTTGCAAAGCCTGTTCTTTAGCAAAGACAGGAGCGAGACCATCCTATGCTTAAGATACAAAACAAAACATTCCATTTTTACAAAGAATACAAGGTGATATTTGTGGACCTATACATCAAGAATGCGGACCATTCAGGTATTTTATGGTTCTGGTAAATGCTTCGACCCGTTGGTCACACGTCACATTATTGTCCACAAGAAATGCTGCCTTCACAAAGCTCCTAGCACAAGTTATACGTTTGAGGGCTCACCAACCTGATTACCCAATCAAGTCTATCAGACTTGATAATGCTGGAGAATTTACATCTAAAGAATTTGATGATTTCTGTATGTCAATCGGAATTGACGTAGAGCACCCCGTACCCCATGTACACACTCAAAACGGTCTCGCGGAAGCTACCATCAAAAGGTTATAGATGATAGCTAGGGCATTAGTTATGCGTTCCAACCTGCCCATTACTGCTTGGGGGTACGCCATATTGCATGCAACATTACTTATTCGCTTTAGATGCATTATTAGCCAACCATTTTCTGCGTACCTGTTGGTAACTGGATATGAGCCTGATATTTCACATTTACGCATTTTTGGTTGTGATGTATACGTGCCTATTACGCCCCCACAACGTACTAAGATGGGTCCCCAAAGACGATTAAGTATTTATATTGGATATGAATCCCCAATAATTATCCGCTATTTGGAACCTTTGACAGGCGATCTCTTTACCGCTAGATTTGCGGACTGTCACTTTGATGAGACAACCTTCCCGTCGTTAGGGGGAGGTATGGAAAAGGTTTTCCTAAGGGAACTACATGAATTGTCGTGGTGTGTCCCCACTTTGTCTCATCTTGATCCCCGCACCTCACAATGTGAAAGTGAAGTGAAAAGAATTATTGATCTTCAGAATGTGGCAAACTCAATGCTTTATGCATTCACTGATATTGCTAAAGTGACGATATCATACATACCAGCTGCAAACGTGCTTGCAAGGTTAGAAATCCCTAATACAGGAAAAGGCACCCTATATAGAGGTGTCAAACCTATACTTGGTAGAAGTGTAGCTGAGGACGTGTCCCCCCAAAGGAAAAGGGGAAGACCACCTGGTTCGATGGATACTCACCCAAGGAAGAAAAGAGTGAGTAAGGCACAACCCGATCCATTTATCATCAATGCAGATAATCCCTCTCATGAAATTGTCTCTGATTATAGTTATGTCCATGAATCAATACTGGAGGACGCTCCGATGTTTGAAATGATTCCAGAGAACAAAGAAATCTCTATGGATTATGAGAGTGCATACGTGTTGATGGAAAGATCCTCCACACAGATTGATGATGCATTTGCATACACTGTTGCTCAAGAGATCATTGAGCACGATGACATCGAACCACGCTCTATTGCAAAATTTCAAAAAAGAGCAGACTGGCTTAAATGGGAAGTTGCAATCAAGGAAGAATTAAATTCACTGGCAAAGAGACGCGTATTTGGTGCAATATTGCTAACCGCACTAGGTGTAAAGCTCGTAGGACATAAATGGGTATTTGTTAGAAAGCGTAATGAGAAGAATTAAGTCTTGAGGTATAAGGCTCCCCTTGTGGCGCAAGGTTTCTCACACGCCCTGGAATTGATTATGAGGAAACATACTCTCCCGCAATGGACTCATAACTTTCCGCTACTTAGTTAGCTTGGTAGTTTCAGAAGGACTTGAAATGCAGCTTATGGATGTGGTTACAGCATATCTCTATGGGGATCTAGATTCAGAGATATACATGAAAGTGCCTGATGGCCTTCCATTGCCCGAATCAAGTAACTCTAAACCACGGAGTGCGTTTTCGATTAAGTTGAAACGCTCACTTTAAGGATTAAAGCAATCTGGGCGGATGTGGTATACCCGTCTAAGTGATTATTTGATTGGGAAGGGATATACAAATAATGAGTTATGCCCCTACGTATTTATAAATAAAACGAGTTCCGGATTTGTAATTGTAACTGTTTATGTTGATGATATGAACATAATAGGTACTCATGATGAAATAAGAGAAACCGCAAGCTACCTGAAATCTGAATTTGAGATGAAAGATCTTGGGAAAACTCGGTTTTGTCTAGGACTTGAGCTAGAACACTGAGCCCGTAGAATACTAATCCACCAGTATGCATATGTCCATAAGATACTCAGGAAATTCAATATGGACAAGGTGCATCCTGCTAGCACTGCCATGATTGGTCGAAGTTTATATGTACAAAATGATCCATTTCGTCCAAAGGAAGATGGCGAAGAGGTATTGGGAGATGAAATTCCCTATCTAAGTGCAATAGGCACATTGTTGTACTTAGCGCAATGTACTCGACCTGATATATCATTCTCAGCGAACTTGTTAGCTACATATAGCTCTGTGCCAACGCAACGTCATTGGAATGGTATAAAGAATGTTTTCAGATACCTGAAAGGAACCATTGACATGGGTTTCTTCTATCCCTACGAAGAAGTAAGAAAGACCGCTAGTGGAAATGCAACTCCCTACACTGAAACCCCAAATAATGTTTTGGTTGGTTTTGCTGATGCTGGGTACCTCTCCGACCCACATAAAGGTCGGTCACAAAATAGTTATGTTTTCACCATTGGAAACACAGCGATATCTTGGAGATCGACCAAGCAGACTCTTGTGGCTACCTCCACGAACCACTCTGAGATCATTGCCTTACACGAGGCAGTTCGTGAGTGTGTATGGTTAAGGTCTATCATTACACACATTCGAGGGACATGTGGTATGAGTTCTACCACTGATGAGCCAACTTGCATTTATGAGGATAATGCAGCTTGCATCGAACAGATGAAGCAAGGGTACATTAAGGGTGATAATACGAAACATATATCACCAAAGTTCTTTTACAATCAGCAACAACAGTCTCTTCTGAAAATTCAAGTCAGTCAAGTAAAATCTGATGAGCATGCGGCAGACCTATTTACTAAGTCATTGCATAAATCGACTTTTGAAAAGCACGTCAAAAGTATCGGACTAAGAAAATTGTCCGAACTCCCTTGATTGCAATCGGGAGGAGATGTCGACATCAGGGGGAGTATCTAAGATATGATGTCGACATCAGGGGGAGTGTTGAACTCTTTTTCCCTTCACCGAGTTTATTTTGTCCCAATGGGTTTTGTTACTCGGAAAGGTTTTTAATGAGAGAAAAACAACACCATGATTATGACTCCCCGATTGAGATTATCTTTTTCCCACATGTTTTTTATATTTTAGGATTTTCTGAAGAGAAGTGGCCAGTGTTATGAAGCAACTTTACTATGACTCAACACGTTGTACTATTTTCCCTTCGTCAAGGTTTTGTACCATTTGGTTTTTCCTTGTCAAGGTTTTAATGAGGCAACACATTTGAAGTTCCGCTTTTGAGCCGCACAAGGGGGAGTGTTATAGAGCCTATGGCCCATGGATGTGCGGTCCATTAGTATACTAGCGTTTCCCTTTACTCTTGTATAAATAGAATACTTACCTATGTAATGGGGTTCCCTTCTCTGGTTAATGAAAAGTTATTCTCTCTATTTTCCCTCTCTCTTATTCTTACTCGAATACAAAGAGAATATTTGAAGAGATGTTCAGATAGAAATTACTTGAAGACCAACTTCCTGTTTTCAAAAAAGATGGCTAGGATATGGGATCCACTCAAAGAGCCCGGCATTAAATGACTAGTTTTAGAATGCATTGTAGGAGTTTATAATAAAATCGCTAAAGCATCCACATTCAAGAAGTTGTTCACAAGATTGAAATGAGACAACTCATATATTCGTCATGCTAAACGTATAATAGAAGTTGTGAAGAGGGGAGAAATTTCCGAAACAACACTCTTTTCCCTCCGCTATGGTTTTTTTCCCACTGGGTTTTCCCAATGAGGTTTTAATGAACAAAATCCTCAATTTGACCATATGTTGCAGTCTTTTTCCTTCACTATGGGTTTTCCTAAGCAAGGTTTTAAGGAGACAATGTTTTTACGCGGTGGACATTTAGGGTAGTGTTATGAAATTTTTAAGGAGATGAACCACCACTCCACTAACCAATACTAATTAGGTACTTACTACCCGCATAGTGTTAATTTTGTAACTCTTATAACCCCCATATTCATGGTGTAATTAGTGTTGTAATTACATTCATGGTGGAAGGTGTCACACCCGCAAATGCACCTTGCAAATTTTCTGCTCAAATGTAACCCGGAAGCATAGTAGTTCAGTGAATAAAGCTTCACACAGTCGTACTTCAGCCTTATAAGTTTGCACCAATGAAAACAACCAACTCTGTAGTTCTACAACGGAAGTCTTTAATCTTATTTCTTCTTCTCTTTACTTCTCAAATTCTTACCATAAAGCATTCAAACAAAGCCATACATTCAATAACACAATCAGACAATGAAGAACACTTAGAACATGACGCAATCACTCATTTTATTGCATCAAAGGGAAGATATACAAAACTTTCCCACTTAACGACTTATACAGACTTGTTCCTATTGAACCAATCCATATCCTTATAAAAATTCTCTCAATTTGAGTCTCACAATCTCCTATGCAAGCTTGCTGATTTTACTATGCCTTAGCACTATTTATACAACAACTTTATTGGCCGAAAACCTTGCACAAAAGCTGCACACGCATTGGGAAGCCATATGTCCCATAGAGCAGTTCCATAACTCCGAATAACTGTTCCAACCTGTCCAGTTTCTCTTTAAACTCGAGCCAACATACAATATCTGTTCTAGAGCAGTTATGAACACTCTTCCACACTTATAAACTTCCTATATAACCTTTCTGAATATAAGGGGGTACCAAAATCCACCACCAACTTTTTCTTAGGGAATCTGTATGGACAAACTCAATACAACTCTGAAAGTTCAACTTAATCAAGGAATCGTATATAGAGTTATATATATATCTCTCTCTTGCAATTAGAACGTTTACAGAATCAAATCCGTGAACCTAATTACAAAGAGATTACTTGGACGGTACCACAAACCAATGCCCAAGATGTTAGAGCACTGCTAGGTCGAACTCGCAAGCGTTGCTATCTCAAGCTTGTTTGTCAAGTTTAGTGATCAAAACTATAAGTCTTGATTTCTAGTCTACTTATAGTAATGTCTCGGACTAGGATAGATTGTGTAGTTGAGCTTTAGACTTCACGACGTTTATCAATTGAATACGAAGTACTACTAAGGAGAGCTTGTGGAACTTCATCGATAAAAGGTATGTGAAGACTGAAACTCATCTATCACTCAGAAAGTTTATTTCTAATCTATCTACCTTCTTGAGACAAAAGTCGTATTACTATATAGTATTTGATTATATATATTTGATATTTCGAGCTGAGTTTAACTCGCTCACATATTTCTCAAAATATGTGTTGGTAAGCTTTTGCGTCAACCAAGTTCATCTTATATTCTTGACGAAAGTCAAAAGATGATCATGTGAAAATCGTCAGGTAACATCTTACATGATTTGTGCGATACAATGATTTGATGTAAACTCGGAATGTTTGGTATTGATTATTTCAATAACTTGAAAATCGCTTTGATGCTTATAGTTAGTGAAAACAACTATTGTCATCCTCTAAGAAAGTTTCAATGATTGAAATAGAGTTTAGAACACTTCACCATAATTTGATTATAAACATAGTATGCGTACTTGCATATATGTTGATCCAAGACCGGTATAGTATGCATACCCGTATGCGTACTGGGATGGTCAGGTAAAGTCCGGGAGCCTTGGCTAACTTCTATGAGAATATAAACAATTGACAACTCTATAACTAGTTTCATTTACGTCATTTGAACTAGTTGTGGTTAAGATGAATAAGGTTGATAAGAAAGTATTCATATGGCTAACTTCGGTTAACTATTGTTGAGCCAACAAGGTGCACACGTTTAGGCACGGTTACTCATATCTAAATGACGTCACTTTTCATTTTTGTGTAACAAGCTAAGTTCGATCTGACGGTTGAAAGATATTTGCTTGAGTCTAATCAGGTTTTCATATAACGGTGAATATTGAATGCTGTTACCAAGGTAGCATTGATTGCAAACCCTGATTTGAAGACTATATAAAGGAGAACTCTAGCAACTGGAAAACCTAATCCCCACACCTCCTATGTGATACTAGTTGCAACTAGAGTCGATTCTCCTTTAACCTTAAGTTTTTCACGAAACCTGTAGGTTAACGACTTAAAGAACCCATTGGGATTATGAAGCCAGAGCCAACTATTTTCTATGTAGTTGCGTGTTCTGATCTTGCTCTGTTCTATCGTATTGAGTACTATCTTCTCTAAGATTTTCTCGAGATTGATTCTCCGATGGGCAAGATAAAAGGTAATCACAAACATCTTCGTCTCATCGTTTGTGATTCCACAATATCTTGTTTCTCTACCATACAATTAAGATTATTGTGAGGTGATTGATATTTCTAGGCTGTTCTTCGGGAATATAAGTCCGGCATATCAGTTGGTTCTTGTTCACCTTGATTTATGAAAATACGGAACAAAACTCATTGGTTTATGTGTGGGAGACAAATTTATCTATTCAATAGACTTTTCTGTGTAAGACAGATTGGTTTATCAAGTCTTCGACTTTGGGTCGTAGCAACGCTTAGTTGTGGGTGAGATCAGCTAAGGGAATCAAGTGCGCAGAATCCGGCGTGGTTCTAGAGGCGTATGGAACGCAAATGTAACTCGATCAGTGTGATATTGGATAGGGCTCAATTACATTTCAGTCCGAAGTTAACTTGTAGTAGGCTAGTGTCTGTATCGGCTTAATACAGTATGGTGTTCAAATCTGGACTAGGTCCCGGGGGTTTTCTGCATTTGCGGTTTCCTCGTTAACAAAATTTATGATGTCTGTGTTATTTATTTTATGCATTATTTTTTTTTATATGATAGAAATATCACTGGTTGTGCGTTGAGTTCAATCAGTTCTTGAATCCTGTCTTTGGTTTATTGATTGAATTGATTGACACTTGGATATTGGTTTGTGATACCATCCAAGTTATTTCTCTTATTCAATCAGGCTCGCAAATTCCTATTTTTTTGATTTCGGATTGAATTGAGAAATCGATATACAAACTCTTGGATATATTTCCATTGATTGAGTCTGATTGTCTAGTTGATTCTCTTGGAATTATATTGGAGTTGTCCATACAGATTGCTAAGCAAAATATTGGGTGTGGTTGTTAGACCCCCGCTTTTTCAATTGGTATTAGAGCACGCAAACACTATAAACCTAATAAGTTTGTGTTTGACTGATCCCTAAAGTCTGTCCCTACGGGAATCTTTCTCTTGGCATCTGTAACGCACGCCAAAATTCCTTAAAGACTGTTAAGAGCTTATTATACTTTAGACCTCTGGTCTCTCATGATACTCTCATTCCATCTAATACTTTGGAAAATTTAGATGATAAGAAACAGTCTAAAGGAAAAACTAAAAGTTCTTCTAAGAAATATCGTTCGAGAAAACGTTGTCAACGCTCAAAGATATGGAATCTCGCTAGATTTACTCTTAATATTTTTGAGAAATACTATCGTAATGGATCAATTGACAAAGATCTATTTAGAACTTTTGAAAGCGTTTTTAAATTCTTAGGAAAGCTTAATTCGATTGAGAAAAAGAATTTTTCTGATAAAAGTTTTGTACCTGTCAAATCATGTCCTCATGATGTACGAACCATGCTTACTACCAACTCATATGAAATTGATAAAAAGATTTCTGATGAGTTTGGTGTAGGTTCTAATTGTCGGAAAACGTAATTCCTCGGTCATAATAAAAAGGTTTTAAATATCCTATTAACCCTGAGTATCATCATTACTATGATTATACTTCTGGTACATTTCACAAATATCAACCGGAAAAGATGCATGAGAATCTCTCTGCACATTCAGCCGCTTTGTAGCAAGCTTGTCTCTATCCTATTTGTATATAACTTGAGATGGGGCAAGTAACGGTTTGATTATTTTTTGTGTTTGAGTTAATTTATTTTTAATCTTTTTTCTCTGAGAAAAATTTCTTGACAGGTTTTTTTTCTTTCTCTTTCCTAGGTTTATTAAAGTGATGTAGTTTGTTTTCTACTATCCTTTTAAAAAACTGTACTGATCCTTTCAGTGTGCGAACCTTGGCTGTTGAACGTCTTAAGAAACCCTGCTTTCCTTTTGCGGGTCGCAGTTCATGAACGGGTCCAAGCCCATTTCTGGGTGGTATAATACGTATGGTACGTGTACCCTTCTTCTTTCTTCTCTAGTCGCGTACATGAACGATTCTAGGGTTCATGTTTTATCTCCATTAAAATTCATCCTTGGAGATCCCAAAAGTGACTAAGGGTTTTATTCATAATCAAGGAGCTAATCAAGAAAGTTCTTCCTTCTTCTTGTACTCTCAATTTCTAGGTCTTTTGGGAAATTTCAAGGTTTCAAAGGACTCAAAAAACTTGGCTTCATCATCTTCTAGCATGACTATACCTCAAAATCAAGATTCTATTAGAATTAGATTTGTCAATGATTCTAGTAGTAAGATCTTTGAAAGGATTTCTTCTAGTGGTTTCATTCTAGAAAAGAAATTGGATATGGTTAGTGGTCATAAAGAAGATTTGATTTGCTTTGAAAAGTTTAATTTTGGAAACATCTTTAATGGTCTTGATGAAGGTTTTGATACTCTCACACGAATCTTCTATGGTAACATCCATGATGTTGATTTTGATGACATGGAATTCAAGACCATGGTAAATAAAGAAAGGATTCTTGTTAATAGATAGTTGATTTCAAGGATTACTAAAATTCTTATGGGTAATTTTCGCCTTTATAAACCAAGTGGAGAAAGACCATCCTATGAAACCATTTCTAATGGTCTTTGTGGTACGAGTGTTGATTGGATTGAAGGAAAATTTCCTACTAACTATCTTAGCTTCGCCTTGATGTCGTTTGGAAAACTTGGTATATCTAATCTTTATCCCTCTACAATTGAGAATTCTCGGTGGAGTCGTGAGTTTGCGGAAGTAGTCTATTTCCTTGAATTGGGATCGCGAAGTCTTGATATTTGTGGATTCATCATTCTTCAAATGCTCTCAATGACGTCATCCAACAAGAAGTTAGGCTTTCCTTGCTTAATCGAGCAAATTTGTCGAGCATATTCTATTGCTCCTATTGGCAATTTCATTGGAATTCCAAATTTTGTTCGTCCTTGTAATTTCAAACATATGAGGGAGAATGCTTTCAAAAGGAAAAGATGTGATTCCCTTGACGGTTCTTGTGATCCTACCACCTTGAGTCTTCTTTATCAAATTCACAAGGGTAAGTGTAAGATCAATTCCAAGATAAAATGCGTGCAAGAACAATTATGTGTGATTGCCACTAAGTTTCCCGAGATCAAGGAAGATATGGATAGGATTCAAGCCTCTTGGATGGTTTCCGATGATGAAGATGTTGATTACATTCCTTATCTATTGGTATTCTTGTTTTTGTCTAAGAAACTTCTTATGAGAATTTATTCTTGTGTTTTAAGAAGGATAACTAGGGTTTGGAATAGCCATTATTGTGAGTACACATAGCTAGTTCCAACGATTTTCATCTTGCAATGTTTCTAGATTTATTTATTTAAATTCTAAAGTTTATTTGGAAGATGATTTTGCAGTATTAATCTTTATGGTTTCATATATTGCAACTTGTTATGGGATATGAATGTTTGTGTCCGTGAACTATGATTGTCCCATACATGTCAAAACTTAAGTCTTTCATATGTCATTATGCAAATATTGATAAAAGATTGAATGAACTTTTGACAAACAAAAGTTAAGCCTATTATGTCATTATGCAAATATTGATGGAAGATAAGATGAACTTTTGTCTACGAAGATTAAGTCTATTATACGTCTACATGCAAATAGTGATGAAAAATAGAATGAATCTTTAAATACTCCACAGTATTGGTCTTTCCCTGATCCACATCTTTGTGTAAATATTGTGCGGCTCCGTAAGTCTTCTTATATGAGCATTTCCGATTAAATTAATCATGGGGTTCTCTTGTGGTTAATTTAATTGAGAATTTTGGATACAAATTCATGTTTCATGCAATTTGTTAATGTCCAAAGAAATCCTTCTTTTCTTGTGAAAGTAAGCTCGCTCTTGTTGTTCTTTCGGGAATGACATTTTATGGGGGAGAATTCTTAATTGAACTTGTGCTTAATTGCCAAATATTTATGGGGAGTGCGGCTGTGGAATATTGTAGGAGTTACCTTGTATGTTTATAAACTCCTTGATGAATGCATTTAGTTTCGGATATATGATTGCATCCAAACAAAGTTGATATATTTTGTTCTCTTTTGGTCATGAAGTATCTCTATGGAAATTTCATTAGGATCCCACTAGTTTTCGTACCTTTGCCAATTTTATTGACAAAAAGGGGGAGAACTAATGTGTAGTTCACACTACAAATACATATGGTTTACGGATCATTATGTAAGGGGGAGTGGTTTTCATGTTAGATGAAGTATTGACTAAGGGGGAGTGATACATATCACCATAGTATTGTAGTCAAAGTTGTGATACAATTGGACTTTGATGTTGTGTAATAATACCATGACACTGTATAACAATGATTGAGAGCAACTGTTTTCTCATTGTTATAGTTATGGATCTTCAACGACTATGATGTTGAGTTGAACACCTTTAGAATCATGGAGTACTTGCAAGTGACGAAGATTTCGAGTAATGTTGAAGAACCAAGGAGATCAAGCATTTCGATGAGAAGCTACAAAGTCTTATTTATTTTGTAATCCATATGTATTGATAGTTTTGTCACTAAAATTGACAAATGGGGAGATTGTTAGAGCACTGCTCGGTCGAACTCGCAAGAGTTGCTATCTCAAGCTTGTTTGTCAAGTTTAGTGATCAAAACTATAAGTCTTGATTTCTAGTCTACTTATAGTAATGTCTCGGACTAGGATAGATTGTGTAGTTGAGCTTTAGACTTCACGACGTTTATCAATTGAATACGAAGAACTACTAAGGAGAGCTTGTGGAACTTCAGCGATAAAAGGTATGTGAAGACTGAAACTCATCTATCACTCAGAAATTTTATTTCTAATCTATCTCCCTTCTTGAGACAAAAGTCGTATTACTATATAGTATTCGATAATACACATTTGATATTTTGAGCTGAGTTTAACTCGCTCACATATTTCTCAAAATATGTGTTGGTAAGCTTTTGCGTCAACCAAGTTCATCTTATATTCTTGACGAAAGTCAAAAGATGATCATGTGAAAATCGCCAGGTAACATCTTACATGATTTGTGCGATACAATGATTTGATGTAAACTCGGAATGTTTCGTATTGATTATTTCAATAACTTGAAAATCGCTTTGATGCTTATAGTTAGTGAAAACAACTATTGTCATCCTCTAAGAAAGTTTCAATGATTGAAATAGAGTTTAGAACACTTAACCATAATTTGATTATACACACAGTATGTGTTGATCCAAGACCGGTATAGTATGCATACCCGTATGCGTACGGGGAAGGTCGGGTAAAGTCCGGGAGCCTTGGTATGTGTACCCGTATGCGTACTGACGAACTCAGTTGAAGTCCGGGAAATATTGTATGCGTACCCGTACGCGTACTAATTCAACTGTTGTTTTGGATGTGTGATAGTATGTGTACCCGTTCGCATACTATTGGACACAGTCCAAGTCCGGCTACTTAAGTATGCGTACCCGTTTGCATACTTGAGTGGGTTAAGTTCTAAAATCGATTTTTTCATGAACTAATACATTTATATATAATAAGGAATGCAATATTTTACAAACCGTGGCTATAACGTTCATGACTTGATTCGAGTGAATCAAAATCGATTTTGCTTCAATTGTGTCTTGTATACTTCTATGAGAATATAAACAATTGAACAACTCTATAACTAGTTTCATTTGCGTAATTTGAACTAGTTGTGGTTAAGATGAATAAGGCTGATAAGAAAGTAGTCATATGACTAACTTCGGTTAACTATTGTTGAGCCAACAAGGTGCACACGTTTAGGCACGGTTCCTCATATCTAAATGAAGTCACTTTTCATTTTTGTGTAACAAGCTAAGTTCGATCTGACGGTTGAAAGATATTTTCTTGAGTTTAATCAGGTTTTCATTTAACGGTGAATATTGAATGCTTTGTTATCAAGGTAGCATTGATTGCAAACCCTGATTTGAAGACTATATAAAGGAGAACTCTAGTAACTGGAAAACCTAATCCTCACACCTCATGTGTGATACTAGTTGCAACTAGAGTCGATTCTCCTTTGACCTTAGGTTTTTCACGAAACCATGTAGGCTAACGACTTAAACAACCCATTGGGATTGTGAAGCCAGACCCAACTATTTTCTCTGTAGTTGCGTGTTCTGATCTTGTTCTGTTCTATCGTATTGAGTATTATATTCTCTAAGATTTGCTCGAGATTGATTCTCCGATAGGCAAGATAAAAAGTTATCACAAACATCTCTGTCTCATCGTTTGTGATTCCAGAATATCTTGTTTCGATACCATACGATTAACATTATTGTGAGGTGATTGATATTTCTAGGCTGTTCTTCGGGAATATAAGTTCAGTATATCAATTGGTTCATGTTCACCTTGATTTATCAAAAGATGGAACAAAACTCACAGGTTTATGTATGGGAGACAGATTTCTCTATTCAATAGACTTTTCTGTGTGAGACAGATTGGTTTATTAATTCTTCGACCTTGGGTCGTAGCAACTCTTAGTTGTGGGTCAGATCAGCTAAGGGAATCAAGTGCGCAGAATCCGACGTGGTTCTAGAGGCGTAAGGAACATGAATATACCTTGATTAGTATGAGATTGGTTAGGGATCAATTACATTTCAGTCCGAAGTTAACTTGTAGTAGGCTAGTGTCTGTAGCGGCTTAATACAGTGTGGTGTTCAAATCTGGACTAGGTCTTGGGGGTTTTCTGCATTTGTGGTTTCCTCATTAACAAAATTTCTGGTGTCTGTGTCATTTCTTTTCGGCATTATATTTTGTTATATAATAGAAATATCACAGGTTGTGCGTTCAGTTCAATCAGTTCTTGAATCCGGCCTTTGGGTTGTTGATTGAATTGATTGACATTTGGATATTGGTTTGTGATACCGTTTAAGTTATTTCTCTTATTCAATCAGGCTCGCAAATTCCTATTTGTTTGATTGCGGATTGAATTGAGAAATCGAGATACAAACTCTTGGATATATTTCCATTGATTGAGTCTGACTGTCTAGTTGATTCTCTTGGAATTATATTGGGTGTGGTTGTTAGACACCCGCTTTTTCAATTGGTATTAGGGAAGGCAAACACTATAAACCTAATAAGTTTGTGTTTGACTGATCCCTAAAGTATGTCCTTACGGGGATCTTGCTCTTGGCATCTGTAACGCACGCCAGAATTCCTTAAAGACTGTTAAGAGCTTATTATACTTTAGACCTATGGTCTCTCATGATAATGTCGTTTCAACTAATATTTGGAAAACTTAGATGATAAGAAACAATATAAAGGAAAAACTAAAAGTTCTTCTAAGAAATATCGTTCGAGAAAACGTTGTCAACGCTCAAAGATATGGAATCTCACTAGATTTACTCTTAATGTTTTTGAGAAATACTATCGTAATGGATCAATTGACAAACATCTATTTAGATCTTTTGAAAGCGTTTTTAAATTCTTAGAAAAGCTTAATTCGATTGAGAAAAAGAATTTTTCTGATAAAAGTTTTGTACCTGTCAAATCATGTCCTCATGATGTACGAACCATGCTTACTACCAACTCATATGAAATTGATAAAAAGATTTCTGATGAGTTTGGTGTAGGTTCTAATTGTCGGAAAACGTCATTACTCGGTCATAATAAAAAGGTTTTAAATATCCTATTAACCCTGAGTATCATCATTACTATGATTATACTTCTGGTACATTTCACAAATATCAATCGAAAAAGATGCATGAGAATCTCTCTGCACATTCAACCGCTTTGTAGCAAGCTTGGATCTACCCCATTTGTATATAACTTGAGATGGGGCAAGTAACGGTTTGATTACTTTTTGTGTTTGGGTTAATTTATTTTTAATCTTTTTTCTCTGAGAGAAATTTCTTGACAAGTTTTTTTTCTCTTTCCAAGGTTTATTAAAGTGATGTAGTTTGTTTCCTTATATCCTTTTAAAGCATTGCGCTGATCCTTTCAGTGTGCGAACCTTGGCTTTTGAACGTCTTAAGAAACCCTGCTTTCCTTTTGCGAATCGCGGTTCATGAATGGGTCCAAGCCCATTTTTGGGTGGTATAATAAGTATGGTACGCGTACCCTTCTTCTTCCTTCTCTAGTCGAGTACATGAACGATTCTAGGGTTCATGTTTTATCTCCATTAAAATTCATCCTTGGAGATCCCAAAAGTGACTAAGGGTTTTATTCATCATCAAGGAGCAAATCAAGTAAGTTCTTCCTTCTTCTTGTACTCTCAATTTCTAGGTCTTTTGGGAAATTTCAAGGTTTCAAAGAAGGACTCAAAAAACTTGGCTTCATCATCTTCTAGCATGACTATACCTCAAAATCAAGATTCTATTAGAATTAGATTTGTCAATGATTCTAGTAGTAAGATCTTTGAAAGGATTTCTTCTAGTGGTTTCATTCTAGAAAAGAAATTGGATATGGTTAGTGGTCATAAAGAAGATTTGATTTGCTTTGAAAAGTTTAATTTTGGAAACATCTTTAATGGTCTTGATGAAGGTTTTGATACTCTCACAAGAATTTTCTATGGTAACATCCATGATGTTGATTTTGACGACATGGAGTTCAAGACCATGGTAAATAAAGAAAGGATTCTTGTTAATAGAGAGTTGATTTCAAGGGTTACCAAAATTCTTATGGGTAATTTTCGCCTTCCTAGACCAAGTGGAGAAATACCATCTTATGAAACCATTTCCAATGGTCTTTGTGGTAAGAGTGTTGATTGGATTGAAGGAAAATTTCCTATTAACTATCTTAGCTTCGCCTTGATGTCGTTTGGAAAACTTGGTACATCTAATCTTTTTCCCTCCACAATTGAGAATTCTCGATGGAGTCGTGAGTTTGAAGAATTAGTCTATTTTCTTGAATTGGGATCTCGAAGTCTTGATATTTGTGGATTCATCATTCTTAAAATGCTCTCAATGACGTCATCCAACAAGAAGTTAGGCTTTCTGAAAATGCGGGGGGTCTAACAAGCTCACCCAATATTTCTGTTAGCAATCTGTATGGACTAACTCCAATATACTTTCTAGAGAATCAACTAGACAGTCAGACTCAATCTAGAGAAAAGTATATCGAGGAGTTAATATCTCTCTCTTGATTTGATTTTACTCAAGAAAATAGAAATCTGCGAGTCTTTATCAAATACAAGAATAATAAACTTGGATGGTACCAAAGACCAATATCGAAGGATCAATCAATTTCCAATCAACAACCAAAGGTTGGATTTCACAATTCATCGATACAAACACACAACCTGTGATATTTCAATTATATAACAAAATATAATGCGGAATAGAAATGACACAGACACCAGAAATTTTGTTAACGAGGAAACCCCAAATGCAGAAAAACCCCGGGACCTAGTCCAGATTGAACACCACATTGTATTAAGCCGCTACAAACACTAGTCTACTAAAAACTAACTTCGGTCTGGACTGTAGTGGAACCCTAATCAATCTCACACTTATTCAAGTTACAGTTGCACTCCTTACGTCTTTGATCCCATCAGGATACTACTTGATTCCCTTAGCTGATCTCACCCACAACCAAGAGTTGCTACGACCCAAAGTCGAAGACTTTAGTAAACAAATCTGTATCACACAGAAAAGTATACAAGGATAGATAAATCTGTCTCCCACAGATAAACCTAAAATTTTTGTTCTGTCTTTTGATAGAAATCAAGGTGAACAAGAACCAATTGATAAACCAGACTTATATTCCCGAAGAACAACCTAGTATTATCAATCACCTCACAATAATTTAAATCGTATGGTAGCGAAACTAGATATTGTGGAATCACAAACGATGAAACGAAGATGTTTGTGATTTCTTTTTATCTTGCCCTATCGGAGATATAATCTCAAGTAAATTATTCAATTGAACTTGTACGATAGAAAATGGCAAGATCAAATTGCTCAACTACAAGAGAAATAATTTCGTCTGGCTTCACAATCCCAATGAAGTCTTTCAGTCGTTAATCGATAGGGTCTCGAGAAGAAACCTACGATTAAAGGAGAATCGACTCTAGTAAACCAACTAGTATCACACAGGAGGTGTGGGGATTAGTTTTGCACAGTTGCTAGACGTCTCCTTATATAGTTTTCAAATTAGGGTTTGCAATCTAAGTTACCTTGGTAACAAAGCATTCAATAATCACCGTTAGATGAAAAAACTGATTTATCCAAGATAATATCTTTCAACCGTTAGATCGAAACTTAGCTTGTCACACACAAATGAAATGTATTCATTTAGGTTTGAGTAACTGTACCTAAACGTGTACGTTGGTTGGTTCACAAATGGTTGACCAATGGTTATCCATATGAGTGCTTTCATATTAACCGTATTCATCTTTCTCATAACTAGTTCAAATGACTCATAAGAACTAGTTCAAGAGTTGTTCAATTGCTTAGGTCTTTATACATAGACACAACTGAAACAAAATCGGTTTGATTCATTTGAATCAATTAATGAACAATATACCCACGGTTTGCAAAGATTGCATTCCTTATAATTTATTGCTTTAAGTCCATGAACTACCGATTTGAGAAATAACTAGCTTGGGTACGCATACGGGTATGCGTACCGTAGCTACCGGATTTTGAGTTGGTTTTAGTTTCCAAACTCAGCAGACTTTTTCGGGTGAAAAAGTTCCGCCAGTACGTACGGGTACGCGTACCTAAGGTGACTGGTTTTTGAGTTCGTAAACTTCAAACTCAGCAGAATTTCACTGACGTGAATTTCCGCCAGTACGCGTACCCAACCTGTCTCCTTCACCAGTACCGCATGCACACATCTGCACGCACTTGGTTTCCGGCACATGGATTTATACACTAATGTGCGAACACACTATATGCTTACATCCATAGGTGGTTACATATTCTCAACTCTACATTTCAATCGTTGAAACATTCTTCTATAATGTTATAACAATCGTTAGACATAAAGAATCGACTATCATCATCAAAGCTATTTTCAAGATTGAAACATCATCATGACTTCCGTCACGGGTAAAGATGAACATGGTTAAAGCAAAAGCTTACCAACACGTATTTCGAGAAAAAGATAGGCGAGTAAACTCGGCTCGAAATAGCAAATATCTATGTATGAAAACTATCCTACTTATACGACTTTTGTCTCAAGAGTAGGAGATAGAGTAGATATACTTTTGAGTGACAAGATGAATTCAAGTCTCCGCATATGTTTTGGTCGGATGAAGTTCCACTGGTTCCTTGAGTAGTTCTTCGTCTTTGCAAGATAATCGCCATAGAGTGTGGAGCTCAACTATTCCTAACTATCCTAGACCGAGACTTAGTCATAAGTATACTAGAAATCAAGACATATAGTTTTGATCACTAATATTGACAAACATGCTTGAGATAGCAACGCATGCGAGTTCGACCGAGCAATGCTCTAACAATCTCCCACTTTATCAATTTTAGTGACAAAACTATCAATACATATGAATTACAAAATAAATAAAACTTTGTAGCTTCTCGTCCACATGCTTGATCTCATTGGTGCTTCAATGTTAGTTGAAAACTTCATCTTTTCCAAGTACTCCCATGATTCCATAGATGTACAATTCAGCATCATAGTTGTTGAAGTTCCGTAGCCATAACAATGTGAAAACAAAAGCTCTTGATCATTGTTATACAGTGTCATATTATTATTACACAACATCAAAGTTCTCATATCACAACTTTGACAACAATACTATGCTGATATGTACCAGTCCCCCTTAGTCAATACTTTCTTCTCAACATGAAAACCACTCCCCCTTACATAATGACCCGTAAAGCACGTAAATCATATGTATTTGTAGTATGAACTACACATTAATTCTCCCCCTTTTTGTTAATAAAATTGGCAAAGGTACGAAAAGGGGATCCTAATGAAATTTCCACGAAGACGCTTCAAGACCAAAGAAAAGTACATATCAACTTGTTTAGATGCAATCATAAAGCCGAGGCTAAATGCATTCATCAAGGAGTTTATAAAGATAAAAGATAACCCCTAAATAATTCCACAGCCGCACTCCATACAAAGATATGGAAATTAAGCGCAAGTTCAAAAGAACTCTCCCCCATTTGATGTCATTCCCAAGAGAACAACAAGAGCAACCTTTCTTTTTCAAGAAAAGAAGGATTTTATTGGACACCAAAAACCATAAAGAAATGATTTTCTATATCCAAAATTCTCAAATAAACTAACCACAAGAGAACCCATGATTAATTTAATCGGAATACACAACCAAAATAACCACAAACGAATCTATGATTAATCTAGATGGAAATACTCGGCATAAGAGAGCTTACGGATCTACGACTAAGTTCACCATAAAAGAATGATTAACTCAATCGTCTTATGCTCAACACAAGAAAAACTTATGGAGCATTGCAGTATGCACATAAAATATGGATCAGGGAATGATCAATACTGCGGCATATACAAGGATTCATTCTATTTTCCATCACTATTTGCACAATGACATACAATAGACATAATCCTTGTAAACAAAAGATTTTAACCTATCTTCCATCAATAATTGACATAATAGGCTTAACTTTTGTTTGTCAAAAGTTCATCGATCTTGTATCAATACTCGCATATCTACATATAAAAGAGATAACTTTTGACATCATATGGGACAATAATAGTTCACGGAAGCAAACACACATATCCCATAACATATTGCAATATATAAAACCATAAAGATTAATACTGCAAAAATCATCTTCCAAACAATTTTTCAGAATTTTAAATAAACAAACCTAAAAAATAAAGATGAAAAAACGATGGACATAGCTGTGTGTACTCACAATAATGGCTATTCCAAACTCTAGTAATCCTTCTTAAATAAAACAGAAAAAATAAGAAGTTTTCTAGAAAGACGAGAGAACTTTAACACCAAGAAGCACAAGAGAAAAATTACTCATCATTTTCATCTTCGGAGTCCATGAAGGTGGAACGAACCTTGTCCATGTCTTCTTTAATCTCGAGATACTTGGTGGAAATCACATGTAGTTGTTCTTGGACACAATTTACTTTGGTATTTAACTTACAAACACCTTTGTAAATTTGGTGAAGAAGCTTCGAAGAAGAATCACTCGAGTCATCAATTGTGTCACACCTTTGCCTTTTGCAATCATATTCCCTCATTCGACAAAAAGTACATGGCCGAACAAGCTTGGGAGTTCCGATGGAATTCCCAATGGGCTCAATGGAGAAATTACGGCAAATGCGCTCAATCAAGCAAGGGTAGCCTAACTTCTTGTCGACGGAAGTCATTGTCATGTACCACATAGTTCAGTATGCATACCTTATATTTCTGAATTAGCTACTAAGGGGTGCAATTAACCAATTATTGGGTGTACTCATCCTAGATTCATTTCCTCGAGTTCTGTAATGAGTTAGATGAGTTATTAGCCGTTGATACTGTTAGAGAGGATTGGTCTATTAAAGACCAATCATTCTTCTCCTGAAACCATGTAATGAAAACCTAATTAAACTTCAATTGAAGTCCAGGCTCTGTTTATCAGAGAGAAGGTAGCTTGCTACCATTTTTATCCAAATTTCATCTTGTAGTTGTAATAGATACACTACAATTGGTATCAGACTCCATCCTGGAACCTGTAACCATGGCCACCAAGGAAAAACTTCAAGAAATCTCTAACATCGTTACTCAACATACTGATTCAATCTCTGAGATGAAATCTGAGATTCAATCTTTGGGTGATAAGATGAATCTTCTTATTAATTTATTTCAATCAACGCAACCTACTCACCCTGAAGCTTCTGGATCGAAGAATCAACAACCAAATCCTGGTAACCCATTTACAGATCTTCATCAGGTGATTCATAATTTCTCAACTACTGAATCTCGTAAGTACCCCCAAGGTTGATTTCCCACGTTTTAATGGTACTAATCCTCGTGGTTGGGCTTTTAAGTGTGAAAGGTATTTTAATTTACATAGATTTCCTGATGATGAACGTGTTGATATGGCTGCAATACATTTTGATTCATCAGTTGATTCATGGTTCTTAAGCTACCAACAGGGTAAAGAGTTTATTTCTTGGGAGTATTTTAAACATGGTATTTGTGCTAGATTTGAAGATATTGCTCAGGACAACTATGTAGGTAGTTTCAATAAATTAAATCAAACTACCATTGTAGAGGATTACTATGATCTATGGGAACATTATAAAAGCTATATGGTATCTAACAATCCTTATTTTCCTGAGAGTTTTTATACATTAAGCTTCATTAGTGGGTTAAAAGAAGAGATCCGTACAGTTGTGCAAATGTTCAAGCCTGAGAATACTACAACATCTTTTTATCTGGCTAGGCTACAGCAAGCTTCTATGCATCACCAACCCAAACCAACTAAATCATTCTCTAGACCATTTACACCTTCTCCACTTTTTGTTTCACACCCACCGTCTGCCATTAAATCTTTTTCTCTCCCTCCTCTACCCTTGCTAAGACCAATACTTCTTCATCATCTTCCATTGTAACTCACCCTCCTACATCCACTAAAACTTCACCAGACAATTCTCTTCCTCCTATTAAAAGGATCATCCATGCACAAATGCAGGTTAGGAAGGATAAAGGGCTCTGCTATAACTGTGATGAGTTTTACATACAAGGTCATCGATGTAAAAACCAGCAGCTCTTCATGCGCATTGATGATGAAGATGTAGAGGAAACTGGATCATTATCTACTGAAGAAATTCCTAAGACATCTCCTTCGTCTTCTGATTCTACAATAGAAATTTCCTTACATGCTTTGACAGGGAATATTACTCATGATACTATCCGAATTAGTGGTCATCTTAACAAGCATCCTGTGGTTGTACTTATTGATACAGGCAGTACTCATAGTTTCATTGATGCTGCTCTCACCTCCAAATTAGGCATTCATGTTTCTTCCACTGGTCAAATGATTGTTACAGTTGCTAATGGAGATAACACCATCAGCAAGGGTATTTGCCAACACCTCAACTGGGAAATGCAAGGACATCAATTCTCTGCAAATTTACGAGTTCTCCCTCTAGGTGGTTGCGATATTGTTTTGGGAGCTGACTGGTTGCGCAAACTTGGTGATGTTACTTTTAACTTCAGTCTGTTGAGTATTTCTTTTGTACATCAAGGCACACCAATCACCCTTAAAGGTACTTCTTCTAAACCTTCTTTGAGCCTCCTCAGTGCCTCTTCTCTTAAGAAGTTTTTAAAGAGTAATACCCCTACACTCATAGGCCAATTTTTCTCCATTTCTACTACACCTATACTTCCACCACCACATGCAGTCTCCACCCTTCTAGAAAGTTTTTCAGATGTTTTTGCAGAACCCAAAGGACTTCCTCCTTCTAGGTCACTTGACCATAAAATTCCACTCAGAACTGGTTCTGACCCAACTTCTCAATGGCCATACAAGTGCCCTTATGTTCATAAGTCCGTAGTAGAATCTTTAGTCTCTGAAATGCTCTCCTCTGGTGTGATACAACCCAGTCATAGCCCATTTGCTGCTCCTATTCTCCTTGTTAAAAAGAAGGATGAAACTTGGCGTTTTTGTATCGATTATCGTAAACTCAATGACATCACTGTCAAAGACAAGTTTTCTATTCCACTTATAGAGGAATTGCTAGATGAGTTGAATGGTTCTATGGTGTTCACCAAAATTGATCTCCGTTCTGGTTACTACCAAATACGGGTTTATGCACCAGACATTCACAAGACTGCCTTTCACACCCATCATGGCCATTACGAGTTCAGAGTTATGCCATTCGGGCTTACTAATGCCCCTGTAACTTTTCAGGCCCTCATGAATGAGGTGTTTCAGCCTTATCTTCGTAAGTTCGTCATGGTGTTCTTTGACGATATATTGGTTTACAACCCATCCATGGAAGCTCATCTGGAGCATTTACAGCTTACATTGGCCTTACCAAGGAAGCACTCTCTGTTTGCCAAGCTATCCAAGTGTGCATTTTCTCAGCCACAACTAGAGTACCTTGGCCACATTATTAATGCCAATGGTGTTGCTGCAGACCCTAACAAAGTTGCAGCCATGGTTAATTTGCCACAACCGCAAACACTGAAGCAACTCAGAGGCGTTTTGGGGCTTATAGGTTACTATCGCAAGTTCATAAAAAAATATGGCAATATCTGTAAACCCCTCACAGACCTACTCAAAAAGGATTCTTTTACATGGTCTGATGTTGCAACTCAAGCTTTCTCTGCCATCAAAACTGCTATGACTTCAGCACCAGTTTTGGCTTTACCAGATTTTTCTCAGCCATTCACCTTGGAAAATGATGCATGTTCACAGGGGATTGGTGTTGTACTAATGCAGAATAGTAAACCAATTTCCTTTCTAAGTAAACCATTGGGTCCTAAGGCATTGTCACTGCCTACTTATAAGAAGGAGTTTTTGGCCATTGTCATGGCTGTTCAAAAATGGAAGAACTATTTATGTAGTCAATAGTTCATCATCCATACTGATCATCAAAGTTTGAAGTATCTTATGGATCAGAAGTTGTCCAATGCCCTGCAGCAAAAATGGCTAGTCAAATTAATGGGTTTTGACTATGTCATTAAGTACAAAAAGGGATTAGAAAATCAGGTTGCTGATGCATTGTCCAGATTGCCTTCTGCTTCTTGTTCTTCCTTATCCTTATCTCATCCTCAGTGGGTGCAAGACATCATATCCAGCTATGCATCTGACTCCAAAGTACAACAACTTCTGACTCAACTAGCTGTGACTCCTACACATGGCAATTACTCTTATGCACATGGCATTATCAGATTCAAAGGGAGACTCTATATTGGCTCAGCGACTGCACTAAGATCTTCTATATTACATTCCTTGCATGCCTCTGCTTGTAGGATCAGAATCTCGCAGATGCAACACTTCAGCGAAATTATTAACAACATAACACAACAATGTCGCAAAGCAATTTCAGAAACGACATAATAAACGACATCATCTAAATCATGAGAAAAATATGATGGACTTGCGAAAATTAAGAAGGTGCGAGATTAATATTTGTAAGGTTGCGAGAATGTCGCAAACCATATCCGAAAATAAAGGACAGATTAGCTGTCATCCACTATGTAATTCCCTATAAATAGCCATTCAGTTGTAAAGGAAAAGAGAGAGATCTTTTTTGAGTGAGAAGCAAGTAAATAGGAGAGAGAAAATCTAGAGCATTGGTTATTCTTGATTCCTTTATCTTTTCTTGTAAGATTGTTCAAAGATTCATCAATAAAATTAAGATTGTTAATCCAAAAATGATTTGAATGTTAATGAAATCTTATGAGGGGTGTAGTGTAGGATTTCCTGCAACTACATAATGGCGCTAGAAACAGGGAGGGGATTGAAGATTGTTCTAGAAAAAGTTGAAGATTAATATTGTGATTTATTAGAATTGAAAGTAATTGGTGAAAAAAATTACATAATCTCTTACAATTTGTTAGTATTGAAAGAATGGCTAGAAGGAGAAATGTATCGGAATAACCGAACAACTGCTAGAAGAAGAAGTAAAAGACTTGTTGGAAGGGAGAGAAGTGAAATGGGAGAATCTACTAGAAGGAGAAATAATGGAGAAAATCAAGTTCAACCGCCAGTTCAGCAAACACTGGTACAAAATGGAACAACCGATTATGATAGAGTGAGTGTACACACTTGGCGATCAAGAAGCAGAAGAAGTAGAAGAAGAGCAGCAAACCAGGAACCATAAACAGGTAGAGAGAAATCAAGAAGCAGATGAAGGAATAATTCATGGAGATGAGGAAATTGGAGCGTTAGAAACGTTGAGACGAAGAATACATGAAGAAAGAAGAGCTGAGGCAGAAGAACGTGCAAATCTAACAAGGCAAAATCACGAATTGAGGATGGATAATATGAGACTACAGAGTAGAAGATCGAGAAGAAATACCAAATCCTAATGAAGAACATCGCGAAGATAGAGAAAGGACTGATGATCGTTACGTTCCACAAAATGAAACTTTTGATGATAGGCAAAATGACAGAAATCAAGAGAATGGACAACGTCAGGGACGAAATAATCAAGATGGTGAAGGGAATCGAGAGGAAGGAAGGAGAATTTTACATGAGAGAGAAGCTCAAAGAAATCAACAAACGATTGAAGAAGAAATTGAAAGACACTATGCCGAACAAGCACGCTTAACTCGCGAACGTGAAAGATTGAGAGAGGAAATGGAAGAACAAGAGCTGCAGGAGGCGATTCGCCAGAATAATCAAGACAATCGAGAAAGAAGGCGTACACAAAACCGGAATAACGGTAATCTCAATGAAGAGTATGATAGAGTACATAGGAGAGATGAAATACAACGAATGGAATTGATAAGAAATGAAAAAAATCATGGAGGGGAAAATGAGAGACATCATTATATGCGAATTCAAGATAGAGATGAGGAATAGAATCGCAGGAGAAGACGAGATGAGAATGATGAATAAGAAATGCAAAATTTCGCGAGAGAAGAAATACATGAACGCAGAAGAAGGGAGGCGAAATTAAAAAGACCAATGGATCAAAATTTAGGGGTAAATGAAAAAATCTTAAAAGAATTGGAAGAAATGAGAGGAATGCTAAATAATAGAGGGGAAGTAGGCAGAAGATAATTAAACGAAGCTATAGAAGAAGCTGCGAAAACTCCATTTACAAGAGAAGTACAACTAGGAGGAATACCCCCGAAATGCAATTTGCCTGCGTTAACCAACATCTTTGATGGAACAACTTGTGCAATTAAACACATCAAAGCCTATGTGAGATGCATGTTACAGTGGGAAAATCATGCTGTCGTATTGTGCAAGTATTTTGCATCCAGTCTAATAGGAGAGGTGTTAAAATGGTTCGAAGGTCTACCAAAAAATACAATAACATCTTTCAATCATTTGCAGACCACATTCTTGGGGGCATATATAAGTAACAATTCTTCCCGACCTGGTATTGAAGATGTGTTTGGATTAAAACAAAGGATTGGCGAAAGTCTGAAGCATCTAACCAAAAGGTGGAGGACTATGTGTAGTGAGATGGTTGGCCGTGTGGATGAGAGATATCTTATCTTGTCATCTATCAGTGCTATGTTTGCAACCAATCTATTCTATGTCCAAATTTTCAGAGTCAAGAACACAATCACAATGACCGAACTGCGATAACTTCAGGAAGAGTATATTGCTCTAGAGGAAAGGCAAAATGAGATGGAATCATACCCAGTTGCAAATACCAGTTCACAAGCAGCGAATGCAAGCTTATTACCCAAACTAATAAACACAGTGGCGAACACTTCGCAAGGACAACAAGAAAAAGTGACGGGCAACAATCGACAGAAACTGGTGTCTATGGGAAGCCGAGATTAAGAGGAGTATGAAAGAGAAAGAAATTTCTACAATCGTGGTGGAAATAACAAGATTCAAAGACTTGATCAGCCGCGAGAAACTTATGAAGGTCAGTGGCAAAACTATCGTGGAGGACAGGTAAGCCACAAGATAGTGTGGGAGTAGATCAAGATGCCACCTCTAAATGCAAGCGTGGAGAAAATATGGGAAGCTATAATTTTGATGGAGAATATACCGACACCATGGAACATGGGAACTGAACCACCTCCAAGCAACAGAAGTCATGAGTTCTGTTCTTATCATCATTTCCATATACATACTACAAATGATTGCAGAAATATAAAGAGAATTATTCCGAGAATGATAGATCAAGGAAAGCTAAAACACTTTCTGGTAGGGCATCCACAATCAACCATTTCCGCCACCACCACTAGAGCATCACAGAGTAAACACGGTAAAAGAAAAGAAAACATTCTTCGTAGAAGTTGGTGCAAAAGCAAAGAATATATTCTGTCACTCTATCGTACATTCATACAAGACAATTGAAGATTTCCATGACAATGTTTTGAGTAGAGTGTTCGCAAGAGACAATGATGGAAGAGAAATTATGAATATTGCGAAAATCTCGCCGCTAGAGGAATGGCAGAAACAGACTATTTCTTTTACCGCAGAAGAAGTCCCTGGAGGTGGAGAAGTACATGAAAATCCATTAGTGGTAAAATTAGAAATTAATCCAAAACCTAAAGAAGATGAAGATGATGAAGCTGAAGATTCATGGGCAATTAATAGAATTCTGATCAATACTGGAAGCTCTATGAATATCTTATTCTATCATACTTATAAAACCATGGGAGGGGGAGATGATGATCTTATACCATCAACATATAAGATATATGGTTTTAATGGTACTGCCAACAAGCCTAAAGGGGAAGTTACTATGCAAATCCCATTGAAGGGGATATCTTCTGAAATCATGTTCTGTATCGTTGACACAGAATCACCCTACAATGCATTGATTGGATGGCCTTGGCTACAAGGGATTCTAGGTGTAGCTTCAACTTTCCACAAGTGCATAAAGTTCCCTCACCCCAGCGGTGTAGGAATCATAAAGGGAGATTGGGTTGAAGGAAATAAATGTTACGAAACTGAGGTAGAATTCTGCGAAGGAAGAGCAACCAAGAAGGAAAGTTGGCGACAAAAAATCAGAGAGACACAAAGAAGTGAGACGTTGATGGTGGATGCCATCAAACAAAAAGAAGAAGAAATATTGTGAGGCTGATGCTAATTCATAGTAAGAAATTGTGAACAGTTTACTATCAATGAAGCAGTAACAGAGAATAACAAAGAGGCAAAGAATGGCGAAAGTAATAAAAATAAGAAGTGTATGAATGATTGATTTGTTGCGACACTCTCGCAACAAATAAAATTCTCATAAATACATTTTGATTGCGAAATGCAAATACAATATGATGATATACGAGAACTTCGCAGAGATAATAAATTCTACAAAAGACAATCATAGAACAATGACAAAAGAGAAATGGGCGAACCTTTATGGCGTACACCCTAGTTCGTGAATAAAATTTCGCAAGAGGAAAATGTAAGACCTAAAGTACGTCATATAAGGGGGTACCTGTTGCATGGCTCAGGGAAAGGCTACACCGCCACCGGAACCTGAGTCATGGAGATTTGGGGTCAATAAAGCCCATCCGGGAGAGGCACCTTGGATTCTCAGCTTAAGCATATGACTTAGGTTGGGCGACTAAGGTAATAAGGACTCTCCCAAGGAGTGCAGAATCTGACCAAGGCGCCGAGGTACACGGTTGAGTCAAGAGTGTCAGGGGCGTCTAGAGCGTACCTTGCCATTCTTGACAAGTCTTGGCTTATACTGCACTCGGCCCGAAGAAAACCCCACTTAGGGTGCAGTCTCGCAACCATAAACCCTATAGGTAAAAGGGATAAGAGGCTGCGAAAACAACTGGTTGTTGTTAAGACCGGATGGGAGGAGCCAACCTTGTATGGTAGAGGTACGCCTCCTTGAAGGGGCAACCAAGGGGGAGATAAGGGCGGAACCCTCCATTAGGGAGATGATAAGTGTCTTAAGACGCAAATGTCATGAGGCTTTTTACTCGCAAGGGTATTAAGGCTTGTCATATTTTTGCGACAATCCTGAAGAGGCAATAATACTAAAGAGAAAGATAAGACGAGATCAATGGATTTTTGCATGAAAGTGCGAAGACGTCCTGCGATTTCGTCGCAAGACGATAATGTCATGGGGCTTTATTTTCGTAAGAATATTTAGGCCTGTCATATTGTCGCAACAATCCTGAAGAGGCAATAATACAAAAGAAAAAGTTAAGACAAGATCAATGGGTTTTTGCATGAAAATGCAAGGACGTCCTGCGATTTTGTCGCAATGACAAGAGGTGGCATAATAAAACCTTTAACTAGGAAGGCAAAATAAGACCACACAAGAATGAAATTTTGAAAAGTATCAAAATTCACTTCGCATATGATTGCGAAATTATACAAAAACAACTACGAAGCTGAGGCACAAGATAAGAGAAATCTGCAAAATCTCTCATTTGAATACAAATAACAGAGGCAAGTATGGGAATGAATGAAATCAAAAAATGTTATTTGTCTCCACATGATAAATTTACGCAAAAAGTTAAAAATTAATGATTATATTGATTAACTATATTGCAAGGAAAAATTATTTTAATGACTGCAGGTCAAAATAAAAGAAACTTATATATTAAGGAATATGGGGAACCAAGAGAATTCGCAAGTATACGAAAAGAAGGAATAAATGTACAAGTGTTACAGAAGATCAAAGAAAGAAACAAAGACTACTTCTTAGTTGATTCTTCATCATCTTCATCAGAACCTTTACCTCCATCAGAATCTTCATCACCATCAGATTCTTCATCATCAGCTTCACTATCAGAGATGATCAAACTAGGGGTGTTCTTGGGAATCTCCTCTGAGAGACAAGGATAATCAGAGTGAGGAATACTATGGTCATTGCAAACCATTTGAATAGTTTGATTGCGAAAATGCAGAGCGTCATTCTTAAAGTTCGCAACAGTGATCTTGAATTGATTCTTCAATCTAGAATATTTATCGTTGCGAGAAGAAAGACTCTTTGCGAGTTCCCCTCTCTCAGCTTCAAGTTCTTCAATTCTGTGGCAATATCTACTCTCGGAACCTGCGAACAAAAGACAATCAATTAATAATTTAGTGAGAACTCAAAAGAGACAAAAGACTAGTAAAAAAGAACAGTTGTTGACCTTTTCTGTCAGAAATCATATCTTTAATCAAGGCTGTATGCTCAGCTTGGAGATTAATATTTACGCCTAAATATTTTCTGGCATCATCTAAGATTTTCGCAGCCCAAGCGAACTCATCATCATTATTTATGAGAAGACGAGAACGAACTTGGTTTTCTCTCTCGCTAAGCACAACATTTTGACGATTGGCTTCATCTCGTTCAAGTTGAACCTCAAGAAGGGTCACTTGGAATTTCGCCAAAGCCTTAACACCTTGATCAGAGATACGATATTTATCATCTATAAGTTTGCTAATCTTGGTTCTTAATTTATTGATCTTCTCTTTAGAATTGAGATAAAAACGTTTAAATTGGTTGGCTAAACCTAAACTAGATCTATGATCAATCTCTAAGAGGCGAAATTTGTATTTAAGTTCATTCAAAGGCAGAGATGAAATTTTATCATTAGAGAAACTATCAAAAGATTTATTAAGATGTTCAAGAAGAGTGTCATTATCTAGGGCATCGGGAAATGAACGAAGAAGAGTGGCTTCATCAGAAAGACCATAAATGTCTGCAAAAAGGATTAATCAAATAAGATAAGACAATAGGATGAATGAATGAAAGGAAAGGAGAAAAATTGCATACCATAGAGCTGATCATTAGCTTTTTGAAGAGTAGAAATTTTGTTCCTTTGCGAAGAAGTGTCGGTTTCCAGTTGTTTGTTCTTCTCGCGAAGACCTTTAACTTCAGCTTCTAATTGTTCGTTTTCTCACGAAGACCCTTAGCTTCAGTTTCCAGTTCTTCATTCTTCGTACGAAATTGAAGATTCTTCTTTTCAAGAATTTCGCGTCTCTCTCCAAATCTGAGGCAACACGAAAAGAAAGCTTTTCCAGCCTGCGAAGAAAATACAAAAATAATTAAAATAAAAAGAAATTTTGAGTCACAATAATGAAGAAGTAAAAAGACGAAGGCATACCAAACTATTGAGAATTTAGGAAGCTAGGAGTCACTGATCTGGAGACCCACGAAGAGAACTATCACCATCCAACAAAGGAGTATCGCAAATAGTTGCGAGAGCTTTGCATATACTGGCGAGGCAATTATCTCCCCCTCTTGCCAAGAATCAGAGAAGATACCAGATAACTGTGCCATAGAGGATTCAGGTGGAGAATCTTTATTCGCAGCAGAGTCGTCATCATCATCTTTGTTGTCTTCATCATCTTCAGAACCATCAGGGAAATGAACATCTGAAGGAGGAGGAGAATTCCCTCTCTTTCTTTTCTTTGAAGAGGATGCAGATGATTTTCCTTTGCGAAGAATATCTTTACCCTACCTTACACCACCGTCGCAGCTTGGTGGGTTCTTCTACTTCAGCAATAACCTTCACACACAAATGAAGATAAGAAACAGAGGCAACAATATATTGTTTAAAATCATGAAAGAATATTTCTTACCTCATCTGTGTATGAGCGAAGAGCTAGTAAGGTATTGGCTTTCCCAGTCCTGCGGTAGCTATCTTTCAGTTTCTGGATCTGTAGAATGTCGCAAGAATCAGAGAACACAAGAGTAAAGATAAATAAAGAAACATAAAGTGGGCGAAATTGGAAGAAATATACCTCTTTCACTTTATCAGGCCAAGAGAATACCCAGGGTCGATAAGCGGTGAGATTCGCAGGAATGACATTAGAACCAGCAATATAGGGTCCTTTCAATCAGGGTCAGCATCAAGGGGAAGACGCACCATTTATCATCTTTGGATTGGCGAGGGGTTTTATTTATTCCAGAGTGCCAATCAATGTCATGCATGAGCATTTTATCTTCAGCAATAACATCCTTCCTTTTCAAGCGAACACCCCAGCGAGTATTCTCCTTCTTCATAGATATTAGTTCATAATTTTCGAAGAAATTCGCTACTGTGTACTTCTCAGCGACTATCTCCAAGTATGCGAATTTAGGATCCCTAAGCTATTTAGGATAAAGAGATCCTTTACCAGCACTGTGATTAGCAAACTCCAATATCAGACGGATGCAATCCCCACTTAATTGGAAGATAGCTCGCGAAAAATTCGAATGAGCAAGAATTTCATAAAATAGAGGAATGTCAGGGTTATAAAGAGGAATAGGGAGACCTGCGAGAATTTAACCCAGCGAGACTATGATTGTCTGATCATCACAGTGATGATCATAGAAAAGTTTAATGGAAAGAATTGATTTGGCACTTTCACCAGGAATGGTAGAAAGTGTGAAACCTCTCTCGGAAAGATCTTTTTGAACTTCCTTCAAGGTTTTCTCATGCTTTTGACCGCTTGGAGGCATATTTGAGTACATAGTATGGGAATGAATGAAGAATTAAGAAGATTGAAGAAAGAAGATAGAAGAAAAATTACAGTAGAGGAATTTACGGAGAAAATGATGAAGTTGCAGAGAAGATAAAAAGAGAGTAAAAAGAGAGAAAATGAGAGTAAGAAAGAGTATATATAGAGGAAATGTGTTCGAGAAGATAAACACAGTTAAGGCGAAAAGACGTGAACGGTTGAGAAGCAGCGATTACAGAAGACGTGTCAAGAAACAAATGGAAGAAAAGATACGTGTAATAAATGCAGGATACGAAGAGATAGATAACTGCGGCATTTCTCATATGATTCTCTTCTTCGCAGAGATGACATGAGAAGAGGCAAGATGTAGGATCAGAATCTCGCAGCTGCAACACTTCAGCGAAATTATTAACAACATAACACAACAATGTCGCAAAGCAATTTCAGAAACGACATAATAAACGACATCGGCTAAATCATGAGAAAAATATGATGGACTTGCGAAAATTAGGAAGTGTGCGAGATTAATATTTGTAAGGTTGCGAGAATGTCGCAAACCATATCCGAAAATAAAGGACAGATTAGCTATCATCCACTATGTAATTCCCTATAAATAGCCATTCAGTTGTAAAGGAAAAGAGAGAGATCTTTTTTGAGTGAGAAGCAAGTAAATAGGAGAGAGAAAATCTAGAGCAGTGGTTATTCTTGATTCCTTTATCTTTTCTTGTAAGATTGTTCAAAGATTCATCAATAAAATTAAGATTGTTAATCCAAAAATGAGTTGAATGTTAATGAAATCTTATGAGGGGTGTAGTGTAGGATTTCCTGCAACTACACTGCTGTTGGAGGCCATTCTGGCATCAATGACACCTACCACAGAGCTAGAACTTCATTTTTTGGCCCAACATGAAGACTGATATAATTTAACTTGTCACCACTTGTGATGTGTGCCAATGCAACAAGGGAGACAACTCATTTCCAGGGGGTCTCCTCCAACCACTTCCCATACCTGATACTTCTTGGCAACACATATCATTAGATTTTATAGAAGGCCTTCCAATATCATTTAAAAAGAATGTCATTCTAGCGGTTGTAGACAGATTAACAAAGTATAGTCACTTCATCCCTCTTGGCCATCCATTCACTGCCATGGCAGTTTCTAAGGAGTTTCTTTCTCATGTGTTTAAACTTCATGGACTTCCTAGTTCAATTGTGAGTGACAGAGATAAGATTTTCATTAGCCAATTCTGGAAAGCTCTGTTCAAATCATTGGGCACTACTTTGAAGCTCAGTTCTGCCTACCATCCTCAAACTGATGGGCAAACTGAAAGAACAAATGCATGTGTTGAGCAGTACTTGAGGTGCATGACAGGTTCTCACCCAAAACAGTGGTTGGAATGGTTAGCTTTAGCTGAGTGGTGGTTTAACACTAACTACCACTCTAGCCTAAAAATGTCTCCCTTTCAGGCATTATACGGATATGCTCCTCCACATATGGTTTTTCCCATTCCTTCTTCTACTTCTGTTGCTACTGTGGAGAATTACTTGCAGGAAAGAGACATTATGTTACAATTGTTGAAGGAAGAATTGTCCAAGGCACAAAGTAGAATGAAATTTTTTGCAGATAAAAAGAGGTCTGGCAGAAACTTTGAAGTGGGTGACTTAGTTTTCTTGAAGCTACAGCCTTATAGGCAAACATCAGTTGTTGTGAGGAAGACTTTCAAGCTCTCAGCCAAATACTTTGGGCCTTTTGAAGTCATACAAAAAATTGGAGTTGTTGCCTATAAACTCAAGCTTCATGCGGGGTCTAGAATCCATCCAGTCTTTCATGTCTCTCAACTGAAAAAGAAGATTGGATTGCAAGCTGTTTTATCACCTCAACTTCCCCTAGTGGACCATGCAGTTCAGTTTGTAATTGAACCCATTGCTGTTTTGGACACTAGAACTACTATCAGAGGCACAACTCAAATTCCACAAGTATTGGTACAATGGTGCAACTCAGACCCTGCAGACTCAACATGGGAGGATGCTGCTCATATCCAAACTCAGTTTCCAGACTTCATCCTTGAGGACAAGGATCTCTAAATGGGAGTGGAAGTGTCATGTACCACATAGTTCAGTGTGCATACCTTAAATTTCTGAATTAGCTACTAAGGGGTGCAATTAACCAATTATTGGGTGTACTCATCCTATAGTCATTTCCTCGAGTTCTGTAATGAGTTAGATGAGTTATTAGCCGTTGATACTATTAGAGAGGATTGGTCTATTAAAGATTATTCTTCTCCTGAAACCATGTAATGAAAACCTAATTAAACTTCAATTGAAGTCCATGCTCTGTTTATCAGAGAGAAGGTAGCTTGCTACCATTTTTATCCAAATTTCATCTTGTAGTTGTACTAGATACACTACAGTCATATCCAACATTTGGCAAATAATGAATCCACAAATGTCGAGATTAATGGTTTCCTTCTCAAGGTAACAGACCAATTCTTCAAACTCACGGCTCCAACGAGAATTTTCAATTGTTGAAGGACAAAGGTTAGAAATCCCCGGTTTTCCAAAAGCTTTCAAGGGAAAATTTAGTTAACTAATGGGAAATTTTCCTTTATTCCACACAACACTTTTTCCGTAAAGCTCCTTTGAAATGGCTTCTTGTGAAGGTCGTACATCGCTTGGTCTAGGGAGGCGAAAATCACCCAAAGGAATTTCGGTAATTTTTGAAATCAATTCTCTATTAACTAGAATCTTTCTTCTATTGACCATGGTCTTGAATTCCATGTCTTCACGAACAACATCATAAATGTTGGCATAGAAAATTCTAGTAAGAGTATCAAGGCCATCAAAGATGTTTCCAAGCTTGAATTTTTCAAAACAAGATAAATCCTCCTTATACCAACTTGCATCATCCAATTTATTTTCTAAAATAAACCCAGTAGAAGAAATCTTTTCAAATACTTTGCTACAGGATTCATCCACAAATCTAATCCTGATAGAATTTTGTTCAATAAGAAGATCCATGGAAGAGGATGAAATTTTTTGTCTATTTGAAAAACCTTTTGAACCCTTAACACTCTTCATGATTCTAAAAGAAAACAAGGGAGTGGGTAAGAAATTACTTACTTGACTTTTTATCTTGAAGAATCCCTTAACAATTGGTCTTCAACAAGCTTTAATGGAGAGAAAAAATGAACCCTAGAATAGTTCACGTACGCGGAATCTTTGGGGAGGAAGAAGAGTACGCGTACTTCAAACTTCTTTTATACCCACTCATGGTCTTGGATCCGTACACGAACCTCGACCCACTAAAGGTAAGTAGGTTTTTGAAGGTACATACATTATTAAGGAAAGTACCTACTGAAAAGCTTCTTATAAAAAAAAAGGAATTAAATCAAAATCAACCCGTTACTTGCCTCATCTCAAGTTATGTACAAATGGGGTGCAGCCAAACCTCAAATCAAGTGTTTGGAAACAGCAGATAATTTCTCATGCGAGTTTTTCGGTTGAAATTTGTAGCAAGAATAAGAAGTATACTGATAATACTTAGAATCATTTGGGATCCTTTTCTTATGACCAGGAATTGACCTTCCTGATAAATGGTTCCTTTGATAATTACATACGAACTCTTACTGACTTCACATGAATTGGTGTTGGAACAGTTTGTGCATAATCAAAGGATTTGACAAGCACATGACTTTTATCAGAGCAATTCAAATTTTCTGGGGAATTTAGCTTTTCTAAGAATTTCAAAACATTTTCAAACGCCCTAAACAGATCCTTGTAAATTGATCCTTTATGGTAGTATTCCTCAAAGAGATTAAGAGTAATTCTTGTGAGAGTCCATACCTTTGAATGTTGATTATGTTTTCTTTGAAAATTCTTTTTAATTTTTTCCTTAGATTGTTTCCTCACATCTAGATTTTCCGACATACTAGATGGAATGTGATTATTATGAGGGACCGTAGGTTTAATAAATAACCTTTGAATAATATTTAAGGAGCTCTGGTGTGCGTTACAGATGCCATAAGCAAGTCTCCCAAAAAGATTTCCCATAGGGATAGACTTTTGAGGATCGAACAAACACAAACTTATAAGGTTTTAAGGTGTTTGCATGCTCTGATACCAATTGAAAATGCGGGGGTCTAACAACCTCACCCAATATTTCGATTAGCAATCTGTATGGACTAACTCCAATATACTTTCTAGAGAATCAACTAGACAGTCAGACTCAATTTAGAGAAAAGTATATCGAGGAGTTAATATCTCTCTCTTGATTTGATTTTACTCAAGCAAATAGAAATCTGCGAGTCTTTATCAAATACAAGGATAATAAACTTGGATGGTGCCAAAGACCAATATCCAAGGATCAATCAATTTCCAATCAACAACCAAAGGTTGGATTTCAAAATTGATCGATACAAATGCACAACCTGTGATATTTCAATTATATAACAAAATATAATGCGGAATAGAAATAAAACAGACACCAGAAATTTTGTTAATGAGGAAACCGCAAATGCAGAAAAACCCCGGGACCTAGTCCAGATTGAACACCACACTATATTAAGCCACTACATTCACTAGCCTACTACAAACTAACTTCGATATGGACTGTAGTTGAACCCTAATCAATCTCACACTGATTCAAGGTACATTTGCGCTCCTTACGTCTCTGATCCCGGCAGGATACTACGCACTTGATTCCCTTAACTGATCTCACCCACAACCAAGAGTTGCTATGACCCAAAGTCGAAGACTTTAGTAAACAAATCTGTATCACACAGGAAAGTCTACAAGGATAGATAAATCTGTCTCCCACAGATAAACCTAAAACTTTTGTTCTGTCTTTTGATAAAAATCAAGGCGAACAAGAACCAATTGATAAACCAGACTTATATTCCCCGAAGAAAAACCTAGTATTATCAATCACCTCACAATAATCTAAATTGTATGGTAGCGAAACTAGATATTGTGGAATCACAAACGATGATACGAAGATGTTTGTGATTTCTTTTTATCTTGCCCTATCGAAGATATAATCTCAAGTCAATTATTCAATTGAACTTGTACGATAGAAAATCGCAAGATCAGATCGCTCAACTACAAGAGAAGTAGTTTCGTCTGGCTTCACAATCCCAATGAAGTCTTTTCAGTCGTTAATTGACAGGGTCTCGAGAAGAAACCTACGATTAAAGGAAACCAACTAGTATCACACAGGAGGTGTGGGGATTAGTTTGCACAGTTGCTAGACGTCTCCTTATATAGTTTTCAAATCAGGGTTTGCAATCTAAGTTACCTTGGTAACAAAGTATTCAATAATCACCGTTAGATGAAAAACCTGATTTATCCAAGCTAATATCTTTCAACTGTTAGATCGAAACTTAGCTTGTCACACACAAATGAAATATATTCATTTAGGTTTGAGTAACCGTACCTAAACGTGTACATTGGTTGGTTCACAAATGGTTGACCAATGGTTAGCCATATGAGTGCTTTCATATTAACCGTATTCATCTTTCTCATAACTAGTTCAAATGACTCATAAGAACTAGTTCAGGAGTTGTTAAATTCCCTAGGTCTTTATACATAGACACAATTGAAACAAGATTGGGTTTGATTCATTTAAATCAATTCATGAACAATATACCCACGGTTTGCAAAGATTGCATTCCTTATAATTTATTGTTTTAAGTCCATGAACTACCGATTTGAGAAATAACTAGATTGGGTATTGTTTATGGGTGAAAACTATTTCTGTCGGTTTTGGTAATTTGGGGTGTGTGGATGAGAAATGAATCTAAACCCTAAACAAATGCACTGCATGGGAGTGCTTGTGATTCGAGAAATCAATCTGTACAACTCTGGCCTAAACCAAGAAATGGTCGTTCCAGACTTGGTTCGGTCACAAAGTGAAGGAGATGGGGTTGATCTTAGGGAGGGAAGCGAAGAAGGTGTTGAGAATGTGGAGGTGTTGGTTGTTTATGACTTATATCAGAAAGTTGAACTGGCTTGCAGAATGTAAGCTATCAGTTATGGTGTTTGGATACGATTGTATCAACACTTGGTTTCTGTTGTCTTGTGTTGTTTTGAAATAGGGAGGAGAACCTATTTATACAAGTCATTGAGCCTTACCCACGTCTCTCATGGGAAGTGGAGAAAGTGGAGTGATGGAGTAGTGGAGTTGCGTGTGTTAGTGTTACACGATTAGTCTTGCCCACTTCTCCCATCATCACTAACCTTCCATGTCTTCAAGACACATTCTTGTGATGGCGCGTTGTGCACTGCACGCTGTAAACCGCCAGACCAATACCCCAGTATGTATCCCCCAGTTTGTGACATGATTAATGTCTCGAGTGTGTGGATCGTGGGACCCACAAAAGGTAGCATGTGATGCTAGATTAAATAACTAAGTTAGTTAGGAAGTCGATATTTGTGAAATATCGTGTGTATTCTATGAAGGTAATGCATCGAATATAATCAGCATGTGTGAAACATCGTTGTTTTAAGGCTTAACGTAGTAAGTCACGATTAAGAGTCTTAAAATAGATGCATGTCTAGCCATCTTCGAGTGATCGTTTGGAGGTTGTACAGGTAAGTCCTGACTTGGCCGATCACTTTGTGCAGAAGAGTGCTGGACGGTGATTATGGTGATAGCTCACTGGTCGCCTAATTCCTGTCTTTGGTTGTCCGTCCAAGCTGGTGAAGTTTGACGGACAAGATGGATTGCGACCCACATATGCGACCGTTGGATTAGGGTTTAGGAGGTTCTCAAACACCAACCTTTAGCTTGGTAGAAACCAAGGGTGGGAGACATATTTGGCAGGGCCGATCGGGCATGTGTATAGATGGCATGCTGGCATAGGCGCCTATACCTCATTGTCTCATGAAGGTGCAATCTAGACCACTAAATTTGTCAGGCAAAGAGGAATGGCTGAGATTGATTTGCGACAGAAATCTCATGTCACAAAGGCCACGCGTCATGCCTACTTCGAGCGCGTGTTTCGAGACGACCAAGCCTGGTCGGTCTTGGACGATCAGTCGGGCGTGCAGACAGCTGGTTGGTGTACACGTCTGTACCTTATTGTCCCATAGAAACGTGATCTAAGCCACTCAATTTGTCCGGCGAAGTTGAGTGGTCGAGATTGGTTTTCAATTGGGAAGTGTGACCACGCCTAGTTTGGGCATGCGAATCGAGGCAACCAGTCATGGTATTCCTTGGACGATCGGGTGTGGAGATAGATGGTCCCACAGTGATCGTGTTGATACTCACCGGACCTGCTTAGTCTATTCCTGGACCCTTCATTCGAGCAGGAGAAAATGGACGCTCGTGATCGATTTGCGACACAAATCCTAATTAGGGTTTTTGGCCGGCCGCGTGTTAGCTAGTTTGGCTAACCGAAAATACGTGTTATATACCTCATCTGGAGAGGTCGATTGTATGGGGCACTTACTAGGCCGGTGCTAAGTGCGGTGGTATGTGTCCGACCAGCTCAGGGTTAATCTAAGCCATCCAACCATGCTGGTGAAGTTGGATGGTCGTGATCAATTTTAGGTTTTTAGTGGACTTTTCTGCGACCCTCAATTCTCCACGCTGACCCAACTTCGGACAATCGTATATTGCAATCTGGTCAGTTAGGGAAGAGTTGGTCATGCAGGTAGGAAGAAGGTCCGCCGGTGTACAGGAAAAGCTTTGCCTAACCGGTTATGGGATAATCTACGCCGTCCAACCATGCTAGTGAAGTTGGACGGTCGTGATGAATTTGAGACTGCCGTAGGCGGTCTTGTGCGCACAAGATTTTCCAAGATGCTCCACACCAGTCTGGATATCCATTCTGGACTGGCATTTGGTGACTATTTTGTCAGGCGTGACTTTGCACCTTTGTGGCCGACTCACGTGGTCGTGATTATTTCCAAGACTGTCGTAGACAATCCAGATGCTCGATCGGGTTAGTATAACACTTCGAGAATTGCGGCCTGTATGGGTATTTCGTATGTGCTTCATTATTAACGCTTGGAGATTCGTGTTGCTCTGCTGAGAGCAACACTCAGTTGTCATGTCGCACCAATAATGAGAGTGGAGCAGTACAGGAAATACAAGGCTTGTCATGCATTAATTGATAATACTATAAGTTTATAGTGAGGAAGTATTCACCATTTTATCAGTGGCTTTATCCTTTGCAGGATGTAAGCGCATAATTTCGTCCTTTACAATTTTATCCTTTAATGAAAATCCACCATCAACACTAGGTAAATTAGCGAAGTGAAGAAGTATTCATCACTTATCAGTGGCTTTATCCTTTACAGGATGTCAGTGCATAAATTTGGTTTTAAAATTTTAACCCTGAACTAAAATTCATCATCAACATTAAGTCCCCTGACTAGCACATAATGGTTACACTATTGTGGGGTAGGCATTAGATGGTGACATATACAGATAAAACTTATGAGACAAAGTTAGATGTTACCAGGATAGACGGGTCTTCCTGTCCTTGGAGCATGTCATGTTCAAGAGGCGTCTAGGCGAGCGTTCCCCTAGCATGATGTCAGTATTTCCTGCTTCGATCGACCTTGCTATGCCTGCTTCTGTCGAGAGCCTGCTTCGTGCTTGCTCCGCTCGAATGTGGGGCTGCTGTGGCTGCTTCGTTCGTGGGAGTACGCCAGGTGTGACGACGACCTTGGTGGGAGGTTTCCTCCTTTGGGTATTCGAGCCAAGAAGGGAATAGAACTTGTATGCTCCTCTTCTCATAGAAAACCGTGCGTGTAACCCTGGACGGATATGGACCTCACCATGTATATGCTTCGACCAAACGTCACCATGTTCCACCTGTTTGATAGGCATGTGGGTCGACCTACTTCTCTCAACCGTGGGACTCATCATGCGCCTGCTTGATCGAACGTGGGCTTATTGTGCCTGCTTCGGTTAAACGTGGGTGCACTCTATGCCTGCTTTGGTCGAATGTGGGACCCGATGTAAGCATGCTTTCTTCGAACATGGGCAGATGTGCATGCTTCGATCAAACACGGGTCCACCGTGTACATGCTTCAAATGTCGGACATGTACTTCGACTGAAAACCGGCCCTGATGTGTGCGCCTATTTCATTCGAATACCAGCCTTGTGACCTTGATCAACACCGGCTTCGTGGACTCGACCAACACCGGCCTTGTTTGCTGACGTGGCCCAATACCAGCCTTGTGACCTTGATCGGCCTTGACCAGTACCGGCTTGACGTGACCCAATACAAGCCTACTTGCGTGACGTGATATCAGTTTTGATTGTGTGACGGGATATTAGCTTTGCGATCTCGACCAATACCAGCTTCGCGGACTTGAGAAACACCGGCCTTGTTTGCTGACGTGGCCCAACACCATCCTTGCTTGCTTTGCCCGTACGGTTTATGTGCTTGCTCGAGTGTTATCCTTGCTACTTCGACCAAACACCGACCCAACTAGCTTGACCAAACACCAGCCTTGCTGTCTGCTCGAACGTGGGACCCACCGCGTGCTTACTTTGCTCAAAAATGAACTTTGTGTACTCAAATGTGAATGTGGGTCCTGCAGAGAGCGTTAAAGCAGCTTCTGGAGTGAACGTGAAGGAAGATCCTGGAGATAGTATTGAAGCAGGATTCTGAAGCGAACGTGAGTCCCGAAGAGAGCGTTGAGGCGTCTCCTAAATAGATCATTAAAGCATCTCCTGATGGAGGGAGCGTTGAAGTGGCTTCCTCTTCAGTTTGATTTACCCTTGCGAATTCCATGTTTCTTGATTGACCATCTCTCTCGTGTTGAAGAAGTCCTTGACTGACGGTGAAGGAATTTCATGCTGAGCCTCAGTCCCCAAGCGTGGTTTACATGGTTTGTATGGTCAGTGGGTTTATCATAAAGATATCGCCAACTTGCCTCCATAGCTCTATTGCTTCTCCATGGGAAAATAAAATATGCAGAAGTTCGGATTACCTATGTTCGTAGTAGTTGTTGTTGTGGTGAAGGTCGGGCACTGGTATCAACAAACGACCAATGGTTCTTAGCTGCAGCTGTGATCAGAAGAGACTGGCAGGAAGGGGCGTGACAGCTACGGGCACGAACTTGACGGTCTCTCGTTATTAGAGGGAGAAGCATGATGGAACCGATAACTTCTTGATGTTTCCTCTGGAATGAAAAAGAGGGAGACAGTCCCCTGCCCACGAGTATCCACTGAGCCTTCGACTTGATAGATGTTGTCACACTGGTTTCATGAGGCCGTCTTTACTACGTTGTGTTTCATAGACATCCAAGAATATCACCGATCTTTGACAATACGCCTGTTCTCTTGAGTGTGTATTCGTATTTGAACATCTTGAAATCATAATGATAGCGTGCTTGCATCCATGTTTGAGATGGAAAACACGCTAAGAAGTCCCTAGTCACACTCCTTTTGTAACGCAACTACTTCTTCTATGGGAGACTGAAAGCGTCTCTTAATGTTTCTGCCGTCGATACAGATATGGAATATCTTGGACGTTGTTTCATCATTGTGGCAGTCGTGTATGCGGTACTGGAGTTGGAGTTGGCGTGCAGGATTTTGTATCTCGGTGGTTTTCCTCTTACTGCTTCAGCGAAACTGGTTCTTTCTAGCAAGGCATAAGTTGTTGTAGATGAGCGTTCAACAGCTCCAGAGGATGGCCAAAAGCGCAGATTCTCCAATATAGCACGATAGACATGCACCACTTTCTGATAGAGTGACTCGCCCGGATCTTGCTCGACATGACGCGTGGACATCGTTATCTCCTTGAGGCTGCTCCCTTGAGGTATCGACTCCAGTGGAAGATTGCCACCATAGAGCGTTGATACGTTGCACCGGCATTCTTTAAACCAAATGGCAGTACAATATAATAAAAATTCCCGAGAGGAGTTCGAAAAGCTATCTTACTTGCGTCATGCTCGTACATCCTTATCTGGTTGTAGCCGCTACATCCATCCATGGAGGAGAACATGCCGTGTCCGCTGGTTGCATCTACTAACATGTCGATGTTAGGTAGAGGAGGATCGTTTTTGGGGCATCATCTGTTAAAGTCTCTGAAATCCATGCAACACCTGATCTGTCCATTTTCCTCGTGTATGAACTGCAACTGTTTAACCGGCTTGGATCCAGGTATGACATGTAGATAATGGATGACCAATTTTCATCTAAATTCGACATTTCTTCATACCTCCAAGCGAATATGTCATGGTACTCTTTGAGAAGTTACACGAGCTTCGTGCATTCATTCGTACACAAGGTTGAGCTGATGGAGATAGGCCTAGGAGATTCCTCAACGATTTCAATCTCATCAGTTGTGGAGTTGGCGCCATCTTGCAGCTGTTGTGGAGCATCTAGCACTTGTTCTTGTGGTTCGTTGCTGTTGTAGCATTCCATTGGGTGGAGAGACTGGGTAACAGTCTCTCCTGCTAATTGATAATGGCAGTGTCGGTATACCATTTTCCCTTGGTCACGACTCGCCACAAAAGTTCGTTCCTTCTTAGTGTGAACATGGGTTTCGGCTTCACCGGATGAAGAAGAATGTTTCTTCAGCAATGATGCGTCGTGGGGCTTAGCCATCAATGATGAGAGTCGGTCCTCCTCCTGGATTGACGCCCATGTGGGGAGTGGGATGCAATGGTCCTTGTCTGATTCTTCCTGTGGAGCTTCCCTCGGTTCGAACATTTCCACCCCGCATATTGGTGCGTATGGAGACGATGATGCAGGAATACTAACGACTTCTTCATTCAGCATAGTCTCCAGGCACTGGTGATATGTTGAAGGGACGATCCCTATGTGCTAGTCTGGTTTCCTTCAAAGTCTGTCATTGTGGTAGGATGCTATACGATCTTGCATGGGAGGACCTTGGCTGTCCTGAGAGTCTTAAGGGTAATCACATTCGAAGACGCTTCTGTGTCGATGGGGACTCTCTTGAACTCTGAATCCTTGATGCGTGAAGTAATATGTAGGGCCCGGTTGTGACCTCCCTCTGGTTGATTGCAGCAAACGTCTCTGCCCGCTGATTCTTCGAGAGGTGTTAGAGTTCGCATAAACCTTCCACTGAAGCCGCTTCCTGATCCACCGGTCTCTGGTTCATAGTGAAACTATTGACTTGAGTAGGATCGTTGTAAGGATCAGTCCTAGTGTAGGAGTCTCCATGACATGACCACTCATATCTGATGTCATCTTGATGAGGAGATCGAGTATGTCGTTTATCGCTTCTTTGATCAGGTCCATGTAGGCCCGCGCCGCTGAAGTACCTTCTTCGGGTGCGTTGAATGCGTTTCTTGTTGGCTCCAGGGGATGTCGTGGCTCTTGTGGAAATCAATCAGTTAATGCTTTAAGAAAAGTGAGTACCTCTTTCTGAGTTGCAGCCATATCCGTTTGAGTCTTAGCAAGGACTTCCTGCCTCTCCATCAAATCTGCGATGGTAATGGGAGATGGTCCTCGTCTTGCTCCTCTAGCTCCTCGTCCTGATGAAGGGGTCGCAGTTTCTCTGGTGACGGCTGGAGGCGTTACACTTGAAGAGATGCCAGGGTTTGCGGCTGCTCTGGATCTGGTAATAGGAGGTGTCACGCCCAATGGAATATCTCCTCCTGCTCCGCTGGTGCTGGTAGTAGAGGAAGTAATTCCACGAGATACATTGATGGTATTGACTGGATGCACGTTGGCACCACTGATTGGGATATCAACACCGAGAGTGTTGTCAGCGCTAGTCCCGTCAGGATTGGTTGCTGATCAAGACCTATGATCCACCATTTCGAAATTGATAAGATTGAATTGGATTTGAAAATTGATTTTGCAACCGAGAGATTAATCTCCCACTGTGGTCGCCAATTGTTTATGGGTGAAAACTATTTCTGCCGGTTTTGGTAATTTGGGGTGTGTGGATGAGAAGTGAATCTAAAACCTAAACAAATGCACTGCACGGGAGTGCTTGTGATTCGAGAAATCAATTTGTACAACTCTGGCCTAAACCAAGAAATGGCCGTTCCAGACTTGCTTCGGTCACAAAGTGAAGAAGATGGGGTTGATCTTAGGGAGGGAAGCGAAGAAGGTGTTCAGAATGTGGAGGTGTTGGCTGTTTATGACTTATATCAGAAAGCTGAACTGGCTTGCAGAATGTAAGCTATCAGTTCTGGTGTTTGGATACGATTGTATCAACACTTGGTTTCTGTTTTCTTGTGTTGTTTTGAAATAGGGAGAAGAACCTATTTATACAAGTCATTGAGCCTAACCCACGTCTCTCATGGGAAGTGGAAAAAGTAGAGTGATGGAGTAGTGGAGTTGCGTGTATTAGTGTTACACGATTAGTCTTGCCCACTTCTCCCATCATCACTAACCGTCCATGTCTTCCTGAAATATTCTTGTGATGGCGCGTTATGCGCTGCACGCTGTAAACCGCCAGACCAATACCCCAGTATGTATCCCCCAGTTTGTGACATGATTAATGTCTCGAGTGTGTGGATCGTGGGACCCACAAAAGGTAGCATGTGATGCTATATTAAATAACTAAGTTATTTAGGAAGTCGATATTTGTGAAATATTGTGTGTATTCTATGCAGGTAATGCATCGAATATAATCAGCATGTGTGAAGCATCGCTGTTTTAAGGCTTAAAGAAGTAAGTCACGATTAAGCGTCTTAAAATAGATGCATGTCTAGCCATCTTCGAGTGATCGTTTGGATGCAGCAAAGGTAAGTACTGACTTGGACGATCACTTTGTGCGGAAGAGTGGTGGACGGTGACTGTGGTGATGCCTCACTAGTCGCATAATTCATATCTTAGGTTGTCCGTCCAAGATGGTGAAGTTGGACGGACAAGATGGACTGCGACCCACATCTGCGACCGTTGGATTAGGGTTTAGGAGGTGCTCAAACACCAACCTTTAGCTTGGTCGAATCCAAGCGTGGGAGACATATTTGGCAGGGCCGATCGGGCATGTGTGTAGATGGCATGCTGGCGTAGGCGCCTATACCTCACTGTCTCATGAAGGTGCAATCTAGACCACTGAATTTGTCAGGCAAAAAGGAATGGCTGAGATTGATTTGCGACAGAAATCTCATGACGCAAAGGCCGCGCTTCATGCCTACTTCGGGCGCGTGTTTCGAGACGACCAAGCCTGTTCGGTCTTGGCCGATCAGTAAGGCGTGCAGACGGCTGGCTGGTGTACACGTCTGTGCCTTATTGTCCCATAGAAACGTGATCTAAGCCACTCAATTTGTCCGGCGAAGCTGAGTGGTCGAGATTGGTTTGCAATTGGGAAGTGTGACCACGCCTAGTTTGGGCGTGCGAATCGAGGCAACCAGTCACAGTATGCCTTGGCCGATCGGGTGTGGAGATAGATGGGCCCACAGTGATCGTGTTGATACTCACCGGACCTGCTTAGTCTATTCCTGGACCCTTCATTCGAGCAGGAGAAAATGGACGCTCGTGATCGATTTGCGACACAAACCCTAATTAGGGTTTTTGGCCGGCCGCGTGTTAGCTAGTTGGCTAACCAAAAATACGTGTTATATACCTCATATGGAGAGGCCGATTGTGTGGGGCACTTATTAGGACGGTGCTGAGTGCGGTGGTATGTGTACGACCACCTCATGGTTAATCTAAGCCATCCAACCATGCCGGTGAAGTTGGATGGTCATGATCAATTTTAGGTTTTTAGTGGACTTTTCTGCGACCCTCAATTCTCCACGCTGACCCAACTTCGGACAATCGTATATTGAAATCTGGTCAGGTTAGGAAAGAGTCGGTCATGCAGGTAGGAAGAAGGTCCGCCGGTGTACATGACAAGATTTGCCTAACCGGCTATGGGATAATCTACGCCGTCCAACCATGCTGGTGAAGTTGGACGATCGTGATGAATTTGAGACTGCCGTAGGCGGTCTTGTGCGCACAAGATTTTCCAAGATGCTCCACACCAGTCTGGATATCCATTTTGGGCTGGCGTTTGGTGATTATTTTTTCATGCGTGACTTTGCACCTTTGTGGCCGACTTGCGTGGTCGTGATTATTTCCAAGACTGTCGTAGACAGTCCAGATACTCGATCGGGTTAGTATAACCCTCCGAGAATTGCGTCCTATACGAGTATTTCGTATGTGCTTCATTATTAACGCTTGGAGATTCGTGTTGCTCTGCTGAGAGCAACACTCAGTCGTCATGCCGCACCAATAATGAGAGTGGAGCAGTACAGGAAATACAAGGCTGGTCATGCATTAATTGATAATGCTATAAGTTTATAGTGAGGAAGTATTCACCATTTTATCAGTGGCTTTATCCTTTGCAGGATGTAAGCGCATAATTTCGGCCTTTACAATTTTAGCCTTTAATGAAAATCCACCATCAACACTAGGTAAATTAGCGAAGTGAATAAGTATTCATCACTCATCAATGGATTTATCCTTTACAGGATGTCAGTGCATAAATTTGGTTTTACAATTTTAGCCCTGAACTAAAATCCACCATCAACATTAAGTCCCCTGCCTAGCACATAATGGTTACACTATTGTGGGATAGGCATTAGATTGTGACATATACAGATAAAACTTATGGACAAAGTTAGATGTTACCAGGAGAGATGGGTCGTCCTGTCCTTGGAGCACCTAATACAAACAAGGGGTAACAAATAAGTTACCTGACATATTATCCAGACCACCTACCACTAAGGCTTTGGTCTTAGCAATGCAGACTCGGCCATTATTGCCAAGTAATTATGCTCATAAGTACGAGGAAGATGAAGATTTTGGCGAAGAATATAAGAAGTTAAACCAAGGATATACAAGTGGGTGCCGCTTGGTAGATGGCTTGATGTACAAGGGAACTGCTCTATGTATTCCACGCTGTGAAGATAGAATGCACTGGATCAGAGAAGCACACACTTCTCGTGTGGCTGGCCATTTTGGTATAGAGAAGACATTGCTTAATTTGAAGCGGTATATGTATTGGCCAAAGATGCATCTCGATGTCACCAAATATATTCGAGGGTGTGTTCTATGCAATACTTCGAAGCCATCTAACAGGAAAATGGGGTTGTATATGCCATTACCAGTTCCTACCAGACCATGGGAAAGTATTTTTTTGGGAGGTTTACCAATGACTAAAACAGGGAACGATTATATCTTTGTTATTGTTGATAGATTCAACAAGATGATAAATCTAATACCCTGTAAGGAGACAGTGACAGGAGAAGGTGCAGCAAAGTTATTTTTTCATCATGTTTGGAAACATTTTTGACTACCCACATCCATTATCTCTGATAGAGATAGTCGTTTTCTAGGTCAGTTTTGGACCAAGTTGTGGAGTCTAATGGATACAAGACTCAAGCATAGCACTGCATTTCATCCTCAAACCGATGGACAAACTGAAGTAGTGAATAAGACTTTGGTTCATCTGTTAAGAGGGTATCATTCAAAACACCCTAAGACTTGGGATGACAGTTTACCTTTCATACAATTCTCGTTTAATAGAGCATTTCATGGAAGTACCTTGAAGTCCCCATTTGAAGTTTGTTTAGGTTATTTACCTCAGAGTCCATTTGATATGGGATTTTCTACTTCACAAGGTATGGTGCCTATAGAAGAAGAAGACAATAGAGCTCAAAGGTTTATTGAGAGAATACACAAGGTCCATACAGTGGTAGAAGCTCAACTACAGAAGTCACAAGCTAAATACAAGGCCAAACATGACAAACACCGAGTTCCTTGTAATTTTTCTAAAGGGGATTTGGTTTGTCTACGTATAGGGAAGGAGCGGCTCAAGGGTGAAGGAAAGAAGTTAAAAACCATACGGTATGGGCCATTCAAGATATTAAAGCAATTTGGAGAAAATTCTTTTCAGCTGGATCTACCACCATATATGCAGATGTATTCTGTTATTAACGCAGAGTATCTGAAGTTGTTTGAACCTCCATTATTAATTGAGGAAGATGATCAAGAATTGAAGTTACCACCTGTAGAAGACTCGTGGGTAGACCGAGAAGAAGCTCTGAAAGAAGATTGTGTTGTTGAAACAAAAGTGACGCCTACCAGAAGAGGAGATCGTATAATGTTTCGTGTTGGGCGTGCTGGTCAAATGCCAAGCAAAGCAAGATGGTTCAGCAAGGAACAAGGGGAGGCTGAGTTTCCCCACCTACAATTTAGAGCTTACACAGGAGTTCCAGCTTCCTAAAATGGGGAGCCATGATACAGGAGTATCGTAGCAGAAGAAGAATGTTGTGAAGATTATCTTCATAGGAGTCGTGCAGGTTATATGCACAGAATAGTTGATGGTGCAGGTTATATACACCAAGTACCTGAGCCGTGTTTTGGCTAGAGAGTATCTGGAAGATACTAGAAGAGGTGGAAATTTATTAACTTAGCCTAGAAGTTTGAGTTTTCCTAACTTAGATGGGATTCCTAGTTTAGATGAGTTCTAAAAAACTCATAGTTTTATTTCTTTAGAAGCAAGTTTACACTCCTATAAAAGGAGGAGATTGTTAAGCTAGAAAGACAGAGAAAGACGTGAGAAAGACAGCCATAGTTTTGGTTTGTAATAGAGTTTTTCTTTCAAGCAATAAAGAAGAAGAAGTTAGAAGAATTAATTGTGTTATTTTCTTTGAGTACTGTTATCTTTTATTTTGTTTTTTACTGAACTTCCTATCAAACAACACTGACTCTAGGTACCCTTGATTGATTACGTATCACAAGATGATTTCAAGTCTCCACATATCTTTTGGTCGGATGGAGTTCCACTGGTTCCTTGAGTAGTTCTTCGTTTTTGCAAAATAATCGCCATGGAGTCTGGAACTCAACTATTCCTAACTATATATCATAGACCGAGACTTAGTCATAAGTATACTAGAAATCAAGACATATAGTTTTGATCACTAATATTGACAAACATGCCTGGGATAGCAACGCATGCGAGTTCGACCGAGCAATGCTTTAACACTTTCCTTGCTTAATCGAGCAAATTGTCGAGCATATTCTATTGCTCCTATTGGAAATTCCATTGGAACTCCCAAGCTTGTTCGTCCTTGTACTTTCAAATGTATGAGGGAGAATGCTTTCAAAAGGCAAAGATGTGATTCCCTTGACGGTTCTTGTGATCCTACCACCTTGAATCTTCTTCATCAAATTCACAAGGGTAAGTGTAAGATCAATTCCAAGATAAAATGCGTGCAAGAACAATTATGCGTGATTGCCACTAAGTTTCCCGAGATCAAGGAAGATATGGATAGGATTCAAGCCTCTTGGATGGTTTCCGATGATGAAGATGTTGATTAAATTCCTTATCTATTGGTGTTCTTGTTTTTGTCTAGGAAACTTCTTATGAGAATTTATTCTTGTGTTTTAAGAAGGATAACTAGGGTTTGGAATAGCCACTATTGTGAGTACACATAGATATTTCCAACGATTTTCATCTTGCAATGTTTTTAGATTTATTTATTTAAATTCTGGAAGATGATTTTGCAGTATTAATCTTTATGGTTTCATATATTGGAACTTGTTATGGGTATGAGTGTTTGTGTCCGTGAACTATGATTGTCCCATACATGTCAAAAGTTAAGTCTTTCATATGTCATTATACAAATGTTGATAAAAGATTGAATGAACTTTTGACAAACAAAAGTTAAGCTTATTATGTCATTATGCAAATATTGATGGAAGATAGGATGAACTTTTGTCTACAAAGATTAAGTCTATTATATGTCTATATGCAAATAATAATGAAAAATAGAATGAATCTTTAAATATAAACAATTGAACAACTCTATAACTAGTTTGATTTGAGTCATTTGAACTGGTTGTGGTTAAGATGAATAAGGTTGATAAGAAAGTATTCATATGGCTAACTTCGGTTAACTATTGTTGAGCCAACAAGGTGCACACGTTAAGGTACGATTACTCATATCTAAATGAAGTCACTTTTCATTTATGTGTAACAAGCTAAGTTCGATCTAACAGTTGAAAGATATTAGCTTGAGTCTAATCAGGTTTTCGTCTAACGGTGAATATTGAATGCTTTGTTACCAAGGTAACATTGATTGCAAATCCTGATTTGAAGACTATGAAAAGACGAGGGTATCTAAATATATCTCAATCTAAAATTTTTCCACCTATAGGTCCTTTCTCCGAAAGTGATTTTCTATGGACTGAGTCGAGACAATACAACCAATCGGTTCACACTTCGTGTGATCGTATATGAATACGAGATCGAGACAATACGACAACAAGATAACTTGTGTGATTGACTATGGATACGAGATCGAGACAATACAACAACGAAGTATGTTTACTTGATAAACGGTTCGGACTTAACCAAACAAAATAGGATTACTATCAAGTAAATAGGAATTAACGTTTGTGTATTTTACTTCTAATTATAGTAAAAATAATTATAATTGCGGAAATAGAAAAGTAAAAGACAAAACAAGATTTTGTTTACGAGGAAACCGCAAATGCAGAAAAACCCCGGGACCTTGTCCAGAATTGAATACTCTCATGATTAAGCCGTTATACAAAATCTAAACCAACTTCGTATAGTTGAGACCAAGAAAATAAACATATAGTTCACCTAGTTCTGTTTGTATTCCCTGCGCCTCCAACTTGTTAATAAGTCACACACTTGGAACAATTCCTTTGGTCCGTATTCAAAACAGTTAAGGAACAACAAATCTGTACGGTAACAACTCTTTTCAACCAAGTGATATGAGTTCGACAAAAGGCTCTTCCGTTTATCCCAATAAACTCCTTTGTAAGGTCCTTAGATCTATCTTTTTAACAACTACCAAAGTAATTGTTAAGATTATGAAATCAATACTTTTAATCACAAAGAATTGTATTGATGCCGATCTACTCAACTAAACAATCAAATCTATCACAAGGATAAACCGATTATAGTTGGATCTTTTTTACCCGAAATAAGTATTGTGCACACCAATGGTTATGTACCCGAATCAGAAATCTTCTTCATCTTCAAATCTTCTTAGATCTTCAATAAACACCTGAACACAATCAACTTGAATCTCTTGTGATCAATCACACACAGAACATAGTTTGTTAACAATGGATTATCACAAGACGTCTTTAGATCTACAAACAGTCTAAAGATCCCCGTCGAAACTTCGATCTAGTTTGAGTGAATCTTATACTAGAAGAGAATATTTTCAAGCATAAACAAACTAGGTGCAATCAAAGTTAAACAACCGTTAGTCAATCAAATCAATCGAAAACTAATAATAAACCACAATTATCTAGTTTCCCACCAACGGTACTAATAGAGCTTCTCAATCCCAAAGAAGTCTTTAAACCGAGCGGCCGTAAGAGATTTCGCCTAATTAGGTTACTTTCCTCTCCGAATAGGCGGCTCCACCAGTAACAACACAACTAGGTAGTTTTGCTGGCTCTGAGGATTAGTTTGCTTGAAATGCAAACTTCAATATTTATAGACCAAGGAAGTTTGGACACCAAGGAATTTTCAAAACCAAAAATATTCTCAAGATATGAAATATATTTCCAAATTTGGTTTCCATAATTCCTGGAAATGCTTTGTCCAAATATTGACCGAAAATCTCTTAGAAAATCTCCAACTAGTAAATGCACATTACTAATTTTTATTTTCTAAAGATATGCAAAACTAAAAACCTTAATTAAAAGATTCTTAATTTATTTCGATCCGGGATTCTCCTTTATCCATTAAGGAATATCTTTGAACAGTAAAAGATAAGCGTTACTGCACATGTTCAAAGTATGTCGACATCTTTACTTTGTAAGTCCTTTTTCATACTTACAATCTTGGAACCGATTTTCCACACTTCCAAAACAAGTTTAGAATTGGTTCACCTGACTTCCAAGAACTATGTGATTGATTATCCTATAAAATCACCAAACATGGGTTTCACGGTTCTACCAAAACAAGTTTCGGTTCTACCTCCATGTGGGTACTAGAATTAGTCACGCTAGTTACCAAAACTTGGTTGACTAGGTACTAGGATCGGTTCCCACATATATATATGGTATCTAACTTGTATTTGTTGCACATGTCCATATGATCGGTTCCTAATAACTAGAAACTTGCTGCACCTCTTACAAGGATCGATTCCCCTTTTGTGATCGGTTGCACCTCTTACTAGGATCAGTTCCCCAATGACTAGAGTTGGTCATACTAATTACAAAAAATCGATCATACCATCTCAGGTGATTACTTAAGATCGGTTTCACTAATAAAAGTCATACCAATACAAAAGTCAGGCCTTGTGAATAGTTTTATCAAGAACATAAGCAAGTCATGAGCGGTTATACTAAACACACATTTGGTAATTCAAAAGACTTGCAATGAATAACAATACCAATAAGCCTAGCGATTTCCCTTTCGATTCATAAAACAAATTTATGAATTGTACTTCCTTTAAACTAATGTAAACATTGTTTCCTAGGACGAAATCTTCACCTCATACCCATACATAATCACAATAGCATTCAAACGATTATTTTGATGTCTTATATACGAAGTTCAAAAGATAAGCGTTATATTTCGTATTGTATTCCTTAATACTACGTCTAACTAGAGTATAATCATTCATAGCTTCGCAGTTATGTTTTCAATATGCACGACTTGAAAGATACGTTAGGGAATGCAACAGTACAAGTCAAATATTACTAACCTCAAGTGGAAGGATGATGTCGTCGTTGTAGCTCCTTACTTCTTCATATTCTTCAAGTCTTCACGTAATACTTGTAATGTCTCATATCCTAATACTTTCAAGCTGACCTATACGAAGATGACTCTAGCATATAATCAAGTGACTCTTTAAATGAGTTTTGGTTCACTAAAATATGACAACCAAACTTGACATACCAACGCTTGGTGGGTTCAACCGATCTATGCTCTAATAGACTATATAAATGAGAACTCTAGCAACTGGGAAACCTAATCCCCAGACCTCTTGTGTGATACTAGTTGCGACTAGAGTCGATTCTCCTTTAACCTTAGGTTTTTCACGAAACCCTGTAGGTTAACAACTTAAAGACTTCATTGGTATTGTGAATCCAGACCCAACTATTTTCTCTGTAGTTGCGTGTTCTGATCTTGCTCTGTTCTATCGTATTGAGTACTATATTCTCTAAGATTTTCTCGAGATTGACTCTCTGATAGGCAAGATAAAAAGTAGTCACAAACATCTCTGTCTCATCATTTGTGATTCCAAAATATCTTGTTTCGATACCATACGATTAACATTATTGTGAGGTGATTGATATTTCTAGGCTGTTCTTCGGGAATATAAGTTCGGTATATCAATTGGTTCATGTTCACCTTGATTTATCAAAAGACGGAACAAAACTCACAGGTTTATGTATGGGAGACATATTTCTCTATTCAATAGACTTTTCTGTGTGAGACATATTGGTTTATCAAGTCTTCGACTTTGGGTCGTAGCAACTCTTAGTTATGAGTGAGATCAGCTAAGGGAATCAAGTGCGCAGAATTCGGCGTGGTTCTAGAGGCGTAAAGAGCGCGACTGTACCTTGATTAGTGTGAGATTGGTTAGGGCTCAACTACATTCCAGTCTGAAGTTAACTTGGAGTAGGCTAGTGTCTGTAGCATCTTAAGATAGTGTGGTGTTCAAATCTGGACTAGGTCCCCGGGTTTTTCTGCATTTGCGGTTTCCTCTTTAACAAAATTTCTAGTGTCTATGTCATTTCTTTTCCGCATTATATTTTGTTATATAATAGAAATATCACAAGTTGTGCGTTGAGTTCAATCAGGTCTTGAATCCGGCCTTTGGGTTGTTGATTGAATTGATTGACATTTGGATATTGGTTTGTGATACCGTTTAAGTTATTTCTCTTATTCAATCTGGCTCGCAAATTCCTATTTGTTTGATTGCGGATTGAATTGAGAAATCGAGATACAAACTCTTGGATACATTTACATTGATTGAGTCTGACTGTCTAGTTAATTCTCTTGGAATTATATTGGAGTTGTCCATACATATTGCTAAGCGAAATATTGGGTGTGGTTATTAGACCCCCGCTTTTTCACAAATCCTATGAAGTCTTTGTAGTCGTTAACCCTAAAAGGATTAGGAAGAGGACGATTCTAGTTACAACTAGGATACACCAAAAAGTAGTATCGGGTTTCAAAGACCCCAGTTGCTTGAAGTTCCCATTTTATAGACATACAAAGCATAGGTTACTTTAGGTTTAAGTTAAGATAGCTTTGGAACCAAGCAATCAATATCCACATTTAGATGAATCTTTGAATCTGATTTACATAAACAAGATACACACGTTGGTTAGGTGAAACCGTAACCGAACCGTGTATAAATACTATATTCAAGATGGTTAGCCGAAACAAGCCGATTTGAACTTATAAGCTTAATATTCATTTTCATAAACACTTAAGACATTAACCTTGAGTCACAATAATGTGATCAAATAAGTCTAGAGAATTGATCAAATGCTAATTATCTCGTAGAAATAATTTTATTGCACTTAAAGATAATTGACAGGGTTAGTAGATGCACAAAGTACAAATACCATAGCTGTTCGTAAGTCAAGTCAGTCATAATACGTGTACCGGTTTGTAAACTATTAAGACAAACCAAGTTCCGGAGTTCACAAAACTATTTAGGTATGCGTACCGGTATGTGTACCTTAAGACTATGACCGGTTCCGGAGTCCACATAACTATTCTGGTATGCGTACCGGTATGGATACACAACCGAGTTCCGGAATATAAAACTATTTTGGTATGTGTACATGTATGGATACTAAACCGGTTCCATGACCTCAGTTCCTTTTCACTTTTCATACGGGTATGTGTAACGATCCGGTTCACGAGTTAAACAAATTTTTTCAGGATGTGCATAAGGATATGCGTACCAAAAATCTGCAAGTCGACATATAGCTACTCCGCTACTTGTACGAGTATATGTAATATGGGTTCAGACTATAAAAATTTTCCCAGTTTGTAAGACTGATAACACTGTCTTGTATCCGAATCTATAGTAGTTCTATATTTCTCTCTAAATTGATTCGAAATATTCCTGAATAACATCAATGACACATATCATTGTTCCAGGCTATTTTCGAACGATAAAACTTGAATCATGATTTTGATTCCGAACAATAAATTTTCCTTAACCAAAATTCATCAAGTATGAAAAAATGTTCATTAAGCTTAGTCGTTATATTTCGAGGACTAATTATCAAGATAAACTTGACTCGAAATTCTTGTATATGCATGATAGTCTAATTGGTTATGCGACACTGTCTCAAGGATAGAAAAGTGAATATTAACTTGAGAAATAGGTGGTTCAGTCTTCACTTACCTTTTGTTAATGAAGTTCTCCAAAAGCTTCGGTTGATCTTTGCCTTCAAATGGTAGAACGCAATGATGACTGCCGTGATCCACTGTTTCTCAACTACATTTTTTATCTTAGTCCGAGACTTAACTAATTGTAGATTAGAAATCAAAATATAGTTTTGACAACAAGCTTGAGATAGCAACACTTTTGAGTCTGACCGAGCAATGTTCTAACACGTTATATCTTGTCTCACACCTTTGGCATGGTTGTGAAGCCAATAACCAACCCATAACAGTCACTTGAGCCATAACTTGCAATCTTTTGCGTATTACTGAACTTGGCCTTCTTTCAATACTCAACCAACATGCCCTTGTACTCTTCTTGGCCTAAGACAATGCACGGGAAACATTGTGCTACAATCATCTCGGACATTTCCTTATCTCATTCTGGTTATTCATGCATCAAATGCTTCACTTAGCCAATTTGCTCAACAATAGCAATGCTACTCTTGCAGTACTAGTTTCCTTGAACTAATGCATAGGCCAATTCTTGGCGTATTCTACACTCTTGCATCATCCTTAAGAGTTTGGGACAACTCAATTCCATGAATATGCCTTAATGCCAACATCGCATGTTTCAACTTGGCCTTGTATTGTCTTTCCCTCAATGAAGCTTCATTACTTGGCCAATGTCCTTACAGTGTAGCGCCACCTTGACGCTTCACTGGCCTTGTAGGGCCCGCTATCTTGATGCTTGACAATCGATGCAGTGTAGCGCCATCTTGGCTGAACAATGACTAAGACGGCTATGTTGTATAGCGCTATCTTGGCGCTTCACTAGCCTGACCGATCATAGAAGGCCTATATAAGAGGTCTTTCCCTACTTGTATGGATACACAAAAATCTTAACCAAGTTTTCTTTTCCCTCATATACTACATTGCTCTTATTTTAGTTTTCTATCTAGTTTATATCAAAAAAATAAATATATCCATGCTTCAAAAGAAAAAGTATAAATAAATATACATTTAGATATCCCCACTAATATACAAAATTAAATAATTCATCTATATGATAATTGGTTGACCGAAGGGAGACCTTCTATATGGTGGGTTAAACTGCAATATAAGTCATGCTTTCTCCATGTGGCAAGTGTCATTTCAATTTTTTTTAATTTTGTTTCCAATTTGATAGTTTTTTCAACATTGAGTTGATAATCGAATATTGGAAGTCCCCAAATATTGCTAGAAAACATAAAATCGATCAGAAAAGATCGATTTCACCTTTGGTTGCATCGAATTAAGATTGAATAATGAAATTGAATAATAACGCTTGTATCAGTTGTTAGAGACCATTGCAAATTTTGAGATTTCGGTGGACATCCACCGTTCACCCACGATAATCTAGTTTTCTAACTTTGTCGTATCATCTCATTAAACTAAACTAAAAAAAGAAATAAGCATCTGTTTTCTTATTATTTTTATTAAATAAAATAGTTTACAATATTTTTTAAAGTACACAAAATAATACTAAAATATACACTCACCTAATTCTCTTAATTTTTTTGATATATAATAATATGGTTTCAAGTTGCCGGTATTTGTCTTTTTCGTTTTTGGTAAGTAGATAATCTTTTCCGTTTTGGGTTGGTAAATAAGGAAGATGCTCGGTACATCTCATTTTCTCCCTCGTGAATGATGTGGCACCAATCTAAGTCCTTCATCGAGAATGATGAACCTGAGAATGACGGGTTCGCGGTTGAACGTTATAAATCAGTGCTTTTGCAATATGTTGCAGTTGGAGGGTATAAAGCATTTTCGGGTGAGTAGGGACGTACTTTTGGCGGCGATTCACATATGTATAAGCATGTCAATTAGCTATATATATGAGCCAACGACATGACTGTCATTTGCAAGGTAAGGAATTAAACCTCCAAGCCTTCAACCAACAACACTCGTTAGTTATACCCTATTTGGATGCACATCTAGAAACAGTTTTTCGATTCCAGAAAACCGAAAAACAAAAAATTAGTTTGAGTATAGAAGATCAGAATGCCTTTTATAAATAAAACAATCAATTTCTTTTACTGATATTCGCTTCTGTCATCCAAACATACTATTAGTATTAACAAGGGTAATGTGAATGGGAGGTTGCCAGCTTATAAATGTAAAGTGTGGTTCAAAGAATTCTGATGCCTAAAGCCAGTGAAATAATTAGGGTTGACCCCATAGCTTAGAGAGCCGTTGTCTTATAAACAGATGAAAAGAAGGAGGAAGAAAAAAGTCGATAGGGATTCGGAAATCAGAAGAAGAAAATAAAGTTAAAGCCTAAAGGCAAAAGAGAAGAAGAAGCATCACTATCTTCTTCTTAACTCAACTCTTTAAACTATTGTTTTCTTCATGTGATCCTCTCCTTTCTAGTGAGTGCTCAGTTGCTCACACCACCACCACCAACAACACCACCACCGTCCCATAAGAGTCCCACTCATCTCCCACCAAAATGTAACACCTACCCATCTTTTACATGTCCCCACAACCTATTATATCACAGTTGGATTGTGGTGGTGATCAGGGTTCACAAATTCAACTCCGGTACTGGTCATTAAAATCCAACTCCCAGGAGTACAAGTTCTCAATTCTCCCGTGTCTTTAAATTGCGACAGTTTTCAGCAGCTTCACGGGTTAATAAATCTAGTCAAACAAGAAACAAAAAGTATTGAAATTGTGATAAGCAGAGACCCTTTTTGTACATTACCAGGTAAATCTAGACATGTTTAAGCACCAGCAAATACGTTCACGCGTGATAATATAAAACCCTGTTGCTGGGGACAAAAGCAGAGATAATAAAACCCAAAACCTGTGATTTAAAAATTAAGAACGTTGGAGGAAAAGACCACGCAGAATTCTGACATGACACTTAAACGAAACCTGCTGGACATATCATGGTTCCACCACCACCACCACCCCCACCCCTAATATGCCAGATATCTTGCTTGTCAACTTATAATAACGGTAGGCAATATACAGTTTTTGAATACTTTGCAGCGACAAGAAGCTATTTTGGAACCGTCTATGATGGTGGTTAAGGGGATGTTGATTGAATGTCACAATGTCGACTACTTCGGAGATATCAAAGGTGAGAATGTTTGAAATGTGCGACGAGGAATCCTTGGAAAAGCACACGCAGCGCAATTAAGCTATTAAAATATTACCTATTTTGATACCATGTAAAAAAATTTAAGCCTAAATTGAAGATTTGGTTCCCAGAATTTCTTTAAAAAGAAATATTCCATCTGTCTCTAAAAAATAATTAAGTTTGTGTGTAAATTTACGTACAAACTTGTCTACTTTTTTTCGAAACGGAAGTAGTAAATTAATATAGCATGGGTGAAAAGTTTCTTATTTGACTTCTTTCTGCTACATGGTTTGCCGGTCCTTCGGTTGCCTGATTTCTTGTATGTAGTTGTGTGAGTTAGTTGTTAATTTACATCTATGAATCCTCGTATTAACCGATTTGATCCTGGATCTGCGAACCACCATTGCTCAACAAGAATTTGGACAAACAAAAAATGTTTTTGTTTGATGGAATCTTTCTTTTTTTCATCTGGGTAAGTAAATACTGTTATTGCACAAAGGAACAAAGGGCAACCAACGTTCGGAAAAAGAACAATGACAACAAAATAAAGCAAATAAAAGCAACACCATCTCTCCAGTCTTCTCCATTGTTGCTTTCTCATATAAAAAACCCTCTTCACACTTCACTCCCAGTCATCCCCACAGACACACCAATCAAGAAAGTTGCACATTCCCTATCTCTTCCTCTCTAGTCTCTACTGCTGTATCTTCTCTTGCACCCCTCCACCACCAATATCAGACCCATTTGCACAGAACCCGAGATTCTCCCTGTTCATTTTTCCAAGTATTTGTCTTCGCATTTATGGCGTATTGTTAATGGGTTGAAAACTTTCCATCTTCTTCTCCTTATACTTCTTCTACTTGTTCTGAGAAAAGGGTCTTGGGGTTTATGAGATTTTACTAGAAAAAGGCTGAAGCTTTATGAATGGAGATAATCAGATAGATGAAGGAGCAAGTTTTTGTTGTTGAAGGAAGAACCCCAAGATTTTTTAGTTAAAAAGGAGAAATGGGTGGTACTAGTATCAATTTGGTGGTGGTGGTGGTGCAATTAATGGTGGTGGTTTCTCTGTTGTGTATGAGAATGGGTTTTTGTCAAGAAGATGAGAATTCAACTACATCAATCTATATTGTTTCACTTAAGCAAACACCTACAGTTCTTCTGAATTTTAATAATCAAGGGTTGAATTTAGAGAAGAGGACTAAGGGTTTTATTCATAGAAATGGTTCTTATAGTAGACTCATTACCAAACATCACAGACCTAGGTACTACTGTTTGCTCTCTTTCTCTACTAAATTCACATTATTTTGGGTTCTTAGATATGCAAATTTACCTTCTCTTTTTTTTTTTCTTTTTCTTTTAGTGTGATTATAGTATGGTTAATTTTACTGTAGTAAAATTGTTATCATGGATGGATTTTGGTTCCTGAATTACAATGCCACTTGCTGGAATTGCTGTTAATTTTGTGCTATTTTGAAGTGGGGTTAATTTCGAATTGTACTTGATCTCATGATTATTTTTTGTTCTATATGTAGGAACTGATGTTAATTGGTAAATAATCGTATATTGGTGACCAGACACTTAATGAATTGTTTGGAATTTGGAGTTCAATTGTGTTTGCTGAATTAATTAGTTCATTGATTTTACAAATGTAGGAATTATTCAAGATCTGATCGGCGTTATGCTGCTCATATAAGCCGGGTTCATGATTCTTTGTTGAAAAGGGCCTTGAGGGGAGAGAACTATTTGAAGTTGTATAGCTATCATTATTTGATTAATGGGTTCGCTGTGCTTGTAACACCTGAGCAGGTTAGTTGTAAGGTTTCTCTTTTGTTTTACTAAATAATTTTCGTTTCATTTCTATCCTATGTAGACACGTACACTGCATTTTGAAAACACTAGTTATGATGACCAAATGTGGAACTTTTTGTTGATGGAGATTGCTTACCAGGATTTTTTTGTCCTTGTACCATGACTTGGACTAACCTTTCTTGCCGATTCTGAAACTGAAATATTTATCTTTGGTTTTTGTTTTACTTATGAAGTGTTTAATTTAATTAAGTGGTTTCATTAATTTCATAAGGCAGAGAAGCTTTCGAGTAGAGAGGAGGTAGCTAATGTGATCCTGGATTACAGAGTTAGAACTGAAACAACTCATACTCCACAATTCTTGGGGTTGCCTCAAGGTGCGTGGGTTCAAGAAGGTGGACCTGAATCTGCAGGCGAAGGAATTGTAATTGGATTGGTTGACACTGGAATTGATCCAACACATCCTAGCTTCTCAGATAACCTTTCCGGAAATCGTTTTTCAGTTCCTACCCACTTCACCGGGATGTGTGAAGTTACGATGGATTTCCCATCTGGTTCATGTAATAGGAAGCTGATTGGGGCGCGTCATTTTGCCGCATCAGCTATAACCAGGGGAATATTCAATGCTTCCCAGGATTATGCTTCCCCTTTTGATGCTGATGGCCATGGAACGTGAGTTGTTTTCCTGCTTTCATTTATAAAAAGTTAACTCATTATGTGTACACAGCATACTTTTGTAATTTTCTTGATCCTTCGCCAAGAACTTCAAGCATCAAAATTTCTAGGCTTCTATTGCATACTTTTCTTTGTTGATAGTCCTGTAAGGATTGATGAAACCATACGCTAATATGTAAAGGTGACACGCAAAATGATGATGATTCGTCATGGCTCTCACAGCCAAAATAGAGTTGACCCTACAATTTCCTCTTTGGGGTTAAAACTTAAAAGAGTTATGTGAATTTTTCTGGGCAATCCAATCAATCCGATGTTGGTGGTATCCAGGAGTAGAACTCACACTAAGTTGCATGTTACCTTGTGATGTTCATTCACAGATTCTTAACCATCTATATACATCTCTCAGATATATGTATCGTCTTAATTAGTTGTTATAGTGACTCAGTTATAATCATTTTTTGACTGTCATAGACTACAGATTCTTCCTCTTTCTTTTTTAATTTTCCCTTCAAATATTTATGGCTGACAGAAATGCTTGGAATACAGGCACACGGCTTCCATTGCGGCAGGGAACCATGGTATTCCCGTCATTGTGGCTGGGCATCACTTTGGCAATGCAAGTGGAATGGCACCTCGTGCACAGTAATGTTTCTTATTTCACTTAGCTTCATATTTTAGTCGTTTTGTGATCAACATGTACTTCCATTTATATGTCTATCTGTATTATTCAGTTGCTAGACTAATGAGCATAAAATCCTATCGTGGTAAGGATTTGAGTCCAATTCTAGGGAAACCGAGGGTCAAACCTGCCTAAGAGTAATCACTCTGAAACCATCTGAATTTATACATTTACCTATTAACCTTTTAATCTAGGATGTGTTTACAGTCAAAACAGCAAGTTTGCTTTAAGCCCACATTGAAATGGATATGATAACAAATAAGCTTGATTTTTTTTTATCTTAGAAAATATCATGAATTATCTCAACCAACTTTTTAACCTTATAACAAATTATTCCTTGTGGGTTAGGGAACAATTTGTACTATTATAATACACTCCACATTGAACTGACAGTGAACTTGTGCCACAGAAACAGATGCCTATATTCCACTTGCGTTCTCTTTACACTTAAATTGAATTTTCCTACAAGGCTCCTTTGGAAATTATCCAAGGGATTATTGTTGAGAATTGATCTTCACACATAGGTCAAATTAGCATTCAGCTGTATGATCATCTTATGAGCTCCCAGCAGGTGGGCAGAATAGAAATGCAAATTGTTCCTTGGAAGGAAATTGAGAAAAATACTCCAAGAGCATGTACAAACTTTATTGATATAGGAGCTTCGTGATGTCATTTAGAAGCTTTGATTTTCCAGTATTTTAAATTTGGTATTATTGTTGAGAGAATTATATTAATCATTTTCCTGTTAGCACCTTTTGCTTTATGTCCCCATGAGAGTTGCTGCCCTTTTCTTTATAAGATTTTGATATATTTATTGTTCCCTATGTTTCAGCATTTCCGTTTATAAGGCCTTGTACAAAAGTTTTGGAGGCTTCGCTGCAGATGTTGTTGCGGCAATAGATCAGGTACATGGTAATGTTGATTCGACATTTCTTTATGTCAAGGTTATTATTTCATCATGTATGGTAGATTTTTCCTTATGGTGAAAAAGACTATCTATAATGAGGTGTCTTTCACGTACCTTCACATATTTTGTAAAATGCAAAATCGGTTGTTGGATGTATTCATTTTCTCATACATTATATCCGTATTAAATGTCGATCACTGCATTTGCAGGCGGCTCAAGATGGAGTAGACATAATAAGCTTGTCAATCACTCCTAACAGGCGTCCTCCTGGGATTGCAACTTTCTTTAACCCCATAGACATGGCTTTGCTTTCGGCCGTGAAAGCTGGAATTTTCGTTGTACAAGCAGCAGGAAATACCGGACCCTCACCCAAGAGCATGTCTTCTTTCAGTCCTTGGATTTTCACGGTTGGTGCCGCTGCTCATGACAGGACCTACAGTAATTCTTTAGTACTTGGGAACAATGTAACCATCACTGGAGTTGGACTTGCACGTAAGTATGCTATTATTTTATAAACATTATCCTAAAATGGTCAAGCAAAATTAGGTGGCTTAGATGTCATCAAATTTTTCCTTGAACATAGATATGAAACTCTTGATATGTACTTTCACTTTCAGAAATTATTTTTTAGATCAAAATCCATAAGGAAACCCAAATTCTTAAAGATGATGAAGCATGTATGTATGGTGTTCTGAAGATGGTATCTTAAGCGGAATTGTACTGTTCTGGCAGTAGCTTAATACACTAGTTTCAGATTTAATATTGGATGCAGAAACCGAAGTATAGCTTAAACTAATGTTATTAAGAGATATTCCTTTAGAATTAGCAAGAAATCACGATATACCGAAATAAAATAACTCCATCTAATGATTTGCATTTTCAGTACAAAACCATTACGAGGGCGACAAGACATTCTTACAGGGGTTTCTTAGCTTTGAGTTGTGTCTTTATCAGGTTTTCTTCCTCTGTTATGGTTTCGTGTGTGAGAATGCCAATGGTCCAATTAGTAAAAATAAAATAAAACTATTGGTACATTTCACACAATTCGTAGTAGGGTTTAATGTCTTTTTCACGTGAAGCAGTGAATTTTTTTTCTTTGGGTAGGGCTGTATTCACCACTAAATACAATCGCATTTACCTAATTGCCTTGATACTTTTTAATTTAAGCATTTCCTAATTTTTCTTTCTTCAATTTATCTTCAGCTGGAACCGATGAGAGTACAATGTACACACTGGTTTCTGCTCTTCATGCATTGAACAATGACACGAAAGATGCAACTAACATGTACGTCAGTGAATGCCAAGATCCCAGCAGTCTAAGCACTGACGTGGTCCAAGGAAACCTCTTGTTGTGTAGCTACTCTATCCGCTTTGTGCTTGGTCTCTCTACCATAAAACAAGCCTTGGAGACAGCAAAGAATCTCTCTGCAGTAGGTGTTGTATTTTATATGGATCCTTACGTTATAGGATTTCAACTTAATCCAACTCCAATGGATATGCCTGGGGTGATAATTCCATCTGCAAGTGATTCCAAGGTGTGTATGCTTTCAAATCTATTCAACTATTTCAAAGTAGTAATTTCTTAAAATTAAAAGTACTCTAGCTTTTTGTTGATATTTCCTTAAATATATTTCCTTAGAAGAATTAGTCGCCCTATCTAATGTGATCCTCTCATTATCCCTTCTGCAGATTTTACTCAAGTATTACAACTCTTCCTTGGAGCAAGATCCGCTCGCAGATAAATTCAAATTTGGGGCCACTGCAACAATATTAGGAGGTTTAAAGGCAAACTATAGCAACTCCGCACCAAAGGTTATGTATTATTCTGCAAGAGGACCTGACCCTGAAGATAGTTTTCTTGATGATGCTGACATATTGAAACCCAATTTGATAGCTCCTGGAAATTTCATCTGGGGTGCTTGGAGTTCTGTGGGCACTGACTCGCTTGAATTTCAAGGTAAATTACTGAAACCATTATGGTACACAAATAAATACATCTTCTAAATGCTTGCTCTTACTTGCACATATGGACAACTGCTAGCATTTTTTAGACCAACACCAACTTTTTATTGGTCATTAAAAAACTAGATGAACAACTTTTTATGAGAAAAAGAAAGTTAACAAAATGGATTGGGACATAAATAGGAAGCAAAGAGACTAAGAAAATATGTATTTGAGAAGACCCAAGATATCACATCTAGTGGTGGTTGGAGCCTAAATGTGGGTTTTTTCCTTAAAGGAGACACTGTTATGTAAATCCTGGTTTAGGACTGTCCATGTGGCTATACATCTGGTCTGCAGCATTTTTTTTTACCTCAGTGTATGTACTTTTGTTGAAATTTTATGGTTTTCCACTTTATATATTTTCTGATCAAATTCTACTTTTTTGGCAGATGAGAGCTTTGCAATGATGTCAGGGACAAGCATGGCTGCACCACATGTTGCTGGTCTTGCTGCTCTGGTTAAACAGAAGTTTCCAAGTTTTAGTCCTTCAGCTATCGGATCGGCGCTCTCCACAACAGCTTCAATGCATAACAAGAAGGGTGAACCAATAATGGCGCAGCGCGCTTATGCAAATCCAGATTTAAATCAATCTCCTGCGACCCCCTTTGACATGGGAAGTGGCTTTGTCGATGTAACTTCTGCGTTAGACCCTGGACTGATTTTTGATTCAAGTAAGTTACTTGGTCACTTGATACTTCTAACATTTTCGAGTTACTGTTCTCTCGGCTATTATATGATTCCTAATACATACATCTTTTTTGGGGTAGGTTTTGATGATTACTTCTCATTTTTATGCGGCATTAATGGATCTGGTCCTGTTGTTCTAAACTACACTAACCAGAACTGTGGAAATTCAACAATCAACTGCCGTGACCTGAACTTACCATCAATCACAATAGCAAAACTAAACCAAACCACGACTGTTGAAAGAGTGGTTACCAACACTGCTGGAAATGAAACATACAATTTATCTTGGTTTGCTCCTTACGGGGTTTCAGTTTTGGTAACACCGAAACGCTTCTTCATTGAAAGCGGACAAAAGCAAGTTATAACCGTTACCTTGAATGCTACCATGAACAGTTCGGCAGCAAGCTTCGGAAGAATCAGTCTGTATGGAAGTCAGCGGCATATAATTAGTGTTCCATTATCAGTGATCTATAAAATCTCTTACAACATGACCGAGAACAGCTAATTATACAGGTCTGGGCCATTTCTGTACCATCTTTTGTTCATTCTGACATGCAAATTGTGTTTACCCATTTTTTCATTCATTGTGTAAAACTGTAAATGTGGAAACACTGATAAAGAAGAAAATGTAGATTATGGTTGCGATTCATGAAAAAAAAATAATCTGAGATGCGCTTTAATTTACGTATTGGTGTTGGTTCTGTCCAGTGTGTAGTGTAACAAATGTGCTTCTTTAACTGAATCTTTGTAAGCTTTGTTGGTGTGATTCATGCCAAGTGACCAGAAGTTTGAGACTAAAATTGGATTCATTAAACGAATAAATCTAAAATTTAATGCAATATCATAGATATCGATTCTGTGTTTTTATTTCTTCAGTATCTTTGATAGATTTAATCGTCTCTTTTTGATGAAAATTTAATTTGCTAGGCATGCACATAATCTTTCGTAATGCTAAAAAATCTCTTTATAAATAGAGTTGGAGGAAAGAACTCTTGAGCACTCTTCAGCAGGAGACCCAGTGGTTGTGGTAGTCAGTGCATTCGACACCACATTGTCTTCTTGTTTGCAAGGAAACACAAAATGATGCTGACACTTTGCAGCGTGTCCAAAACAATCGCACAATTGACTTGTGGGCTTATATTTTGAGTATGCCTCAAATATTTTGGAACGATTTTCTTCTGGGGACCATGTTTTTTTTTTGGATAAAGACATTAGAAGTAAATCTAGGTCACCCCTTATCTAGATATTTATATTAATACCTAAATTACCCTCCTGATTAATTTTGGGTGATGATTAGTTAGTGTTAATAATAGTTAGTGTAATGATTAGTGAGATGGTTAAGTTAAAGATAATTAGTGAGATTAAAAAATCAGATGGTTTCTTTTAAAGAAGTAGAATTATTGAGAGAGTAAAGTTAGAGAAGATGAAGAAGGAAAACATGAAAAACAATGGATTTTACCAACCACAACCGGAGGAAGGGTATTTGGTGTATCCAGGTATGCTTCAAACTTAGATAATGTTGGTTGAATTGCTCCAAACTTTCAAAAAAAAAATGAAATTTTTTATGTAGATTTGGGCTACCATATGTCAAGAACATGTAACCTAACACACCTGAAAGTGTAGTTCGGTTACGTTTTCCAAACGCGCAGGTTACCAAACTCGCTCGTTAATGGAGGTTTTGGTCGTACAATGTAATGTTCGGTTACCTAGGATAAAATGGTAGGTAACCGAACTTTGAACTTAACAATTTATTTGGGTACATCTTGTGTGTTTGGTTAGTTCGCAAACTTCAACGCAACCAAGTTCCCAACCGAACTGCAAGTTAAAAGTAACCTAGTGTTAGAAGTTCGGTTGGTTCGCAAACTTCAACATATTTTGCGAATCAACCGAACTGGGCTTATATATGCATATATGCAATTAGGCAAACGTTCGGTTACTACGAAATTTATTTCTTGGCGAATTAGGTAGAGTTCGGTTACGAAGTTTCAAAGGTAGAGTTCGGTTACAAAGAAAACTTAACATTTTTGGGAACGAACCGAACTTGTGGACTTCTCATTATTTTCGTAAACTACAGTTCGGTGATATCCTTATTTTGCGAAGGAAACGAACTGATGGACTTGTGTTGTTCTAACACAAGGAGTTCGGTTAAACGTATTTTTTTGCGAATCAACCGAACTCTGAGTTCGGTTAAGAAAAATTTAATTCGTGATAACCGAAGTTTTCTCTGAAAAAAAACCCTCAATTAAACCTCTCTGCAACTTCCATTTTCAACTCATTTTAATGATTACTTCTCATTTATTCAACCAAAAACGAATGATAAGTAATGGGTTTGCGAGAATATCTTTGTTAATGTTTTAAATTAAGTTATATATATATATATATATAGTGGTGGTAGTGGTTGGTGGTGGTGGTGATCGGAGGTGGTGGTGGTAATCGGTGGTTGGTGGTGGTGATAATCGGAGGTGGTGGTGGTGGTAATCAGCGGTGGTGGACGGTGGTGGTGGTGGGCGGTGGTAATCGGTGGTTACTGGTGGTGATAATCGGAGGAGGTGGTAGTGGTAATCGGCGATGGTGGGAGGTGGTGGTGGGAGGAGGTGGTGATTATATATATAGGTGGTTATCGGGTTGGTTTTAAATTAAATTAGGTTAAGGGTAGGTTAGTCATTTCAATGCTTTAGGACACCCCTTATAACTATAGGAAGGTGGCCTAATAATATCATGGTCCCCTCAAAAATGAACCCTAAAAAATCATTCATATTTTCAGTGTCCAAAACAATGCGGATTTTTAAGGTTAGTGAGGCTCATGAACTTTAATAGTACTCGTACGTAATACCTTACTCGTAAATTTGGACATTATGCGTATGTCCACTCACAATTTGTACCGTTAGACAATCCAACGAGTGAATTTGGTGGGAAATTCTTGGTGTCGGACTGGTGCCCTTGACCAGTACAAGTTTTAATTCGATGTATATCTAAGTCAAACCCACAAGTTTTGAGGTATGAGCAATGTAGTCGATGCTGGATCTCGGTCCGTCCCGGTCGAGACTAAGACACTGATACGACTTTGTCGGGGAGATTCTCGGGGGAATCTTGGCGTAGTAATTTCCATTTTGAATTGTATGCCTACGAACGTTTTTCGCACATTGGCACCTATTAAGTTATATCCATGCAATGAAACTGCGTACTCTAAGGTAAAATTGTACACCTTATCTAATTAGCACTTCTTTATTTGTTGTTGAATTTATTTAATTTAATAAAATTTGATTTTATCATAATTTAATTATTCATTAATTAATAAAAACGGAAAATGGGTCATTTGTCCAAATCATTTTAAAACACGGTTCAAATGGACGAGTAAAAATTAGTTTGGGTGAAATGGACACAAAAAAAATAGCAAGATGATACTGGATTCATCCTGACTTAAACTTAAAAAATAACAAAGATGAAACTGGATGAATCCTGTGTAAATTAAAAATAAGAAAAAATATTTGAAAATGGGCAGGATGAAACTGTTTACATCCTGGCTATTTTTAAATTTTTGTCAATTTAAACAGTATCAGAATCTAACTGTCCTTTTCACTCAGAAATTGTTGATTTTGGTCTTTTTAACCAATTTTGTGAAAACGGAAAATGGGTCATTTGTCCAAGAAATTCTAAAACATGGTTCAAATGGACGAGTAAAAATTAGTATGGGTGAAATGGACAAAAAAAAAATAACAAGGATGAAACTGGATTCATCGCGGCTTAAACTTAAAAAAATAGCAAGGATGAAACCGGATGCATCCTGATCCTGATATAAATTAAAAATAAGAAAAAATATTTGAAAATGGGTAGGATGAAACTGGTTACAAGTCTTTTTCACCCAAGAATATCTTTTTAATTTTTGTCCATTTAAACAGTATCAAAATGTACAAGTCTTTTTCACCCAAGAATTATTGATTTTAGTCTTTTTACCCAATTTTGTGTAATAAAAATTGATTATACCATAATTTATTTATTCATCTTAATAAAAATTAATTAATTTAATTCTTAATCAAGTAAGTATGTTTTTACAGTTATCATTACATTGTTAAGCATATTCAAAATTTGAGTTATTTTTATTCTACAATTTAGAGTATTTATATACTAGCATAGATAGTGATTTCCTGACCAAGGGAAAAAGTGTCATTTTACAACCGGTTGATTTGGTCCAAGCTCCGTTTAGCCGCATAAGGTGCCCTTAACCTAAGCCTAAGACAATGCACGAAGATAAGATCAAGATGGGACTTAAGCTAGCCTCCAAACACAATCTGAACTTCAACCTTGACGAATGCGCGACTCATTTTTCCTAAAGATGAAAACATGTAATGATGTATGGTTTCTAAAACGAAGCTATACTATTTTAGCAGTAGCACTAGTTTCCGATTTAATATCGGATAGATAAGAAATCTCAATTTGGTTTTATTTTAGATGGTTCTAAGTCAGTTTGGTCCACCCGCAAACGTGAGAGTTTAGTTAGGTCCTTATTTATTTAAAAATATTAAAATAACTCAAATATCATTTTCTTTTTTTAATTTTCTCTATATTTTTAAAACATAAAATTGGTTAAAAAGACCAAAAAGTTTCTGGGTGAAAAGGATATTTAGATTTTGATACTGTTTAAATGCACAAAAATATAAAAATAGCTAGGATGTAAACAATTTCATCCTACCCATTTTCAAATACTTTTTCTTATTTTTAATTTACAGCAGGATGCATCCAGTTTCACCCTTACTATTTTTTAAGTTTAAGTCAGGATGAATCCAGTTTCATCCTTGCTATTTTTTTAGTGTCCATTTCACCCATACTAATTTTTACTCGTCCATTTGAACCATGTTTTAAAAATATTTGGACAAATGACCCATTTTTCGTTTTTAAAATGAGAAAAATAACATTAAAAAATTAAATGTCTCTCGAATCATAAGACGAAAATAAATGAATATTATATATTCGGAAAACTCATCTATATAATGAACACCAATTATATTATATTTCGTATCTTTAATTTTCTTGGTATTGGTAATGGTAGTTCGTATTTATAAAGAACACCATTATAGAGTAGAGTAGTTCATTTTACAAAATGAACTCGTAATATTGGTAGTTTATCATAACAACTCATTTTATAAAAGGTGTTGGAATTTCAGCTCCATTAACACTACAATTATGACCCAAACATTGTGGAAAACAACTTTATGTCGAAATCAGACCTTAAACCTAGTATCAGCACACTCAACAACACGTGAAAACAACATCATACATAGCACTGATACTACATATTATTCATACTTAAAGGACATAAAAGAAACACACAAAAGATACTAGACCTTTCATGACTTATTATCAACTTCTATTTCCTCACATTCCTTCATGATGGATGAAAACAGATTTATTTTTAAAGAAAACTTGTGAGGCTAGAAGAGAGTCCTACTCATGCTTGCCACATGTCACTCCAACCTTTCCATCATGATTTGGAGGACACCTCATGGCTACATTGGACATCTCATATAACATGTCATGCTAAGACTCAACCTTATCTAGGAATAACCTTAAGCTAGTCTTTAGAGTAAGATTAAGCCATAAACAAAAACATGAATTACTTTAATCATATGCGATTTGTTGCACAAAACACAAAAAAGTTCAACATCTCCCACTTGTTTAAGAAACAAAACTTTTGTCAAAAATTTTTATCAAAATTTTTTTATGCTAGCCGCACACTCGAGTTAAATAGTACGCTAGCCTTCAACTATAGATACCTACACGTCATGTTTAAGAAGCGTAAGTCATTTCTACAGTCAGAAAACTAGACGACCTACCATTCCTAAGTAAAACATCTTAATTTTCAAAACAGAAAAACATTTTGTTGGCATAGTTTTACGTCAAAACCAAACTGAACTTGAAAACTTCATTTGGCTTAGCCTTATGCCAACTGAAATGCACTTGTAACTTTATTGGCTTCACTTAAAGCCATACAAGCAGCGCTACATATGCTCTTACGCCACCGCTTTTTCTCCTTATTGATATCCCCATTGTCTTGATCGAGTTAAGCGCTATGCTCGTATTCATAATGAGACCAAGAACTTTAGGACATTTAATGATATCGAATGAGAACCATATGTCTCTTACCAGAGACTACTTTATGAGCATATACAACTTACAAAATAAAGAAACAAATATGATGATAAACCCATAAACATCATATTTCCATTGACTTCAAGCACAACACATAACACACATGCTTTATCTCAAACTAGAGACTACTTTATAAGCATACAAACCTTACAAGAATAAGAGAATGATGATAAACAAGCTACAAACACCAGTCATATTGAATTTCAGATTCAAACACAACATTGAATAAACTTGATGATAAACCACAACCACAATTCCACTGAAATTCAGATTCACACAACACACACATGCTTATTATCACTTTATACAACTATAACATAAACCAAGTAAATAGCATGCAAATAAGAAAAAAAATAACATCTTGTGCTTAAAACAAAACTACGTATCATCGCAAATCACCTTTGGGCAGAAAATACGACATACAACGAGTCTTAATAAGTTTACGACAAATTCTCATATGAAAAGCTTTCACTCATATGAGACTTGATTCACATCAAATAGGTAGAATGTGTGGGCCAAAAGGTGTGAGCCGGATCAAAATGAGAAATAACTTGGATGGTCTGCCTATTTTATATGATGTTTAATGAAAAAACGGGGGTCTAACAACCACGCCCAATATTTCGTTATGGCAATCTGTATGGACAACTCTAATACAATTCCAAGAGAATCAACTAGACAGTCAGACTCAATCACGGAAAAGTATCCAAGAGTTATATCTCAATTTCTCAAATCAATCTGCGATCAAACATATAGAAATCTGTGAGCCGGATCAATATGAAAAATAACTTGGATGGTACCAAAGACCAATATCCAAGCGTCAATCAATTTCATTCAACAACCAAAGGTTGGGTTTACCAATTGATTGAACTACGCACAACCTGTGATATCTCAATTATATAGAAAGTATAGTGCGAAAAAGAAATAACACAGACGCCAGAAATTTTGTTAACAAAGAAACCGCAAATGCAGAAAAACCCCGGGACCCAGTCCATATTTGAACACCACACTGTACTAAGCCGCTACAGACTCTAGCCTACTACAAGTTTAACTTCGCACTGGAATGTAGTTGAGACCTAACCAATCTCACAGTGATCAAAGTACAGTCGCGTTCCTTACGCCTCTGAATCTAATCACGAATCTACGTACTTGATTCCCTTAGCTGATCTCACCCACAACTAAGAGTTGATACGACCCAAAGTCGAAGACTTGATAAAAAAATTTGTCTCCCACCGAAAAATCTATTTTAATAGATAAATTTGTCTCCCACAGAAATACCTACGAAGTTTTGTTCCGTCTTTTGATAAATCAAGGTGAACATGAACCAATTGATAATCCGGTTTTATATTCCTGAAGAACAGCCTAGAAATATCAATGACCTCACAATAACTTAACTATATGGTGGTATAACAAGTTATTATGGAATTACAAAGAATGAGAGGAAGATCTTTGTGACTACTTTTTATATCTTACATATCGGAGATAAATCTTGAGAAAATCTTAGAGAAGATAATACTCAATACGATAGAACAAAGTAAGATCAGAACACGCAACTACAGAGAAAATAGTTGGGTCTGGCTTCAGAATCTCAATGAAGTCTTTAAGTCGTTAACCTATAATGGTTTTAGGAAAAACCTAGGTTAAAGGAGAATCGACTCTAGTTGTAACTAGTACTAGTATCACACATGAGGTGTGGGGATTAGGTTTCCCAGTTGCCAGATGTTAGAGAACTGCTCGGTCAAACTCGCAAGCGTTGTTATCTCAAGCTTGTTTGTCAATGTTAGTGATCAAAACTATAAGTCCTGATTTCTAGTCTACTTATAGTGTTGTCTCGGACTAGGATAGATTGTGTAGTTGAGCCATAGACTTCACGACGTTCATCATTCGAAGACGAAGAACTACTAAGGAGAGCTTGTGGAACTTCATCAACAAAAGGTATGTGGAGACTAAAACTCATCTATCACTTGGAAAGTCTATTTCTACTCTATCTGTTATATTGAGACAAAAGTCGTATCACTATATAATATTCGATTATGCACATTTGAGATTTCGAGCTGAGTTTAACCCGCTTACATATTTCTCGAAATATGTGTTGATAAGCTTTCTCTTCAACCAAGTTCGTCTTATATTCTTTACGAAAGTCAAAATATGATCATGTGAAAATCGCCGAGTAACATCTTACATGGTTTGTGTGATACAATCATTTTGTGTAGACTTGGAATGTTTCGTTATGATTATTTCAATAACTTGAAAATTGCTTTGATGCTAATAATTCGTGAAAACAACTATTGTCATCCACTAAGAATGTTTAAATGATTGAAATAGAATTTAGAACACTTAACCATCATTGGATTATGAACATAGTATGCTGAAAAAGCGGGGGTCTAACAACGTCACCCAATATTTCGATTAGCAATCTGTATGGAAAAACTCCAATATACTTTCAAGAGAATCAACTAGACTCAATCTTAATAAAGTATATCCAAGATTTATATCTCTCTTTCTTGATTCAATTCTTTCTCAAGTAAATAGAAATCTGCGAGTCTAATTGAATACAAGAGAAATCACTTGAACGGTACCAAAGACCAATGTTCAAGGATCAATCAATTTCAATCAACAACCAAAGGTCGGATTTCCAATTGATTGATTCAAACGCACACTACACCATTTTAAGGTATTAGCAACCTACAATAGATGTTGCTAAACAGGGTCGTAACAGGCTTTCGCTGTTGCTAATGACGGTGTCGCAATTTTTAGCAACGACATAGGCTTTGTTGCGAATCTCGGTCAGCAAAGGAAATTCGCAACGGAACTTGCCGTTGCTACATTTTTTATTAGAAACAACAGTGTGTTGTTGCTAATCTGTTGCTAATTATAGGAATACCCTTACCCGGAACCAGATACTGTTGGTTCTGGTTCTAGTTCTAATTTAGCAACAGAGGACTGAGGTTGCTAACTTTTTGCAAACACAAAAAAAAGGTCAAGTCTATGTTTATTTACCTAGTCAAAATTCATTTTCCCCACATTTCCCCCTTGCAATTACCCAGTTCCCCATATTCAACATCCACACAGATATACAAACTACAATGGCAATACAAAACTGATACAAATGTAGTTGAGAATCACCACTGATAATATTATCATAAAAGAAATGATTCTTCAATTGAATGTACACAAGTAAACTTATGTATGTTGTGTCTGACATACAATATTCGATCTATGTTGATATTTTTAAAATGGATGGGCAACCTAGTTTGTGTCAACTGACAGAGGCATTGAAAAACAAGGAAAAAAAGACTAAATATCACCAGAAGTATCACCAGATTCCGCTTGCTTAACCAATCTCCTCAGCAAATATCTGCATAATAACCAACTTGATCTTTCAGTACTGATGTCACAAACAAAAGACTAAACCACAAGTCAAAACCATGTAAAACAAATATCAACAAACTCTGTTATAAGTGAAGTAAATGGAAATGTATGAGAATAAGAGAACAATAATACAGTCTCTATTGTGCCAGACGCATTAGTTGATAATTAATGGACAATAATGTCTAAATTTTCAATTCGATGTAGCAGACCGAAATAAAACATAAAGATATTGTTATAAATGCTATCAATCATTCCTTGACCAGGCTCCCCAACCCCACACGCATATACCCTTACCCTAACACACGCATTGTTCAAGGACTAAGTCTATTTTATTTACAAGAATACACTAAATGCCTTTACCTTATTCACCTTTGCCAGGAACGCTGTTAGGAGTGCAATCTGCTGATGGGGATCCTACAAGAACAGATTCATATAGAGTTAGAAAATGCCCTTATTTTCTACTTGCATAGATATACTGGACCAGAGAGCATGTACATTATTAAGAATTCAAATGCCTAAAGATTTAAGAGATCATGAATTTATAAGGCCACCAACACTTTCATCTCATACATAAGACTTTATCAAAACATTTAAGTGCATCCCGGGAAATCACTGGGCTAGCTATGAGGACAAATTGGTCAGATGGAGATTATCCACGGATTGACATGTTACTGATGATGAAGTAAATGCAAAATTGCCACAATTTCGATCAAAAATTGGAAGTCCCGTGTATAGCTTCAATTTACATGAAAATTTGGATCAAAAATTGAATTTACATGTATATTTGGATCAACAATGAAAATTTGGGTCCTATCTTCCTAAAATCCAACCTCAATACCATACAATGCACAAGCAAATAGTATCATGTTCAGAATTGTTTACCTAATCCAAAGGAATGAAATGATTGTTCAATCAGCTAAATTCTAGTTTGCAAGGTCTGGCATTATAAGCTTATGACTTATAAACGAAAGCTTTCAAAAGAAGTTTGTTTACCTTCATTTCCGAGTAGTTGTTGATCATGAACATTCAGAAACTACTACTGATGTGAGTGTATCTACATCATACTGAAGGAAAATAAAGGGAATTGAAAATTCACAGGTCGGTGCAGAATGGGGAGCCGGACAGCACAAGGCATAAGCTTTTGCTGATTCCTGCGAAACTTTAAGAGTGTTAAAATAACTCCTACATCGCATATAAATCTGAAAACATATTGATACAATAAATCTAAGAGTAAGTAGTAACATTACCTGAATCTATCTTCATATTTTGTTGTTAGTAGAGATAATGAAACTGCCAATTACACAAATATGAAAGAGTTAGGCACTTGTTGAATTATGAAAACCCACCAGACCCAATGGCTTCATGGGAGCAATGGAAATCACAACACAGACTTACCGGAGAAAGGTCAGCAACATCATAATCCCTTAGCAACATCACAAACAACATATTACCTCAAAAGCAATTATATACTGGAGATTAGTATCCAACAGAACTCAATATGATAAGCATAACCAAAAGAAGTGTACTTACCAGGGATTGATATCCCCCCGGGTGGCTACTACTTCAATTGACCTGCATTGCAGTCACCTGCGCAAAAAAATACAAGAGAACCCAAACCATACACATCCATAAAGAAATACTGATTATATTAATACTGTCGGTTCACATAGATACATTACGATTCGAAGTTTTTTAAGCACAACTGCTTGAGAGTCTTCCTTATGCAGAACTGCATAAGAATTTGCCTGAGAGTCTTCCTTATGCACAACTACATAAGAATCTACATGCTAGCATGCTAAGCACATGTACAAAAGTGTTTCAAAAAAAAAAAAAAAGATAAAGCACAACTGCCTGAGAGTTCTCCTTATGCACAACTGCATAAGAATTTACATGTTAGAATGCTAAGCACATGTACAAAAGTGTGAACATATATAATCAAGAAAAGATAAATACATGTATGTTTGTCAGTTATCGAGCATTAGATGGTGGCTGAGATACAAAAAAAGTAGGTCGACCGCCGAACCGACTAATCATTTCTGATGCACATCTTTGGATGAAGCACGTACCCTCCAACAGCAACATCTCTAAAGGTCTCAACAAACTTGTTAGCTTTTGAGACTTTTTCATCTGGCATGAGAATCTTACCCAGCAACACCTTTCCAAGATTAGATGGTACAATAGTGCCGTGACACATACGTCCCTGTGCACCAGTACACAATCTACCAACAACCACAACTTCTTCGTCAATGTTCCACAATGAAACTGGAGGCATTTCAACACCTACTGATGATCGAGCTGGTGATATGGTTTGCCCAAGTGAAGGTGTTTGAGCAGGTGAAGGTGTTTGAGTAGGTGCAGGAGCAACAAAATTAGTCTGAAGAGGTGAAGCTGCATGACCTGGTAAACACCCGTTGTTGCTTGATGCCACAACTGACCCCGACATTGCAGCCTGGATATCCATCAGAGTGTGACATAGTGATCCCAAGCTTTGAATAAAAATCCCCACCTTGTTACCTAGGTCCTCCAACTGATGTTTAACAACTCCATCCTTAGATTTCAACTCTTGTACTTTGGCAGGAGCAGAATAATCATACTAAGTACGAGTAACAGGACCAACAGCACGAACCCGTCCTCTGCACTCCTTCTGAAAAGCTTTACTCATTACATCTAAATCTGATACATAAACACTAACAACTTTTTTATCCTTGATATCTTCTTGGGCCTTAACAAGCTCATCCTGCCATGTCGAGCATAACACTGTCAGACATAAAACATATAGATGACTAGCAGATTGTACGTATATGAGTACAGATGAAACAGTGTGCCGAATCACAAAGTATTTTTGCGCACTATGAAGAATTACCCCACCCTCTTGAGTATGAGATTTAATCCACACATCAGAGGTGTTGATTTCCACATCAGGATTCTCGCGCTCCTAAATTCAAAAATATGACGAGTTGATTTGTATTAATCAATCTAGAGAATGATGAGACTAATCATAATGGTCGTAAATTGAGATTTTGAATCAATATACATACCAGTTCAGCTTTCACCATAGAATGAGGTTTACGACCGGAGGTGTGAGAGTGATCATATAGTTGTCTTTTCCTCTTGTGCTCATCCCTGCTTTCCTGTGCTTTTGCTGTGTTTTCATTCTTACAGAACTCTATCCACTCCTCTTCTTTTACGTTTGGAGGAATATGTAGAATCCTTTCTTCATAAGTATCATAAAGATCAATATAGTCTCTTCGTAACTCCCACTTTCGTCTCCTCCATGGACCAGACATCTCCTTAACCAAAAGGATCTTAGAAGACTCAGGTAAATGAAATGATTTCTGAAAAAACAGAGTTATCAACGAATATTCATTCCTAGTTCTTGGATCATCTTCTTCACTTGTGGGTACTTAGATGGCAACGTGTTTTCTTCAGGAAGCAACTCCTTTATCAACTCTAAGAGTGCAGTCATACCATTATCATAAAACCCATACTGTGTCTTGATATGATTCAATTTGATAGAAGCATACAATGTTTTCATTCCTTTAGGACATGAAGGATATAATGGTTATTTTGCACGGTCATAAACAAATTTCCTTTTCTTCCTTTTCCTGGTTCCAGCATCATTATGAATCCCACTATCTATTCCAATATTATCATCTACCTCTATAGCAGCACCAACATCCTCAGCAACATCTCCTAAATTATCACCCACACCTATAACAGGATCGACAACTATATCTCCTACATTTTCTACATTTTCAGCTAAATTTCCATTACTAGCATTATCCTCATGTGACCGTGATTCTACCTCTAACTTTGCCCCATGAAAACACCATGGCGTATACGTAGATTGAATACCATACTTTAGCAAATGCAATGAAATTTTACTAAGTGGCTCCAATCCTCTACCATTCTTACATCTAACACAAGGGAATGAGTATAAGGTATTTCCACCACCATTTTTATTAACAAATTCTATAAAGGACCTAACTTCTATGTACTGAGCAGATTTACGGGGACATTTCATCCAGCCCTTATCAACCATAGATGACATATCCTAAAGATTGACAGTATCTATGTTAAATGAAAATTCATACCATATATGTACTCAACATCAATACAAAACCAGCAGCATTTTCGATCAATGAAATGAATAAAACCAAACAATAGAGCTAGGTCATGAAGTTATCGTGATTTATTTTCACTCAGAACTTCAAAGCTAAGTGTTAGAATTCAAGTGTATCAACTCCGCCAGTTCCATTACATGAAGTTGATACTCGCACTGGAAGTCTAACCTATAGCTACGAACGAATCACAATAAATTGCTAACCAATTCTATTTTGACATATCCCCTTCATCCATTTCTTGTTCTCATCATATGATATATTACTCTTCAAAATAAACTTTACAAGATCAAACACAGTACTTTACAAGATCATACAAAGTACTTAAAAAACTTCCTAAGTTCAGTTCATACAAACTTACAAAAGTCCCTAAGTTCATAATTTAAACAAACTAGTTCATAATTTAAACAAACTACAATAATTTAAACTTATACCTTTCTATGTTCTTCAGTTCTTCATAGTTCTTTCTTCAAAGTAGTTCACCTCTTCAACCTTGACAAACCCTAAAATGGAAAAAATAAATTCATATTAGATTGACATATGAAACTGGAGACAACATATTCAAATGAAGAGAAAGAAGAAATCGAAAAACTGAAACTGGAGACAGCATATTCAAATGAAGAGAAGATCAATTCTATTAAAAGGATTTCATCCATGTAAAAAGTAGTCAAAGATGTATGCTACTGACACAGATGCTTTACAGGGTAGTGACACTAACAAAGCTACTGACACAGATGCTGAGACTACAAACACAGAATGCAGATTTTTCTTAAGCAAAGTCTAAATTATGCTAGTACAACAAAAAAAAAGAAATTTTCACAAAGAAAAAACAGCTTTGCACACCTACACTACTCAGGAATTAGCTATCACAATAGAGAGTTTTAGCAATCTCAGAATGGTACCACAATGCAGCTGAGATATCGACAGCTCGGGCTTTGCAGTTTCAAAGTTTAAGTGCAGGTGTCAGGAAACAACAAGTATTAACAGATAGACAAGGAAGAGCTAAACATCACAATTTTATACGGACAAACTTACTGATGATATATACAGTTGGTAATATGATTTAAACTGTGAAACAGCGAAATCTGACAAATGCACAACTAAGCTACACAATACAATTCAGCTAAGATGCAAATGAAACTGACACAATACAAAGCTAATATGCAGATTTGTACAGAATTGTTGAACAACTAAGTTATACTATCAATACCAAGGCTACTTTAACAAAATTATATAAGTAGTATACATCAAGAGTCTAAGAGTTAAGTGTATACATCTACCAACAACATTAAGTGTACCAGACATCATTTGAAAACCTATTCACGGCCACCACTTACAGAAGAAGAGAAAAATCCTGGCAGAATTTTGAGCAAACAACCAAACAAATAAATACTGAACTACTTTAAGTATTCCCTATAAAGTCTTAAAGGAGTTGAGCAAATGTATTTTTTCCAGTCCCCCCTTATTTATCACCATGAGAGGACTAAGGAAAACAACAGTACCATTTAAGATCCAACCAGCAAAGTTTCTAATCTAGCCATTACAAAAATAAACTCTATTACTTCACCTTAGTAACTAAAATAAATCATACATCACTTAAAGTAGCTGCTTTAAACAAAAAGCAGAATCCTAAGTCCCTGTATTTACTCTATTAGCTGCTTGAAACTAAAATCAAAATCCCTAGAATTTATTAACTGAAATCAAAATCGTGAAACCCTAGAATATATTAACTGAAGCTGCATGAAACTGAAATCAAAATCCCTGGAATCTATTGACTGAAATCAAAATCGTGAAACCCTAGAATCTATTAACTGAAGCTGCTTGAAGCTGAAATCAAAATCCCTAGAATCTATTAACTGAAATCAAAATCGTGAAACCCTAGAATCTATTAACTGAAGCTGCTTGAAACTGAAATCAAAATCCCTGGAATTTATTGACTGAAATCAAAATCGTGAAACCCTAGAATCTATTAACTGAAGCTGCTTGAAACTGAAATAAAAATCCCTAGAATATATTAAAAGAAATCAAAATCGTGACTTACCAGATCGAATACAAGACTGCAACTGAAGGTCGATTTTAGACCGATTTAGATCGAGACATGAACCGAATCTTCCGTTGATATCAAGGGAAGAAAATATCTTCTGGAGCATAATAATAAAGAGCGAGCAGATGAGTAACGAAATGGCTAAAAAAAATCTAAGGATAAAGAAGAGGGAGTAGTACTGTAGTAGATAAGGCTGAAAGGGTGGAAACATAAAGAAGAAGAGTGACCAAACTTTGACTTTGGGTGGAAAAAAATGTCAAAGTGTTTCCGACCACACGCGTGCTTCGCATGCATGAACAGCTTGTCGTTGCTATTGGCAACCGAGGTATGGCTGTTCCTACATTCGAAACAGAAATATGCTATTGCGAAAATATAGCAACGGAGAGTAGCAACATAAATTTAGCAACGACACTAGTGATGTTGCTACTCTGGGTTGCTATATCCTTAAAATGGTGTAGTGGCACAACCTGTGATATTTCAATTATAAAACATAATATAATGCGTAATAGAAATAACAAAGACACCAGAACTTTGGAAACCGAAAATGCAGAAAAACCCCGGGACCTAGTCCAGATTGAACACCACACTGTATTAAGCCGCTACAGACACTAACCTACTACAAACTAACTTCGTTCTGGACTGTAGTTGAACCCCAATCAATCTCACACTGATTCAAGGTACAGTTGCGCTCCTACCATCTCTGATCCCAGCAGGATACTACGCACTTGATTCCCTTATCTGATCTCACCCGCAACTAAGAGTTGCTACGACCCAAATTCGAAGAATTTAATAAAGAAATTTGTATCACACAGAAAAGTTTACAAAATAGATAAACTGTCTCCCACAGATAAACCTACAAGTTTTGTTCCGTCTTTTGATAAATCAAGGTGAACATGAACCAATTGATAACCCGGACTTATATTCCCGAAGAACAACCTAGTATTATCAATCACCTTACAATAATCTTAATCGACACGACGAAAGAAGATATTGTGGAATCACAAACGATGAGACGAAGATGTTTGTGACTACTTTTCTATCTTGCCTATCGGAGATATAAATCTTAAGCCAATCGTTACGATTGTACTCAAAACGATAGAATCAGCAAGATCAGATCACACAACTACGAGAAAGTAGTATCGGTCTGGCTTCACAATCCCAATGAAGTTTGTAAGTAGTTAACCTGGTTTTTAAGAAGAAACCAAATGTTAAAGGAGAATCGACTCTAGCTAATACAACTAGTATCACACAGGAGGTGTGGGGATTAGGTTTCCCAGTTCATAGAGTTCTCCTTTATATAGTCTTTCAAATCAGGGTTTGCAATCAATGTTAGCTTGGTAACAAAGCATTCAATATTCACCGTTAGATGAAAACCTGATTAGATTCACGCTAATATCTTTCAACCGTTGGATCGAAAACTTAGCTTGTTACACACAAATGAAATGTACTATTTTGGGTTTATGTAACCGTACCCAAAAATGAACATTTGTTGGTTCAACAATAGTTAACCAAATGGTTAGCCATATGAGCGCTTTCATATCAACCATATTCTTCTTCACCATAAATAGTTCAAATGACTCAAATGAACTAGTTAGACAGTTGTTCAATTGCAAGGAAATTTTATGTAACTACCCAAGACACAATCGAAGCAAAAACGATTTGATTCACTCGAATCGGTTCATGAAATTTATAGCCACGGTTTGCAATTTGCATTCCTTAGTTACTATAGATAAGTTCACAAACAATCGTCTTTAGATATAACCAACTTAAGTTCGCAGACTTAGTTCGTGGACTTAAGTTCCCGGAAGGAGTTCTCAAACTTCAGCATATTTTCACGGGTCGAAAACTTCCGCCAGTTCGCGGACTGGGTTCGCGGACTGAGTTCACGGCTCTTGTTCCGGTTCTCTTGATCAACAAAGTTCGCAAACTTCGGTTCAAGGAAAAAGGACTTATACATATATGTGTTTCCACACAATGCTTATATCCATCATTGGTTATATAATCTAAACTCTCATTTCAATCATTGAAACATTCTTAGAGGACGTTATATAGTTGTTGTTCACAAACCATTTTTCGTCAAAGCAATTTTCAAAGTGATTGAAACATAACATGACTTTCGTCACTGGGTAAAGATGAACTTGGCTCGAAATAACATGACTTACCAACACATATTTTGAGAAATAGATAGGCGAGATAAACTTGGCTCGAAATATCAAATGTGTATGATCAAAGTCTATATAGGCAAACGACTTTTGTCTCAAGATAGGAGATAGAGTAGATAGACTTTTGAGTGATAGATAAGTTCAAGTCTCCACATACCTTTTAGTCGATGAAGTTTCACCAGTTCCTTGAGTAGTCCTTCGTCTTGTATGATGATCGCCATGGAGTTCTTAAGCTCAACTACACTTTCTATCCTAGTCCGAGACTTAGCTATAGTAGACTAGAAATCAAGACTTATAGGTTTGATCACTAAAATTGACAAACATGCTTGAGATAGCAACGCATGCGAGTTCGACCGAGTAATGCTCTAACAATCTCCCCCTTTGTCAATTTTAGTGACAAAACTATCAATACATATGGAATACAAAAAATAAATGAATTAACTTTTATAGCTCCTATTCCACATTCCTAATCTTCAACATTACTCGAAATCTTCGTCACTTCCAAGTACTTTAATGATCCCAAAGGTTGTAAGTTCAACATCATCTTTGTTGAAAATTCGTAGCTATAACAACGAGAAAACAAGAGTTTTCAATAATTGTTATACAGTGTCATAGTATCATTATACAGTATCAAAGTTCAATTGTATCACAACTTCGACAACAATACTATGGTGATATGTATCACTCCCCTTTAGTCAATACTCCATCTCACATGGAAACCACTCCCCCTTACATAATGATCCGAAAACCATATGTATTTGTAGTGTGAACTACATATTAATTCTCCCACTTTTTGTCAATAAAATTGGCAAAGGTACGAAAACGGGATCCCAATGATATTTCCGAAAGAGACATTTCATGACCAAAAGAAAGCACATATCATCTTATTTAGATGCAATCATATAACCGAAGCTAAAAGCATTCACCAAGGAGTTTATAAAGATACAAGATAACCCCTATAATATTCCACAGCCGCAGTCCCCACAATGATTTGGCAATTAAGCACAAGTTCAATTAAGAACTCTCCCCCATATAATGTCATTCCCGAAAGAACAACAAGAGCGACCTTAATTTCAAAAGAAAAGAAGGATTTCTTTAGACATAAAAAATTACATACAAGTATGAATTTGAATCCAAAATACTCAATTAAATTAACCACAAGGGAACCCATGATTAATTTAATCGGAAATGCTCAACATAAGTGAACTTATGGAGACTCAAAAATACTCAATTAGATTAATCACAAGAGAACGCATAATTAATCTAATCAGAACTCACAACCAAATTAACCACAAAAAGTAATCAATTTAATTGGTCATGCTCGACATAAGAAAACTTACGGAGCAACAACTAAATAACCAAACGAGGATGATTAATTTAGTTGAACATGCTCGACATAAAATACCTCACTGAGCAACAACTAAGCTAAGAATAACTCAGTCGTTTGTGCTCAACATAAGACACTTTATGGAACAACACAGTATATGCACAAAAATTGCAGACCGGAGGTCGACCAAATATTGTGGAATAATCAAGGATTCATTCTATTTTCCATCACCATTTGCACAATGACATACAATAGACATAATCCTTGTAAACAAAATATTTTAACCTATCTTCCATCAATAATTGATATAATAGGCTTAACTTTTGTATTTGTCAAAAGTTAATTCCTTCTTTTATCAACACATGCATATTGACATATAAAGGACTTAACTTTTGACAAGGTATTCTGTACCTTTTATGGATCCAAATATTTAGCAGTTTAATTGAAAGACGAAATCATTCAAAGCTAAAATAGCATAAAAGTTATTACAACTAATAGTTTTAACATGATCAACATAAAAGGTTCAACAGAAAGGGATCATCAGAACAAGATTTAATCACTTCCTCCATAAAAGTCAATAGCAATCTCAAGGAACTTCTCGAATAGATCAGGATGTTCAGCTTCAGAAACCTTCAGCTATTCTTTCATGCAATCAACTATTTTTTTAAGGCGCACCAATTCATGGTTTGCAGCTGCAGAGGTACTTGTTGAAGTACTAGTTGAGGATTGCTTCATCTTTTGGATGCTAGATTTACTCAGAACTTTTGGACCACCAATTTCAGTCCCAAAAGGAGTAATGTTAAAGTGACTGCAGATTCTTGTGATGAGGCAAGGAAACCCTGGAGTTTTCTTTGGAGTCTGTTTCACACTTATCATTTGATTGACAATAAGTCCACAAAAGTCAATATATTTTCTTTCAGAAATATAGCAGATAAATTCAGCAAGAGACCTAGTCTAAAGATTGTTGTCAACGGTACTAGGCATCATATTGGCCACAATAAGTTTTGCAGCAACTTTGAGATACAGCTCAGCACCACCAACAAAGATTTTGCCATATCTCCGAGAGACATCTCTATTAAAGAGACGATTTGACATTTCATTTGGAGTCAATCTTTCATTCTCAGGAGGAGGGAAACGAGTATTACTAATATGGGTTACATCTAATAAATATGCAATAACATAACGATCCACAAAAAAGGAGATACTACCAACCATAGTTTTCAACTGGCAATTGACTGTATCTTCTTCATGAATATTAGCATAGAATTGTGCAACCATTTCAATGCGAGCAGTTCCTATTGGCTTGTGAATAATACCCCAGGAGTGATTTTTGAAGAAATCCAATAAACCTTGTACCTCAAATTCTGACTCATCATAAAATCTTTCAAAAGTTGGTTGTTTAACCTTATATTCTAAATAAAGCATACGAGCAGTAGGGTTGACGAACCTAGCAAGGATACTTGGGTCATAGAACGATTCATTCTTAGTTTGATGGCTCGAGCTTCCTACATGTCTGGTTCTTCTTTGTTCCATGGTTGAAAAGATACAAAGAGGGAGTTGAGAAACTTACTTGTCTTGTGAACTGTCGATGGTAAACCAGCACACACACACACCACAAACACAAAAACGGTTCTCGACCCAACATGCACGAGCAGATTCTGGATCCAAGAGAACAAACCAACCTTGAATTGGTTGAGAATCAAGATGATGAGGGTATGAGACTTAATCGATTTCTTCTTGCGTTTGCGAACTGGAGAAAAGAAGAAGAGGGGTGAAGGAACCAAAGAGACCCCCCCTTTTTTTTATTTAAAGTGTTGAGTGAACCACTAGACACGTTCGAGAAGTGGATTAGTTTATGAGACGGTTTTGGTTCAAGGTACGTGAACCACTTGTGTGCAAGCCAAGGGCTCGTTTGGTACAAACAAGGAGCAATAGCTCAACATTCATTTGTTTTGAATCAATTTTTGTAGAAACAAAAATGGTTCTTGTACAACATAACTGATAGACGCATTTATGTGTCTAATATAGCTCATTTGTATATATTGTTAGTACTCGATATTGTACTTATTTGGTTATTTTATGTATTTGTAGGTGTTTTTTGGAAAATAATCTCTTGCGGCGAATTTGGCTAAAAATGTGGCATCTGGACCTCCGTTGATAACGTACCGGAAGCGCCTCAGAAGTGTACCGGAAGTATCCCAGAAATACCCCGGAGGAACCCCGAAAAAAGTGCGGAAAATGCCTCAGAGGACACTTGCTATACGGACCCTTGATTTTGGATAAGGGGTAACCTAATTACTAAGGGGTGACCTATTTCCAGGCAGCTGCTAAAGGGAGAACAGCACAGGATAAGGGCACCCACCTTCTTCACGTTTTGAATTAAAAAAATGGCGGGAAAATGCATGCAGCGTCTGGCAGATTTGAAGATCGAATTTTGGACGTGATTTTAGGAGATTCAATTGCTGTATTTGGTACGTATGGACTCTGCATGACTAAACAGGCCTGATACAATCAATTGGACCCAACCAATTGGGCTGGAATGGCCGGGAGACGTAATCAAAGTTCAAACAGGACACGTACTTTCTGTTCAAGTTTCAAAGATTTGTGAGAGATATTTGGGAGAGTTTGACGCTGGAAATTAATGTATTTAGTCTTTTTCACGTCTTAAGAAGAGTTTGGTACCTATTTTATAGCTAACAGACGCGTACAAACACTGAAGAGGTGATTATTCTCTCAACAGCGCCGAGAAGAAAAAGAAAAGAAAAAGTCGGATTCAGTAGAGATTTTTGGGGATTAAAAGACTATATAAGAGAGGGTTCAAGTCATAGAAGGGTTAGAAACCTTTAGGAGAGAGTTTAGAGTCGATGAGAGCCTAGGAGAAGCAATTATAGAGGAGACAACGCTGCTGCTGCTGCCATTAAAGCTTCTGAAGAACACGAAGAACAGACTCGCAGAGTCAGTCGTTCTTCAGCAGACTTATTTTCATACCACTGTCGTTGTTTCACAGCAGTAGATAGTTATCGTTTACAGCAGTCTTAAATTACCATACTCTTTTGTAACAGTGGCGCTGTAACACCACTACAGCGTTGCAAATTCCTTTTTCACCTTATATTCATCAATAAGAACACCTATTTTAGCCATGAATTTATCTTGTGAGTGTGTTTTTGGGATGAGGAGCTAAACCCATTAGCCAAGGCGACGGAGGAAGCCATTGGTCCTTATTTATGGTATAATTCTAACTTTATTATTTATTTGCAATATTATTACATGATTATTTGCATGGAATTTTAATTGAAAAATTGATTTTTATTGAATAATTGTGATTCATTTTGATGGAGCATGCTTAGTTTAAGACTCTTGATGTTTCATGCTTGGTGTTTACATTTATTACTTCAAAAATCTACAAAAGGCATAATATTAGAATCACTCTAAAAGAAAAATTGCATGAATATTAATTATTAGAATTTATCAAATAATGGGTCAATGGTGGAATCCAAGTCTTGGTGTTTTTCTCTAAAGGTTTGAACTATTTTATTTATTTGTGTGTTTAATTTAAATCTAAAAAAAATTGTTTTCTTCACAAGTCTGAAAAGACCCCTTTTTACCACTACTACTACAATCACTATTTGATAAACCATCAAATTTTTGGCGCCAGAGTCTTGCCAGAGTTAGAACTTGCCAGAGTTAGAACTTGCTAGGCAGGAATTGAAGAATACTTCCCAGAGTCTTGCCAAGTTAGAACTTCAAGTAGGACAAATAGCTAAGTTTATAAGTGAGAGAGAGGATGGAAGGTTCCCTAGTCATACTGATCCTAACCCTAGAGGAGAGAAATCGTACAATCATGTGAATGCTGTCACAACCCTAAGAAGTGGAAAGAAAGTTGACAACAAGGTCGCCATGCCTGATAGTGAACATGCTGTAGTTCACCCTGCTGAGCCAGAAAATGAGGAGACTGATAGAGTCTCCAAAGAGACCAATGAGGGTCCTGTTGAGCCTCACTTTGTTCCCAGAGCCCCGTTTCCCCAGCTGTTAGTTCCGACTAAGAGGGAGTCCAACTTTAATGATATATTGGAGGTTTTTAAGCAGGTTAATATCAACCTTCCATTATTAGATGCAATTAGGCAGATTCCCTCTTATGCCAAGTTCCTTAAGGACTTGTGTACGCGAAAGCGTAAGCTCAGTGTCCAGAAGAAAGCCTTCATAGCTAGTCATGTGAGTTCTATTATTCAGAATACCACTACTCCTAAGTATAAAGACCCAGGGTCCCCTACCATTTCTTGTACAATAGGTAAGTACCGTGTTGAGAAAGCGTTGCTTGACTTAGGAGCCAGTGTGAACTTACTGCCATATCATGTGTACCTTAAGCTAGGACTTGGTGAGATGAAACCTACCCAGATAACACTCCAGTTAGATGATAGGTCCGTTAAAATCCCTCGTGGTGTGATCGAGGATGTTCTTATTGAGGTCGACAAGTTTATTTATCCAGTGGATTTCGTGGTCCTAGATACCCAACCTGTCCCCGACCCAGAGAACCAAATACCTGTGATTTTAGGTCGCCCATTCTTAGCTACGTCTAATGCGATCATAAACTGTCGAAATGGTATTATGAATCTATCTTTTGGTAATATGACTATTGAGCTGAATATTTTTAATGTAAACAAGCTACATTCTGAGCTAGATAGCACATGTATTGAAGAGGTGAACATGATAGGAACCTTAGTTCAGGAGTCATTACCAAACATCGTACCGGAAAATACATTGGAGAGTTGTTTATCCCATTTTAGCCTGGATTTCGACGATGATAGTAACATTGAACAAGTAAATGCTCTGTTGGATTCTGTTCCTATGTTAGATATTGATATATGGAAAGATAGGTTCGAACCATTACTAGCTTCTGAGTCTATCTTAATACCTTATTTAAAAGAGCCTCCTGAGTTGGAGTCTAATTATACATTTTTAGGCCCACCCGAGTCTTTCCCTGTGATTATAGCCTCCGATTTGGATAATGATCAGGAAAGTAGTCCAGAGACCGTGCTTCAAGAAAATAAGGAAGCCTTAGAGTGGACCATAGAAGATATGAAGCAAGCTGAGGATGAACCACCTGATTATGACTTAGAGAAAGCAATTGACCTTTTTCAAGAACCCGATGGTCTAGAAATTAGGAACATTGTGACTAGTCATTGTAGAGGCACCCAAAATTCTAAGTTTGGGGGTAGAGATTGTCAATTATCCCCAATAGAAGTCCCTATCTTGGGACTCGAGCCTAGTGAGGTATTCCATGAGTCTATTCAGACTCCACAACCCGATCCTCCTGATAATGTCCAGGAAAAAATCCATATATTAGAGACCCGTTTTTCGGATAAAGCTGTTTGCCGAGACACTCATATGAATCCCAAGTGGTCACCCGAGATAAATCCAGTTGTCTTGCGAGAAACTTTAGATCAGGTTGTGCTCTATCTGCTCATTTTTCTAATCTTGAGCATTTGTCTCCTATTCGTGGCAGTTCTATTTGGTCTTATGGACCCACAATTGTTTCGACTATTGGTATACGACTTTGGAAGGTGAAAATTCTTTTTGAGGTATTTGATGTCTAGCTAATGACTATAAATTTAGCGTTTCCTGGGAGGCTCCCGCGTTCATGTGATACGGTAATATCCTTCCTTATTTCTTTTCCCTCCAGTGGTAATAGTTTCTCCTTGTTCATGCTTTTAATTTCATCTTTAGAACATTGAGGACAATGTAAGATTTAAGTTTGGGGGTGGGGAAGAAACATTTTTTGTCACCTTTTTGCAATAAATAAACTCCAGAGCCTAGAAATTTATGCCTATTGAGGATTGCACTAACTAATCTAAGTGGATGGAAGCATTTTGATTGTAGGAGTTTGAGGAACCAATCTGATTAGATGGAAACATCTAAAGAGTTTATTCATAAAAGCACAGAGCTCAGGTGTTAGAAATAACATGATAGTTTCACCATATCTCGTTGAGTCCTTTTCACTTCTATTTTTATTTTATTTTGTTTTTAAACTATGTTTCTCTAAGTGATAGGTGGGGCCCACGATTCAAGTTGTTACCAATGCTAGGGTGAATTAGAGTGATTGAGATACCATGAAAAAAAAATTGAGACCAGACCATTTGACCAAAAGGAATAAATTCAATAAAGTCGACCACTGGTACCCTTGTATATGCCAGTTGTGTTGACCTAGAGTTAGGTTATCGACCACTGGTACCCTTGTATATGCCAGTGTGTTGATGTTAGTCAGACTAGTATCTCAATCCATTAGGATAGGTTCATTTTGGCGGAGGCCTTCAGACAGATATGGGAAACGTCGTTCACTTAGTAAACATCAAAACCATCTATGTTTTCTATATCCATCTTCTTGATCTATCCATGTGATTAGTTTTGACTCCGAATATGATGTCCATAGTGCAACTATATGAGTAGAGCTCTGTCACTTTATATGAATTTTAGTATGCTTGAGTGCAAACTCGTGTACATCAATTGGAATTTCGCATCAGGGTACTTCTTCCTGTAGTCAATAAGTATGCCAACCAAGGAGATTCTTTAGTGCCTTCCAAGGTTCTGCGTAGATAGCTAAGGTCTGGAGTACAGGTTTTGTGGGTATATCTCTGGTAAGCCCTCCCGAGACTATAACTCGGCCACTAGGGCCACCTAGGGGTTTAAAGGCTTATTGCATACGCTAAATGCAATCGACGATGCCTGCGACAGTGAGTTAGGATTTTATTTTGTAGTTTTGATTTGCTCGGGACTAGCAAATAATAAGTTTGGGGGTATTTGATAGACGCATTTATGTGTCTAATATAGCTCATTTGTATATATTGTTAGTACTCGATATTGTACTTATTTGGTTATTTTATGTATTTGTAGGTGTTTTTGGAAAATAATCTCTTGCGGCGAATTTGGCTAAAAATGTGGCATTTGGACCTCCGTTGATAACGTACCGGAAGCGCCTCAGAAGTGTACCGGAAGTATCCCAGAAATACCCCGGAGGAACCCCGAAAAAAAAATGCGGAAAATGCCTCAGAGGACACTTGATATACGGACCCTTGATTTTGGATAAGGGGTAACCTAATTACTAAGGGGTGACCTATTTCCAGGCAGCTGCTAAAGGGAGAACAGCACAGGATAAGGGCACCCACCTTCTTCACGTTTTGAATTAAAAAAATGGCGGGAAAATGCATGCAGCGTCTGGCAGATTTGAAGATCGAATTTTGGACGTGATTTTAGGAGATTCAATTGCTGTATTTGGTACGTATGGACTCTGCATGACTAAACAGGCCTGATACAATCAATTGGACCCAACCAATTGGGCTGGAATGGCCGGGAGACGTAATCAAAGTTCAAACAGGACACGTACTTTCTGTTCAAGTTTCAAAGATTTGTGAGAGATATTTGGGAGAGTTTGACGCTGGAAATTAATGTATTTAGTCTTGTTCACGTCTTAAGAAGAGTTTGGTACCTATTTTATAGCTAACAGACGCGTACAAACACTGAAGAGGTGATTATTCTCTCAACAGCGCCGAGAAGAAAAAGAAAAGAAAAAGTCGGATTCAGTAGAGATTTTTGGGGATTAAAAGACTATATAAGAGAGGGTTCAAGTCATAGAAGGGTTAGAAACCTTTAGGAGAGAGTTTAGAGTCGATGAGAGCCTAGGAGAAGCAATTATAGAGGAGACAACGCTGCTGCTGCTGCTGCCATTAAAGCTTCTGAAGAACACGAAGAACAGACTCGCAGAGTCAGTCGTTCTTCAGCAGACTTATTTTCAACCACTGTCGTTGTTTCACAGCAGTAGATAGTTATCGTTTACAGCAGTCTTAAATTACCATACTCTTTTGTAACAGTGGCGCTGTAACACCACTACAGCGTTGCAAATTCCTTTTTCATCTTATATTCATCAATAAGAACACCTATTTTAGCCATGAATTTATCTTGTGAGTGTGTTTTTGGGATGAGGAGCTAAACCCATTAGCCAAGGCGACGGAGGAAGCCATTGGTCCTTATTTATGGTATAATTCTAACTTTATTATTTATTTGCAATATTATTACATGATTATTTGCATGGAATTTTAATTGAAAAATTGATTTTTATTGAATAATTGTGATTCATTTTGATGGAGCATGCTTAGTTTAAGACTCTTGATGTTTTATGCTTGGTGTTTACATTTATTACTTCAAAAATCTACAAAAGGCATAATATTAGAATCACTCTAAAAGAAAAATTGCATGAATATTAATTATTAGAATTTATCAAATAATGGGTCAATGGTGGAATCCAAGTCTTGATGTTTTTCTCTAAAGGTTTGAACTATTTTATTTATTTGTGTGTTTAATTTAAATCTAAAAAAAATTGTTTTCTTCACAAGTCTGAAAAGACCCCTTTTTACCACTACTACTACAATCACTATTTGATAAACCATCAAATTTTTGGCGCCAGAGTCTTGCCAGAGTTAGAACTTGCCAGAGTTAGAACTTGCTAGGCAGGAATTGAAGAATACTTCCCAGAGTCTTGCCAAGTTAGAACTTCAAGTAGGACAAATAGCTAAGTTTATAAGTGAGAGAGAGGATGGAAGGTTCCCTAGTCATACTGATCCTAACCCTAGAGGAGAGAAATCGTACAATCATGTGAATGCTGTCACAACCCTAAGAAGTGGAAAGAAAGTTGACAACAAGGTCGCCATGCCTGATAGTGAACATGCTGTAGTTCACCCTGCTGAGCCAGAAAATGAGGAGACTGATAGAGTCTCCAAAGAGACCAATGAGGGTCCTGTTGAGCCTCACTTTGTTCCCAGATCCCCGTTTCCCCAACTGCTAGTTCCGACTAAGAGGGAGTCCAACTTTAATGATATATTGGAGGTTTTTAAGCAGGTTAATATCAACCTTCCATTATTAGATGCAATTAGGCAGATTCCCTCTTATGCCAAGTTTCTTAAGGACTTGTGTACGCGAAAGCGTAAGCTCAGTGTCCAGAAGAAAGCCTTCATAGCTAGTCATGTGAGTTCTATTATTCAGAATACCACTACTCCTAAGTATAAAGACCCAGGGTCCCCTACCATTTCTTGTACAATAGGTAAGTACCGTGTTGAGAAAGTGTTGCTTGACTTAGGAGCCAGTGTGAACTTACTGCCATACCATGTGTACCTTAAGCTAGGACTTGGTGAGATGAAACCTACCCAGATAACACTCCAGTTAGCTGATAGGTCCATTAAAATCCCTCGTGGTGTGATCGGGGATGTTCTTATTGAGGTAGACAAGTTTATTTATCCAGTGGATTTCGTGGTCCTAGATACCCAACCTGTCCCCGACCCAGAGAACCAAATACCTGTGATTTTAGGTCGCCCATTCTTAGCTACGTCTAATGCGATCATAAACTGTCGAAATGGTATTATGAATCTATCTTTTGGTAATATGACTATTGAGCTGAATATTTTTAATGTAAACAAGCTACATTCTGAGCTAGATAGCACATGTATTGAAGAGGTGAACATGATAGGAACCTTAGTTCAGGAGTCATTACCAAACATCGTACCGGAAAATACATTGGAGAGTTGTTTATCCCATTTTAGCCTGGATTTCGACGATGATAGTAACATTGAACAAGTAAATGCTCTGTTGGATTCTGTTCCTATGTTAGATATTGATATATGGAAAGATAGGTTCGAACCATTACTAGCTTCTGAGTCTATCTTAATACCTTATTTAAAAGAGCCTCCTGAGTTGGAGTCTAATTATACATTTTTAGGCCCACCCGAGTCTTTCCCTGTGATTATAGCCTCCGATTTGGATAATGATCAGGAAAGTAGTCCAGAGACCGTGCTTCAAGAAAATAAGGAAGCCTTAGAGTGGACCATAGAAGATATGAAGCAAGCTGAGGATGAACCACCTGATTATGACTTAGAGAAAGCAATTGACCTTTTTCAAGAACCCGATGGTCTAGAAATTAGGAACATTGTGACTAGTCATTGTAGAGGCACCCAAAATTCTAAGTTTGGGGGTAGAGATTGTCAATTATCCCCAATAGAAGTCCCTATCTTGGGACTCGAGCCTAGTGAGGTATTCCATGAGTCTATTCAGACTCCACAACCCGATCCTCCTGATAATGTCCAGGAAAAAATCCATATATTAGAGACCCGTTTTTCGGATAAAGCTGTTTGCCGAGACACTCATATGAATCCCAAGTGGTCACCCGAGATAAATCCAGTTGTCTTGCGAGAAACTTTAGATCAGGTTGTGCTCTATCTGCTCATTTTTCTAATCTTGAGCATTTGTCTCCTATTCGTGGCAGTTCTATTTGGTCTTATGGACCCACAATTGTTTCGACTATTGGTATACGACTTTGGAAGGTGAAAATTCTTTTTGAGGTATTTGATGTCTAGCTAATGACTATAAATTTAGCATTTACTGGGAGGCTCCCGCGTTCATGTGATACGGTAATATCCTTCCTTATTTCTTTTCCCTCTAGTGGTAATAGTTTCTCCTTGTTCATGCTTTTAATTTCATCTTTAGAACATTGAGGACAATGTAAGATTTAAGTTTGGGGGTGGGGAAGAAACACTTTTTGTCACCTTTTTGCAATAAATAAACTCCAGAGCCTAGAAATTTATGCCTATTGAGGATTGCACTAACTAATCTAAGTGGATGGAAGCATTTTGATTGTAGGAGTTTGAGGAACCAATCTGATTAGATGGAAACATCTAAAGAGTCTATTCATAAAAGCACAGAGCTCAGGTGTTAGAAATAACATGATAGTTTCACCATATCTCGTTGAGTCCTTTTCACTTCTATTTTTATTTTATTTTGTTTTTAAACTATGTTTCTCTAAGTGATAGGTGGGGCCCACGATTCAAGTTGTTACCAATGCTAGGGTGAATTAGAGTGATTGAGATACCATGAAAAAAAAAAAAAAAAAAAAAAAAAAAAAAAAAAAAAAAAAAAAAAAAAAAAAAAAAAAAAAAAAAAAAAAAAAAAAAAAAAAAAAAAAAAAAAAAAAAAAAAAAAAAAAAAAAAAAAAAAAAAAAAAGAAAGAAAGAAATTGAGACCAGACCATTTGACCAAAAGGAATAAATTCAATAAAGTCGACCACTGGTACCCTTGTATATGCCAGTTGTGTTGACCTAGAGTTAGGTTATCGACCAATGGTACCCTTGTATATGCCAGTGTGTTGATGTTAGTCAGACTAGTATCTCAATCCATTAGGATAGGTTCATTTTGGCGGAGGCCTTCAGACAGATATGGGAAACGTCGTTCACTTAGTAAACATCAAAACCATCTATGTTTTCTATATCCATCTTCTTGATCTATCCATGTGATTAGTTTTGACTCCGAATATGATGTCCATAGTGCAACTATCTGAGTAGAGCTCTGTCACTTTATATGAATTTTAGTATGCTTGAGTTCAAACTCGTGTACAATAATTGGAATTTCGCATCAGGGTACTTCTTCCTGTAGTCAATAAGTATGCCAACCAAGGAGATTCTTTAGCGCCTTCCAAGGTTTTGCGTAGATAGCTAAGGTCTGGAGTATTAAGGTTTTGTGGGTATATCTCTGGTAAGCCCTCCCGAGACTATAACTCGGCCACTAGGGCCACCTAGGGGTTTAAAGGCTTATTGCATACGCTAAATGCAATCGACGATGCCTGCGACAGTGAGTTAGGATTTTATTTTCTATTTGAATAACACCAAGAAAGAACTTCTTTCCAGCAGTTTTTGCAACTCACAGTATTGAGAAAAACCCAAGGAACTGTTTTTATAGGTTTTTCAAAGAACATCCAGAGAGCACAAGAAAAAATGTGTTTCTGATTTCTTATTTTACACTTTACAAGAAACAGTTTCCGCAGGTGATTTTTCAGTATTGCACAAGGAAACTCTTTTGAAAAGAGACTTCCTAATTTCTTCATAAGAAGGGACAATACTATTACCTGTATCAGGAATTGACCAATGAATCGATTCATGTTTAGAGATGGTAAAGTCGGAGGACTTAGACTTAAAATCTTCTTGTAAACCGCTTAGTTTGCTACAACTAGTTGGATTACACAGAGGAGAAGCATTGCTCTCAATGATTAATAAATCAATGTCAACTTCAACATGAGTATTATTCATCATAACTTGACTAGTAGAAGGAACGTGCATTGCACGTGTTATTGGGTCTTTGAAGCTGAATTTGACAGCTGACTAACCCCGGTGCGGTGCAATATGGTGGTATTAGAACCCAACCTAACTTTGTACTCATCTCCACTGAACTCTAGACTTATCAAACTATTTAGTGAGGAATGAAGTAAGCAAAATAATGCAAGTAGCAATGCAGTATGAGGATAAGAGCCTTCTTTAGTAAGATTAAACTCCCACCATTCATAGCATTGCAAGGATTCTTCATACTTACCACATATAAATGGAAAAATAAAAAATGAATATTTACCTTTATTTAAAAGCCGAAGTAAGCCGAGATCAACAAAATCTGTAGTAACAGTTTTCCAAGCCTGAATTTGGTTAGCATTAATACATCTACCATGAGATGCTTTTTAAAGCTGTAAACATTAGATGTACAAATGCTATCCTAGTTCAGCTGGGAGCGACATTTACTGCCTCTGTAGCATAGACAGTCCCACACAAATGTTTGCAAAAGCATCAACATCAGTTAGTAAAAACGAACCAATAAAATGGATTTTCTTTTATGGTCCTAACCAATAAAATGACCTAAACTAATACGTCATGAGATAAATTATAGGTTTTCTATCACATCACTATTCATCATAAAACTAAAAAATTCGAGTTTAGTTTGTACCTGAATATGGTCTTCCTTAAAGTTTAATCACATATGGGGTCGATATCATCATAATCCTGTTGGACTTGCAACATGAGTGAAAAAGAAATTTGGTCTCTTAAACACATGTTAAGTTAATTTACAACGAAATGGCAGAATCCACCAACCCGGCAAACACAACTCAATTAGTAAGTTAAAATATTAAAAGTGCCAATACCATTTGTTATTATAGTCTATGGAGTATCAATTACTAATCAATCAAACAACCCATCCCAAAAATTAAGTTAAACATGTAAGAAACATCTCTGAAAACGCTATGCATGATAACTAAATTCGAAAATGTTATATTGACCAAAAGAAATGCACCGAGCGTGCACCGTGTGAGAGGGTGGTGGGGACCCACTCATGCCCCACCCCTATCCGAATGCAGAGAGGGCGACATTTTGGCCGTCAGATCCCTCTCGGTGCACAGCTCGGTGTCCACCTTCGGTGGATGTATCACAACCGAACTAAATTTTCCACTCTGAATAATCCATAAACTAATATTGTATAACTAAATTTTCAAAACACGACGAGGCAAGAGAAGGCAAGTACAATAAGCTGGGGTCTAAGAGCACAGTTATTAGAATGCTTTGAACAACAAAAGACAGAACATCATTTCATGAATTAAGTCAGATTTATACCTGCACCAGTATTGGTGAGATCCGCGAGACCAACTTCAAGACCATATCAGGGAACTCATGGGAATAAGTTGTCATCATTACCAAATCACTGGTCTAATATTCCCCATAAGAAATTATGGCTTAGATCCCTGCATGCATTCAATTACAAAGTTAAAGACCGTGTTTTGGTATTCCTGGATTGACCAAATTAGATAGCAATTTCAAGTCAAGAATCTCATGATTATTGCCGATTATTATATGGGCAGCCTAGGTGCAAAAGTACAAAATGCTAGAGGTCTTCAAAACCATAAAAAAATCTAGCGTGACTCAAACATACGTAAAAGCATAATCCAGAATCAAGAATGAATAGAATGACCCGCCTATGCCACACACCCATGTTGGTAATACTCCAGGCCAATAGCCAACAAATTCATGACATGCTTAGGCACTTTTTTTTTTTCTCACTGGATGCAACCCACATGGTGGGCTTGGCTCTACTTAGCTGCATCAACTGTATTAGCAATTAAGGTGGGGAGTTAATGTAAGTTGGTAGTTGTAGAACTATCTCTCCCAAGCCATGAATAAGCTAAAGCATTATGGACGATTGAGATTAAGATGAATAAGCTATTGTACTAAATGGTTACATACCTTAAAAGAAAAAAGAAAAATTTACTGTCATCTTCTTACCGGAATGAGTTTCTTCGTCGCAATCTCCGAACTCTCGCCAATATTTGTCCTCATATATGTTCATAGAAGTCGAAACATGTCGAAATAAATTAAAAATCAAAACGCATATTGGATCAAATAATATGACAAATTTTTAATACCTGGTTATGTTGAAAATGCTTATTTCATATTATCAAACTTTGGCTTGAGTGCAAGTATCTGTTGCATATCTGAAGATACATCTTTATCTTCTTCAAGTGATTGATTTTTAAAGTCTGTAAAATCCCCAAGAATTTTAGCCTTTACCGAATCGGTATTACCAAAAACTGAATGAAAAATTAAGAAGCATAAAATGAAACTACAAATGAGGTAGATCAGAAAACGAAATAAAGATCAAAGGTTAACCAAAAATACCTTAATAGGAATTGCATCATAAGATGATTCTGAAGTAAGCATTTCCACAAACAGCATAGGTTCAGTATAGTCCATATCCTTGAGTAAGAATGTTATTTCCGGTAAAGAAAAAAAAATGCATTTTAGATGCAGAAATGGTTAATATGAGTGTTAGATTATACAATCTAGGAAGTTAAATTGGTAAAAATTTGAAATCACTAAAATAGTAAAATGCAAAAAAGTCCCATAACCGTATTGGTATAAACCGAAAATACATGTCATCTAAGCCAACGCTAAGAAATCCCAACCTGCAACAAAATAGTACTCACCGAATCAGAACAACAAAATTCCACCTCTGTAAGCGGACAATGAATCAAATTAACATGTCCCGACCATGTTTGTTCTGACTGTCGTTCTTCTGCGTAGAACGTCTATACTACAAAACAACCAAAATTTGAATCAGAAACATTTATGAATCAGGATTTAAACATGATTTTAACTTTGTTTGAGAATTTACCACTTTTTGTCGAGGGATTGGTTTCCAGCCTTTTCTTCTTCCCCTAAACCGTAACTTTGGAGATCTCTCTAAGCTTATGTTCTGTTGTATTGGAATATATTCCAATAAGTTGTTCTTTTTCTAGGGTTCTAGTATCTGATAGGGAGAGAGAAGGAGTGTGGAGAGGAATTGGAATTTTGAATTTGAATTCTTGAATTTGCTGCTTGAGAGTATGTCCACCTTTCTCCTCGGGCTTCTCTAGCAGTTGAGATTCACGAAAGCACCCTCAATTTATTTTTGTTTTGCCATTGTATAAGGGTATATCGTAGTAAAAAGAGCCTAAATAGTCTATTTGCTTAATAATAGTAAAGATTTAGAGCATCCACAGTGGGCGAGTATAACCAAAAATTTGGGATGAGATCGTGACGCAGTGGGACGGAGTAAAGATCAAATCCCAGCCAAAGATCAAATTCCAGACCATATTTGGTCGCGACCAAATACCAAATCCTAATATAGTCGGGCGTAAATTTAAAGTACGCTTGTTGCTGGGCGTAAATTTAAAGTACGCTTGTTAACGGGCGGAGATTTAAATTACGCCCGATGAAAATTCAAATTAAAAAAAAAAAAAAAAATGAGGCGTAAACTTAAAGTACGCCTGTTGACAGGCGTAAACTTAAAGTACGCCTGGTGATTGATTGGGCGGACATTTGAGATACGCCCGATGAAATTTTTTTGGGGCGGATCTTTAAATTACGCGCGACCAAATTTTAATCGCCACCGTTACGTGACAACACGGACTAAACCCAAAATTTGATCTTTTTTTTGATCTTTGATCTTTGGTTTTGATCGCACCACTGCAGTTGCTCTTAGCTTATCAAGAGATTTTTGTTCTTTCTGGAGAAATAAATCAACATCAGAAGTTAAGCTTTTAAGTTTCTTTTCGGTTCCTGAAAAAAACTTTAAGGGATTTTAAACTTGGTGGAGGTTTAGACAAAATTTCTTCTACAGATTTAATTAAATCAGACATGGAAGAGAATTCCGGAATCCCTGGATCTGGTGGTGCATTTATTGAGATAACACTTCTGTCTATAGAGTCAGATTGCTACAAACACAGACTTATAAGGTCTTTTAAACGTGTTTGCCCGCTCTGATACCAATTGAAAAAGCGGGGGTCTAACAACCTCAGCCAATATTTTGATTAGAAATCTGTATGGACAAACTCCAATATACTTTCAAGAGAATCAACTAGACTCAATCTTAATAAAGTATATCCAAGATTTATATCTCTTTCTTGATTCAATTCTTTCTCAAGCAAATAGAAATCTGCGAGTCTAATTGAATACAAGAGAAATCACTTGAACGGTACCAAAGACCAATGTTCAAGGATCATCAATCAATTTCAATCAACAACCAAAGGTCGGATTTCCAATTGATTGATTCAAACGCACAACCTGTGATATTTCAATTATATAACAAAATATAATGCGGAATAGAAATAACACAGACACCAGAATTTTGTTAACGAGGAAACCGAAAATGCAGAAAAACCCCAGGACCTAATCCAGATTGAACAACACACTGTATTAAGCCGCTACAGACACTAGCCTACTATAAACTAACTTCGGTCTGGACTGTAGTTGAACCCTAATCAATCTCACACTGATTCAAGGTACATTTGCGCTCCTTACGTCTCTGATCCCACCAGGATATTACGCACTTGATTTCCTTAGCTGATCTCACCCACAACTAAGAGTTGCTACGACCCAAAGTCGAAGACTTTAATAAACAAATCTGCATCACACAGAAAAGTCTACAAAATAGATAAATCTGTCTCCCACAGATAAACCTACAAGTTTTGTTCCGTCTTTTGATAAATCAAGGTGAACAGGAACCAATTGATAACCCGGACTTATATTCCCGAAGAACAACCTAGTATTATCAATCACCTCACAATAACCTTAATCGACGCGGCGAAAGAAGATATTGTGGAATCACAAACGATGAGACGAAGATGTTTGTGACTACTTTTCTATCTTACCTATCGGAGATATAAATCTCAAGCCAATCGTTACGATTGTACTTAAAACGATAGAATCAACAATATCAGATCACACAACTACGAGAAAGTAGTACTGGTCTGGCTTCACAATTTCAATGAAGTCTTTAAGTCGTTAACCTGGTTTTTAAGAAGAAACCAAAGGTTAAAGGAGAATCGACTCTAGCAAATACAACTAGTATCACACAGGAGGTGTGGGGATTAGGTCCCAGTTGCTAAAGTTCTCCCTTATATAGTCTTTCAAATCAGGGTTTGCAATCAATGTTAGCTTGGTAACAAAGCATTCAATATTCACCGTTAGATGAAAACCTGATTAGATTCAAGCTAATATCTTTCACCCGTTGGATCAAAAACTTAGCTTGTTACACACAAATGAAATGTACTATTTTGGGTTTATGTAACTGTACCCAAACATGATCATTTGTTGGTTCAACAATAGTTAACCAAATGGTTACCCATATGAGCATTTTCATATCAACCATATTCTTCTTCACCACACTAATGGAAAATGCAAAAAAAAAAGTCTGCCAAAAAGACACTTAAAACCTCTAAAAAAGACTGTTTCTGGGAGCCCTAAGATTGTAGTCTTATTTCTCAGTACGTCTGCTTTGAGATTCTTAGATTTTTTCAAATTAAGACTTTCTTGAACAACCCATAAAAGGAGACTGGTGGAAACAGACGTTTCATTAATTTATAAATACAAAAAAAAAAAGATTTGGTTCAACTGAATCTGTAGCTGAAATAAAATATGATTGAAACAAACAAGAAACTGAAATTAAATTAAACTTATATTCACTAAATTCATTATACAACCCCAACAAACTACAATTACACAGGTTTTAAATCTGCGAAAAATTCACTAAACACATGGATTTCATTTTACAATAACAAACTATAATCAGTTCCGAATCTGAAAATAATTTACGATACAAAACTCTAAAAAAAATCACTATAGAAAAACTACCACCGCAACATGAGTGAAATTTAACATCACCATAATGCTTCTCCATAGTTCCAGTACTTGTCAGGTGGTGTCATTAAAGAAGAGGAATCTGCAACACTTGAAATAGGAAGCTTCCGCACTTGGTTTCATGTCAGAAACTAATAGGTCAATTAGCTTGCTATTGCATTTTATGATCCCTGAATGCGCAAAACAAGTCAGAAATATCCAGTGAGCAATGATTAAAAAAGAGACAACTAGATACAAACTAATAAAGATTAAACAAGGACTTGTAGTGACTAACAAATAAATAACTAAATGCAAATAAACTATTGTAATGACTATAAAATAGTGTGATTGTCTCATCGACTTCAACTAATGTAGTGACTGCAAAATAGTTCATTATCTCAGCAAGCATCAACCCTTTCCAGATAACAATAACCAATCTTTCATTCCCAAACAAGTTGGGGGAGGCACCACATGCCACAACAACAAACAAAATTTAAATTATTCCTACATTGGTTAGCGTTTAACTTAATGAATGGAATTATTAAAATGAAACGTAACCCCAACAGAGATGCAACAGAGTGATGATGTTATCACAAAATGTGGTTCAAATTACAGGCACACGTACAAGATATTAGTTAAGGTCCATAAACAGAGTTGCTACTGCAATCGTATGGCATATAGTTGTACCTTGGATTGATCTATATCAACGGACAAAATGCAAGGTTTGCTAGTTCTGCAAAGGGGATCGCTGGAAAGCTGTGTGTACCTTTCAAGGGCATCGACAGAAGCTAATGTGCAAGGAATCTAGAAACACGCAAAGAAAAACAGTTAATCGTGTCTGAAAGCAACATAATGAACCTCTAACTATGCCTTTTCAAACAAAACTATCTGGAACGATTCTACCCCATTACATGTAGAACAAGCGCCTCATTTGACATAGTTAAATGTGAAATCAATTATCGAGGCAACTGTTAATGCTGGCAATGGACTTGAACCTGCATCAATGTATTTGAGCACTTATCAGTAATCATTACAAAAGTAACTAGTCAATGCTTAAAAACTATGAAGACTAGTATAAGGATTTTGTAAGACTAATACACAAGAGATATCAATGCATCTTTAGAGTCTTGAAGTTATCTACACTGGCATGGAAATTTAACTAGGAAAAACATCCCTGAATAGCACAAAAGGTGGGCAGAATGTATCATGTAGCCGTTGGTTCTTGAACAATGAAAGAAAACTTGCAAAACTGAAACACAATTAAAATGAATAATCAAAGCTACTTAGTTCACTTATTTCAAATTCTCGGTCAGATTGAACGTAAGTTTGAACAAGGTGAATGCAAATGCAAGTGTCAAATACAATCGACTCAAATAGCACGCAAATCTAATAACTGCAATTTTTGTATACAGTGACCAATGTTAATGGAAATTTTCTACAAACACAACAAGCATGCCATAAAATATATATGCGAGCAGCCTTATCCTCCCTTACCCATCATAACAGAAGATTCTACAGCATCAAGTTTATCAATCATCACTACATCAGTTCATCAGTACTTCAGCTCAGAAACTGTTACCTATAACAGATCAAAAGGGAAACATATTAGAAAGTTTACACAAACAAGAAAACTTCAAAAACAACCATAGAAATATAAAAGAAGATCAAACACTTGAGATCTTAACACTTTAAGTAAACATTCTTCACTTCCCAGAAAAGCACCTACAAATACCAGAATTAGAGTCGCCACGGGTACTTACATGAACATGGAAGAGGCATTAAAAATGAACAATTCTCTTTCTAAATACTCCCCATAGATAAGGTACCCCATGAAATTCCCATTACAACTTGAGCAACTGATCAAAAGGAAAAATTATAAGCTTTTCAACATAAGAAATTCTTAACAAAGACAAGCTTCACAGGGTTGAATCTTAGGTCAATCTGGGCTAGAATTCTTCCCATTTTTGAATCAGATATCATCATACATACAAATGTTGATCATCATCTATTCTTCAGTGATAGCTATTAGGATAATTGACCTCATAACCAAAGTTGGATTTAACCAATAAATCCAGAATTCTTATTAGATCAAGAATCAAACTTCCATATTCCTTCCTATGTTCTAAAGATGTCAATCTCATGATTTATAACCCAACCCAAAATTATAAATAAAAAAAAATCCAGAAAAAGAAAGCAATTAGATATCATTTTTATCACATCAAACATGCTATTTCACCCAAAATCCTAACCTAACCATTCAAATAAAACCAATAACTGAAAAGGAGCCGAAAAATGAAAAACCCATACCAAAATTGAATGACTACTATAAACAATTAAAATCAATCAAAAAAACCCAAATCCACGTATCTAAACCTCACAGAAACCCTTACTGGAGAAATTTAAATCAGATGAAGTAATCATCTGTGTATACCTTTAATCATCGGGATCACCTCGAATAATATCAAGATAATTGACATCACCACCCGCCAATTGAAGATAAGTTGTTCACTACAAAACTCTCAAAATTTAAATTGAAGATATTAGATGGCTGTGACAATCATAAAATAAGTATTATGAGAAAGTTGAAGAATAAATTAGGGGTTTCGCTTATCATTCACCTTAAAAGAAGATGACCTAGAATGGATCTGTTAGGAGAAGAGATTGATTTGGTTTACTGGATTGTAGTAGATGCAAGGGTTTATAGAGAATCATTTTTGTTCTTTAATGGTTTCAGTAGATGTCTAGGGTTTGTTCTTTGATGGTTTCATCAGGCGATAAAATGAGAAGAGAGCAGAGGGACGAGAGAATGGACAGAAGATAAGGGTACTCGAGAAACAAGGCATGGTTGTCTTGACTCTCTTGATATTTGTTTCCATAGAAAACTCTGACCCTCGCAGTCGTTACATAAATCCATCTAAAACGACTTCCACTGAAGCCCGTTATTTTAAGAAAGCCCATGGGAAGACGTATTTTCAAGGCCCAGGCAGACTCAAAAATCTCATTTTCCACTAGTGCCATAACTAGTTCAAATGACTCAAATGAACTAGTTAGAGAGTTGTTCAATTGCAAGGAAATCTTATGTAACTACACAAGACACAATCGAAGCAAAAATGATTTGATTCACTCGAATAAGTTCATGAACTTTATAGCCACGGTTTGCAATTTGCATCCTTTAGTTAATATAGATAAGTTCACAAACAATCGTCTTTAGATATAACCAGCTTAAGTTCGCAGACTTAGTTCGTGGACTTAAGTTCCCGGAAGGAGTTCTCAAACTCCAGCAGATTTTCTCGGGTCGAGAACTTCCGCCAGTTCGCGGACTGGGTTCGCGGACTGAGTTCACGGCTCTTGTTCCGGTTCTCTTGATCAACAAAGTTCGCAAACTTCGGATCAAGGAAAAAAGACTTATACATATATGTGTTGCCACACAATGCTTATATCCTGCATTGGTTATATAATCTAAACTCTCATTTCAATCATTGAAACATTCTTAGAGGACGTTATATAGTTGTTATTCACAAACCATTTTTCGTCAAATCAATTTTCAAAGTGATTGAAACATAACATGACTTTCGTCACTGGGTAAAGATGAACTTGGCCAAAGCGAAAGCTTACCAACACATATTTTGAGAAATAGATAGGCGAGATAAACTTGGCTCGAAATAGCAAATGTTTATAATCAAAGTCTATCTAGTAAAACGACTTTTGTCTCAAGATAGGAGATAGAGTAGATAGACTTTTGAGTGATAGATAAGTTCAAGTCTCCACATACCTTTTAGTCGATGAAGTTCCACCAGTTCCTTGAGTAGTCCTTCATCTTGTATGATGATCGCCATGGAGTTCTTGAGCTCAACTACACTTTCTATCCTAGTCCGAGACTTAGCTATAGTAGACTAGAAATCAAGACTTATAGTTTTGATAACTAACATTGACAAACATGCTTGAGATAGAAACGCATGCGAGTTCGACCGAGCAATTCTCTAACAAACGATTCATCATGTCTCCACTTCTCCTCCATGTTAACTGAAGCCATGAAAGCTTGAGCACGCGTCCGAACAAGACGTAGATGAGTGAGAGGCATACCTTGTATAATCCGACCAGCCTCACAAAACAAAGGATCGATTTTGTCTAAAACCTCCTCAAATGCAGAAACCCTGGGTTTGTCAACTTCAAAACTTTTCTCCGAAGAATTGGAAGAATAACCATTAGGAGTTCCCATCATATACTGCAAGAAGATATGGAGCAATACCTGAAAGAGATGAACACAATCCTGTGGAGATCGATATGAAAATAAAAGCTCGAAGTGCTCTTTTATATCACACAAACTGATGAAACCTGAAAAACAAAAACTCTCTACCTACTGTACATGAAGGCTCCAAATACGGGATATCAGATGATTAGATACATATCTATCTGGGATGATTCACTTACCTGGGCTGCTGATGGAAAGAAGCTCTCCGCTACAGAAGCAAGGCCAATGGGATAAGGAATAAATGTGGGCAACGTATTTTATGTGCATAGCACTTTTGAAAGTCGGGTAGAAGAAGGCTTCCTTTTGGGCCCGTGGTATCAATGTTCCATGGCACCAATCTCAGCAGCCGAGCCAGAAGTACGCTATAGCAAAGCCAGGGGTACGCCAAGCGAAGCACCCTGTGTCCAGACCGCTAATGCAAAGATCATAGACTACTCATGCTTCTTGCCAAGGTCAACCGAATTTTTCTCGGCAATCTCTTCATGTCATGCCATCCGATTTTTCATCCTTGTTTGTCACCATCTCATGCTTACCCCGCAACAATGCCACTATTACGAGCTAAGCAGGGGACTTAATATTGATGGTGGTTTTTAGTTCAGGGCTAAATTTGTAAAACCCTGCTTTTTAATATGCCGTCACTCTGCAAAGAAACGGAGCCATGCAAAAGTGATGAGTGTTCAACCTCTTCACTGGCGCATTTATTGAGCAACTCAATATTTTCACATGAAATTTATCCAGAATGGTGCATATAGGAACAATCCCAGATATTCTGTAAATTTCGGCACTTTGCCTATATTATTAAATTAATATAAGTTTCTTTGGATGCTTTCTGTGCTATGTTCCCCTTGTTGAACCCTTAATGTTGATATGGCATGACAATTTGAGTTCACTCGCAGCAGAGTATCACAAATTTCCAAATATCAAGGTCCTTGCATAAAAGTACTCAATCGGGAAGCATACTGCTCTCTGGCAATAAAACTTAGAGAATTGTGTGACAACACATAGAATTCAATCAATTTTGTGATAATTCACAAGATTCATATATTACCCTGACTAATTTGCAAAAATAGGGTTTTTACGCCCTGCGCAGTATATTAGACCTCGCCTGTCGAAATTAAGCCTAGATAAACTAGGCAATTAATCCGCCATGGATTAGTAGGTGCAAAATCCTACCCACAATCAAAAAACAAGGAATAAAAGGAGCCGCGGAATAGGAGCAGCAACAAAGGGAGGTGTGTCCATGCCATAGGCCAGTCGGCGCCACTTGCAAGTGGCCACGCCCCATGCTGCTCGAACCAGACCCTATTTCCCGTCGACCAATCAGGTCACCTTAAACCCGCCACACACACATGAGTTGTGGCTGGACCCATAGTTTCCGGCCCTATTTCCCATCGACCAATCAGGTCGCTTTAAATCCGCCACATGCACACTAGAATTGTGGTCACACCCATGCTTGGCCGGACCCTCTTTTTAATTGACCAATCAGGTCGCTCTAAACCTTCCACAGTATTAAAAGAGGCAAAGTTGCGCCAGATGGTCATGATTCCTAATTGGCTTTCCAAAAGCCGCGCCAACAAGCTAATTGGCATGCCAAACGTGCACGTCAAACGTGCTGTTCCGCTCCGGTGTGCTAGTGGCATGCGAAACATGCCATGCCACGCCGATACACTAATTGGCATGCCAAACATGCCAAACGTGCCACTTTGCCGCAGTATCATGCCGAACATGCCAAACGTGCCACTTTGCCGCAGTATCATGCCAATCGTGTCAACATGCCATAAATAGCGCGCCTACGTGCTAACCCGCCTTCTGTTCGTGGCCAACGCAATAACAGACTTAAATTAGGGTTTCCTAATCAGAAACACAACTTTTTGCTTTAGTGGCATTAGTCGAAACCCTAATTTCCAGTTGTGACCCAAAGTATGCCACTTTAGCCCCACAACATGCCACGAGCCACGTGGGACCTGACAAACCCTAAGAATGGCACCACTCATAGCAACCCTTGCTCTTGTGGCCGTTTCCACATTACGACCTTGTTATAGTTCCTTTGGCATGGCTATGACATCGTTTGCACAAAAACGGCACCAAATCGCGGCCATGCCACACGCTAATTAGGGTTTCGATGCCAAACCCTAATTTGGCTAAAGTTGCCACGCCAACCAAGTCAAGTAATTTTCATAAGGCCTTAAGTTTAATAGAGCAACAAGGCCAGTGTTGCCAGAGCCATATTTTGGTCTAACACCAATATGCCAAAATAGCTGCCATGGATACGCCAAGCGCCACTATGCCACGGCTACGCCATGCGCCACTATGCCACTGGCATGCCGCTATATGCCACTGTACCATTGGCATGTGTCAATGACGCCACTCTGCTACCATCAGGCGCCAACAGAATGTGGCCATAATCAATGGCCACCCTTTCTCATGAGTTACGATCTCAGCCATCCAAATTCGCCACAGAATTGACAGGCATGTGGCAAGTTTTGGGCGACCAACTAAGACAAGCTAAATAGCATCACGTGCTATTCTCCTGTGGCAAGTCTCCTGACTTTGACTTTCCACACATAGCAACCTGCTACATGTTTTCCATGAAAACACTCGAGACATCAAACATGTCTCAAACTGGGGGATGCTCATCAGGGTATTGGTCCGGCGGTTTACAGCGTGCGGCATGCGACACGCCCATTATAAGAAAGTGTCAGAAAGCAGGGCAGTTAGTGGCGGTAAGAAGTAGTGGGTGTAGACTAACCAGTTTCCTCCATGATGGGAACGTGGTCTCTGGCATTTACACATAATCCCACTTCTATATTACTCAATCACTCCCACTTTCTACGAGATCAGGGTGCGTTCAATATGACTTGTATAAATAGGTTTTACCTATTTCGACCAAACAAAAAGTTTTGGTTAGAAAAACAACACAATATCCAGAAAAAATACAAAAGAACTGATAGCTTTCATTCCACAAGCCAGTTCCAAATTATGATACAAGTCATAAAATAGCCACACCTTCAGAATTAACCATTCTGGTCTCAACACCTTCTTTGCTTCCCTCCCTAAGACCAGCCCTTCTCCTTCACTTTGTGACCGAAGCAAGACTGGAACGACCATTTCTTGGTTTAGGCCAGGATTGTACATATTGATCTCTCGAATCTAAAGTACTCCCGTGTAGTGCATTTTTTTTAGGTTTAGATTTGTTTCTCACCCACACACCCAAATTTACCAAAACAACAAAAACAGTTTTTACCCACAAACAACTTCAACAAACTTCAACGAAGAGCTAATCGATTAACAAACAAGCTCAAACTTGTTCAAAAATCACCCGAGGTATGTAAACCCATCTCATCTTCGAAGAAGTTAGTTTCTAAAGAAAGGACTATACCTCTAGAGAAAAGGGCACAGTCCAAAATGTATGTGAAACAGGGTTCTATGATCTCCTTTCAAAAAGGTTATGGCGGACATATTATTGTTCACCCCAGCACAACTTGATTGTTTTGTTTAGTGCATCTTGTCTCATGTGCCTGATCAAAAGAGACAAGATTGTGCACACCTCAGGCTTTGAGAAAAGAAAAATATTTTTAGTCTTTTTTTTTTCTCTCTTTTTGGTTTTGCTGTGTTTTTTCCAATTTGGAATTCTCCCAGTTTTCATATCTATTTGATATTGGAAGGGACTTCCCTGTTTAGTCAATAAAAGAGTGTTATTCTCGACAATTCTACCCTCTTTAGGGTTGAGAGTTGTGCATGCGTGAACTTGTGTGTTTAAAGGTTTCTTAACCCTATCTACATTCATTTTTCCTCATCTTGAAACTCTTTTTATCATAAGACTGCTTGTTGAGATTATCTGATTTCCTCTCACAATCCCGTACGTGTATGGACACTCCAAGCATTATGTCTTCTGATGGAAAAGATGTTAATATGATTGTTAAGCCATCAATCATGAAGGAAAAGATAAATCTCCGTTACCTCCAACTTTGAAAAGAAAAAGCAGGAATGTGAGGAAGCCAAAAGTTGTTCCTTTAAATTCTCAGAAGTTTTTTGGTGTTCTTGAAGAGTTGAAGGAAACAACGAAGGAGATTCAGCAAATAAAGGCTATTGTGTTGAGAACTCTTTAAATTCAGAAGGCCCTGGTTCGGCATCAGTCTTGAAGGTTTGTTGGAATTGACTCCTTTCTTCATGAACCCTATGTTCCCATAGTTGTTGACGACAAGGAGTTCGGGAACGATAAATTTTTTTCAGAGGTCTCAATGTCTAGGAAACTTCTTATGAGAATTTATTCTTGTATTTTTAATAAGGATAACTATTGTTTGGAATAGCCTTTATTTTGAGTACACATAGCTATTGCCAACATTTTCATCTTGCAATGTTTTTAGATTTATTTATTTAAATTCTAAGTTATTTGGAAGATGATTTTTGCAGTATTGATCTTTATGGTTTTATATATTGCAAATTGTTATGGGATATGTTGTTTACGTCTGTGAACCTTGACTATCCCATATATGCTCAAAAGTTAACTCTATTATTCAGACAATAACTTAGACCTTTCCCTTTAGATAACACAAACACTAGGTTAGTTAACTAGTTTTTCTTATCAAGGCATTCGATTAAACTTGAATAACTGAATCCACCAATTGATAAGTCTAACTAAGATCAGAATTAACTTAGTTTCTCTTATCCGGAATCAATTGGACTAAACAAATGACCTCGTATTTTTGTTAAGCCACAAATAATAGTTACAAACCAAAATAAATTGACTTGCAAAATTATTTTCTTAACCGGAAGCAATTGAACAAATATAAACATTACAGTACCGCAATTGCACCGAATTTCGTTAAGCAAAAACACTTGATACTCAACAATAAAGAAGATACCAAACAATAATCCAAATAAATTGACACAGTTTTTCATAACCGGAAACAATTGAATCTGTTAGAGCATAGCTCGGTTGAATTCACCAAGCGTTGGTATGTCAAATTTGGTTGTCATATTTTAGTATTAAAACTTCATCTAGAGTCGCTTGATTAGATACTAGAGTTAACTTCGTTTAGGTTAGACTAGAAAGTCTAGGAATGTTGATACATACAAGTATTACATCGAAAACTTAAAGAATGTGAAGAAGTAACGAACTACAACGACGACGACATCCTTCCACTTGAGGTTAGTAATACTGACTTCAACTTGTTTCATTCCTAACGTATCTTTCAAGTCGTGCATATTGAAAGCATAACTGCGAAGCTGTATATATTGTATATTATACTCTAGTGATGTGACATGATCATAATAGTATGATCATAGTACTAAGTGAAAATGCGGGGGTCTAACAACCACAGCCAACAATTCGTTTGGCAATCTGAGAGGGCTTACTCCAATACACTTTCTAGAGAATAAACTAGACAGTCAGACCCAATCTAGAATAAAGTATATCAAAGAGTTTAATATCTCTAGCTCTTAATTCAATCCGCAATCAGTAAATAGAAATCTGCGAGCCCGATTGAATATAAGAGGAATTACTTGAACGATACCAAAGACCAATGTTCAAGTGTCAATCAATGTAAATCAACAACCAAAGGTTGGATATTCTAATTGATTGATATTAACGTACAACCTGTGATATTTCAATTATATAAAAAAATATAATACGGAAAAGAAATAACACAGACACCAGAATTTTGTTAACGAGGAAACCGCAAATGCAGAAAACCCCTGGGACCTAGTCCAGATTGAACACCACACTGTATTAAGCCGCTACAGACACTAGCCTACTACCAATTAACTTCGGACGAGACTATAGTTGAACCCTAATCAATCTCACACTGATTCAAGGTAAATTTGCGCTCCTTACGTCTCTGATCCCAGCAGGATACTACGCACTTGATTCCCTTAGCTGATCTCACCCACAACTAAGAGTTGCTACGACCCAAAGTCGAAGACTTGATAAACAAATCTGTCTCACACAGAAAAGTCTATATGATTGAATAAATCTGTCTCCCATAGAAATACCCAAGAGTTTTTGTTCTATATTTTGATAAATCAAGGTGAACATGAACCAATTGATAAACCGGACTTATATTACCGAAGAATATCCTAGTATTATCAATCACCTCACAATAAACTTAATCGACTAGCGAAACAAGTTATTATGGAATCACAAACGATGAGACGAAGGTGTTTGTCATTACTTTTCTATCTTGCCCATCGGAGATATAAATCTCAAGCCAATTTTACAATTGCACTCAATCACGATAGAAACAGCAAGATCGGATCACGCAACTACAAAGAGAATAGTTGGGCCTGGCTTCACAATCCCAATGAAGTCTTCAAGTCGTTAACCTACAAGGTCTCGAGAAGAAACCTAAGGTTAAAGGAGAATCGACTCTAGTTATGCAACTAGTAACACACAGGAGGTGTGGTGATAAGGTTGCCCAGTTGCTAGAGTTCTCCTTATATAGTTTTCAAATCAGTGTTTGCAATCCAAGTTACCTTGGTAACAAAGCGTTCAATAATCACTGTTAAATGAAAAACCTAATTCAACCAAGCTAATATCTTTCAACCGTTAGATCGAACTTAGCTTGTTACACACAAATAAAATGTACCCTCATTTAGGTTTATGTAACCGTACCTAAACATGTACACCATGTTGGTTCACAAATAGTTAACCGAGGTTATCCATATGATTACTCTCATATAAACCTTATTCATCTTAACCATAACTAGTTCAAATGACTCAAATGAAACTAGTTAAATAGTTGTTCAATTGCTATATTCTCATGGATTTACACAAGAACACAATTGAAGCAAAATCGGTTTGATTCACTCGAATCGATACATGAACATTATAGCCACGGTTTGCAAAGATTGCATTCCTTATTGATAAACGTTTTAGGTTCATGTACAACCGATATAATAAAGTAACCAGATTAAGTATGCATACGGGTATGCGTAGTTAAACAACCAGATTTGAGTTGGTTTAGTTTCCAAACTCAACAGAAATTTCCGGTTCGAGAACTTCCGCCAGTATGCGTACGGGTACGCATACTTAAGGTGACTAGTTAAGAGTTTGTCAATTCTCAAAATCAGCAGAAATTCACGGAAGTGAACTTCCGGCAGTATGCGTACGGGTACGCATACTTAACCTGTCTCCTTCACTAATTTCGTATACACATATGAATACTCTTGGTTCCCGGTTTATGGATTTATGCACTAATGTGCGAACACACTATATATACTTGTATCCATAGATGGTTACATAATCTCAACTCTTCATTTCAATCATTGAAACATTCTTCTATAATGATAATAGCCTTTTTCACACACTATTAGCATCAAAGGAATTTTCAAGATATTGAAATAATCATTATCGAAACATTCCAAGTCTTAGACCAAATGATTGTATCACACAAACTATATAAGATGTTACTCGACAATTTTCTCATGATATAAGATGAACTTGGTCTAAGCGAAAGCTTACCAACACATATTTCGAGAAATATGTAAGCGAGATATACTCAGCTCGAAATCTCAAATGTGTATAGAGAAAACTATATCGTAACACGACTTATATCTCAATATAGAAGATAGAGATATAAGTCTTGATTTCTAGCCTATTTATAGATGTCTCGGACTAGGATATAGATAGTGTAGTTGAGCTTAGATCTCTCGATGTTCATCTCTTGAAGACGAAGAACTACTAAGGGGAGCTTGTGGAACTTCTTCGACAAAAGGTATATGGAGGCTTGAACTTATCTATCACTTGGAAAGTCTATTTCTACTATCTCCTATATTGAGACATAAGTCGTGTTACGATATAGTTTTCTCTATACAGATTTGAGATTTCGAGCTGAGTATATCTCGCTTACATATTTATCGAAATATGTGTTGGTAAGCTTTCGCTTCGACCAAGTTCATGTTATATCATGAGAAAATTACCGAGTAACATCTTATATGGTTTGTGCGATACAATTATTTGATGTAGGATTGGAATGTTTTGATAATGATTATTTCAATATCTTGAAAATTGCTTTGATGCTAATAGTGTGTGAAAACAGCTATTGTCATTATAGAAGAATGTTTCAATGATTGAAATAAATAGTTGATGATGTAACCATCTTTGGATATGAGCATATATAGTGTGTTCGCACATTAGTGTATAAATATATAAACCGGAAGCCAAGAGTATGCATATGTGTGTATACGAAATTGGTGAATGAGACAGGTTAAGTATGTGTACCCGTACGCATACTGGCGGAAGTTCTCGAACCGAGAATTTCTGCTGAGTTTGGTTTTTGACAAACTCTTAACTAGTCACCTTAAGTATGCGTACCCGTACGCATACTGACGGAAGTTTTCGAACCGAAAATTTCTGTTGAGTTTGGAAACTTTACAAACTCAAAACCGGTTGCTTAAGTACGCATACTTAAGTTGGTTACTTTGTCAAATCGGTTAGTTCATGGACTTAAACATTTAAAGCATAAGGAATACAATCTTTCCAAACCGTGGCTATAATGTCCATGATTGATTCAAGTTGAATCAAACCGGTTTGGTTTCAATTTTGTTTTCTAAACAATTTAACAACTCTTTAACTAGTTTCATTTGAGTCATTTGAACTAGTTATGGTTAAGATGAATAAGGTTGATATGAGAGTAATCATATGGCTAACCTCGGTTAACTATTTGTGAACCAACCTGGTGTACACGTTTAGGTACGGTTACATAAACCTAAATGAGGGTACATTTCATTGGTGCGTAACAAGCTAAGTCCGATCTAACAGTTGAAAGATATTAGCTTGGTTGAATCAGGTTTTTTATCTAACGGTGAGTATTGAATGCTTTGTTACCAAGGTAACTTGGATTGCAAACCCTGATTTGAAAACTATATATAAAGGAGAACTCTAGCAACTGGGAAACCTAATCCCCACACCTCATGTGTGTTACTAGTTGCATAACTAGAGTCGATTCTCCTTTAACCTTAGGTTTCTTCTCGAGACCCTGTAGGTTAACGACTTGAAGACTTCATTGGGATTTTAAAGCCAAACCCAACTATTATTTTTGTAGTTGTGTGATCTGATCTTGTTGTTTCTATCGTGTTGAGTGCAATTGAAATAATTGGCTCGAGATTTTATAACTCCGATAGGAAAGATAGAAAAGTAATCACAAACAAACTTCGTTTCATCGTTTGTGATTCCACAATAACTTGTTTCGCTAGTCGATTAAGTTTATTGTGAGGTGATTGATAATACTAGGTTGTTCTTCGGGAATATAAGTTCGGTCTATCAATTGGTTCCTGTTCACCTTGATTTATCAAAAGACGGAACAAAAACTCTTGGGTATTTCTGTGGGAGATAAATTTATTCAATCTTATAAACTTTTCTGTGTGAGACAGATTTGTCTATCAAGACTTCGACTTTGGGTCGTAGCAACTCTTAGTTGCGGGTGAGATCAGATAAGGGAATCAAGTGCGTAGTATCCTGCTGGGATCAGAGACGTAAGGAGCGCAACTGTACCTTGAATCAGTGTGAGATTGATTAGGGTTCAACTACAGTCCAGTCCGAAGTTAATTGGTAGTAGGCTAGTGTCTGTAGCGGCTTAATACAGTGTGGTGTTCAATCTGGACTACGTCCCGGGGTTTTTCTGCATTTGCGGTTTCTTCGTTAACAAAATTTTGGTGTCTGTGTTATTTCTTTTCCGCATTATATTTTGTCATATAATTGAAATATCACAGGTTGTGCGTTAAGATCAATCAATTAGAATATCCAACCTTTGGTTGTTGATTTACATTGATTGAAACTTGAACATTGGTCTTTGGTACCGTTCAAGTAACTCTTTTTATGTTCAACCAGGCTCGCAGATTTCTATTTGTTGATTACGGATTGAATTAAGAGTTAGAGATATTAAACTCTTTGATATACTTTATTCTAGATTGAGTCTGACTGTCTAGTTGATTCTCTAGAAAGTATATTGGAGTAAGTCCTCTCAGATTGCCAAACGAATTGTTGGGTGTGGTTGTTAGACCCCCGCATTTTCAGTTGGTATCAGAGCAGGCAAACACATTAAAGACCTCATAATTCTGTGTTTGTAGCGATCTGATGATGGACGATATCGTCTCTGATAAACACATCGCCAGAAATAAAAGTTATGTTTCTATAAATTATATTAAAGAGAAAGATTTGTCAATCTCGAATACAAATGAACCTAGTGTTCCAATGAAACATACGCACGTTGACAAGTGTTTCCCTGACTACCTTACTAACGAGTCTAACTCTGAAGTTGAAAGGGATGCATCCAAAGAGAGTGAAGTGATTCTAAAACTTGTTAGAATCCAGGCTGATAATGTCAACCGGTTGAAACACAAAGTGAATGTCCTAGTTGGTATGGTAAGTAAGCGTGACTCTCGTTTAAAGATTCTTCAAGAGAAAAATCTCAAAAATGATGCTTTGAAAATTGAACATCTCTTAAGTAAACTCTCATTTCAAGAGTGTTCAAAAGAGTCCGTCATACCAACTACTTCTGATTTAACTGGAAAAATCTCTGGTTCAGAAGCAAAACCGAAAATCCTTTCTGTTGAAAAAGATGAGCCCGTATCTTCCTCTAATCAAGGAAAGTCCACATCACACGGAAGGAAGAATTCTCCCAATGGTGTTAAGACTGTTCTATCTAATCACTCAGGTGGTTAGAAAGTGTATCTCTTTTGTGATTCAAAAGGGCCGAGTAAAAAAAAGAGGAATTCTAGGTTGAATGACAATTCTATTATTCGTCTTCAACACACCTTAGATTTAATTCTCAAAGGTTTAACTGACATTTGTATGTCTAAACCAATCGGTTTTAGTACTCACCCTGTGTACTCCACCAGGAAAGTCAGTTCAATGTGTTCCTCGAATGTTCAAACACATAACAGTCTTCCTAAACCATTTTGACGAAGAAGAACACATGGATATTCTTCAATTAGGAAGGGATATTATGTTGTTGATGATGTGAAAAATATACCAGGAGAAGGAAGCAAAAATGGAGGTATGGAAGACAACTTAAAAAGGATAATTGAAGGATATAAAGAAATTATCAACAAGCTGTCTATTCCCTCTTGCCAAAATTCATCAGGTAAGAATCATCACTATGTGTAATATTTTGATGATAATAAGTTTTATGATAATCTTTCACATCATAATGGTTTTCCTCCAAAGAACAGGAAAAAGAGGCTTAACCATAAGCAACGTTCATTTAATGAGCTCAAGGCTCATACTTGTGCTAATTAATCACAAGATTAAACTCTCTCTCAAAAATTTGCCAAATCTTCTTCGCAACCTTTTGGTATAAGGGCAAGTCTGTGTACGTGCGTGTAATCCTTTTCACATAGGCACAGACCAAACTTGGAAAACCTAATGGTTCTTGAGAAACCTATAAATACCGAAGCCTTTTATAGAGTACGCATACTTTTGTTGTACTCTTTTAAGGATGGGGTCTACTCCAAGTTCTTGGGATTTACCAGCTGATTCAATTGATGATTCGGTTTATCTGGAGTTTGTTTTGAAGAAGAAAAGAACCCTTGTTAAGACTGACGAACTCGAATCCTGTGCCTCATGCTATTATGCGTTTTCTCACTAAGATTGAGAGAATGCTGAGATGGTCTCTGCTGAAGAAGTTCATGGTTTTCTCACTGATCTTGGGAAGACTCAACTGAAGCTCGAGAACTCTATAAAAGAAGTTAACTTGTTATGAACTGAGTTGAAAAAGGTTGATTCTGATCTTGTTCTCATGAAGTCACACAAGTTAAGGATCTTCTTAATGAGGACATCTTCTCCGAAGGCACAGTTGATACAGTTAGTCACAAGCTTGAAGGTCTTGGAACCACTAGTCCAAAACCTGGTTTTTAGGACACTTGGGTCGTGGGAGAATCGACGAATCCCACATGTAGTTATACATTTAACAGTTGGTTTTCGTTAAAAAATTGGATTTCCTAATTTACAGAACGGATTTGTCGTTCTTTTTAGGTTCTGTTTGCTCCCACGATCCCCTGAAATCCCACCCATATCGGATAAAAATAAACACCTTTAGATCAAATTAATCGGGCGACTCTTAGTTGGATCTAGAAAATTCTCCAAACGGAAAAACACACAGAGGAAATAAAGTCTCACATATTCTCCTTTGTGTTTATCAAAATAAACTTCCTCCTCAACTTTCTCCATTCAATTTTTCAGATCTTTTTTCTTCAATACATTTTATCAAAGATCTTCAAAGTTCTTCAGAACCCCTAATTTTAACTTTCCCCATTCGATTCTTCAGATATTTTTTCTTCAATCAATTTCATCAAAGCAATTCAAATTTTTTTAGAACCCCTAATTCTAAATAAACTAGAATGGAATTCAAATCCAAATATAAAAATTTAAGTTGAAATGGTGAAAGTGGTGGTATGTTGATGCATGGAAAAGAAGATGCATGGAAAAGACGATTGTAAAGAAGATTCAATCATCAAAAGAAGAAGAGAATCATCATCAATGGTGAAGAAACCGAGAGATGAGAACAGAACAGATAAGACACGAATCGGTAAAAATTCTTATCATTTGGACATAGTTATTTATTCTTTTAATTTTTTTTTATGAATTACTGGTTCAATTTTAAAAATTTTAAAATTAAAAAAAAAAAAACAGATTTTGTGAATGTTGTTTCTCTATGAGTTTGTACTTTTATACAGTGATTCGAATTTGGGTGTTTTTTTCTTCCATATTTTGGTTTAGCTTTTATAAGAAGAGGAAGAAAACCCCTAAATCTTCGGACTATCGATTTTTGCAAGTACGATTAATTAGCTCCCCACTGATATTTAATGGTAGCATAACCAAACTGGTGGTATGATCAATGACATACAAATTCCAGAGCATAAAGTGGAACTAAAGCATGGTAACAAATGAAATCTGAACTGCTTTTAAGCATGCCTGCAATATGAGCATGCTTTAACTTCACACATAAACTCATCGGAATAAAGTAAATTAGTAAAGAAAATGTGAGTTTAACGTATTCTACATAATTGTTTTATCTTCGTCGATGAAAGGCATCAAACCAGTAAGTGGAAGGTCTTCAACTCAAATGCAGTCCATTAGGCAACAGCGAGAGAAAGTTCCATTCAAATAAGAAATATCGAAAGTCAATTATTTACTTTGGCTGGATGATATCAATTATTCACCTCTATTTACTTGCCCATCATACTAAATTTCTCTATTTGTCTAATATATATAGGAAGAAAAATATGCTAAAAAAAATGGAAAATAAAGAGCTCTCAAATTCAAGCACCATTCGAGTAAGCACTCGGCAATACTGAATCCGGTCATGCGCTTTAAGAAATTTCTTTCCGTTCTCGTTGGGTCCTACAAAATCCAACAAAACGACAAAATCTAGAGTTAGTTTAGTAAAGAACTTTACAGCCCCCAGACTCTATGAAAACGAAAATTCACATTCCCTTGAGAACATAACATAGATATATCTGAATCGGCAAACCTGGTACTCAAACATTACATTAGGAGGTTCACGGATTTAATATGAGCAACCAAGATGCAATGTTATGCACCGGCAATGACATCCTATATTGGAGTTTTCAGAATCACAGTGTCTTGATTCTCGCTACCAATTTAATCTCGGCGAAACTTGAGAATTTTGTAGTCAGCTAACATCCTGGTCCGCACTGATTCAACTTTACCTAGCAACTACAGCCAACTCTAATATCCATGAACAATTAAAAAGCTAGGATTAACAGCAGTAGCCAAGGTAAATGACACCAGCAAAAGATGTGCTTCTAATATAGTTTTAAGATGATAATATAGTTCAAATACTACACAATTGAAATGCTTTGAACCAAACGCTCATAGCCATAGAATTCCATGAACATTCCAATACCTGTAAACCTTTATATGTTTGGCTCGGCTTGAAAAACCACAACCAAGCCCGTTAGCACACCACACTGCTGAATCCCTGGTCATGAGCTTTACATTAATAACTTGTTTTCCTTTCTCTCTAGGTCATACAAACAAAATCCAATAAAACAACAAAATCTCTAGTTGGTTTACTGTAAGAAACCCACATCTTTATGCTTAAACATGTAACACATTAGATATCAGATGTCAATTCTCTTAATTAGCATCAAAAGATCATATTAGTTAATATAAATAACAAATTACAACATTTAACTAAAGTAACCTTGAATGCTGCTTCAAAATCATCTTAGGGATCAACGTCAACCTCACGTTTAAGGTACTTTTAAGGGCATCAACTTTACTGGATGCTCCTAGTTCACATAAGATTAGGTGATGAGTAACCTGATTAGCTTACTAACCTATATTGTCGAGTATGCAATATACCTTGTAAGTTATATGCTACCCACACCTATAAGAAACATTACCAAAAGAGAGTTCCTGCTCGTTTTTAAGAACTGGAAAAACTAAAAACAAATCAGAGAAGATTTAAGAAAAAACAACATGCACAAAAAGTAAAAAGATAGATTTGAGAAGAGAGCCAAATCAAAGAAGAGATTACTAAACCACTGATAACATTTAATTGGATTTTTGATATATTAATTTATCAAATTGAATTTGCATAGGAACTTACCTCTGTAATCAAAGAAAAGATTACAAATTCAAAATTCAAAATCCAATCTAAAAAAATGGAAGAGGATGTATTTTGATTTTACCAAGCAAGTTGGCACACCTGTTTTTAACTGTAAACCCTTCATCACGAAAAAGAGAAAAGGAGCAAACGCTAATCTATGTTTTTGTAATTTCAAATAAAACATAAAAAGAAAACTGATTTTACCACTTGTTTAATCAAAGCAAAGAAAAGAATCAACCAAAAGCTATTATGAAACTGTTAGTTCATACCTGTTTCGAACTATTAAACCCTTTATCTGAAAAATCAAAATATAACTGTAAAAATTCGACTGCATAATCAATGGAGGTTATCGGAGTTTAGGGTTTGGTGTTAAATCAGCGCAAGTATAACTCCTCATCTGTAAAAAATCGAAAATCAACACAGAAAGAAAAGGAGAACAAAAAAAAACGCTAGATGTATATCCATGTTGATCCTGAAATCTTTATATTTCCTCTTGGATTCTCTCTCTCATATCTCTGCACATCCGTGTATTGTTTCCTGCAATTTCAACAACGAAGAGAAAGAAATCAATATCAATCATAACTTGATAATTAGGTTTACAAAGAGTTTACAAAGAAAAAGAAGCAAGGAGAGGAAAGAATGCGGCATAAAAAGAACATACTTATGCAATTAAAGTTTGTATTCCGGTTGGGAGTGCTGGCGGTTGAAACTTTGGTGGTGTGAAAAATCCGGATGATTCTATTGGTTGAAATATATTCCGGTGGGGCCAGAAGCTCTAGGAAGAGAATTTTGTTCGGCTTATAACCACAACACAGGAAAATAAAATCACCTGAAATTATATTATTAATTGTTGCCAGCTAAGGAAAGTTAACGTCGCTGATGGGTTGGGATGTAGTTGGACAACCTGCTAAAGGAGGTAACAATATATGGAGATTGTTTAGAGAAACAGTCGATTGCGAATGATTAGCACTATGTTTGTTTATTTCTGACTCATCTGAGTCGTCTGGATCTGAGTCATCTGGATCTGAGTGAAATCACCTGAATCAACTGGATCTGACTCGATATGTTTGTTTTGAGTCAGATCTGACTCATCTGACTCAAAAAAATGTGAGTCAGTGGTTTGGTCCCGTGAGTCAGGGGTATTTTGTTACCTGACTCAAATGGGTCCGAGTCAGGGGTTATGTCTGAGCCATAGGTCGAGTCAGATCTGACTCAAAATACAAAACAAACGGTCTGACTGCTGACTCGGCCCGAGTCAGAGGTTGACTCAGATCCAGACGCCATGATGCTTTCTGTTGGGATATATGTTTTAAAATAATTCTTTTGTACATTTATATCAACAATTCGAGCTTGGCCTAGTGGTTAAGTATTATGGGCCCGGAAGGTTAAGTCTCAGGATCGAATCCCTCACCCTACTTATTGTATATATATTTACATATATTATATTAGTCCGGGAGCGGGACCTTAGGGGGTCTCTTGAATTTGGAAAGTATTTTTTGTTGTTTTTAAAAGATTTTTTCAAACCGTTTTTACTGCACTTAATTATGTATTAATTGCGTGAATTATGGCATGATTTATTTGCCCGTTTTTTGACTGTTTCGAATGGAATTTTAACTGCAGCAATTAATCCAATTTATTCTCCATTAATTTGCATTGACTGCCTGGTTATAAAAACAGTTTTGAGAACAGAAAGAAAATATAAGTTTTACACGATTGTTTTCTAAGAATCAAGAGACCAAAAATACTGCGCAAGAATAGAGAGAGTAGAGGTGATCGATTTCTCATTGTGTGCATGAGAGATCGAAAGAGAGTTTTTCTCGGCTGTTTTATCCTGGGAGCGTTGTGACGGAGAAAGAACTGCTTGCACAAAATTCAAGGCAGAGTCACGAAAAGTCCTAAAGAAAACGACCTGGTCGTGACTCAGCCGTCACTTTGTTTTGTGTTCTAATCTTTGTTTTGCAGGTGTGAAATCAGCAACTGTTCCAACAATTTTTAGGACGAATCCTGCTGCCATGGAATCTGAAAAGAAAACTGTTGCTGATATCAACAAGCCGTTCAAGTTTGAAGGACTTCATTTCAGAAGATGGAAGCTAAAGTTGTTTTTCTACCTCAAACTGATGAAGTTGCACATGATGGTGACCTCCATCAAACCAGCTAATCCACAAGATGAAGAAGCTGCGAAGAAAACAACTCCAGCCGCAACAAGTGCAACTCCTCAACCAACCGAAGAACCTGTTGTGACCCAAACTGCTGAAGAAAAACAAAAAGCCTATGACAAATGGATTGATAATGATTTTGATTGCAAAAACTATATTTTGAATGCTTTGTCTGACGATCTATATGAATACTACTCCACATTTGATACTGCTAAAGATGTGTGGGATGCCTTACAGAAAAAATACGACACCGAAGAAGCCGGATCAAAGAAATATGATGTAAGCCGCTACCTGAGATATCAAATGGTGGATGAAAAATCAGTCGTTGCTCAGGCTCATGAACTTCAGAAAATAGCTCATGAAATTATGACTAAAGGTATGAAAACTGATGAACAATTTCAAGTATCTGTACTGATTGATAAATTACCCCCATCTTGGAAAGATTTTCGTAATGCTTTGCGTTATAAAAATAAGGAATTTTCTCTTGAAAGTTTGATTGTTAAGCTCAGGGTTGAAGAGGAAGCACGGAAACAAGACATAAAGGAAGAGATTCTTATCGTTTCCAACAATAAGAATCAGACTCAACCGAGTTTGAAACCTAAGAAAAAACCGATGAAACCTGACCAGAACCAAAGGAAAGGAAAACCTAATCAAAACAAGAACCCACACCCATCAAGGAAATTTCAGAATTATGATTCTGAGTTCCTTTGTTATGCCTGCGGTAAACCAAACCACATGGCTAGGGATTGCAGGAATAACAATGGAAAGAATAAAGCTCAAGCTAATGCTGCTGAAAGCGTTATAATTTCCATGGTTTCTGATCCAGAGATTCACATGGTTGGTGGAACCGATGGGTGGTGGATAGACAGTGGTGCTTCGCGCCATTATTGTTTTGATAGGTCCCTATTTAAGAGCTATGCAGAAATCAAGGATAAGAAAGTGTTGTTGGGAGACTCCCATACCACTATTGTGAAAGGTTCTGGCACGGTAGAACTGAAGTTTACTTCTGAGAAGACAATTATGCTGAAAGATGTCCTCCACACTCCAGAAATGAGAAAGAATCTTGTTTCCGGCTATCTTCTCAACAAGGCTGGGTTTTATCAAGCTATTGGATCTGATGTTTACACAATTACTAAAAATAGAGTGTTTGTAGGAAAAGGTTATGCTGCTGATGGAATGTTTAAGCTTAATGTTGAAATGAATAAAATTGCATCTTCTTCTTATATGGTGTGTACTTTTAATGTTTGGCATGCTAGACTTTGTCATGTGAACAGTAGATCAGTAGATACCATGAGCAAGCAAGGTCTTATTCTAAAATATCCATGCATGATTTTGAAAAGTGTGAATCTTGTAGTCAAGCAAAAATAACCAAGAGTTCTCATAAATCTGTTGTTAGAGAATCCGAGCCTTTAGAGTTAGTGCATTCTGATTTGTGTGAATATGAAGGCATACTAACTAGAAATGGAAAAAGATATGTCATGACTTTTATTGATGATTATTCTAATTATACCTATGTTTACTTTCTAAGTCATAAGAATGAAGCTGTTGAAAAATGGGGTAATTTGCGTTACCTCCCCTGGCGAAGATTATAATTTGAGTTACCTCCCCTACAAAACAAATATTAGTAAAACCTCCTCTCGTCACTTTTTCCATCCAAACCCGGTTAGCTGAGTCAGCTGCTTCGTAAAACTGGACAATTTCTTACATGTGGATTTTATACTTTCCCATAATACCCTCCTGTATAAAGTAGACACGTGTTAGAGAAAGTACCTTTTCATCCAACGGCTCTGCATCAGGTCAGACCATGGATGGTTTCGGTTTGGCACCGTTTGGGTAGACGATTAGAATTGAACACGTACCCCTTCGTCTGTACAACTACCCCTCTATAGAGCGGGAACAGACATTAGAGAGAGAGAAAAAAGTTTATCAGTTGCAGAGAGAAAAAAAAACCCAATTTTTTTGTGTGAGAGGAGAGTTTAGGGTTCCATCGAAGAGAAGAAGAAATTGATCGAAGAGAAGAACTGGCTTCCTATTTCTTTATGTTTCATATGTTTTCTAGGGTTTAATTGTGATGAAACATAACCGGAGACGAAAATTGTGAGTTTTTTTTTCTAGGGTTTATGTTCTTCCATTCCGTTTTCGTTTAATGATTCGATACTTGATTATGGGTTTGATGTTATGCATGTTGTTCTTGGGTCTTTATCATTATCCTCTGATTTAGGATGGATGTTATATGCTTAATCGGTTGTAGAAATTACATGTGTGTGAGTTGGTGATAGTTGAGAAAAGGGTCTCTGATGTGATATAGTGTAGGAATTGGGTTTTTGAAAATAACCCTAATTTCATTTTTTTAATTTCTGTATTTGATGCTCTGTTTTTTTTGTTCATGTGATTTGGGTTTTTTGTATATTGTACAGTCTATTAAAGTTGTTGATTGTGGTGATTAATTTAGGTTTTTGGTTATGTTGCAGTGAAAGTGTTGTGTATGATACTAAAAATGTCTATTTACACTATGATGGAGAATGGCCTAGGCAACAACCTGTTTGTGGATTCTGTTTCCTTGATTATATGAATGGAAAGGAGGTGTATTGGCCTAAGTATGATGGAGACAGTCTGAACATGCTGGATCTGTTGCAAAATGTTTATGAGTATATTGATGGGATAGATGGCCACCATTGTGATTTTCAGTACTTGGAGAGTGGCTTTCTTTGTGATGTTGTGCATGATAAAGGTTTGCTAAAGGTGACCGTTGAAGGTGACCGCACAAATTCTCAGAAAATCCGACCATAAGTTTGCAATGATTCTTGGCCTAACACGTGTCTAGGTGTCTACTTTATACAGGAGGGTATTATGGGAAAGTATAAAATCCACGTGTAAGAAATTGTCCAGCTGTACGAAGCAGCTGACTCAGCTACCGGGTTTGGATGGAAAAAGTGACGAGAGGAGGTTTTACTAATATTTGTTCTGTAGGGGAGGTAACTCAAATTATGATCTTCGCCAGGGGAGGTAACGCAAATTACCCCTTGAAAAATTTAAGGTTTTTATTGTTGAAGTTGAAAATCAATTTGGTAGGAAAATTAAGATATTTCGTAGTGATAGAGGAACTGAATATGATTCTAAACCATTCACTGAAATATATGAATCTTCTGGAATTATACATGAAAAAACTGCTCCTTATAACCCTGAAATGAATGAAAAAGCTGAAAGAAAGAATCGTACTTTTACTACTCTTGTGAATGCATGTTTACTGAGTTCTGGTGCTGCCCCTCATTGGTGGGGAGAAATTTTGTTGATTGTTTGTTATGTTTTGAATCGTGTTACAAATACAAAAACTAAAATGTCACCGTATGAACTTTGGAAAAACATAAAACCAAATGTATCTTATTTTAAAGTATGGGGTTGTTTGGCTTATGTTCGTATTCCTGATCCTAAAAGATCAAAGCTAGCTAGTAAAGCTTATGAATGTGTTTTTGTTGGGTATGCTCAAAACAGTAAAGCTTATGGATTTTTTGATCTGAATAATAAAATTATTATTGAATCTATTGATGCTGATTTCTTTGAAGATAGATTTCCTTTTAAATCTAGAAATAGTGGGGGTTCTCTACCTAGTACAAGTTCTGAACTTAGAATAGAAGAACCTAGAACTGCAGAAACTAGAGACGCTGAAATTGAACCTAGGCGTAGCAAAAAGGCTAGGATTGCGACAGACTACGGTTTTGACTTTGAAGTCTATACCCTAGAGGAAGACCCTTCTAGTCTTCAAGAGGCACTTAACTCTCCTGAATCCGGTTTTTGGCAAGAAGCCATAATGAAATGGACTCCCATAATCTAAATGGAACTTGGCACCTAGCAGATTTACCCCCTGGTTGCAAAGCAATAGGTTGTAAATGGGTACTTAAAAGGAAGTTGAATCCTGATGGTTCAGTAGACAAACACAAAGCTAGGTTGGTAGCTAAAGGATTTAAACAAAGAGAAGATGTAGATTTCTTTGATACTTATTCTCCTGTTACAAGATTGACTTTTATTCGTGTTTTGATTGCTGTTGTTGCTGTGCATAATCTTGTTGTTCATCAAATGGATGTTAAAACAACTTTTTTGAATGGTGAATTAGAAGAAGAAATTTACATGGAACAACCTGAAGGTTTTGTTGTTCCTGGTCAAGAACATAAAGTGTGTAAGTTAGATAAGTCACTGTATGGTCTGAAACAAGCTCCTAAGCAATGGCATGAAAAATTTGATAACTTGATGATTTCACATGGTTTCAGAATTAATGAAAGTGAAAAATGCATATACTATAAGTTTGAAAACAATGCATGCATCATGATTTGTTTGTATGTGGATGATTTGCTGATTTTTGGTTCAAACTTGTCTGTGGTTGAAGAAACTAAGAATATGCTTAAGTCTAATTTTGAAATGAAATATTTGGGTGAAGCTAGTGTAATTCTGGGAATTAAGATTAATAGAACTAATGATGGCATTTCTTTGGATCAGTCTAATTATATTGAAAAGATTTTAAAGAAGTACAACTATTTTGATTGTAAACCTGTGAGTACTCCTTTTGATGCTAGTGTTAAACTGTTTAAGAATACTGGTGATAGCGTTAGACAATCTGAATATGCTAGTATAATTGGTAGTCTTCGTTATGCGACTGATTGTACCAGACCAGACATTGCGTATGCAGTGGGGGTTTTATGCAGGTTTACCATTTTTCCTGGTTTGGAACACTGGAATGCAGTTGAGAGGGTTATGCGGTACCTTAAAAAGATCGTTAGCCTAGGATTACACTATAAGAGGCTTCCTGCAGTCCTTGAAGGATACTGCGATACTGATTGGAACTCTCTTTCAGATGACTCCAAAGTCACTGGTGGATATTTGTTTAATATTGTTGGTGGCGATGTGTCTTGGAAGTCAAAGAAACAGACAATTCTGGATCAATCTACGATGGAGTCTGAATTCATAGCACTAGCAGCATCTAGTGAAGAAGCAGGATGGTTGAGAAACTTACTTTCTCAAATTCCTGTATGAGATAGACCGATACCAACTATTATAATCCATTGTGATAGTACCGTGGCTATTACAAAAGTACAGAACTTTTTTTATAACGGTAAGAATCGACAAATGCGTCGAAAGCACAACACAGTCAGAGAGTTTCTCACAATTAGTGTTGTACGTGTGGATCATGTTAGGTCGGAAGAGAACTTAGTTGATTCTTTGACGAAAGGATTAGCTAGAGAAAAGGTATTATATACCTCTAAAGGCATGGGACTTTTTCCCATTAAAAGTTGAGTCATTTTGTGATGGATACCCACCTAGAAATAGGTTCAAAGGGAATAACGGTTCACAAATGATATGGAGATAGAATCATGCACCTTTCCCATGGAATGATATCCTGAAGCGAGTTAAGGTTGAGTTTTTTAACTCTTGATGAAGTCTATAGCTCTGTATAGAGTGGGGTACCAAGCTACAAGAGTACCTTTGATAGGTTCACCTGTGTGAATGAGAAAGTGTGGCCGCTTTCTATGAGAACATGGGCAGTTCTCTAGAACATTCATTGAAACGGGATAAGCACAGGTCCGTAATGTGCTGGCATTTAAGACTTTACTCTTAGTGTAGTTGTGTGTGTGTTAAGTAATTTGTTCTCTCCAAAGAGTTCAAAGACTTGTGTTCACTCTGTGTCAGAGTTTAGAGAATTTAATACTATGTAAAGGTTCAAAATCGAAAGATGCCTTTGCTTATGCACATAATTATACGGATCTTGCTCAATGATTTAAAAAAAAATATAAGTGGGGGATTGTTGGGATATATGTTTTAAAATAATTCTTTTGTACATTTATATCAACAATTCGAGCTTAGCTCAGTGGTTAAGTATTTTGGGCCCGGAGGGTTAGGTCTCAGGATCGAATCCCTCACCCTACTTATTGTATATATATTATATTAGTCCGGGAGCGGGGCCTTGGGAGGTCTCTTGAATTTAGAAAGTATTTTTTGTTGTTTTTAAAAGATTTTTTCAAACCGTTTTTACTGCAATTAATTATGTTTTAATTGCGCGAATTATGGCATGATTTATTTGCCCGTTTTTTGACTGTTTTGAATGAAATTTTAACTGCAGCAATTAATCCAATTTATTCTCCATTAATTTGCATTGACTGCCTGGTTATAAAAACAGGTTTGAGAACAAAAAGAAAATATAAGTTTTACACGATTGTTTTCTAAGAATCAAAAGACCAAAAATACTGAGCAAGAATAGAGAGTAAAAGTGATCGATTTCTCATTGTGTGCATGAGAGATCGAAAGAGAGTTTTTCTCGGCTGTTTTATCTTGGGGACGTTATGACGGAGAAAGAACTGCTTGCACAAAATTCAAGGCAGAGCCACGAAACATCCTAAAGAAAGCGACCTGGTCGTGACTCAGCCGTCACTTTGTTTTGTGTTATAATCTTTGTTTTGCAGGTGTGAAATCAGTAACTGTTCCAACACTTTCTCGCGTCTGTGGAACATATGACTTCGGGAAGTTGATCTGTGAAATGTTACACCTCAAGTTCTATTGGGTATTGGTCTCATTTTACTTCTTGTTATATTTGGCTCGGCGAAAGTTTGCTGCTATGGGTAGCATCCTTCACAATCTGTTTTGTCAAACCATAAACATCATGTAATGTGTTGTTTTTGTGAAATTGTTGGACCTGGCCTTTGGTTGTCCCCTGGAGACTCTCATGAGGTTGCAACAGCTTTATCACATATAAATATACATAGTAGACTGTCTGCTGTAGTTTATTAGGCAAGATTAGTTGTTGTGATTTTTATTTGATTATTACTGCCGATCATGTGATTGTTTTTTTTTTGTAAAAAGCTGGTGAGATGCTGCATGTGCCAGAAGCTTTTCTTGACGAGCATTACCATCCAACAATCATTTGCGAGGTATCTGTAGTATACACTACTCACAAGGGTTGGGATTTTTTTTCCCCTTCATAATCTACTAATGTTCTTTATGGATCTAACCTTGCCAAATTTTGCAGCGTCCATCCAAGCTCTTGATGATTCCATTGTTGTGCTTGGCAAAATTGCAGTGCCAATTGATGTAGACTTGTAAGTACTTATGTCGATAGTCATAACCAAATATTTCTTTATCTGTACTTGTTAGTTATCCTTCTGGTCAAATGTCTCCTGAAATACATCTATTTGGTTTTCTTTCCTTAAAGTTTATATAGATAGATTTTCAGTCTAAAAATAAATTTAGTGTTGGATTTTAAATGTTTGCTGCCCCTTTTTAGTTCATATGTGTGATTTCAATGACCAAGTTTCTTTCTATTTGGCAGGTACCTCAATTTTGTTCATCTGCCTCAAATTACTCATCTTGTTTTGGTCTCTCTTGGATGTATGCTTTGATAACACCCTTAATTCCCTTTACCTCTGTAGTTGCAGGAAATCCTACACTACACCCCTCACAAGATTTCATTAGCATTCAACTCATTTTAGATTAACAATCTTAATTTTATTGATAAATCTTTGAACAATCTTACAAGAAAAGATAAAGGAATCAAGAATAACCACTGCTCTAGATTTTCTCTCTCCTATTTACTTGCTTCTCAATCAGAAAAGATCTCCTTCTTTCCTTTACAACTGAGCGGCTATTTATAGGGAATTACATAGTGGATGACAGCTAATATGTCCTTTATTTTCGGATATGACTTGCGACATTCTCGCATCCTTACAAATGTTAATCTCGCAAACTCTCTAATTTTCACAGGACCATCACATTTTTCTCATGATTTAGCTGACGTCGTTTATTATTTTGTTTCTGAAGTTGTTTTGCGACACTGCTGTGTTGTGTTGTTCATAATTTCGCTGAGGCATTATTGTTGCGAGATTCTGATCCTACATCTTGCCTCTTCTCATATCTTCTCTGCGAGGTAGAGAATGATGTGAGAAATGCCGCAGCTGTCCATCTCTTCATATTCTGCATTTATCACACGTATCCTTTCTTCCATCTATTTCTTGACACGTCTTCTGTAACCGCTGCTTTTCAACCGCTCACGTCTTTTCGCATTAATGGTGTTTATTTCTTCGAGTAAAAAAATCTTCTTTATATATTCTTCTTACTCTTCTTTCCATTTTCTTTTTACTTTCTCTTCTCTTTTTATTCTCTCATCTCTGCAACTCTATTGTTCTTCCGTAAGTTATGCTACTGTAATTCTTCCCTCTTCAATCTTCTTACTTTTCATCCATTCCCATACTCTATATTCAGATATGCCTCCAAGTGGCCAAAAACATGAGAAAACCTTAAAAGACGTCCAAAAAGATCTTGCTGAGAAAGGTTTCGCACTTTCTACCATTCCTAGAGAAAGTGCCAAGTCAATTCTTTCTATCAAACTTTTCTCTGATCAACATTGTGATGATCAATCAATCATAGTTTCGCTAGGTCAAATTCTCGCAGGTCTCCCCATTCCTCTTTATGACCCAGATATTCCTCTGTTCTATGAAATTCTCGCTCACTCGGGATTTTCGCGAGCTATCTTCCAATTGAGTGGGGATTGCATCCGTCTGATGCTGGAGTTCGCTAACCGTGGTGCTGGTAAAGGATCTCTTTACTCCAAAGAACTTAGGGATCCTAAATTCGCAGACTTAGATAGCTGAGAAATACATAGCGAGTTTCTTTGAAAATTATGAATTGATCTCCATGAAGAAAGAGAATACTCGCTGGGGTATTCGCTTGAAAAGGAAAGATAATATTGATGAAGCTAAAATACTCATGCAAGACATTGATTGGCACTCTGGTAAGAACACAACTCCTCGCCAATCCAAAGATGATAAATGGTGTGTTTTTCCCTTGATGCTGAAAGGACCTTACATTGCTGGGTCAAATGTTCTTCCTGAGAATCTCGCTTCTTATCAACCTTGGGTATTCTCTTGGCCCGAGAAGGAGAAAGAGGTATGTTCTTCCAGTTTCACCCACTTATATTTCTTTATTTGTCTTTATTCTTTTGTTCGCTGATTCTTGCGACATTCTACAGATCCAGAAACTGAAAGATAGCTATCACAGGACTGGGAAGGCTAGTACCTTGTTAGCTCTTCGCTCATACACAGATGAGGTAAGAAATATTCTCTTATGATTTTAAACAGTATATGTTGCCTCTATTTCTTATTTCTATCTGTGTGTGAAGATTATTGCTGAAATAGAAGAGCCTGCCAATGTTGCGAAGACTGGTGATAAAGGCAAATGCTCTTCGCAGGGAAAAACCAACTGCTCCTCCTTCAAAGAAGAAAAAATCTTCTTCCTCTCCTTCAAATATTCCTTCTCATGAAAACTCCGAGAGTGATGAGGATGATGAGGATAATGATGACCTTGCTGCAAATGAAGATTCTCCATCTGAATCTTCTATGGCTAAGCTCTCTGGCCTCTTTTCTGATTCTTGCAAGGAATGGGAGATAGTCAATTCGCTAATACCTGCAAAGCTCTCGCTACGATTTGCGATGTTCCTTTATTGGATGGTGATAATTCTCTTCGTGGAGTTTCTAGATCGGTGACTCCCAACTTCCTGCATTCTCTTAATAGTCTGGTATGCTTTCGTCTTTTACTTCTTCATTATTGTAACTCAAAATCTCTTTCTATTTTAATACTTTTTACATTTTCTCGCAGGCTGGAAAAGCTTCTTTCGTGTTGCCTCAGATCTGGAGAGGAGACGCGAAATTCTTGAAAAGAAGAATCTTCAATTTCGTACAAAGAATGAGGAACTGGAAGCTGAAGTCAAATGTCTTCGCGAGAAAACACAACTAGAAATTGATTCTTCTTCTTCAAAGAATAAAATCTCTAGTCTTCAGCAAGCTAATAATCAACTCTATGGTATGTTACTTTTCTCCTTTCCCTTCATTCATTCATCCTGTTTTTTTATCTTATTTTGATCCTTTTTGCAGACATTTATGGTCTTTCTGATGAAGCTACCATTCTTCGTTCATTTCCTAATGCCTTGGATAATGATACCCTTCTTGAGCGTCTTAATAAATCTTTAAATAGTTTCTCAAATGATAAAATTTCATCTCTTTCTCTGAATGAACTGAGATCCAAATTTCGCCTCTTAGAGATTGACCATAGATCTAGTTTAGGCTTAGCCAACCGATTTAAGCGTTTCTTCTTAATTCTAAAGAGAAAATCAATGAGCTAAGAACCAAAATTAGCGGTCTCATAGATGATAAGGATCGCATCTCTGATCAAGGTGCTAAGGCTTTGGCGAAATTCCAAGAGACCTTCTTGAAGTTCAACTTGAACGAGATGAAGCTAACCGCAAGAATCCGAGCTTGCGAAGAGAAAACCAAATTCGTTCTCGTCTCTTATAAATAATGAGGATGAATTCGCTTGGGCTGCGAAAATCTTAGACGATGCCAGAAAAGATTTAGGTGTAAATGTTAGTCTCCAAGTTGAGCATACAGCCTTGATTAGAGATATGATTTCTGACAGAGAAGGTTATTAACTGTTCTTCTTCACTAATCTTTTGTTTCTTATGAATTTTCATCAAGTTATTAATTGATTGCCTTTTTCGCAGATTCTGAAAGTAGATATCGCGAAAGAATTGAGGAACTTGAAGCTGAAAAAGAGGAACTCGCAAAGAATCTTTCTTCTCGCAACGATAAGTATTCTAGATTAAAGAATCAAATCAAGATCACTGTTGCGAACTTTAAGAACGATGCTCTGCATTTTCGCAATCAAACTATTCAAATGGTTTGTGATGACCATAGTATTCCTCACTGATTATCCTTGTCTCTTGGAGGAGATCCCAAAGAACATTCCTAGTCTGACATCCTGATAGCGAAGCTTATGATGAAGAATCTGATGGTGATGAAGGTTCTGATGGAGATAAAAGTTCTGATGCAGACGAAGAAGGGAACAAGTCTGATGAAGATGATGAAGGATCAACTAAGAAGTAGTCTTTGTTTATTTCTTTGATCTTCTGTAATACTTATACATTTATTCCTTCTTTTTGTATATTTACGAATTCTTTTGGTTCTCCATATTCCTTAATATATGAGTTTCTTTCATTTTGACCTGCATTCATTAAAACAATTCTTCCTTGCAATACGGTTAATCAACATAATCATTAATTTTTTAATTTTTACGTAAATCTATAATGTGGAGACAAATAACATTTTCTAATTTCATTCATTCCCATACTTGCCTCTGTTATTTGTATCCAAATGAGAGATTTAGCAGATATTTCTTATTTAGTGCCTCAACTTCGCAGTTGTTTATGTATAATTTCGCAATCATATGCGAAGTGAATTTTGATTCTTTTCAAAATCTCATCCCTGCGTGGTCTTATTTTTCCTTCCTAGTTAAAGGTCTTATTATGCCACCTCTTGTCATTGCGACAAAATCGCAGGACGTCCTTGCACTTTCGTGCAAAAACCCATTGATCTTGCCTTAACTTTTTCTTTTGTATTATGGTCTCTTCAGGAATGTTGCGACAATATGACAGGCCTAAATATTCTTGCGAAAATAAAGCCCCATTACATTGTCGTCTTGCGACGAAATCGCAGGACGTCTTCGCACTTTCATGCGAAAACCCATTGATCTCGTCTTATCTTTTTCTTTTGTATTATTGCCTCTTCAGGATTGTCGCAAAAATATGACAAGCCTTAATACCCTTGCGAGTAAAAAGCCTCATGACATTTGCGTCTTAAGACACTTATCAGCTCCCTAATGGAGGGTGCGGCCATTATCTTCCCCCTGGTTGCCCCTTCAAGGAGGCGTACCTCTACCATACAAGGTTGTCTCCTCCCATCCGGTCTTAACAACAACCAGTTGTTTTCGCAGCCTCTTATCCCTTTTACCTATAGGGTTTATGGTTACGAGACTGCACCCTAAGTGGGGATTTCTTCGGTCCGAGTGCAGTATAAGCCAAGACTTGTTAAGAACGGAAAGGTACGCTCTAGACGCCCCTGGCACTCTTGACTCAACCGTGATGTCTTGGTCAGATTCTGCACTCCTTGGGAGAGTCCTTATTACCTTAGTCGCCCAACCTAAGTCATATGCTTAAGCTGAGAATCCAAGGTGCCTCTCCTGGATGGGCTTTATTGACCCCAAATCTCCATGACTCAGGTTCCGGTGGCGGTGTAGCCTTTTCCTGAGCCATGCAACAGGTACCCCCTTATATGACGTACTTTAGGTCTTACATTTGCCTCTTGCGAAATTGTATTCGCGAACTAGGGTGTACGCCATAAAGGTTCGCTCCTTTCTCTTTTGTCATTGTTCTCTGATTTTCTTTTGTAGAATTCATTATCTCTGCCAGATTCTCGCACATCATCATATCGTATTTGCATTTCGCAATCTCAATTTTGTCATTCAATAAAATGTATTTTTGAGAATTTTATTTATTGCGAGAGTGTCGAAATAAATCAATCATCATACATTTCTTATTTTTATTACCTTTGTCATTCTCTGCTTCTTTGTTATTTTCTTCTACTGCTTCCTTGGTAGTGGTATGTTCACCATTTTTTATTCTAAGCTAGCATTAGTTTAGCAACATCTCTTCTTCTTTTTGTTCGATTGCATCCACCATCAAACTCTCACTTATTTGTGTCTCTTTGATATCGTGTCGCCAACTTTCCTTCTTGTTTGCTCTTCCTTCGCAGGATTCCACCTCAGTTTCGTAACACCTCTTTCCTTCAACCCAATCTCCCTTTATGATTCCTACACTGCTGGGGTGAGGGAATTTGATGCACTGATGGAAAGTTGAAGCTACACCTAGAATCTCATGTAGCCAAGGTCGACCAATTAATGCATTGTAGGGTGACTCTACGTCAACGACACAGAACAAGATTTCAGAAGATATTCCCTTCAATGGAATTCGCATAGTAACCTCCCCTTTAGGCTTGTTGGCAGTACCATTAAAACCATATATCTTATATGTTGATGGTATAAGATCATCATCTCTTCCTCCCATAGTTTTATAAGTATGATAAAATAAGATGTTCACAAAGCTTCCAGTATCGATTAGATTCCTATTAATTGCCCATGAATCTTCAGCTCCATCATCCTCATCTTCTTTCGGTTTTGGATTAATTTCTAATTTTAATACCAATGGATTATCATGTACCTCTTCACCTTCGGGGATTTCTTCTGCGATAAAAGAAATAATTTGTTTCTGCCATTCCTCTAGTGGCGAGATTTTCGCAATATTCATAATTTTCCTTCCATCATTATCTCTTGCGAACACTCTACTCAAAACATTGTCATGAAAATCTTCAATTGTCTTGTATGAATGTACGATAGAGTGACAGAATAGATTCTTTGCTTTTGCACCAACTTCTATGAAGAATGTTTCCTTCTTTTTCGTCGTTTTTACTTTGTGATGCTCTGGTGGTGGTGGCAATGGTTGAGATTATGGGTGCCCTACCAAAAAGTGGTTTAGTTTTCCTTGATCTATCATTCTCAGAATAATTATTTTTACATCTCTGCAATCATTTGTAGTATGTCCATGAAAATGATGATAAGAACAGAACTCATGACTTCTGTGGTTTGGAGGTGGTTATGTTCCCATGTTCCATGGTGTTGGTATATTCTCCATCAAAATTATAGCTTCCCATATTTTCTCCACACTTGCATTTAGAGGTGGAATCTTGATTTCTTCCCATACTACCTTGTGACCTCCTTGTCCTCTATTATAGTTTTGTCTTTGACCTCCATAAGTTTCTTGCGGCTGATCGAGTCTTTGAATCTTGTTATTTCCACCACGATTGTAGAAATTTCTTTCTCTTTCATACTCCTCTTGATCTCGGCTTCCCATAGCCACCAGTTTCTGTTGATTGTTTCCCGTCACCTTCTCTTGTTGTACTTGTGAAGTGCTCACCACTGTGTTTATTAGTTTAGGTAATAAGCTTTCATTCGCTGTTTGTGAACTGGTGTTCGCAACTGGGTATGATTCCATTTCATTTTTCCTTTACTCTAGAGCAATATATTCTTCTTGAAGTTCTCGCAATTCAGTCATTGTGATCGTATTCTTGACTCTGAAAATTTGGATATACAATAGGTTGGTTGCAAACATAGCATTGATAAATGATAAGATAAGATATCTCTCATCCACATGGCCAGCCATTTCGCTACACATAGTCCTCCATCTTTTAGTTAGGTGCTTCAAACTTTCGCCAATCCTTTGTTTTAATCCAAACACGTCTTCAATACCAGGTCGCGAAGAATTATTACTTAAGTTGTTAACTGAATTCAAAGTTTATTTTAATATAGTGGGTTTCCTTTGCTTACAAAATTCATATGTTAACCTATCTATAGTATTATTCTAGAAACAATAACGAAAAAACTAAGAAAGCGGAAAAAGAGGAAAAAAAGTCTTATAGAATCAATCAGATCTGGCTGAAACTGCCACACCTGAATCAGATTAAGCTGAATCTCTGATTATAAAATTGGGATATTCATTATCAGTAGTTAAATTTTGACAAGCGAAATTCGTTGTTTATTTTGGACAAAAACGAATTGCCCTATAATAAATAGTACACCAAAAATATGACAGACTTTAGGACGGTTCGTATTTGTCGTACAACTCTGTTTTCGACAGTTTTGGTTTATCCAAAATTCCACGTTTTGGACTAGTGAACCAGTGAAGCTTCCGTACCGGAACTCTGATTATTGTTTGTGATGGCTCTTTTTTTTTAGAGTTGTTTTTGATTTTGTCGAGTAAATCTTCCTTTTCATGTTTTTAGAAAAATAACTAGGGTTTGGATGATCATATGAAAAGTGATCATTAATGAGAAGTGATGATCAGATGAGTTTAACTTTCTTTAAGAATTGTTATGCTAATGATCCCAATGTCTATACACAATGAGAAGTGGTGATAGTATGTACATTAATGAATCATCTCTACTGCAAGGTCGTCCATTAACGAATCAAGCAAACTTTTTTTTTTTTCTTAAAGTTTTTTTTTTGTTGTTCTTAAAGGAAGTTGTGGACGATCGGTGGTAGGAGATGGTGGCGGGTGGGTGAAAGTGACGGAGGGGAGAAGAATAATACTAGATTTGTTTTTTTTAGGTTAATTTTTAGGGTTTAATAAATGGGTGATTTTAGTGTTGGGGTGAATAAAAAGTCAAAGAGAAGTGGTATTTAGGATCAGTCAGCGAGTTATAACCCCAAAGGTGTCACTATCCATCCACAAAAAACCCATCAAAACAAAAGTAACACAAAAACCCCAAAGAATTTGATGAAACCAATTTTGGTTTCATCATAAAATTTGATGAAACATCATAGAATTGGATGAAACCAATTTTGGTTTCATTATAAAATTGGATGAATTTTGAAATTTGGGGTTTTTGTATCAATTTTTAAAAAATTGGGGTTTTGGTACAAATTCTGTTTAACATGGAGTTTTAATGGATCCCAACATTTGAATGGGATTTTTGTACCACAAGTTTGGTCACCTTGGGTTTTTATGACTAGTTTTGATTTAGGATATATTCTAAAATATATGGGTGGTAACTAGGATAAATAGGTGTGGCAATTAAGGTGGGTGGTAAATATGAATAGCGTGGGTGGCAAATAGGTGAAACCCAAAACAAAGTTTGAACAAGTTAGGCTAGATAAAGAACGATCAAATACTTGCAGAACATAAATCTACCGCTATAAATGATCACGTGTAATTAAAATTTAATAATAAATGTTCAATTGATATTTCATAATAAATGTTTCTTTAATTAATCAAATGAATATATTTTTGTTGATACATAATAAATTTATTTGATGTTAACCATATCAGTAAGCATTAATGGTGGTTGTGATGGTGAGCAGTGGTGGAGATAATGGTGGTAGGTATTGGTGAGACTGGTGGAGTGGTGACGATAATGTGGTGGTGGAAGAAGTAGTGGTAATCGGGTGAGAAAAGGGGTCCTAAGATAGGTAAATTAAGCACTAATGGTGGTTTTGATGGTGGGTGGTGGTGGTGGATCAGCGGCGGGGATAATGGTGGTGGGTATTGGTGAGACTGGTGGAGTGGTGACGATAATGTGGTGGTGGAAGAAGTAGTGATAGTAGGGTGAGAAAAGGTTTCCTAAGATAAATAAATTATTTAGTCACCCTTGGTTAATTTTTCTTTGTTTTGTTTTAGTTTGATTTTAGTTCTCAAATTACTTTTTTTTTATTTTTTTATAAAATTAAAATAATTTTTAAAGGCCAGATTTTTCCAGAAAAGAAGATGTTGTGATTTTAAGATTTTTCGGGTAGGGGTAGGAAGAAAAATGAAACCTATAAAAAAAATGACCAAACACAATGCTACAGAATTAATTGTAATCGGTTTAGTTTCTCACATCTCTCTTTAGTCCCCTTTTTTGTCACGGTTTTTGTTTCTATCATTATTTCTCCTCTACTTCATGGGATTATGCAAGGCTACGCTTGAATTAATTGTAATCGATTCAGTTTCTCACATCTCTCTTTATTCCCCTTTTTTGTCATGATTTCTGTTTTTGTCATTTCTCCCAACTTCGTGTAATTATGCATGCTTGAGAAATAGTGCATGATAATAGGTAAAGAGACAAGAAAAGAAATGGATCAAGAATTAAATATTATTATAAATTTTAGGAAAATGAATAAACACAAATCTATGTAAATTGGGAATCCAACAATTTATCAAAGAGAAAAATAAAATTCTAATGCTAACAGATTTTGCAAGATTAATCTAATGGTGGGTTTGTTTGCATAATTCATTGTTTCCTGGAATTTATAATCCTATGGGATTACAAATTCTGGGGTTCACATAAATCCCTTGTGTGTTTGGTAATTAAGTTAAAGTTCCTAGGATTTATAGAGTTTTCTCTTTTTAAAGACTTTTTACCATTTAGTATTACCCCCAGATCTTAAAATTGCATATATATGTGATTTAGAGTTAAAAAAAGTGGGTCCATAAATCCCTTGGTAAGTTTCCCATCGAATCTTAGGGGGAGGGGTCGGACTCCATATGGAGGATTTGCTGGAAACGTGATTCTCATATGAAACGTGATTCCAAGGATTCAGACAACCAAACATACTGAAGGAAACATAATTCCACCAAATCCCCTTGACCCATAAATTCCACCTTTAAAATTCTGCATCCAAACCCACCATAATTGATTTTAAAGTAATTTTAGGTGTTTTTAGTTTTCTTACAAGTTTGGTGAATGACCTTTGATGATATTTTTTTGAAGTAATGAACGAAGTAATGTTTTACTGCCCATAGGATTTTCTCTAACGATTAACTATGTTTGTCCCAAAGGGTTGTATGACTTGCATACAATATTTAAAGATTCGAGTTTAAGGACATGTTTATTAACCAACTCCTCAAAACATTTAGACCTGGATCGATCGGTTCGATTCTTCTCAGACAATTACGACATGTATGAATCGATGGATACATTTGAAACACATATCCTTGCCCGTACCGTTATGACACGGGTTGAGACCTAGTCTAGAATACAAAACAAAGCTTGGCTAAGTTAGGCTAGATAAAGAACGGCCGAGATTTGTCTATGAGGGAGATAAATCTACGGTAGTGGTTTGTCCAACTTAAATACTATAAATGTTTTATTAATTAGTGTTTCACTAACTGTTCATAATGAATGATCTATTAATTGTTTTCATTATAAAGTATTCTATTAATTAATTAGTGTTTCACTAATTGCTCTTAATAAATGATTATTAATTTTTAATTATAAATTTCTCCTTAATTAATTTAATAAATACTTATTTCCTTAATAAATAATTTTGATAAAAATAAATATAATATTAATAGACATTTATGGCGGTACTGGAGAAGTTGGCGGTTCTTATAAAGGTGTGGAGGCATAAACATTAGTGGTGGTCAGGGACAGAACCAAGCCCAGTTGTAACTATTTTTGATCTTATTTTTTATAAAATGGATACAAAGTCCATTTTGCAGCCGTATTCAACTTGCCAAGAAATTTTGCGTCCCTTTTCCCAAAATCTTAGCTCCGCCCCTGGTGGTGGTGGTGGTGGTGGAAGAAGAAGTAGTGGCGGTGGGTGCTGGTGAGTAGTGGTCGACAATAATAGGTTTGTGTTGTTACAACACGAATAACATTATATTGTGAAAGATGTGGTTGGTTGTTTTTAACACGATTAATAAAGGCAGGTACCATATATTTCAGGGATGATGTCAAATCATATAAGACAAAATGTTCATAATCGCTGGATCACCCAAATAGTACCCCTGCTATCTTTGGTACTATCGTATAAATCATGAATTTTTAGTGTTGAAATAAAATTGATTGCAAGACGAAAGAGAATATTATACGTAAAATTTATATGATGAAACAAATCTTTTCTTCAACACACGCTTAACAATGAAGATAAATCTACGGCCGTTGTTTGTTCAATTGTACCCTTATAACTGCTTTATCAATTAGTATCCTATTAATTGCTTATAATCAGGTTTTCATGTAGAAGTGAATATTGAATGCTTTGTTACCAAGGTAGCATTGATTGCAAACCCTGATTTGAATACTATATAAGGGAGAACTCTAGCAACTGGGAAACTTAATCCCCACACCTCCTGTGTGATACTAGTTGCGACTAGAGTCGATTCTATTTTAACCTTAGGTTTTTCTAAAACCCTGTAGGTTAATGACTTGAAGACTTCATTTGGATTGTGAAGCCAGACCCAACTATTTTCTATGTAGTTGCGTGTTCCGATCTTGTTGTTTTCTATCGTATTGAGTACTACCTTCTCTAAGATTTGCTCGAGATTTAATCTCCGTTAGGAAAGATAAAAAAGCAGTCACAAACATCTTCATCTCATCGTTTGTGATACCACAATATCTTGTTTCGCTACCATACGATTAAGATTATTGTGAGGTGATTGATATTACTAGGCTGTTCTTTGGGAATATAAGACCGGTGTATCGATTGGTTCATGTTCACCTTGATTTATCAAAAGACGGAACAAAACTCATAGGTATTTCTGTGGGAGACAGATTTATATATTCAATAGACTTTTTTGTGTGAGACAAATTGGTTTATCAAGTCTTCGACTTTGGGTCGTAGCAACTCTTAGTTGTGGATGAGATCAGCTAAGGGAATCAAGTGCGCAGAGTCCTGCTGGGATTCAGAGGCGTAAGGAACGCGACTGTACCTTGATCAGTGTGAGATTGGTTAGGTCTCAACTACATTCCGAAGTTAACTTGTAGTAGGCTAGTGTCTGTTGCGTCTTAATACAGTGTGGTGTTCAAATCTGGACAAGGTCCCAGGGTTTTTCTGCATTTGCGGTTTCCTCGTTAACAAAATTTCTAGTGTCTGTGTTATTTCTTTTCCGCATTGTATTTGTTTATATAATTGAAATATCACAGGTTGTGCGTAGTTCAATCAATTAGATAATACAACCTTTGGTTTTTGATATAAATTGATTGACACTTGGATATTGGTCTTTGGGACCATCCAATTTATTTCTCATATGAATCCGGCTCACATATTTCTATATGTTTGATTGCAGATTGATTTGAGAAATTGAGATACAACTCTTGGATATATTTCCATTGATTGAGTCTGACTTTCTAGTTGATTCTCTTGGAATTATATTAGAGTTTGTCCATACAGATTTTCTAAACGAAATATTGGGTGAGGTTGTTAGACCCTCGCTTTTTCCATTTGTATCAGAGCAGGCAAACACGTTTAAGACCTTATAAGTCTGTGTTTGTAGCGATCTGACTCTATGGACAGAAGTGTTATCTTAGTAAACGTACCACCAGTCTTTGATGGTTCAAATTACTTATGGTGGAAAATTGTTATGCGTGCCTTTTTTCAAGTGCGTGATTTTCAATCATGGGGTTATGTTATTAATGGCTATGATCCTCCAGTAGTTACAGTATACGGTGTCTCTATTGCAAAGGATATTGGTAGATATGAATCTAACGAGATTCTTGCTGCAAAGCAAAATTCTAACGGTTTAAATGCTATTATACCATTACCCCAGATTTTCAGCATCATTTGACTACGTGCACTCGGTCTAAAGATGCGTGTGATATCTTAGAAACTGTATTCGAAGGGAATACCTATGAAAAGGAAGATAGACTTCAAAACCTAAATTCTAATTGAGAAAACTTTCGTATGGATAATGAAGATTTATTTGATGAGTTTAATCACAAAGTGTCTGAAATTGGTAATGCATCTTTTGCGTTGGGTAAGACTATTCCTGAAAAGGACATTGTGATGAAAATTCTCAGATCGTTGCCATCCAAATGCGATTCTAAGAAACATGCTATCGTTGAAGGAAATAACCTTAATACTTTATCCAGAAATACGCTGGTTGGGAAGTTAAAGATCTTTGATTATGAGCATACATCCAAATCTGGGAAGGATATTGCTTTCAAAGAACAAAAGAACACTAAATTACTTGATAAAAGTAAAAGTGTTGGCCACTCTGAAGTTGATCCTATTGAGAATGATTCATCATATGAAGATCTTGACAACTCAGTTTCACTGATTACTAGACAGTTTAGAGATCTTCTGTTGAAGAGAAGTAAATGGTTCATCAGAGATAAACCCAGGTCATCAGTCAAACCTCACGACTGTGTCCCTCCTTAAAACAGAGACATTGTGGACACTGATGATGAGGATATCCACAGTGCTTCAAGTGTAAAGGCTTTGGTCATTTTACTAATGAGTGTCCAAATCGTAGAAAATACACTGGGAACAAAGGTCTTGCTGCAACTCTTGATGATATGTCTGATCACTATGATTCGGATGAAGATGAAAAGCCAAGTGTTGCACTTGTTAGTGAAAATATTGACTTTGATAATTGTAGCAATACGTACATCAATCTTGATATTCTTCCCGGAGAAACTTCGTCAACCACTATGGAGGATAAAATGGATTTTTCCCTCTCTACTGAAAATTCTATTTCACATGTTTCAGGTACCTCATTTTGTTTAGCAGAATGCTCAGCTATGGTGTCTGAACCGTCCTCCACGTTGACATGTTCTTATTGTACTTTTACTAGTCATGAACTCTCTATGTTTTACAAGTACAAACATAAAATAAGATATGTCAATAAACTTCAACAGAGAGAAAATCGATTAGCAAACAAGCTCAGACTTGTTCAGAAGTCGTCTGAGGTATGTAAACTCATCTCTTCTCCGAAGAAGTTAATTTCCAAAGAAAAGATCAGACCACTAGAGAGAAAAATACGGTCTAAACAGTCTGTGAAACAGGGTTCTAAGAATTCCATTCAAGAAGATTATGGTGGACAGATTATTGTTTACTCCATCACAACTTAATTGTGTTGTTGGTGTATCTTGTCTCAAGTGCCTGGTTCAAAAGAGACAAGAGATTGCACACTTCAGACTTTAGGAAAAGAAAAAAAAATTGTTTTTTTTTTATTTTTGTTTTTGTTTTTCGCCTGTTTGGAATTCTTCCATCTTTTCATATCTAATTGATATTGAAAGGACTTTCCTTGTTTGATCAGAGCAAGTCTTATGGTGGAATCCATCCATCTTCCATCTTCCACGCCACCTCAGCACTTGGAACTGTGGATGGAAGCGTAATGGTGGAATAGTAGAAACGCTATTCTTAATGGAGCTAAAAAACGCCATTAAGAATTGAGCTAAAAAAACGCTATTAAGAATGGAGCTTTTTTCTCAGCCGTTAGATTTCAACAACTCATTTTAAATCTACGGATAAAAAAAAACGCAATTCTTAATGGCATTTTTTTAGCACTATTCTTATTAGCGTTTAGCGCTATTCTTATTGGCGTTCAGATGGATTCCACGAACCCTTCCACGAAATCGTGGAACCTTGCTTGGATTTTCTGTGGAATACCCCAACTTGGAAGCCACTAGACTTGACATTCCATGGTTTTTCCACACTTGGAATAGTTTGGATTCCACCATAAGACTTGCTCTCAATAAAAGAGGGTTAAAATAGACAATTCTGCCTTCTTTAGGGTTGGGAATTGTGCGTACGTGAATCTTCTTTTGTATAAAGGTTCTGTAACCCTACATTCCTTTTTCCTTCTCTGAAAAATTCTTATTATCACAAGATTGCTTGTTGAGTCTGATTTGTGAATTCCTCTCACAATCTCATACTTTATGGAGACTCCAAGCATTATGTCTTCTGATGGAAAAGAGGTTAATATGATTGTTAAGCCATCAATCATGAAGGAAAAAGATAAATCTCCTGTACCTTCAACTTTGAAAAGAATGAGGAATGTGACAAAACCAAGGGATGTTCCTTCAAATCTTCAGAAGTTTTCTGGTGTTCTTGAAGAGTTGGAGGAAACAAGAAAGGAGATACAGCAAATAAAGGCTATTGTTTTTAGGACTCTTGAAATTCTGAAGGCCCTGGTTCGACATCAGTCAAGAAGGATTGTTGGAATTGACTCCTTTCTTCATGAACCTTACGTTCCAATGGTTGTTGACGACAAGGAGTTCGGGGACGATAAAGAATTTTTCAAAGGTCTTAATGTCTAGGAAACTTCTTATGAGAATATATTCTTGTGTTTTAAGAAGGATAACTAGGGTTTGAAATAGCAATTATTGTGAGTACACATAGCTATTGCCAACGTTTTTCATCTTGCAATGTTTTTAGATGTATTTATATAAATTCTAAAGTTTATTTGGAAGATGATTTTGCAGTATTAATCTTTATTGGTTTCATATATTACAAAAATTATTATGGGATATGTGTGTTTGCGTCCGTGAACTATGATTGTCCCGCATAAGTCAAAAGTTAAGCTTATTGTGTCATTATGCAAATATTGATGGAAGATAGGATGAAATTTTGATTACAAAGATTAAGTCTATGATATCATTATGCAAATATTGATAAAAAAAAATAGAATGAATCTTTGAATATTCCGCAGTATCGATCTTTCCCTGATCCACTTCTATGTGAAAGTACTGTGTGGCTCCATAAGTTTTCTTATGTTGAGCATTTCCGATTAAATTAATCATGGGTTCTCTTGTGGTTAATTTAATTGAGTTTTCTGGATACAAATTCATGTTTCATGTGATTTGTTAATGTCCAAAGAAATCCTTCTTTTCTTGCAAAAGTAAGGTCGCTCTTGTTGTTCTTTCGGTAATGACATTTTATGGGGGAGAGTTCTTAATTGAACTTGTGCTTAATTGCCAAATCTTTGTGGGGAGTGCGGCTGTGGAATATTGTAGGAGTTTTCTTGTATCTTTATAAACTCCTTGATGAATGCATTTCTACAATATGATTGCATCTAAATAAAGTCGATATTTTTTCTTTTAGTCATGAAGTATCTCTATGAGAATTTCATTATGATCCCACTAGTTTTCGTACCTTTGCCAATTTATATTGACAAAAAGGGGAAGAATTAATGTGTAGTTCACGCTACAAATACATATGGTTTACGGATCATTATGTAAGGGGAAGTGGTTTTCATATGAGATGAAGTATTGAATGGGGGGGGGGGGGGGATCCATATCACCATATTATTGTTGTCAAAGTTGTGATACAATTGGACTTTTGATGTTGTGTAATAATACTATGACACTGTATAACAACACGAAAACATCTTGTTTTTATATATTGTTATAGCTACAGATCTTCAACAACTATGTAGTTGAGTTGAACACGTTCAGAATCACTGGAGTACTTGGAAGTGACGAAGATTTTGAGTAATGTTGAAGAACCAAGGAAATCAAGCATTTGGATGAGAAGCTACAAAGTTTATTTATTTTGTAATCCATATGTATTGATAGTTTTGTCACTAAAATTGACAAAGGGGGAGATTATTAGAGCACTGCTCCGGCGAACTCGCAAGCGTTACTATCTCAATCTTGTTGTCAAGTTTAGTTTCCAAAACTATACGTCTTGATTTCTAGTCTACTTATAGCCAAGTCTCGGATTAGGATAGTAAGTGTAGTTGAGCATTAGACTTCACGACGTTCATCGATTGAAGACGAAGAACTACTAAGGGGAGTTTGTGGAACTTCATCAACAAAAGGTATGTGGAGATTTATACTCATCTTGAAAAAGTGTGGGTCTAACAACACCACCCAATATTTCATTAGAAATTTGTATGGACAAACTCGAATATACTTTTAAGAGAATCAACAAGACTCAATCAATTAAAAGTATATCAACGAGTTTATATCTCTCTCTTGATTTGATTTACTCAAGAAGGAACTGCGAGTTCTAATCAAATACAAGGAATAACTCGGATGGTACCAAAGACCAATATCCGAGGATCAATCAATGACAATCAACAACCAAAGGTTGGATTACTATAATTGATGATCTAACGCATAACCTGTATTATTTCAATTATAAAGATAAAACAATATAATGTGAAAACTGAAATAACACAGACACCAGAGATTTTGTTAACGAGGAAACCGCAAATGCAGAAAAACCCCTGGACCTATTCCAGATTGAACATACATTGTATTAAGCCGCTACAGATACTAGCCTACTCCAAGCTAACTTCGGATTGGACTGTAGTTGAACCTCAATCAGTCTCCCACTGATCCAAGGTACAGTTGTACTCCCTACGCCTCTGATCCCAGCAGGATACTGCACACTTGATTCCCTTAGATGATCTCACCCACAACTAAGAGTTGCTACGACCCAAAGTCGAAGACTTGATGACAAACAAATCAGTCTCACATAGACAAGTGTATCGAAAGATTAATTTGTCTCCCACGGATAAACCCTAAAAGGTTTTGTTACGTATTTTGATAACAATCAAGGTGAACAGGAACCAGTTGATAATCCAGTCTTATATTTCCGAAGAACAGCCTATAGTTATCAATCATCTCACAACAATATTAATCGTATGGTAGTGAAACAAGATGTTGTGGAATCACAAACGATGAGACGAAGATGTTTGTGATTACTTTTAATATCTTTCCTATCGGAGATATCAATCTCAAGCCAATCAATATGATTGTACTCGTACAATAGAAGATGCAAGATCAGATCACACAACTACGATAAAGTAGTATCGGTCTGGCTTCACAATCCCAATGAAGTCTTTAAGTCGTTAACCTGGTTTTAGAAGAAGAAAACCAAAGGTTAAAGGAGAACCGACTCTAGCACGAAAACTAGTATCACACGTAAGGTGTGGGGATTAGTTTTGCATTGATGCTAGATGTCCCCTTATATAGTCGTTCAAATCAGGGTTTGCCATTAAGTTACCTTGGTAACAAAGCAATCAATATCCACCGTAAGATGAAAATCTGATTTAGATTCAAGCTAATATTTCTCAACCGTTAGATCGAAAACTTAGCTTGTTACACACAATTGAAATGCACGCTTCTAGGTTTGTTAACCGTACCCAAACGTATATGAGCATTTCATATCAACCATGTTCTTCTTCGCCATAACTAGTTCACATGACTCAAATGAACTAGTTAGAGAGTTGTTAAATTGCAAGGAATTCTTATGTAACTACACAAGACACAATTGAAGCAAAGATGATTTGATTCACTCGAATCGGTTCATGAACTTTTATAGCCACGGTTTGCAAACTGCATTCCTTAGTCTTTTTAAGTTTAAGTTCAGAAATCATCTTCAGATATATAACCTTCTTAAGTTCGCAGACTTGGTTCGCGGACTTAAGTTACCGGGCAGAGTTTACAAACTCCAACAGAAATTCTCGGGATGAGAACTTCGCTGGTTCGCGGACTGAGTTCGCGGACTTAGCTTCAAGCACAAGTTTTTCAACTCCAGCAGAAATTCTTGGGTTTGAGAACTTCGGCAGTTTGCGGACTGAGTTCGCGGACTTGGCTCACGCCATTCTTCCGGTTCTCTTGATCAACAAAGTTCGCAAACTTTAGTTCAAGGAATATGACTTATACATAAATGTGTTTCCAAAACAATGCTTATGTCCACATTGGTTATGTAATCTAAACTCTCATTCCAATCATTGAAACATTCTTCGTCAAAGCAATTTTCAAAGTGATTTAAACATATCATGACTTTCGTCACTAGGTAAAGAAAAACTTGGTCGAAGCGAAAATCTTACCAACACATATTTCGAGATATAGATAGGCGAGGTATACTCGGCTCGAAATACCAACTGTGTATAATCAAAGTCTATATATAGCATACGACTTTTTGTCCCAAGAAGTAGGAGATAAAATAGATATACTTTTGAGTGATAGATAAGTTCAAGTCTTCACATACCTTTTTGTCGAGAAGTTCCACCGGTTCCTTGAGTAGTTCTTCTTCTTGTATGATGAATCGCCATGAAGTCCTTGAGCTCAACTACACTTTCTATCCTAGTCCGAGACTTATCTATAGTAGACTAGAAATCAAGACTTATAGTTTTGCTCACTAACATTGACAAACATGCTTAAGATAGCAACGCATGCGAGTTCGACCGAGCAAAGCTCTAACAATCTCCCCCTTTGTCAATTTTAGTGACAAAACTATCAATACATATGGAATACAAAAAAGATAATGAAACTGTAGTAGCTCCTATTCCACATGTCCAATCTTCAACGTTCCTCGAAATCTTTGTCATTTCCAAGTACTCCAATGATCCCAAAGGTTGTAAGTTTAGCATCACCGTTGTTGAAGATCCGTAGCTATAACAATGAGAAAAAATAATTCTCGATCATTGTTATACAGTGTCATAGTATTATTACACAGTGTCAAAGTTCAATTGTATCACAACTTCAACAATAATACTATGGTGATATGTATCACTCCCCCTTAGTCAATACTCCATCTCACATGGAAACCACTCCCCCTTACACAATGATCCGAAAACCATATGTATTTTTAGTGTGAACTACATATTAATTCTCCCCCTTTTTGTCAATAAAATTGGCAAAGGTACAAGAACGGGATCATAATGAAATTTCCGTAAGAGACATTTCATGACTAAAAGAAAAAATACATACAAACTAATTTAGATGCGTTCATAAATCCGAAGCTAAATGCATTCATCAAGGATTTTAAAGATATAAGATAACCCCTCTAAAATTCCACAGCCGCACACCCCTCAAGATATGACCATTAAGCACAAGTTCAAAATAACTCTCCCCTATTTGATGTCATTCCCGAGAGAACAACAACGAGCGACCTTAATTTCAAAAGAAAAGAAGGATTTCTATTGGACACCAAAACCATAAGAATGATTTTTATATCCAAAAACTCAATCAAATTAATCACAAGTAAACCCATGATTAATTTAATCGGAATAGCAATCAAATTAAACACAAAAAGTGATCAATTTAATTGATTATGCTCAACATAAGTAAACTTACGGAGCTACGACTAATTTTAACCATAAGGAATCATTGGCTTAACCGTTCATATACTCAACACAAGAAAAACTTATGGAGTAATAACTAAATAACCAAACAAGATGATTAATTTAGTTCATAATGCTCGACATATAGTACCTTACGGAGCAACAACAAAGCCAATCAAAAATAATCAACTTGGTTGTTTAGTGTTCAACATAAGACACATTACGGAGCCTCACAGTATTACATAAAATATGGATCAGTAAAGATCAATACTGTGGAATACACAAGGATTCATTCTATCTTCCATCACTATTCGCATAACGACATTCAATAGACATAATCCTTGCAAACAAAAGATTTTAACCTATCTTCCGTCAAAGATTGACAATATAGGCTTAACTTTTGTAATTTTCAAAAGTCCATTCACTCTTTAACCAATACATGAATATCGATCATAAACGACTTTACTTTTGACAAGGTATGGGACAAACATAGTTCACAGAAGTAAACACTAATATCCCATAACAAGTTGCAATATAACAAATCATAAAGATTAAATACTGCAAAAACATCATCCTTCAAATATTTTTAGAATTTTTAAACCAATAAATCTAAAAACATGAAGATGAAAACGTTGGACATATCTATGTGTAATCACAATATTTGCTATTCCAAACTCTAGTAATCCTTCTCAAAAACAAGAATAAATTCTCATAAGAAGTTTCCTAGGCATCAAGACAAACTCGTAATGCACATATAAGATGATTTGTCCTTAGAGAGTAGAATCAATCTTTTTCGCCTGGATTTATACCAAGAATATCTACCAAAGGCGTATAAAAAGATTTTCAAAGAAGAACATACAAAGTCATTAACGACCATGCACCATAGTTCACATAAAATGATTGTGAACATTCAAGAATCCCATAGTAATGCGTACTACTGCCCATTCTTGAACTTCCTTCTTTGTAATTCACCAACACGATTCTTGTAAAAGCTACAAATGAGCTTAGAAGAGTACTACTCCACGAATCCAAGTGCCCAAGTCCAAGAGAAGTGGAACAAGTGCAACGAAACGGAGAAAAACACTCAAAAACAAGAGACACGACAAATACCAATCTTAACTCATCCAAATTCAATAATTATCACCTCCATTTTTAAGAGAATTCAAAGAGGAAGAGAATTCAAAAAGAATGAGGTTATTCCGAGTTCGGACGAAGAAGATACGGCGAAAACAAGTTTACCGAATATCGACGTCAAGTATGCATACGGGTTTCCAAACGAATTTTCAAGTCCGCGAACTTAAACCCCTGGATTTTTTATTTTAAAAGATGTTATGCATACCTGGTAGGTGTACCATGAAGTCCAAACATCCCGGACTACTATTTTAAAACCTAAACGTTTAAGAACCTTAAACACATATCAAGTTAGGTAGAAAAGAACGATAAGAAAGGTACGTGAGTCATTTTAATTCTCTAAACAAATAAAAGCACAAATATTGCTCAAGTTTATATACACACCTTTTTAGATGAATCCAATTGAATTCTACAGTCTTACCGAACATAATCTGTGCGCCCCAATTTTCGTGCTTCCCTCGCCGTATACATAGCAGGGCATTCCTTGGTGAGGATGCACTTACAACACAATCAAGTTGTGTTGGGGTGAACAATGTCTTGTTCACCACAATTGACCTTTGGATTATCATGAAAGGGATCACTTTTAGAGCCTTTCACATCGAATTCCATTTTTCCAAAAAACTTGTTAAGTTCCAACATCATGGATACTGCCTTTTCTATAGTCATGGAATTTTCTGGAAGATCATTCCTTTTCACACTCAAAGCATCATTAGATTTCTTTGGTACCCACTTCTGAGTGCGTTTACGAACAACCGAAACCTTTTTCCCATTACTCTCTTCAAGATTTCTCGGAAGAGAATTAGATTGACTATTCTTTTGCAAGTTAGTCTTTCTCCAATTGGGAGCATCGGATCTTGTCTTCGTCTTTATAAAGTTATCCTTTTGATAACCATTACGATTGTGAAAAGGATTCGTATAACGTTTATAGGCAAATATAGGTTTATCACAACAACTATTCCTTTGCCTAAAGGTTGGAAAGTTACAACCTGTAATGTTAAGGGGATTAGCCTTAGCATATGATCTTGGTTTCACAACTTCTTGTGATGCCCAAACAAGAACATCATGAAGTTTCTTATTCCTTATACGAAAACGACATCTCCTTTCCAGGTGACCTTTATTTCCGCAATAGTTGCAAACATAAGGAATGTTCTTACCTCGATCCATACGTGCTGACTTTGGAGGTTGATATTCTTTGCTCTTTCGAACCTTAATTTCCGGTGAAGGTAATTCACTTTTGCCATCAGTGGAAACCTTTTGTTGAGAAGAATCACTAGCCTTGACAAATTTTACCTCTTTGCTAATACTTGGAGCATTTATTCCCTTATAGCCCAATCCTTGTGTATCACGATGATTTTTACTTGCTCCTAGCATAGTGGTTAATTTGCTTGAACTAGTATTGAACTTTTTCAAGTCATCTTCCAACATCTTGATTTTATCAAGAGCAGCAGCTAAATCAGCCTCAAGGCGTTTTTCTTGAGAGAGACAAGCACTTTCTCTGTCATCAAAACTAATTTGTTGAGAGTTAAACTTTGCTTCAGATTCTGCAAGTTTCTCTTCCAACAAAAAGTACTTTTGATAAAGATTATCACATTCAAGTGACTTCATAAGTAGGTTTTCCTCAGAATCCTTGAGGATCGATTCGTTAGAACGATTCGAAAAATAAACACTTGCGTAACATCTTCTCAATTTCTTTTTTTCTCGACAGAGAGGAGTTAGAAGAGGTGATACATGAGAAGTTGTAATATTCTTCATCTTCCACGAATCCAAAAACTTAACATACTCTGAGACTTCCTCAACAACATCTCTATCAATATCTGAATCACCTTCATCAGAAAGTTCATCCAACTATTCTTCTAGGAGAGTTTCCCAATCAACAGTTTTTACATCAAGAGAATGTTTAGATATTGACTTAGATGTGATAGTTCTCTCAGGTGAATCCAAGCTTTTAGAATCATCTGGTAATTTCTGAACTGGTACGTGTTTGCCTGCTCTGATACCAATTGAAAAAGCGGGGGTCTAACAACACCACCCAATATTTCACTTAGCAATTTGTATGGACATACTCGAATATACTTTTAAGAGAATCAACATGACTCAATCAATTTAAAGTATATCAACGAGTTTATATCTGTCTCTTGATTTGATTTACTCAAGAAGAAACTGCAAGTTCTAATCAAATACAAGGAATAACTCGGATGGTACCAAAGACCAATATCCGAGGATCAATCAATGACAATCAACAACCAAAGGTTGGATTACTCTAATTGATGATCTAATGCACAACCTGTATTATTTCATTTTTAAAGATAAAACAATATAATGCGGAAACTGAAATAACACAGACACCAGAGATTTTGTTAACGAGGAAACCGCAAATACAGAAAAACCCCGGGACCTAGTCCAGATTGAACACACACTGTATTAATCCTCTACAGACACTAGCCTACTCCAAGCTAACTTCGGACTGGACTGTAGTTGAACCCCAATCAGTCTCCCACTGATCCAAGGTACAGTTGTACTCCCTACGCCTCTGATCCTAGCAGGATATTGCGCACTTGATTCCCTTAGCTGATCTCACCCACAACTAAGAGTTGCTACGACCCAAAGTCGAATACTTGATGACAAACAAATCAGTCTCACACAGACAAGTCTATCGAAGGATTAATCTGTCTCCCACAGAAATACCTATGAGTTTTGTACCGTCTTTTGATAAATCAAGGTGAACAGGAACCAATTAATACACCGGTCTTATATTTCTGAAGAACAGCCTAGTAATATCAATCACCTCACAATAATCTTAATCGTATAGTAGTGAAACAAGATATTGCGGAATCACAAACGATGAGACGAAAGCAACACTAAGATATTGCCTAGTAATATCCAAACGCTACTAAAGCAACACTAAGATCATTAGTTGAGAACTTTTTTTGACTCCGAACAACCTTCTTTACACAAATTCCTATAGAGATATCATCATACAATGGACGTTCATCACTTGGTCTAGGTATCCGTAAGTCACCCAACGGTATTTCGGTAATCCTTGAAATTAGTTCTCTATCAATAAGAAACTTTTTCCTACCAATCATGGATTTGAATTCCATCTTCTCATAATCAACATCATGAATATTGACATAGAAAACCTTTGTAAGAGAATCAAATCCTTGACCAAGACCATCAAAGATATTTCCAAGCTTGAATTTTGAAAAACATACCAAATCCTCTTCATGCCCACTAGAAAAATCCAACTTATTTTCTAGAATAAAACCTTTTGAAGCAATCTTATCAAATATTCTAGAACAAGAATCATTCACAAACCTAATTCTAAGAGAGTCTTGATCATGAGGAGGATTCAAGCTAGAGGATTTTGAGCTTTTAGAACTCCTTTTTGTGTTTCTAGTATTCATCATGGAACTAGAACTAAGCAAGGATCAAAAGAGAAATACTTATTTGGATTGAATATCCTTTCTCTCAATTTCTCCAAAGAAGCTTTAATGGAGGCAAAACACAAAACCCTAGAAGTTCACGTATGTGGACGGGAAGAAGAGGGAGGAGAAAGTTCGCGGACCACATACACACATATATCCCTCATTCATGGGCTTGGGCCGAACACGAATTGTGATCCACATAAGACTTATGGGATTTCCTTAGCCATTAGAACACTAAAGGTTATGCAACCCATGACAACATAAACAACGGATGCAGTAGAAAGCTCATCTGTACACAACACAATCTATTTCTTGCCCCTCTATAAGATATATACAAAGGGGAAGTGCCAGTCTCGTTACCAAGAGGCAGAATGTGCAGAGATATTCTCATGCGACATTTCCGGTTGATATGTGTGAATAATCCCCGTGGTATAATCAAAGTAATGATGATAGTCAGGACAAGAGCTTTCTTTCCTTCGTTTGTTCTGGCCTGAAGAAGGATACCTCCGATTTCTGGGTTGTTCAGTATTAACCGATTTAACACATACAGAACCCTTTTCGGAATGATTCTTAGACTTAACAGATTTAAGTTTTTCTAAGAATTTAAAAACGCCTTCGAACGCTTCGAAAAGATCTTTATCAATTGATCCATCTTGATAGTATTCCTCAAAAAGATCAAGAGTTAATCTAGTGAGTTTCCATATCCTTGAACGCATTGAGCGTTTTCTCAGTCTTTCCTTCTTTTTATTTTTTCCTTCTGATTGATTCTTAACATCTAAAACTTCCCTTTTAGATGAAGAAGAATTATCATGAGAATCCAAAGGTTTTCTCTATAATAATCTCTAAACAATCTTTAAGGAAATCTGGCGTGCGTTACAGATGCCAGGAGCAAGTTTTCCAAAGAAATTTCCCATAGGGCAATTTATAAGGAACGAACAAACACAAACTTATGAGGTTTACAGTGTTTGCCTGCTCTGATACCAATTGAAAAGCGAGGGTCTAACAACACCACCCAATATTTCGCTTAGCAATCTGTATGGACAAACTCCAATATACTTTTTATGAGAATCAACTAGACAGTTAGACTCAATCAATAAAAAGATATATCAAAGAGTTTATATCTCAATCTCTCGATTTGATCTTTACTCAAGCAAATGGAAATCTGCGAGTCTTCATCAAAGAGAGATAACTTGGACGGTACCAAAGACCAATGTCCAAGGATCAATCAATATCAATCAACAACCAAAGGTTGGATTTCCAATTGATGATATTTAACGCACAACCTGTATTATTTCAATTATATAAAAAATATAATGCGGAAAGGAAATAACATAGACACCAGAAGTTTTGTTAACGAGAAAACCGTAAATGCAGAAAAACCCCGGGACCTAGTCCAGATTAAATGCACATTGTATTAAGACGCTAAAGACACTAGCCTACTACAAGCTAACTTCGGACTGGACTATAGTTGAACCCCAATCAGTATCCCACCGATTCAAGGTACAGTTGTACTCCTACGCCTCTGATCCCAGCAGGATATTGCGCACTTGATTCCCTTAGCTGATCTCACCCACAACTAAGAGTTGTTGCAACCCAAAATCGCAGACTTGATGATAAACAAATATGTCTCACACAGAAAAGTCTATCAAAGGATAAATCTGTCTCCCACAGAAAAACCCTAGGATTTGTTCCGTCTTTAGATATAAAATCAAGGTGAACAGGAACCAATTGACAATCCGGTATTATATTCTCGAAGAACAACCTAGATTAATCAATCACCTCTCAACAATCCTTATTGACTACACAAGTGGTTTGTCGAGGAATCACAAACAGTGAGACGAAGATGTTTGTGACTTCTTTATCTTGCCTATCGGAGAACTCTCACGATCTCAAGCCAATCAATAGATTGTACTCGTACGATAAAAGATGCAAGATCAGATCACACGACTACGATAAAAGTAGTATAGGTCTGGCTTCACAATCCCAATGAAGTCTTTAAGTCGTTAACCTGGTTTTAGAGAAGAAAACCAAAGGTTAAAGGATAATCGACTCTAGCGAGCGCACTGGTATCACACAGACGTGTGGGGATTAGTTTTGCACAATTCTAGATGTCTCCTTATATAGCCTTCAAATCAGAGTTTTGCCTTAGTTACAAAGCAATCCATATTCACCGTTAGATGAAAACCTGATTTAGATTCAAGCTAATATTTCTCAACCGTTAGATCGAAAACTTAGCTTGTCACACATACTTGGGTAGACGTTTACTGGGTTTGTGAAAACCATGCCCAAACGTGTACGTTGGTTCAACATAGTAACCCAAAAGGTTAACCATATGAGAAATTCATATTAACCTAGTTCTTCTTCACCATAACTAGTTCAATTGACTCAAATGAACTAGTTAGAGAGTTGTTCAATTGCTATGAGATCTTACGTAACTACACAAGACACAATTGAAACAAAGATGATTCGATTCGATGAATCGGCTCATGAACTTTATAGCCACGGTTTGCATAAAGCATTCCTTAGTAATTTAAGTTTCACGTTCAGCGCACATCTTTAGATCATAACCACTTAAGATCACAAACAAGTTCGCGGACTTAAGGCAACCGGCAGAGTTTTCCAAACTCAGCAGAAAATCTCGGCAAGGAGACTTCCGCCAGTTCGCGGACTAGGTTCGCGGACTGAGTTCGCGGACTAAACACGCAAACGAGTTTTTGGAAAATCCCAGCAGAAATTCTCGGCAAGAGAACTTCCTTCAGTTCGCGGACTGAGTTCACGGACTGGGTTCGCGGACTTGGCAAAGACAATTCCTCCGGTTTCTCTCAATCAACAAAGTTCGAAAACTTCGGATTAAGGAATACATGGTTATGTAATCTAAACTCTCATTTCAATCATTGAGACATTCTCAGAGGACGTTATATAGCCGTTGTTCACAGACCGTTTCACGTCAGAGCAATTCTCAAAGTAATTGAAACTTTTTATGACTTTCCTCACTAGGTGAAGATAAACTTGATCAAAGCGAAACGCTTTACCAACACACGATTTCGAGAAAAAGATAAGTAGTGAATACTCAGCTCGAAATGTCAAATGTGAATGATCCAGTATGTATAGCATACGACTTTTTGTCTCATAAGAAGTAGGAGATAGAATAGATAGACTTTTGAGTGATAAATAAGTTCAAGTCTCCACATACCTTTTTGTTGATGAAGTTCCACGGTTCCTTGAGTAGATCTTCGTCGTTGTATGATGAATCGACATGAGGTCCTTGAGCTCAACTACACTTTTCTATCCTAGTCCAAGACTTAGCTATAATAGACTATAAATAAAGACTCATAGTTTTGATCACTAACATTGACAAACATGCTTGATATAACAACGCATGCGAGGTCGACCGAGATATGCTCTAACAGATGTCACATTATCTTTAGTAATGCTTCTAGGAATACTAACAATGTTATCCATCAAGTTCAGGCATATGTGAATCTGCATCACTTAAACACTTCTATTACTGCTTATCGTCGTGTTACTGTGCATTTGCCTTGACAGCCTTCTCCTTTAGGTTTTCTGAAAATAAATGTTGATGTCTCTTATCATCCTAAATGTTTACTTGCTGGAATTGGTGTTCTAATTCGTAATCATGCAGGATCCTTCTTGGCAGCAAAGGGAAGGCTAAAAGGAACATGTAATGCTCATCATGATGAAACTTGGGCACTGATTGAAGCAATGGAAATGGCTACTGCAAATGGCTGGACTGGAGTCATCTTTGAGACTGATAATCTAGGTATATGTAATTATGTACAGGGCATTGATTGAAGCAATGGAAATGGCTACTGCAAATGGCCGGACTCAAGTCATCTTTGAGACTGATAATCTAGGTATATGTAATTATCTACAGAGAGGATTCTACGTCCTCCTTGGCAGAGCTTGCCTCTTCTTCGTAAGTGTGTTAGTTTTTGTAATATAAATCATGCTTGATCTTGTAAGTATGTTCATAGGAGTTGTAATAAACCAGCTAATGTTCTGGCTAAAGCCGTTCGCAGGCTTATGCTTGTTGAGGAATGGTGGCTAGGGTTGCACAAAACCGACCCAACCCGCACCCGGGCAAAATTTACCCACACCCGAACCAACCTGCCTAGACGTGGGTCGACTATGGGTGGCAACCTCAAAACCCGCCTTACATTGGGTTGGGTGCGGGTGACAACTCTTATCACCCAATCCAACCCGCCCGCCCGCCTAAAATCTAACCTAACCCAAATCGCTTCTTTTCTTTCTTAGTTTCTATCTTCTTCTTCTCTTCTTCGGTCCTCTCAACTTCACCTCAGTAACACCTAAATAAGCATCCCCAACTTCATTAAATACGACTAGAACTTCAGTGATTATGGAACGAAGGTGAAAAACAGTCACCAACAAAGCACCTGAAGAACAATCACCCAACATGAAAGAACGGCCACCCTACAGAGCTGAAGAATAGTCACCCAACATGGACAAGAATCACAAGATAAAGGTTCAACCACGAAGTGATTGATTGATTGTTTAATTTCTGATTTCTATTTAAACCGAAATTATCTTAAAATTTATTAGTTTATTTTGATTTTACAAATGCATGAATTTCTTTGCTAAAAAGGGTGAGTAAAATTGAAGTTAATAGAAGTGTTTTCGTTTTCCTTCCCTGAATAGAGGGTTTTATTGTTTTCTAAAGTTTTAATTTTTTTGGTATCATAAACTGAAATTGAAATATTGTGATTTTTGATAACTTTGGATGTAGTAGTTTCAATTTTGTTCTCTTTCTGTGTCGTTAATCTGGAATGTGTAACTTGTGTTCGTATGGGTACTTTTCTAATTGAATTCAAACCCCAGAAGATATTTTGTAGAAAAATCAATTTATAGTTTCGAGGTATAAAAATGATTTTTATAAACCCAAAAAGTGGATGAATCACATACATTGTTATCAAGAATAAACGACGGGTATACCCGCCACCCACCCGATCCAACTCGCCGTAATGTGCGTCGGGTGAAAACCGACCCATTGTAATGTTGTGTCGGTTGCGGGTGACAATTCCTAATACCCGCCATCAGTGGGTTGGGTGGTGGGTAAGGCAAAAATCAACCCAATCCAACCCATGTGCATCCCTAACGGTGGCAGCAACGGGTGATGCTACGTTGACATCAAAAAATACGGGGGCAAATCCTGTGAGGGAATCAAACGACCGAGGGAAAAACTTCTCAGCATTGGGATCAGAAGCGTGCAGATGTGGGTCCTGCAGCTGTGAGTCACGGGATTTGCTGCGGTGATTTCTCCGGTAAACCTAGCATTATTGGGCAGCAACCCCCTGCTATGTTAATTTCTCACCTAGCTTCTGATGTATGGGACGGGACGGTACGGGTTTTTGCCTAGCTCAGTACTTGTACCTCCCTATAGCCGGTACCTGTACCTTGTACTTGTACATGTACCTGTGCAGTACGGAACGGGACGGTACCTGTACCTGTTTAACTCGGTACGGGATGGGACGGTACCGGTTCTTTACCCGTAGCGTATGTAAAATTATAAAAAGAAAATAAGGCAAAAAATCTTCTAAGTTCTAAGTTCAGATGAAGTTATGAACCACACAAAAATTCCAAAACCCTAGAATCAAAAACCAAAAAATTACAATCAATTTCAAATCTAAAGAAATCAACAAAAACTAAATAGAAATGAATAAAAACTAATTAATTTTCAAAAACCCTAGCTATTATTAGACGTTATTACTTGTTGCTCGGTATTACGGGATGGGACGGGACGGGAATAGCCTAGAACCGATACTTGTACCTACTCTAGGCACGGTACCAGTTTTTGGTACTTGTACCTGTCCCATCTGACCGCGGTTCCGGGACGGTACCGATACGGTTCCACGGGACGGGACGGTTTCTGTGCAGCCCTGGATGTAACAAACAGTTGTATGTAATATATTTTCCTTTATTTAAAAGAAAAATCAAAACCCTAGAAATCTCCGATTAGTCTTATTTACATCATTTCTTCTTCTGATAATGAAATTACTTCTACTACGAAGGAAACCCTAAAAGCCATGAATATTCCATCAACACAAGTAGAAGAAGATCCTCCTCCTCTAGAAGAAACCCCCAAAGAACCAGATGATGAAGTTGCGAATTCTGAAGTTGGGAATACGAATGATTCCTCAAATCAAGATGAAGAATCTATTAATAAGACTTCGGATGCTTTAGCTAAAGGAATTTCATCTATTCTTGGTACTCTAATTAAGGAATTTGATACCAAGGCTCAAAATACAGCTACAAGTCAAGACCAGCTCTCTTCCGCCATTAATAGACTTACTGGAGGTAATTCCATTCCCATTTCAATTACATGATGATCATGCATTTTGATTTTTATAACTATGTTGTCTGAGGCGCCAATGTGGTGTTCTTTCGAATGCGACGCCTCGCCAGCAAAGGCGCCCATTTTTCCTAAGTTCCTTAAGAAAAGTAGCCTTAATCCGACTTCTTTCACGAGATATTAATGCCCAGCCTTTTATTTTTGGTTTGTTTCATTTCAATTAGGATTTGTACTAGCATATTGCTCAACTAGTAGGGATATTACTCCATATGTCTTACTTAAGCGCCAAGCCCGAACAACATAGGTTTCAAGGACTCTAATGTTTCCATGAATGACAATTGGTAGTAATTATTGATGGGATTGTAGCTGAGGTTTGATAGCCATGGGCCGTCGTTTCATTTACCTAGCTAAAATTTATGGAGTTTTGTGCATGATTTTGTAAGTCATGGAAGCCACTATGAAAGTCGAACATGATTTACTGTATGCCTTTGAATCTGACTGGTTGCTCTTTAACAGCATTCCATGGTTGTGAAAAGTGGTAGAGGCAGCCTTTCCTCATGGGCATTTTTTTGCCATTAAAAGGCATACACCTTTAACCTTGAATTTTCCTCCAAAAGGCGTCTCAAGAGACGTTTTTCATGGAAAATCAGGAACACGCAAAATAAACCTTCTTACCGGGGTATTTTTAAGTTACCTTGCAGTTCTTTCTTCAGTGTTATAAAACATTAAAAAACTTAGCATCTTTGTGTCGAAAAAAAACCTAAATTTGTTGTTGCTGTCTTGGTATCTCATGTTTCCGACCCATTCTTAAACATGATTGTATCTTGAGATGCTTAATTTCTCAGGAGACTTGTTTGGTTTATGGGCTAATTTTTTTTGAATGATTTTTTTCCCAGAACTTATGCTGTTATATTAAAGGTTTCAAATATTTCACTCATTTACATATTTATTTATCTTTTCGATGGAGTCACCGCCTCGTCTCTCACTGCATAACGCATTTTAAAACCACAGTGTCCATATTCAAGCTTTAGTAGCATAAGTTTGTCCTTCATTTTAGTTGTGCACTTCTGTTGGTCAATCAACAAAGAATTCTGCATAGGCAAAATATGGTAAGAAGAAGAGAAGTTCTCACCCTGTTTTGTGTTGTTGCTTGTATGTGTTATTTTCGTGTTAATTGGGTAAGTTAAATAAGGCAAAATAAATTGTACTCATCTTTCATCGCTGCAGAAACTAATTTTCTGCTATTGTTGTTGTTTATGTTGGATTCTGTCAGAGCTTGATCAACTGCTAGAAGATGCACCATTGCCATTTATTATGCAACATGCTTCTAAAATCTCAGGAGTTCGTAAGAGAGTCTTATCGTTGAACTCTGTTTTGAAATCTATACAACGTCGTATTGATAATATAGACCGGCTGATATCTACCGGCGTCCCACATGGTACTCCTTACTCTTTAAATTATTGTTTTTGTGATTTATATTATGTAAAACTGTTGTTTGTATTACAGCTAGGAGAAATCACTTCCTTTTCCGGTTATTTTGAAATAAATAAAAGCACGCGAAGAAACTCAGCCACCTATAAGCTTTTTATCTGGATTTCCATAGTCCAGTAATCCAGTTCCTTCACCACTAATATCCAGCTCAACCAAATGTAGAGTCTATAGCACTTGGCTTTAGCATCAAATCCACATAGAATGATTACGACAATAACTTCTGGTTTGGCTTTTCCCATGATCTCATCCACAATTTTGAAACCTTGAAATGTTTATCTCCTTAACATCCCATGTCACCATAAAGTTTTAGTCAACTTTAAGGTTATGACTTGCCTTAGTGCAGCTACTCACGCAGAACCAGGCGTCTACTTGTCTTCAGACTTCATGTGGATCCCATAAAGCATGTTTGCCAGTAGTGATTTAAACATGGGTGGGTGCTGAACCTCGCTATTTTGGTTTTCCGCCTAAAACATCAAGCCTATCTATAACTTATTACCACGCAGCAGTAAATTTTATCCAAATCATTTACTTTCCTGTTATCTACCCCATGGCCTGATTGCTTTAGTCTTTGAGTGTCTCGTTTTAGTTTGTACTCCCCTTGAATATATGCAACCATAGAAAAATTGCCTTTATCAGCCTCTTATACTTAGGTTCAAGAACTCCAGATGGAAAGTTACGGTGTTAGTTGATAGATTGTGTTTGTTGTATCTAGTTGAACCTCTTCTAATTGCAAGTGGACAATACATTGTTAAAGTTATCTACTTATATCTAAAGAATTATGGCACGATGATTGAACTCTTTCCAGCCCAGCTCTGTTCGTCAGGTGCTTTGATGATTTGATATCAAAGTCCAGTTGTTCGACTTTAACCTGAACTGATTTGGTTTTGCTTGGTGGAGTCTTTTAGTGTTGGAATTCAACTTTGCACTCCTCTTGTTTATATTTCAGCTTATAATTATATGACAATTACTTTGCAGAGAAAGTAGCAGCAGAAAATTCAGGACAGAACCAGCATTGATTGGTTGATGCAGGTACTAGCTCCATCCTATTGTCAGATATGTGTAAATTATGTATGTGAACAAGCCGTCAACAAAGTATTGAAGCACAGTGTGCCCTAGATGTCGGACCAACAGAAGATGCAGTGTATAATCAGGTCCTGCCAGTTGACCAAACATTTCTCAATTATTTTTTATATCAGTTGCTTAAGTGTCATTCCAGGAACATGAGCTATCAAAAAAAAAAAAAAGTCTAAATGGTTTGGCCTTTATATGTTTCTATTGATTTTGATGAATTCATCTTAACTTGGCTTGATGTTTCCAGGATAAAGTGGTCCCAAAATTAATGACAAGTCACATAAGTTTGACACATTCTAAGTGATAGCATGATGACACAGTCTAGTCTCTTTCTTTTGTGATACAATTTTGGTGGTCGTGCAATAATCTAATTTACGGTTAGTCCAAAACAGGCACTCTTGTGTGGTTATCATTAACTGATGCTCAACATTTTGTTGTTGTAGAAGATTACACGTATTTTATGGTAAAATAACTCTACCCTCACTCTGAATGATTTACATTTGATAAGACCCACACCTGTGATTCTAGCTATTTCATTTTCATCCCACAGCTCACTTATCAGAGCTGTTGTCAAATAGTACCAAGTCCAGTTACTTTCGACTTTAATCTCACATTTTAAGATATTAAGTTGAGTCTTTGTAGGGTTGGCCAGCAAGATGTAGTTCAAGGATAGGTTTGTGACTGAAAGAAATATGTACTGAGTCATTGCTGTTTAGCAGACCTATTCATTGTTACAGTACTGAATCATTGTCGTCGCTGCTGATCTATTTGCTTGTCTCAGTAACAGCCTTTTGCTTCAAAGTACGCTTAGCTCCGTAACTTGTCCTGAGAAGTACCCTGTTGTATTCATGGTGCTAATAGTCTCACTTGTACAAACTTAAAGCAGATTTTGTACCCTGAATCATTGTCGTCGCTGCACCGTAATAATTCGGGGTACGAGACTACAGTACAGTAAATCCTATTTCATGGTTACGAGAACTATGCAGAAAATAATGTTCCTTTGTAATTGGTAGTGCCGGAGAAGTTCTGTTTTCTTTGGTGTACATTGTTTGTTTGTTTGATGTGAAAAGGGAAAAATAAAGACAGTAATATTTTCAGGCTCTGGTGACTATGAGTTTGTAACTGATAAATCAGAGGAACCCACCCTCTTATTCAAGGCCCACTGAGGAACATGAACAACCATAGTTTGAAAATGTGTTGCTGAAATGGAATGAATCTCGGTACATTTTCTGAGAGTTTCTAGTTTCATGAAGAGCAGTAGCTCCTGACCAAAATCCAAGTGGCTTCCTAATACCTCCAATTGTTGCTGCTGATTAGCATCATTTGCTGCTAATTGATGTCTTGGTGGAAGTTGTATGAAAAGTCCGTTCGTGGGTAGGGATTTCTCGATGCTACTGCTTGCTCTTAGGGGTTGGAATCTATCTCAAGTTAGAGGCTTGCGAACAAAAGATCCCAGACATGCAAAGTACATTTTCCCACCGTGAATCCCAGGCAATTGTCAACTCTATTGTTAAATGTTGTCATGAAAATGTCAGCTGATTTCGTTGGATAATATCGTTTCCCAATGTAGTATTGAGTTTGTGATTACTCAAACAGACCAGAAGAACACATTTTGGTATTGGCCTTTTATATGCTCTTAGCATCTTGACGTCAACTGACTCGCAACCTCTTGACGTTGACCAACATAGGATGCTCATATCGAACCATCTTCAAGCCAAGTGACCTAGCATCTTCGCACCGACTCGTCGAGTGATCGTTACATCTTCACGTCGAGTATGTTTACGGCACACCACTGTTAAGTTAGATCTCCAACAAATTATTGATAACTCACTCACTGCTTCTCTTTTATGTTTTAGCATTTTTCTTTATTATCTTTGCTTTTGGTTTCATTCATGTACACCACGTTCTCAAAACCTTTGTAGCACCCGTTATATGAATATAAATCTACTCCGTTGTCTCCTATTCAAGCGCAAGAGACACGAAATTTCGATTTCTTTAAATATATATTTCCTGTGTTGTTTTTGGATGGGGAATGAGCTAGGAATTATTCAATTACCAAGAGACAATGAAAGAGAAGAAGAATTTTGTCATTTTTATTTTATCATGAATTGTTTACAGTTAACATGGTCGGTTCCAGGAAAAGGAAAAACCATCTTCAACCATAGATTAATATTGCAACAGCACAAGCTGCACAACACAACACAACTTGTTGCTTATCCTTATTTGGCTTTTCTATTCATAGATCCTCTTTTTTTACAGCAGTTGTGTTTTTGTAAAGAATTAAGCTCTCTGACACATGAACTGCTAGATTTTGCATTAGGCAGTGGCTTCTTAGTTATGCGAAGAGCCAGTGAATACGAGGCGCCGAGGCGGCCGATCCAGCTTAACATATTATACAGGGCAGTTTCTTAATAAGAATAGTAGTATTATTATTAATTACTATTTGTGTGCAGCTGCAGCGTCTAGTCTAACTGGCTAGGAACATTTAAGCCAATAGTCTTACACTCCAAGGGGCCATATATGTTTCTGTGTTTGGACCTTAAGTTCAATAATAATGCAATTGCTGAGAAAGGAACCCTGTTTATATGCTGAAAAGGCAATTCCTTAAATTTAATCCAACTAGCTTAAGAAATCCAAGACGTTGTTTAGATGCTAGGAAATACTTTTACATCAAAAGAGTCGCATCCTTTTTCTGCAGTCAAAAAGACATGCACATTAAATCAGATGTGCTAATGTAATAGTACTAGGCAAAACTTTTGGATTTAGGTGTATTAGGCTACTTCATTAATAACCATTGTATTAGGTGTGTCCGGAGCCAAATTAGCAAATGGGTGCAAAATTTGCAAAGTATACGTTAAAAATGGCCATTAGTCATAAATGATCAATTTTTATGTTTTTATTTGTTTTGATAAGATAGAATAGTGATCACTAGAACTACACGTATAATTGATCAACTTTTATGTTTTTATTTGTTTTGGTAAGATAAAAGGGCGATCACATTAGCTTAAGATTTATGCTATTACAGGGATTCGATTTCCAACCTCCTTTATGGGAAAAGCTAACCATCTGATGTAGATGAGCAAGTTATATCACGTGCGTTGGATTATTTGGAAGTTAAGGACCTGTCATAATTTAGTTGAAGAGGAGTTTATTTTGATGGGAAACGGCCCAAAGATCAAGACATGTCGATTTATAGATCCATATGGTCACCAAAATTTTGCCAAAATTCCATCGTTTAGGGCTTCAAAAGACCGTTTTTGCCGTTTTAGGAAAGCTTTTGTTTTCTTAATAACTTCTTCGATAAGAGTCCGTTTTAATCGCCATTTGTGGCATATAGTTTTATTCAGCGAGTATTTTAATTATTTTAGATAACCTAAAATTTGCCAAAACTAACAAATTAAGGTTTGAGTCGGTTTTGGGTCGTTGTCATCCTTTCTTGTTGCACAAGTTAGGGTTTTTTCCCAAGTCTATTTCAAAGTCTGCAAAGTCATTAGTCTAAATAGTAGAATTTGATTAATATAATCATTTTATTGAATTATGTTAAAGTTTAATTCTGATTTTTATTTATAGTCGGTAAGCCGAGATCCAAATAACTATCTTCGTTCATAGTCGTTATTCCTAAGAATAACTATATTCAAGTTTAATTCTGATTTTTATTTATAGTCGGGAAACCGAGGTCTAAATAATTATCTTTGTCCATAATCGTTATTCCTAAGAATAATTCGAGGTCCGAACAAATTATCATTTTTCTTTCTTTTGAGGATATCCGCTGCACTGCCATCACACCACTTGATAGTTTTCATAGTTGGTTAATTTCTAAGGAGCCTGTTTACAAGCTGAAAAGGTAATTGCTTAAATAAAATCCAGGTAGCTTAAGAAATCTGAGGCATCATCTAGAATCTAGATGCTAGGAAATACTTTTACATCAAAAGAGTCGCACTCTTTTTCTACAGTCAAAAAGATACAATTAAGGGCCTACAGTTAATTAGAGTAGTACTAGGCAAAACTTTTTGTTTAATGAAATCGATGGTTCATTAGTTATTTAGGTGCATTAGGCAAACTTTTATTAAACCAGATCTTAGGTGTGTTTGGAGGCAACCACCAAATCTTAAACAAGTGCTGAATAAGTAGGAGTTGTTGAAACGTCACAAATTAAGCACGGTACTACTACCATTGCCAATTTAGTGTTTGCTATTGTTGCATGCAACTGGACTTGACCGTTTTTGTCACTGTCTCCTGTAATTAAGGAGAGAAGGGGGTTTTAAGGACATCAACGACTAACTAATTCATAAAGCTTGTTGGGTGTGTATTGGTGTATATCTTCTTGCATCATCGGAATATCCAGAGATGGTGACCATCAAATGAAAGGATTGGTGTGCCGTGTGCGTTCTTCTATCATGTTAACTGCATTTATATGCGTATACGGTATATACCCTAATGAATGTTAAGATATTTTGGCACATCAAGGAAAATAAAGTTGATGCACGTCAACATGTTTTAGTCGATAAGATTGATTGATTGATTTTTTTTTCAACAACCTTAATAAACCCTCCAAGGATTATGTCAGTGCCTCTCTTCCCGTCACTTAATGTTTTCTTAGACCTTCCGGTCAAATCATTTCTAAACAGGGACGGACTCAGGAAAAATAAATTTCCGTTTAAGACTCGGGCTAGAAGCCTTGGTCGAGCAAAAAAAAGAAAAAATTGGCTCGTGGAATGGGAAGCCTACCCGGACTAAAACCCCCTTTAGCCCAGCTGTAGGTCCGTCATTGTTTCTAAATGGGTGATATTTCAGAAAACTTTCCTAATACTACCTCCTCCATTTTTGGAAAAGATGTAATATCATTTTTTTTTCATTTTTCCTGATATGATTAACGCTTCTGATAATGATTATAAAATCGTCCAAGGTGGCTGAGATAAAATCAAATGACAGCAAATAGTAGACATTCGGCCGTACCAGTTACTTATTTCCATCATGTTCGTTATCTATTTTCCATGTTTGGCTTCGTAGGCTCTTGTGCCGGTCAAGAGCCAAAAAAAAAATCTATCCTTGAATTTAAAACGAAAAATGGAACATAGAATAAATGGATAGATTGGATCGTCAGTCAGTCTCCTCACACTTAAATTATCATCCCATTCTTTATGTGATATAAATGCTTGTCTTCCTGGCATTTGAAGATTCTTGGTGGGCATTTGGATAATGTCTAGATCTAAGAAACAGTTGTTGGAACTGTTCCTAAACCCGCGTCCCCAGGAAAAAAAATCTAAGCACAGTCGCTGTCTTTTCCACACTACGTACGGTCACTCGGGTGGCTATGAGTTAGCCGCATATACCGGTTTTCGTGAGAAAATTTTTGATGGGGCATTTTTTAAATAATTAATTACGAAAACAAATTTTCTCTCCAAAAATACATTTTTTTTATATTTTTAGAAAAAAAATTCATTAATATCAAAGACATGTGTCAACATATCATTTGTCCCCCATGCCTCCTTCAAAAAACGCCCCCTTTAAAAAAAATCTCGATTTCCGGGCGATGCGTCAATTACCAAAATTCATAAAATAATCAGATGAGTTTTCAAAAATAGAAATCGAATTTATATATTCGGAATCTCTTTAACGGGAGATAAATTGATGGTAACCTGATGTGAAGATAGTTACATATGAAAATTCTACACAATTAATTATTATTTTTCATTTTCATTTTAATTTTTAAAAGTCTTAAAATAGTTATTTATGAATGTTTATCTCTAAAAAAGGAAAATTATAGAAGTTACCCTTTGTGGACATTCCAAATTCAAGATTTTAGCTGACAACTCGTTAACTTGAATGAGTCCTTAACCTCTACAGCGATTTAAGTTTCAAGTTGAATACGTTTTTTGAACTTGGATACAAACATAAAGTATTATTTGGAGTCACACGATCACTATATGATGTTTTAATCTATTGGATCAGTTTCTTTGGTGGCTTGTTATTTGTGTGATAGACTCATCAACTAGGTTTTCATAACTTAAATAGGGGAGCACTAATTTATTGTACCAAAAGTTTGCATCAATGTACCATACAATAGTTTAGCAATTTTGGGTTAGACAAGATACTACGAGTTTCCTTATCTTGAAAAGAATCTGTTGAAGTATTCCTTGAGTATTATGTAATTTGAAAAGAGATTTTGTATAGAGAACCAGTGCTTAATTTATGTATACTTGTTAGAGCATCGCTCGGTTAAACTCACAAGTAGTCAAGCTTGTTGCCAGTGTTAGTTGCAAAAAACTTTATCTTGATTTATAGTCTATTAAAATCAGTCTCGGACTGGGACTAAAGCATATGAGTTGAGTATCAGAATTCACCGAATAACCCTTGAAGACTGAAGATTGAAGAACATCGAAGACATCTACGAATACTTCATCAACAAAAGTATGTGAAGATTGATTATCCTAGCTATTTACTCCATATTTCTACCATTCTATCTACTTAGACAACGTCGTATGCTTTAATATAAATGATGAACTGCGAAGAAAAAATTTTAAGTTCAAGCTTGTACTTGATTAATCTCAATATAAATTTTAAGAAATCTATATTCATAGGTTTATCGCTTTTGAGAGTGAGCGTAATTAATTATTCAAAAAACAATAATTGTGAATATATAAGCCTAAAAACATCAAGTGGCTCGCGAACTAATTTAAGGGTTCGTGAACTATGCAAAACTTGATGTTCCTGAATTCGAGAGTGCATAAGAGATCACTAACCAATTTATGGGTTCGCGGACTATGCAATTTCAAGGTATTATTGTACTCTTTGCTAATTTACTCTTGTGTTCACGAGCTAACTTAAGGGTCTGCCAGTTATGCACTTTTGGATACGTTCCAAAATATATATTTTTTTAAAATTACTCTTGTACACAAACTAGTTTATGAGTTTGCGAATTAGGTACTTTTGAATGTGTTCCTACAAACTTTTAAACATGTTGTACACGAACCAATTTTAAGGTACACGAACTAGCATGTTTTTGGGTGTTAAATACTCAAACTTGTCTTTTCAAGCTAGACATGTTTTGGACTAGTTAAACACTCGCAAGTTTATGAAAAAATATTACGAGCACCTATTGACACAATAAGGAGTACTTTAAAAGAGTGTAGACTTGTCTTTTCTCAATTTTTTAAAAAGTTTTTCTATAGACAGCTTTAAAACCTTTCTCGTTGGTTGAACTTTGATTATTTTTTTCGGCAGAACGGGAAGTACGAAAACTCTACAACATAGGCTTATCATATAGACACTAACAACGTGAAATGAAGTTTGAGGGTTATTTAAGCTACTCAGGTTGGTTTTTCAAAATATTGAAGTAAAAACATTTAAGTGGCAAAAATATTTCGGCATAGGACAACAGGTTTAAAAGTATCAACATGTTTGATAAAGGTAGAGCTGCACGTGGGTCGGTCGGTTCTGGTTTCACCTAAAACCACCTACCAATCTGCTAGTACCTCGGTTTTATAATTTAAATTTAAAACCTCCCGACCTATTTTCGGTTTGGGTGTAAACCTGCCCACTACGGGTCAGTCGATTTTGGGTTTAAACCCGCATTAATCCGGTTCACCTGTGCATTTCCTGCCAGCTTTTCACCCGTAATATGTTTGTATTTGCGCTTGCCATGTATATTCGATGATCACTAGTACACCCATGCAAATGTTTTAAAGTCTAAACATACTTATTTAAGTTCTAATTACTTAAACAAACCAAACCACAACCATAAATCTTCAATGTTCAATACTAAAAACAAGTTAAACAATCAACACTGTCGGTTTTTACGGGCGGGTTCGGACGGTTTTGGCATCAAACTAACCAATCCATCTATATCGTTTTTTAGATTCATAATCGTATACTAGCCCACTATGGACGGGTTCAGTTTAAAAATCCACGATTTTAACCGGGTGCGGGCGAGTTTGGTTTGATGGGTCGATTCTTGTGCAGATCTAGGATAAAGGTTTTGTCGGCCATACTATTGTATTTGCCAAGTATTAAGTTCTAAATAATTCTTCAAACAACACTGCAACCAAACTCGCTCTGGAAGAAAAACATACCCCTTATGAGTCAACTCTTAATTCACACACCTTATACAATAATGACTCTTTTATTATTATTGATATATGTCAGTATTGAGTGGGATCAAGTCGTTCCTGAATGATACATCTTGCGTGCGCGACGACCTCCACCGATATTGTTTCCACTTGACCATTGCGGTTATCCAGCGGTGTGAGGTTTTTTTACGGACATCACTGCGGCAATCCAGCAACAGCTTCACGGGAGGTCAGCTATTCCTGGATTACTTCCTCCCGTTCACGCTTAACTACAAAGCTTTTAGCCAACTTTGGATGCAATTGTGATAAAAAAAAACATCAGTATTAGGAAAGGACAAACCATTATCTATATTCCAAACGGAGAATCTTACCTACCGAATCGGGGTATTACATGAAGATTTTGATGTGACAGTTTGGTAGTCGTTGAGTACCTCTTCGAAGTAATATCCCATGTGCTCGATTTTTGGAGGATCAATAGTGTTTAGTGGAGCTCGGTGGCTTATTCACATTTTCTCCCTTAATATACAAGTCCTTAAGCATGTTGGTAGCAAAATCAGAAGTCCAGAGCAACTAGCTTTAGATATCTCAATACATTATGATTACTGGCATCCAGGAAATCTGAACATAATATTACAGCAAAGCAGTAACAAATTACAGTCTCATATTTATTGGAAATTTCCAATTACAAATACATATAAAATAAACTGTGATGCTTCATGGATTTATGCTAAGACTGATGTTGGTTTTGGTTTCATCATGCGCAACTGGACAGGTACTTTCAAAGAAGCAGGAATGGGAAGTTGCATGACATCCTCAGCTAAAGAAGCAGAAGTTGTAGCCTTGCTACAGACACAAGATGGGCCATCACAAACAATCTGCAAAATCTGGTCATTGAAGGAGATAATCAAGCAACTATTAAGTATTTACAAGGCCACAAAATTGGTTAAAAAGACCAAAATCAACAATTCCTGGGTGAAAAAGACATTTAGATTTTGATACTGTTTAAATGGACAAAAATTTAAAAATAGCCAAGATGTAAACAGTTTCATCCTACCCATTTTCAAATACTTTTTCTTATTTTTAATTTACATCAGGATGCATCCAGTTTCATCCTTTCTATTTTTTAAGTTTAAGTCAGGATGAATCCAGTTTCATCCTTGCTATTTTTTTAGTGTCCATTTCACCCATACAAATTTTTACTCGTCCATTTGAACCATGTTTTAAATATATTTGGACAAATGACCCATTTTCCGTTACAAGGCATGAAAACATCAATCAACTGGCAACATATAGCAATTCTATAAGAAGTTAAGAAGATGGCAAATAATTAGTATCTTTTGGGGGGGGTTTCAGTTTGTGGATAGAAAAGGAAACAAGGCAATTGATCTGCTGACAAAGAAGAAAGAAACAAAGTTAACATGATTTCTTGGTTTCAAGATGCAGCTATGTTTTTAGTTCCCATAATAGCTTTTGACATTGTCAAAGATTATGATATATGTAACCTTAATGTAAACTTTGTATCCTTATTGGCGGACGTTACTCATATAGATTCAGCCATCGGACGGACAGCTCAACCTGAGCTAGTTTCAAATGAGATGGAATCTGTAGATTAGTTGTCTCTGTAGTGATATATTTTCTTACTTTCAAAAAAATAAATATAATGCTAGCCAGAGGAAATCAAAATATCAGCAAGTGAGTGAGCATTGTTGGCCCTAAACGTGATATACACAACAGTGAAAAGGAAGTTTATCCCATTACTATTGGGAAATTGGGTACCAGAAAATGAAAACAAAGAACAGAAAGAATGTTGTAACACCGAACTTCAAAGCCTTGTAATCTTTTTTCAGCAAATATTTCAAAGGTGCTCAGAGAAAAATGAAAAACAGAAAAGGAAAAAAAAATTGATGTATTTCGATGGGAAGATGTCCAACAACATTTCAATATCCAACAACTACCGCCTCCAATTGTTGATCCGGGACGACCGACACCGAGACCTTCTGCTCCTGATTTCCCTTCGGTAATAATGATCAGATTAGGGTTCGATGAAATCGAAGGTACAGGTTACGCCCACGCGTTCCGACATAGAAAGAGATCTCCGTCCGGCTTTGCTCCTAGCCGTAGATCTTCATCAATGATTAAAATGGAGTAACCGTTACGGATGATGATTAAAACGGAAAACATAAGACGTGGGACCCACCACTGACTCAGGTATAAGGAAGCATTTAAGTCACGTGTTTGAACGACAGTCTGGTGTCAACGTCAGTCCTGTCACATTTCAAAGAAAACGACAAAACAAGAAGAATATTTATGTTTTTCGAAATTTAATTATTAAATAGAATTATCTGCAGCTAAAAACGAGAATATTTTTTTAGATTACGAGAAGTACCATCACAGTCTACAGAGTACACAGACTTTTTATTTTCTCGGGTCTCCATGCATTGACTGGTCTTCACCCTTTATTAAATAAAACTCGATTCTAACGGATGGAAAAGTAAATATTTGTTGGTGCACTAATGGCATGAAGCTTTTTTTTCATTTTCATAGGTTGCGTATCAAATTAGAGTGTATTGAAAATGGTTGGTGGGGAAAAAAATATTCAGTGAGCCCATATTTGCACGCTACAATGACATTTACGTACTACCATGGTATGGAGATTTTCCTATCAAGTGCATGCATTTTACACGTTGCTATAGGGATCCCATATTTTCCCAGCCATTACCTGTTTTAGCTTCCACGAGTCAGCAAAGAAATTCCAGAATTTAACCGCCCGCAATGCAAGTATAAGTGATGAATAGTTTCCTCATGTATATTGCAGATAACGTGAAAAGTTGGAACTACCTGCAACACCTCTGCTTTGCAACATACTTCTCTTCGGAATGGATCTATGCATGGGTGCCCATATCAAAAATGGTACTTTTGGTGGTACCAAGTCATTTCCTAGTATCTTATCAAAATTTCAGTCCTCATACTCTTCAGTCAGTACTGCGTACAAAGACCTCCTAGGCTATCTTCCTCCCACTGGTGCAATGTGCAATTTCTCAACTCGTGTTTGAGTTCCAAGAGATCAATTCTTTCGGCTAGGTTCAATAATCTTCTGAAAGTAAAGTTCCATCCATCATTTTTAGTTTATGCAACCATAACTTGCTTCTATAATCTTAGTTTGAAGAGTCTGGGATATTTGTTAGCCAGAAAATCCTTCGTAGTAGTCGTGCCAGGATCTTGTCTTCCTTCCATTCTTCATCTGAAAGTCAATACACGGATGCATATACTTTTTAGACTTAGCAATTTCTTGCCACATACTCCTGCCAATTGGTTCATTTGAAGATGCAGGAGCTAAAAAACATTGGCTCAGACTTGGTCTTCTCACTAATAACTTGCCTCCACCAAGCATTGACCTTTACAGAATATCTCTAGTGCCATTTTGACGTAAGAGCATTATTTACCAATCTTAAATTCCAGAATATCGCCAGGGATTTATAAGAATCCTAGAATTTGTAATCCCATGGAATTATAAATCCTTCCGAATTATGATTTCCACAACCAAACATATCATAAACAAAATTGAAATTGCCTCTGTTTCAAAAAGGTAAACTTGTCTAATGTGGAATTTGTATATTAAATAAGCCCGTCTGAAACGGAAAAATAAATTGAATTTTAGGTCAGTACTTATTGATAAATATAGTATTTGTGTAAACGGATACAATAAACCATGACATGACAAACAAATTTTTATAAGTATAACCTTTTTTTTTTTGAAACATATAAGTATAACCTGGATTGCAGCAGTATCTTGACCCTGAAAATAATTATAGTAAAATAGATAGAAAGGGCCTGAGGCCACATAAATTGCAAGGTCGGCGGCCAGCCCTAAACACTTTTGTCAATTTCACAATAATATCATCTTTAAAAAACTATTTTGGGGTTGAAATAGGGTCATGTAGTATTTAAGTCAATAATCCTTTATCATACCATTCTTGATAATGGTTAAACTATTATCTGTTAATTTGTAATATTGAAGTGAGTGGTTAGGTAGATTAATGAATCGATTTATATTTAGTGTTTGAAAATTAAATCATACTTTGATTTTTAATTTTTTGAATTTTGAATTTTCAAAGTCACCGATTAGTGTTATAGCATCGCTCGGTCAAACTCACAAGATTTGGTGTGTCAAGCTTACCGTCAATTTTAATTGATCAAAACTATATCTTGATTTATAGTCTACTAAAGTCGGTCTCGGACTAGGAATAGAGAATGGTAGTTGAGTATCGGAATTCACCAATCGACCTTGAATATTGAAGACTGAAGAACGACGGCGTCAATGGAAACTTCATCAACAAAGGTATGTAAAGACTGACTGTCCTATTTACTCACAGTATCTACCATTTTATCTGCGGAGACATATCGTATGACTTAAGTATAATGATGAACTTTAGAAAGAAGATTGCAAGCAATGAGGAGTAATAAAGTTCGTTCTTAAAATTAATAAACTGTTTACCGATTCACGAATTTGAACTTTTAATTACAAAGACTTGATTTTTGATATCTCAATTAACTCACATACATGAACTGATTTGCCCAGTTCGCGAAGTGGTCAATTTTGAGATGGTACTACACATTATTTATTTCAATATACATGAACTGATTGGTCAGTTCGCAAGCTGGATGATTTTTTTATTTTTCCTGTACACTTTATATTTGAAGTACACAAACCGTTTTGCACAGTTCGCGAACTTGTTACTATAAATCTCCTAAAAGTTACGAGATGACTTTTCAGTACACAAATTGTTTTGACAGTTCGTGAACTGATCCGGTCTTGAGCAAATTAATCTTGTTGGTCTCAGAACTATTTAACCACAATTCTCTGGCAAACTATATGTACTATGATTGTATACATCTTCTTTCTGATTCAAAGCAAACTTCTCACATGTTTCATGTACAATCTATATAGAGAATTTTCACTTACATGGCAGCTCTATAAAAGGCAATAGTTCACGAGCTTAGTTTTGTTTGTAAGATACCATGATTGTTCATCAATATAAATAGAGGACTCCCTGCACACTAAAACTTAATTCTGGCACTTCTATGTCCTAGTTGCAGACTAGAGTCATCCTCTAGAAACCTAAGTTTTGTTCTTAAAACTAGTTTTCTCTGTGAAACTGTATTAGGTTTACGACTTGTAATTAAAGACTTCATTAAGGGTTTCTGAAGCTCGGTAAAACTATCTTTTACCTGATAGTTCCTGTTATTCGGATTTTGTTTTTATTGATCTTTTAAGTTCACGAAACTTTAGGTCAGGAACTTGATTGATAAAATTCACAAAGTACTCTTCGTGTTAGACTTTGTGATTCCACAAAATAGATATTTAAAGCACTTCTGATTTTATTTGTTTAGATTGTTATGAAGTAAAATTAATTAGGTATATCTCTATAACTTTTGAAGAAAATAAGTTCAACCTAATCTTAAGTTTGCTTGACATCTTCTTTTTTAAAGATCCCTCATAAGTATATAGATTTCCATCACTTTGATTGAATATCTTTCTGAACGAAATCGGATAGGCTTTCTGTTAGAGGCAGAATAGTCATAAAAGTCTTCATTTATTTTGACGGCCTATAAAGGACGTCATCTAGGGGAATCATGTTGCGTCGGGTCATGCGAGATCCAAGATATATAAAGGAGCGCAACTGAAGAATAACCTATTCGTAAAATCCTATTTACGAATGGGTCTTTATCATTTCCCATTCGAGATCACTTACGGCTGGAAGTTAATTTTTTACTGGTAGTAACAAAAAAAGTTAAATTTAGCTTATAATTGGGAGTTCTTCATTTACCAGTCGTAATTGTATAATTCTCTAACCTACGGCTGGATTTCATCAAATCCTAGCCATAATTTGTTGTCTATGGCTGGGATTTCATCAATTCTCGGTCGTAAGTAGTTCCTGAAATTGAAACACGAAATTCAATATCAATCGATCTAACTTATTTAAGCAATAAAAAGCACGGAAAAAAAATGGTGGGTTTCGATTCTTACCAAGTAGAAGTCATTTTAATTCGATGATGAATCGTCTTTTGAAAATAAAAATTATGGGATAGGGGAAATATAAACGGGTGAAGAAAAGAGAATGATAATTTATTTTAGGATTCTTTTTTTAGTAGTTAATCAAAGGGTAATTTTGATATATTTTTACGTATTAGGTCCCCCTATCCACATCTTGGATTATTTGAATCCTACTACAACCCTCAAGGTATATTCGGCAGCCCTAAAACAACTTCCTTTGAAAATCATTGGTAGAGAACAACGTAAATGGGAAAATATTTCACCTCTAAAATCCATATATCAACTTCTCTAAAGCCACTTTTACTAATTTGGGAAAATTGTATGGTGGTTGCACCGATGAAATTCAACCCCGACAGTGTCGTGTTTCCCATCTTCATTATATGGCATATATTATGTCAGAAGTGTTTTAGGTTTCTATTTAAAAATATTTTTCTCATAATAGCATATGTAAGACTACTATCTCAATCTTGGAAATCAAATCTTCTAAATAAACCCAATGCACGCAATTACGATGCTAGAGAAATCATACTTGTCGCTTCGTTTTCGTAAACTATTCTTTAATTATTTTTTTTATTCTTAGTGATTTCTTTTTTCATCTCCGACCAGATTCATGTGAAGTCCGACGAGCTGAGATTTGCTCCTCAGAGCATATCTGAGCTCCTCTTTTTTCTAGCTTTCTAGATTTAGGTTTATTTTCTTTAACTTGTTTGTTTCTTTTACTTCTTTATTTCACGTTTTCGATTTTCTAAGGTTAGTTTTAGTATATTCCTTGTCGGATTTTGGTTTATCCATGACATTTATTGGTTCCTCTTTATCTCCTTGCACCTTCAAGGTTTTGGTTGATTTCACAAGTTGGTTTGTGTTGATTGAAGATATTTTCTGGCAGGCTATAGAAGATGAAGAACTAGGTTCTGGAAAATAATTACTGAAGACTATCATATCAATCACAACAGATTGGGAAAATTACTCCTTCTTCATGAGAGCGTATCTTCTTAAGGAAGAAAATTTATCAAAATGATTGGAGAGTACTCATAACCCCATTCCTTTTCCGATTCAACGGTCTTGTACGAATACTCAATTAGAATGCTTCAACGATTTTCCGATCTTCGTTTTCTCGGTTTGTTTGGCATCTATTTTTGTATTTTGATATTTGATGTAATGGTTTGCCCCCATGTAATATTCTTTTACTCATGAATGAATGAGATTTGAGGTTTTCTAGCAACAAAAAAAAATGTTACGCACGTGACGTTGGCATCTCAATCGGGGTGACTATACTGTGGTTTATTGTGATGAAAATAATAGCCATCAATTGCTCTTATTTTTTATTATGGATTTTTTGTTAATGGAATAAGAAGAAAAAAGAAGAAAAATGTACAAATAGAGAAAGTTTATGAAAGACCATGAATGGATTTAAATATTTTTTTTAGAGAGGTACATAATACACATTTAAAATTTAAAATTTTGAGTTCAGTGTATGTTCAATGTAATTGTAGTTTTATTAGAAGATGTACATACATTTTTTTTATTCTACTCCAAAAATTGGAGTATTATACAACATGTATGTATCTAGGAACTTACGAGGCTACTACAAAATTTTTTGATTTTTTTACAATTATAAATAATACTAGGTGTAGTAGAAAATAATTCATATTCAGATGTCTAACGAAATCACATTTTTCTTTTTCTCTCTTTTCTCTTTCTTCTTTCTTTTCTCTTCCCTTCTAAAAAACTCTTGAGTCTTTTCATCTTTCTTGCTCAGAGTTGGTCCTTTTGGACCGGATCTGAGCAAAGATTTCTTTTCTTTTCTAGTTTCAGGTAATAGCTTGTTAAATTAGATGTTTCTACATCATTTTTTGTGTAATTTGACATATTTCTTCGCCGTTTTGGGGAGATTTTTTTTCGTCGTTGTGGGGTGAGTTCTTCGATCTTTGATGGATGGTTCGTGGCTTGCTACTCTTGATTCAAAAACATCAACGATTCGATCTATAAGTTTATGGGAAAAATACTCCTTCCTTTCAGGAGCATCTCTTTCAAAGAAGAATACAAATAAATCAAATGGTCGGAATTATTTCCGGATTATACCATCATCTTTCCCTTATACATAATCAAAAATTGAGTATCTCTGCGGTTTATTTCTCTTTCTCTTCGTGATCTACTTGTAGTTGATATCCTTAATTGTATTAGGATTTTGATTATCTTGATATTATTTATGTATTTTGATGTTTTTGTTAATCTTGTAAGCGAACATGTAATCACTATTTTGATTTGAATGAATTGAAATTTGTTGATTGACCAAAAAAAATATAAAAAAAATAATTCATCAATTTAGTTTTATCCAACAAATCAAAATGTTATCCATTGCTAGGGGAAAAAATTTACATGCATGAATAATAAAATTCACAGTCACAAAATCCACAATTCTCCAATATGATGTCGAATTGTCGATTATTAATATATGCAGGTAAGTTTATTAAGGCGAGACTAAAAAGAACCATTAATATTAAAATGTAGAGGTTACTACTATTTATAACTGCCCCAAGTTGAGACCATGAATTTTTATTAATATACAGAGTTTTTTTTCTTCCAATCAACATATTTATATTTATTAAAATCAGAATACAGTAGAAACTCTATAAATTAATGTTATTGGGACCATCCAAATTCATTAATTAAGCGGGATATTAATTAACCGATAAATTAATAATTAATATTTTCTTAACTTATAGATGGACTTATTATCAACTAATTATTTTATAAACAAAATATTCAATTTTCAAAGCATCCTACAATCTCCCAGAAGAAAATGCAGTTACACGGTTGTTGACCGACGAAGAAATAATTGAGAGCGTTGTGAGAACAGATAAACATGAGAAAGAAGCTGATGAAAGTTCTACAATAGAGCCCCCTTGGCGAAATGAGGCTCATAGAGCGACAATCACAATATTGAATAATTTCTTGTTGAGTTATGAGAAACAACACCAGAAGTTCTTAGGATGATAAGAAAAATTAGAGATGAAATTGATGTCAACAAAAAATAAAAGGAAACTGAATTAGTTTTCAAAAATTCTTCAAAAATCACTAATGTAGTAAATATAATATATAATGAATTATTAATTTATATTTCACAGGTCTATATGGGTAATCAAAAGAATATTATCCTATAAATTTAGCGAATTATTAGTTTGGCACATTTTCCCCCACTGGGGATCGCCTAAAAATATCATTTAAGAGAGTTTATTAAATAATCGAGTATTGAGTAATGGAGTTTCTACTGTAGTGATTAGATGATCGCGAACAAGAATACCAAAAGCATCAAAGTGCAAGATAATACGAACCCTAATACAAATGAAGATATCAATTACAAGTAAATCGCGAAAAAAAGAGCCATAAACCGCAAAGCTATCCAATTTTTGCATATTGGTATAATCCAAATCGATTCCGACCATTTAATTTGATTTTTTTTCTTCAATAAGATGTGCTCTTAAAAGAAAATATTATTTTTCTCATAATCTTGTAGATCCAAACGAACCCGGATACCCTAAATCAATCGGATTTAATATATATATAAATTCAAAACAATACCGTGTTGAATTATCGATGTTCTTGAATCGAGAATAGCAAGTCATGAACCATCAATCAACGTTTGAATAAATCTCCCTCAAGCAAAGAGAAACTTGCCCCAGATGACGAAGAAATATCGTCCCAAATAACGATGAAACATGTCGAAAAACATCAAAAATAAAAGTAAAATAGTTTTTATTCAACTAACTATTAATTAAAACTTGAAAAGAAAAGAAATCTTGCTCAGATCTGATCCAAAAATGACCAAATCTGAACAAAAGGTTAATGAAGGCTAGATATGTAAAGATTATTAATATATGGAGTATCAATACATGGAAGTTCTAATGTGCTGAATAAGAAAGGGTTTTATAGATATTTGAGAGTTAAACAAAAAAAAAAGAAAAAAAAAAGGCAGTCAGATACAGATAAAGGTAGGATATTAGTCACAAACCTAAATTAAGCATACATAACTTCAGGGAAAAAAACTAAAAACTAAAGTGTTTTCTCTCTCCAAAAACCTCTCTTTGAAACTAATGGCGATCACCATTATCTTGCTCAAACAAAAGGACCATATTTGAGCAAGGATTATTGTTTTGTTTTAGTTTTAGGAGATTTTCTCTTTTAATAAGATATTGTTTTTTTCATTTTTTTTGCGTCTTTTCACACATTTTTTTTAATAAGAAAGAAGATACATTAAGAGCTTAAACTAGATTTACATACGAGGAGTATTTCATGAGACCTCCAAACTCTTGAGTGGAGACTCGATCCGCTGACCTCCTACTTGACACATTTCTTTAGTTGATGTCTTATGACACATTTCTTCAGTATGTGACTGATTTATCTTCGCTTTTAGAGCGATTCTTTGTTTTTTCGCTTGAAGAGCATTATTTCTTTATTTTTAATGATGATTTGTTTAATCTTTGTTGGTTGTTTCCTGACTTGTTATTGGAGATTCAAGAACGTCGACGATTCAACATGGTATCGCTTTGAGTTCATCTTCAATAAAGGGATTTAGGTCATCCCGATTTTTTGTGCATATATACAAGATTAAGTGCGTATTAAGGGTTAAGCACTCCCATTTTTTCGGTGCATCTCTTATTAAAGAAGACAAACATTCAAAAAGGTTGGAAATAATTCTGGATTATATCATCTTTTCTCTCTATTTCTCGTACAAAAATTGGGTACGTTTGCGGTATTTTGTTCTTTCTCTTCGCGATTTACATGTATTTAGTATCTTTATTTATATTTAGGTTTTGATTCTATGTATTCTGGTGTTTTTTTTTTCTTTTAAAATGAACCAAATGAGAAGTGGTTTGATTCTTCGCAAAAAAAAAAAATATATATATATATATATATATATTTAACTTAAACGAAGGCAGTATTGAGTCACTACCAATAGCTGACCTTTTAACTCATCAATTTTCCATTTGTGCACACGACACTCTAGTTAGCATGCCGGTTTTGTAAAAAATGTCAACCATATTTGTTTAGTTTGAGACGAAAGTCAACCACAGTTTCGTTTCTGGAATAAAATAAAAGTCAACCATTAAATTAGGATAAAGTAAAAGTCAAACCATATTAAATCGTAGTTTTAAGGTTTTCTTTCCAAGTGATACGACCGACCGAATATGAGTTAAATCTTCGATGAGATCCAATCATCCAACTAACATTTGCCCTTTGGAGTATATTTATTTATTTATTTTGCATAAGAAATCTTAAGCAAGTATATTTTCAGAATATTTGCACTTAAATCCCATAGGTTTCAAACGTTGAAATATTTTTGTGAACCAAAGAACAGGTGCTATCAATTTGAGATTGATCTCGTGCAGGTCAGATCTATAAGGACTATCTTTATGGATGTTGCCAAAAAGGCAATCATAATTTTAATTTTGAAATCTTTCGAAAATAACTACGAGATACTCCATAAAGTTGTTAGTATTAAAAATCTTTTGCTTAAGAGCAATTAAAATGGAGCACGTACATGCTATTTGACATTTATGTGGTGGGATTAAGGATATGTTTCTCCAACCATGTAATAAATAAATGTTCCCGTGTCCAAACAGTTCATTCGTGCACACCTTTCATTAAGGATACGCTCGGCTGGAGTCTGGTTGGAAGTTAATTAATTAATCAGCTCAACGGTTCAACTGTTGAGATTAAATGCTTTAGGGACCTAAATGGTGTGGTTATGCTTCTTAATCCTGGCTTGGCAGCTGTAACAGTGCAAGGATAATGATTCTCAAAATTTGGAAAATGCAAGATTTCCTTTCATGGTGTAGTTTTATACTTTATCACTCTTGGGATAAAAACAGGATGCACGTATATTTACTGATGAAACCAAAAAGTACGCTAACAACGTACCATGAGAGCAAGGGCTATGGAGAGAGGGTTCCCACTCAATGTGAATGAATCTCACTGGATTTGATCTAATTTGGTGCTACTATGGAATGAGAACACCCGCTTATTCATCAATAATCACTCATACACTCATTGGAATGAATGAGTGGGCGACAATGGACACTAAGTGGCTGATTATCAGTCGTTTGGGGAAAAAAACACCTTGAGCGGCTAAAGATTTGCCTCTCAAGCCTAATTTTAAAGTTTTATTAATTTAAAACTCTTGGAAGCAGGACCCACAATTAGGTTTTCTTATTAAAAAATAAAATAAAATACAGGGAGGCATATGTTCAGCCGTTTGGAGTGGATAAACATCAGCCGCTTAGTCTCTTAATTTAGTTTCCCATGGTTACGAAACACTCTTTCACTCAGTCCCTCACTCAATTTGGCAGTAAATGAGTGTTAAAAACACTCATTCCATTGCCCCATGCTCTAAGTGAGTTTCATATTTCTGCAAAGTAGAATATGATAATTAAGAAACAACTAATGGTGGGATGGGAGGTGTTTTTCAACCTACAAATGTACCACATGCCTTCCTTGTAGAAGACCATCGGGTTAACGAACTCTGAAAACTTAGCTTACCAAATTAGGGTTGCCCAAGGCTTATAGAATTTTAAGTTTCCAAAGTACGACATTATTCTCAATATGTTCGCTCATATATATGTTATGTAATTTCGTTGGGTCTAACACGTGAACATTTAATCGAGTGACCGGTAGTAAATGAGATCATGCTAGACTCATCACAAATTGCCTACTCCACAAAAACTTAGAAAACCGACTTACAAGGTTAGAACTGTCCAAGGCTTATTAGCTGCAAGACCTTCTCAACATTTATGAACATAAGAATCCGATTAGAGCCCAAAAAGCTCATATAACTTGACTGCCAAGTAACAAAAAAAAAGGACAAAGTCCAGTCATCTGAAATCCATGGTTTAAAAACTAAATTGGACTAACATAAGCTTATCATTCAACAATTTTAATCAGGAAGAAACAATTGGCATCTACCAATGGAGCAGTTGATAACTTTAACTGACATATTTTTCTTTACAACACTGTAAAGGTCGGGGAGCAAAGATATAATAAACCGATCAGACAATCATACTTCCTCCGGAAAACTGTACCTAGTACCTGCATTTCCCTTGAAAGAAGCATGTTATGAAAAGAGTTCTTCTTGTGGCATAGTAGCCTTCCACACAACAAAACCATATGGGCATGGGCGGAACCGGTGGTTGACTAAAACCATCTTGTATTTATTTTATAGTTCGTATCTAGCCAACCTAGTATTTTGGATATACTCCGCAGAAGTCAATAATTATTTTTTTAATCGCCCTTAATTTTATTTCAGATGACTGTCCAAGGCTTATTAGCTGCAAGACCTTAACAACAAGAAGACGAAGTTTAGTAACAGGAAAAAAATACCATTATAACAACCTAGAATCAAAGAAAACTCATTAGCATCCCTTTCGTAAGTAATTCCCATAATTGTGTCGCTTAAAAAAGTTATCTTTAAGTCGGTGAGGAGCTCGAAACACAAATGAAGTAACTTCAATGATTTCCCGTATTTAACACCAACATCCAAAAAAATCAAAGTATCATCGGCAAATGAAAGATATGTGACTAAGGTTCCATTAAAGAACGCCTGAAAACTACAGAGAAATATTCATCTTGGCTAATATTCTTCGTTCGAATACTTTTTAAACTACCATTTATCACCATTAAAAACCTCACAAAACAATGAACATCAGCATCTGGAATTGAACCCGCAACCTATAGGTTGGGAGTCCAACCTCTGGCCAACTGGGCTAATGCCAGTTGGTTGCAACTTCGTAGAAAAGCACAATGCTTCATATAGCTTGATCTTACAATTAGACCATGTGGAAGGAGCCAATGGATATCGAAAATATCTAAAATTTGGCTAAATCTATAGCCGGAATATTAAAAATTATATGTTTTTTTTATTGCAGTTCAATCTAGTTATATTAATTAAATCAATGTGAAAATTTAAGTAATCTCAAAAGACAGAACAATAGTTGGAAGCCAGACAACAAGCTGGGCTCCAACCCCCTTCTGAATGGATATAGATGTGTAAAGGAATCTACATAAAAAATCTTTTATCAGTAAATCTTTATATAACATAATATTTATCAGGACTTACTAGTACGAGTAAAGGGTATATATGTAATACTTTCTCCGATTCTTTAAAGTTGGATGACTCATTTTCAAATTTTATTTCCTAACAGTTGAGCTATTTTATTAAATAAAAAAATATTGTTAAAATTACCATTTTGATTGATTATTGTGTTGTTTAATCTTAGTATAAAAAATATGTCGATAGTCATATTTATATTCGTTGCCAATGCTTTCCAACAATATAAAGTTTACAAATATCAGTGTCATAGATCAAAAGATATGTTATTTATAAATTTGATTATTTTGTTACCATGGATATAATTGAAAAAATTCTAAAAGTATCCCTTTCTCCTCCTTGCCTTAGATCAATGGCTATGAGATGAGAACCTTCATTCAAAATGCAAGAGTTTAATCGAATTTGATAAAATTGGTGCTACTATGGTTAGTGGAAAGGTCCCTTAATCACATCATAAATCTGTCATTTCACCAATACATGATAGATTTCGATGATGATGATTTCGGCGACGATGATGTATTATCATTTTCTGGTGATGATACAATAGAAAGGAGGTGTTAGTGGTGGTTGTATATGATAAAAGGAAGGTGATAAGGTGCTTTTGATGACAGATCTGGAGGTGCTGGTGGTGGTTCTAGAGGATAGAAGGAGGAGGCGGAGGTGTTGTTGGTGACGAATGTGTACATGTAGTTGTGGGGGAGAAAGAGAAAACGACGGAGCTGAAGGCGTCGTTGATGGAAAATTAGGACATGTTGCGGGTTTAGTGGTGGTGTGGAGGAAGAAAAGGTGTTATTTGTGGTGGGTCTGAAAATCGTAGCGGGTGTGGTAGTAGCGAAGCTGCTGTTGCCAGTGATGGTTGTGGTGGTGGGTAGGAGAGAAGGGCATGGTAAAAACAAGAAATAATTTATTTTTATTTTAAATGAGAACTAAATTAAAGATAGTATGTTTTATATGGGCATGGTAATTGTGGTATTATCAGAAAATAAAAATGACATGATTTGAAGTTTTTTTTTTATCAATTTTGTTCAATATAGAATTTTAATGGATCCCACCTTTTGACCAGGGTTTTTGTCTAAAAAATTTAGTCACCTTGGCGTTTTATCCCTGATTAATTAAAAAAAGTAAAATATATGCTTGGGTGGTTAACAATCAGCCTCCCAAGTGAATATTTCTTCTCAAGTGGCTAATGTTTCATCCGGTCTTTTATTGGATTTGCTTGTGAATCAGTGTTAAAAGCGCTCATTTCATAAACTTGAAATAACTCAATTTCTTTTAAAAGAAAATAGATGGAATATTATTATTATTATTATTGTAATATAATTTGGAATTATCTGATATTCAGATACGATTTGGAGTGAAAATGTTGATATCCTTCTGAAATATATACGGATAATGTGATATCCTAATCCAAATGCATTTGTCGCCATCCTTACAAGTAGTCCAAAGATCATTAAAAGTCTCGGATACTATGGATGTCCAGCCTATTAGTCCCCACTGCCAGCCACTCATTTATACAGAAGGTTTTCGATTAATGAACGAGTGTTCGCATTCCACAGTAACACCTAATTTGGTCTTTTTTGATCAAACTCCTTCATTTTGAATGGGTGTTCTCGTCTAATAACCCTTATTTTTTGTGATGATAAAGTTTTCTGGAAACCTATTAAAAACCATGTTATTTTTTAAGTTGAAAATAATTTCATTAATTATCAAAAAAGATAAAAGGAAAAAATTCATATAATTTCAGATTAAATATTATCCAGTATCCCGATAATAATCAAGAAATAAAGAAAATTGTGCAAGCTTACTCATATAATTATTGAAAGTGATGTAAAGGAGTTGATTGACCGATTTTCAACTAGAAAGTTTGATGGTGATCAAAGAACAGTCTTTGAAGACACTATCTATTACTCTTCTCTTTTAGTGACTTGTAAAATTTCTTTTCAACCTCGCTTATGTAATCATGTAGTCCACTCTTAGAACTATGATTTTAGGCATACCAAAATCTTCCAAGGCATACTGAATGAAGACAAAAAAGGTTGTGAAATAGAAAAATCAGATAACCCCTTAACCCAATTTTTTTTAATGGCAAATTTTCCCTTTACGTATTAGTGTTAATAATATTGATTAGTGATTAAATATTTTGTTTAGTGATTAAAATAATTTTCAGGATTATAAGAGTTGTTTAGATGAAAAATTTGGGAGAAAAAAAATCAAAGTTTTGGTTTGGTTAAGAAGGAGAGAAAGAGAAAGAGAAAGTGATAAAATTCTAATTCTTGATTCAATGGAGGATGAGGAGGATCATCATTCATCTAAAAAACCTAGGAAAATACATATCAACTACAACAATGATCCAGAAATGGCTGATTTCTTAGATTATGAGAATGATTTTACACAAACTCAAACACAAGCTCAAACTCAAGATGATGATTTTTATGAGCCAAATCCAGATGATGAAGACATTGATGACGAACCTAATGCTTCTAATACACAGGTATACTTATATCCTATACTTAATCTCACTTCTATAGCTCTCAATTATCAAAAGTTAGGTTTTTTGAATCATGGTTCGACGAAACAGGTTGAGGTTCGGCTCACATCTATGAGCCGAATCTACCAATTGATGAACGGTTCGGCTTACTGAATCTGTTTACTGCATGCGCCGAACCTATAATTTCCAATTCCAACCCTTTTTCTAGACACTAGTTCGGCTTATATGAAAGTTTCATAGTAAGCCGAACAACATCCTGAATAGCCCGGAATAGAATCATTACTAATTCGGCTTATATATCCAAAATCGTATGTGCCGAACATAATTTTTTAATTTCTGGGTTGAAATATTGTTAATGGTTCGGCACATATGGAGAATATCGTATCAGCCGAAACCTCTTATGTTCAAGGTTCGGCACATAATATGATTATCGTCTGAGCCGAACATGAATTTGTTAATTTTTAGGTTAAAATATTGTTCGTGGTTCGGCACATATTGAGGATATCGTATAAGCCGAAACCTGTAATGTTTATAGTTCGGCAAATAATGTGATTATCGAATGCGCCGAACCTTGTTATTATATTCCCTTTCTAGTGTTTAACCTTGTGATATTCTTTGTAGATCGTGCTTGGACCCATGGAAAATCAACCTGATCCAGTAGACATAATTCACGAGGATACCAAGGATCACTTCCAAAATGATTTGGTATGTAAGAACCTTTTGTTTACCTTAATGTTGTCGGAATATTCCAAAGTTTTTCTTACTAATTACTTGTTTTGGAATGAACGTAGATATGGAAAACTAAACCAGAAATTCTGGATTGGCTTGAGGAACACGCGATGAAGATAAATTGTGTACTAGTTAAAGGACAACAAAGCCGATGGGATCGGTTTGAAATGATTTGTGAGCGTAGTGGAACCGGCGCTAGCAAGGTTAAAAAGGGTACTGTATACGTTGGGAAGACCGGGAGAAAGAATAGGACGAAGACGAAGAAAAGAAATTGCCCTTTCAAGATCGTTTCCAACCTCAAGAATAAGTCCATGAGCAAAGAAGATCAATATTGAATAATGAATAAATATATGGATTGTCGTCATAACCACCCACGTCCCAAAGACCTTCATGGACATGCGAAAGTAGCGCGACTCAAACCCGACGAGATGCTAGAAGTGGATAAAATGACACGAGCACGTTTGCCACCTTCTAGGATTCTTAGCAAGTTGAAGGCGGACAACAAGAATAACAAGTCGACTATGCAAACTATCTACAATGCAAGACAAAAGATTAGAAGAATCAATTTGCAAGGTAGGATGGTGATGCAACAAGTAATGTGGTTAGAGGTGAAGAATAACTACGCTTGCCAAAAGAATTTGGATGACTTCGGTCAAGTCACACACCTTTTCCTTGCCCACCCGGAATGCGCCCAATTGGCTCTATGCTTCCCACAAGTTATTATATTGGATTGCACGTACAAGACTCATAAATATGAGATGCCGTTGATGAACATTGTGGGGCATACTTCGACAAAGGCACCGTTCACCGTGGCTTTTTGTTTCATGAAAAACAAAAAGAAAGAGAGTTATGTTTGGGGGTTAGAACAATTGAAGTTAATCTTCCGGGAGGGTTCTCTTCCTAAAGTGTTCGTTTCCGATCAAGATTCATCGTTGATGTATGCTATTAAGAAGGTATTTCCGGATGCATTCAATTTTCTTTGTACGTTTCACATATGGTGCAATGTGAGGAAAAAATGCCAACCGATAATTCAACCACTTAAGTTTAAAGAATTAGAGAATATTGCTAAGCTACCGTTGGAGACACGAGTAAAGAAAAAGAAGGAATTCTTGAAAGCATATGAACATAATGAGATGTTGTGGGCTTCTTTCCAAGGCGAATGGGAAGCTTTGATATGGTCAATCACCGAGGATGTCTATGAAGAAAATTTTAAAATGCTTATTAAGCATTGGAAGACCTCCTACCCCGATGTCATTACTTACTTGGTCAAAGATGTGTTGGAACCTAATAAAGAAAGGTTCGTGAGTTGTTTCACAAATAGGCACAAACACTTCGACAACCAAGCCACAAGTATGGTAGAGTCGGCTCATTATCGGTTGAAGAAGAACCTTTATGGTTGTGTTGACACTTTTATCACGGTTTTTGATGCAATTGATGAATATTTCAAAAGTGATGTTGTGAGAATTAAAACCGCGTTCGAGCATGACCTTATGTTTAGACACAAGAATTATGGTACTAATTGGCTACGGGAATTAACTTATAGAGTCTCCCATCTATGCATCGACTTGTTGATGAAAGAAGTGGATTTGATTAAGACATTAGGCGCCACCTTGGAGGAAGAGTGTGTTTGTACAATGAAGAAATCTATGGGACTTTTATGCCGCCACGACCTACTTCGGTACAAGGATGGTATCATACCATTTGAGGATATTGATTATTTTTGGAAACAATTAAGCTTCGATCCTCTCCCAACCGAAGACGACGAGGATGATCTAGAGATATGGGACACGAAAATGGGAAAAAATTGGCGGAGATGTATAGGAATATGTCCCGACCTCAAAAGAAATTCCTACAGGACAACATGATGCCGGTCATGTATCCTTTCACCCAAGAAAATACTTTGGAACCGGAGAAGAGTGACCCGAAAGGTAGGAAGAGTAAGAAAATGAATAATTTTCAAACTAGACAAGCCAACAAGGAACTATTGGCTAATAAAAGGAATCCATCCGGCGTTGAGTACCATGATGCAAGGTTTTAAAAGGCAAAGAAAGAAATTGAGAAGTTGATGAAGGAGGAAGAGGATGAGATTCGTTTAGGATCTCCATAAAAAATGTTTCATGGATTTGTCCGTTTATTTTGTGTCTTTTGATTTTCGTGTAAGATGAGGATGATATTTTGACTAGAATTGCAGTTACATGTACCCATCAAAACTAAATACTTGAATGATTTACTTTTTAGTTATGAAACGTGTCGTTTTCTGCAAACTGGAACCATGAACACAGGCGAAGGTTCGGCTTATCACATAACGAGTATTATAAGCCGAACCTGACAAAAAAAAACCCATAGTTTTTTTTGTCAGGTTCGGCTTATAATAACAATTCACTGCAAGCCGAAACTGACAACAAAAAAATACCAGAGTTTTTTTGTAAGGTTCGGCTTATAATATTATTTCACTGCAAGCCGAACCTTAAAACTTTAAAAAACCAGAATTACTTTGCTAGGTTCGGCTTGTACTTTGCTAGGTTCGGGTTGGACGGTAGCACCACCTTGGCTTGTACGTTCACCAAATTGTCGAGACCTTTTAGTGGTAGGCCTTTGTTCGGGTTCCTCGGATCCTTGTCCTTTGTTGATGATTGCATCCCACTTGTTGATGAGGTATTTTTGTTCTTCCACGATCATTGGTGTTTTGCAACCAAGTTTGGCCTTCATTTTTTTCAACATCTCCCTACCCGCGGCAACCTATTTTTTCATTTGTAAACAACTTATAACCGTGAGGTTGAAGATATTTTTACCATAACTAATATATGAAAATAATATAAGTGAAGTCATTCTTACCATAATCTTGAAAGCCTTGACTACATCTTTGGAAGTAGACTTGTTGGTGATCTTGATTGGCTTCGCCTTCCACTTATCAGCTATCTTTTGCCTTTTCTTATTGATAATGAAGGGATGAGAAATTTGGTTATACCAATCCATATAGCCCAGATCCTCTTCACATGGATCATCAAGTAAAGATGTTAACTTGGACGCATCTAATGTGTGATTGTCTAAATTATTCCAAAACTCAACGGTGGGATCAGGATCATACTTTGGTTCCCAAGATGAAGTGGTGCTTTTAGTTCCCTTACCACTCTTTGGTAACAACCTGAATTTCTCGTCAAACAAAGGAACCTTTTGGACGCATCCTAATTGACGGAGTACTCGCCTAGGATCGTATATAACATAACCACCGGGATACCACAATGGCCCATGATACATACCTACCGGCATATCCTCATCTTCAACAACTTCATCTTCTTCATCTTCCTTCTCATATGGTTGAAAAGTGACATCATCAACACCAAGACGGTCTAACGTCTCTCTCAAACTTGCCACCAACTTCTTTTTGTTCCTTTTCTTGAGGTCCTCGTACGCGTACCGTGCTGCAGTTGACTCTGTATAAACATAATCGACATCTTTCTAAAATACTTTGGCCAAGTTCAAAATTGGGAAATGGTCATATATCCACTCCTACATCCAAAGAACCACATTAAAAAAATCAAAGGAATTGAATTGATAGAAACAAGTTTTACTTGGAAACATCAAAGTAAGAATAAAGTTTGCAAACTCAGAGAACTGTTCGGCTTATGTGGAGCAAGTATTATAAGCCGAACCAAGTAAGTAAAAACTTCGGATTAAAAGATTTTATGGTTATAAACCGAACCATACTTTGAACTCCCAAAAGTTACTTGGAGCAAAGTGAAGTTCCTTCCGATGTTTGTACTTGTCAACCTAGACGCGGTGGCAAGTTGGTCCAGCAGGTAAGCGAGCGTAGCCGTTCCCTAAGCAAACTTGTTACAAGTTTCAAGATTCTTTACCAATTGGAGATAATTAGCATTTACCTTGTTTCCGGTAGTGTCGGGAAAGATGCCTCTACCAAGAGTATAAAGCAAGTAGGCAGTTCCGGTTTGCTTCACTTTGACGGGATCCATTATCAACAAACCTTGTGTTACTCTTTCCTTTGTGTTCTCAAACTCCTTTTTCAAGTTAGTCAACTTGATCTTCTTATTCTTCTTATTTCTACCACCTGGTATGCAAACGGTATCGACATCTTTAACTGATCCACAAAAATCCAACTCAGTTTTATGTGAACCCCAACCAAGGCATTCCAGGTACAAATTGTATAGCTCATCCCAACTCATGTCACAAAAACCAGCATCCACACTTACACCCCTTGCTTTAAGGCCTGTAATCTTACTAGCCTCATCAGGAGTGATTGCCATCTCTCCAAAAGGTAATTGAAATGTGTAAGTTTCTGTACAAAAACGCTCGGTAAAGGCAGAGGCCGATACACTATCATATTCCTTATGTCCATAATTGACGATAGGCCATAAAGCACTGCGTTGTACGTAAGCAATCACCTCAGGAACCTCTTCATCAAGACTCCATTCTGCTGCCCTCTGGTGTCTCAATACTCGGACTGCACGGTGGTGATGAAGCGGTGGTGGAAGCTTAAGAATACCTGCTAAACCCCGGAGGGGAAGCGGTGAATCCTTTGGGTGAATGCGGTGTAACAATCCTGAATGCGGTGTAACGAACCTGAATGTGGTTTTACGATCCTGAATGCGGTGTAACGATATGTAAGCGGCACCACCACCACCAACAAATAGCACCACCGTCAAAAAAAATTATAATGAAGGCAAAAGTTAAAAATGTGTGTGGAAAGATAATATGAAGGACATATAGATAATTTCAATAACATATTTAACTGTGAATCACCACTTAATTCTCTTTTTAACGGAAGTATGATCATTTTGTTAATAGTTTGTAAGAGTAGAATGTTTTTGTGAATCAGTGTTTTCCACATTTTCCTTGATTTTTCAAATGCGGATAATGTGATATCCTCATCCGAATGCATTCGGCACCATCTTTACATGTAGCCCAGGACACCATGACAAGTCTCGGTCGGATACTATTGATGGCGAAACGTAACGCTAGATTTTGTTAAATAGGACACGGAAACTCGATGTACCGGCCAAAAGAGAGAAATTCCTATCCAAGGCTATTCCAGTAATTAGCTCGAATATCTAAGGGTACAAATTTCTCACCAAACACACCTGCGTGGACACGTAGATCTTGATTCTGAGAGACCCACACCAAGTACTTCCGTTTCAGTACATCCAAATAATATCAAATCCGATATTCCTAAAATCGTAACAGGCCACGTGTAACAATCCACATTCAATGTACGTCTCAACAAAAACTGTTGTACTGGGTCCCAGCATTTTTGTAAAAGAGCAGACTCGAGCCAAAACGGTGCAACAATAGCCAGAATATTAGACACGTGGATCAATCCAGCGAGTACAGAACACGCACATTTGCTACTCTACATAAACGTTCTAGACTTTTCCTTTTTGCTATTAATTCAGGCAACAAAATTTCGTTCTCATTTTTTCATTTTTCAAAACCCTAAAAAACGTTACAGAGAGATTCTCTTTCTATATATAAAAAAAATTACAAGCTCTTCCTCCAACGCAGTGAAGAGAGATTTCTAGCTCTGTTTTTTCTTTCATTTGGAGATGTGATTTTGACGGAACAATTTTCTAGGGTTTGTCGTTATCACACTCACTCAATCTCGTGTTATTAGGACTGTGTTCTTTTTCAAAATCAGAATCAGAATCAGAAAATTTTGATCATGGCTTCTGCTGCTTGTGTGAACAATGTAAGTATGTTGCCCGAAGGATTTCTCGATTGTTCAACTTCATCATCATATAATCCTTCATCCTCGTATGGCTGGTTTAGTCCGAGAATTTCATTTAGTCGTGATTTTGTTGAAGAAGAATCTAAGAAAGCAGCAGCATCATCGTCTACTTCTGGTTCAAATCAAAAAATGGTGAATCATCTTACTGTACGAGAAGGTAGTGATGATGATGAAGAAGATCTGGAAGTTGTTGTTGTTGGATCGGTGAAGAAGGAGTTGTTCCAGAAGGTTGTTGTCGGTTCTAATAATAATAAGGATTTTGGTTTTGGTGATTTCGAGTTTAGATTAGAAGAAGATCCGGTGAAAATGTTAGATGCTGATGAGCTATTTTCTGATGGGAAATTAGTGCCACGTCAGCTGAATACCGCGAGGCCGGTGATAGAATCCACTGTTTCGTTGGAGGAAGATGAAATTAGAGGAGTGATCAATTCGGTGCCGGAAACCGCTAAAGCGTTCCGGAGAATTGATATTTCAGATGCTGAACTGTATCTGTTTTCACCTAAAGCTCCCAGGTGTTCTAGCAGATGGAAAGAACTATTAGGTTTGAAGAGAAATAGCAATAGTCCAAATCCTAAAAATCATGATCAGAATCAGAACCAGAAGATTTCTTCTTCTTCATCGTCGTCTTTGAAAAGCGGTGCTCTGAAACATTTTTTACATAGGAACAACCCTAAATCATTATCACAATCACTTGATTCATCTTTAAATCTTCCATTACTCAGAGATTCAGATTCATCTGAGGTCGTTTTACCAAACTCATTATCAGCATCCTCAAGTTCATCTGCATCATCATCCTCAAACCAGGATGAACATCCACCACATCCAAGATTCTCATTAGATTCAGATCCAAAACATATGAGTCATATCTCACTGAATAGAAATCCACCTAGAGTTAGATTATCAAAATCAAGACCACCAACAGGATCATCAACATCAGCAGAAATTCATCAACACCATACTTCAGTCAGAGCAAGAAGCTCAATGCATAGAGTATCATCATCAGATCAATCATCAAATCAGAGTATTGGATTAACAATTGATAGTCCAAGAATGAATTCATCTGGTAAAATCGTGTTTCAAAGTTTGGAAAGAAGTTCAAGTAGTCCTAGTACATTCAATGGTGGTCCTAGAGTTAAACATAGAGGTGTTGAAAGATCTTATTCTGCTAATGTTAGGGTAACACCTGTATTGAATGTCCCTGTTTGTTCACTTCGTGGTTCATCAAAATCTGGGGGTTCTGTTTTTGGGTTATTTTCTTCTACTAATAATTCTATTACTACTACACCTCAGAAGAGAGGAGATGGTAATAACGGATCATCATCCCTAAGAAATCATCATCATCATCATCATACAACCAGAAGTCGGTCTTCTACATCTACAACACCTACAGCTACAGCAACTACAAATTCAATTACTGATCGGAATTAACATTTGAGAGGAAGGTGAAAAATAGAGAGAAATTTATTATTTGGTAAAACTTCAACTTTAACTTTTTTTTTTTTTTTTTTAGTTGATTTTTTTCTTTAATTTCAGTTTTTCCAATTGTTGGATTCTGATTTTAGTTTTAGTGTGTTCTTGTATATATAATTTGATTTTGAAGCCTTTTTACTCTAATGTAATGCTCTTTCAAGGGTTCTTATTTTTATTTTTATTTTTCTTCTTCTTTGAAAAATGAGGAGATTACCAATTTGATTATTAATCAAACTGAGGTTGTTAACATTTAATGGAATTAGGATTATTTTTTACTCTAACTATCAATGTGGGGGGTGCTGAATTGTAGATGGTGATTTATTATGGTTGCTTGGAAAAATTGAAGTGTTTTTGACTTTTTCTAATTGTAAGATAGATTGTGACTTGAACAGAGAGATATTGACATCATTTTAAAATGGGTTGGTGTGATTTTGACATATCTGAATTGGGAATCTTGAGGTCAAGATAGAAATATGGAATCATGTCAACAATGGTTTTGGATAGTCCAATGGAGTGTTGGAGTAGTATTGTATCCAAAATTGGCTTAGGAATCTAGATACAAAAGAGAGAAACAATATAACAACACAAATTAGGACAAGGACATTATTATCTCAAAACCATTTGTTTCTTCCAGTCTGAATTCTCTAGTTTCTCATTTCCATTCACATACATGTAACATGCTAATGCAAAGAGTTAAGAAAAGGAAAAAACTAACATTACAAGCCTAATGTTGTTTGGTTTAGAGATACGGCCATGTGGGAATATCTTTAGCTCTCTAGCCAGCTGATTTTTTTTTAAAGTCTGGTCTGGATAAAAGTTTTCTTCTTGTGTTGATCTTTTCTTTTTCTCTTTATGTTTCTTGTTGTCTGTCCCTCCCAAGTAGATTAGAACTCACTTTCATGGAGCTTTTCAAAGTTAAAACACAAAAGTCATTCACAATTTTTCATCATCACCCCAAAATCAGATTTTTGCAAATACTAAACAAGAATTCAAAGTAGGGACCCAAATGCAGATGATCTTTCCGTGGGGGCAATTTGACAAATTTGTTAATAGAGTTAGATTAGATGGTTCATCAACCAAAGTCCATAAAGAAGAAGATTAAGCAAACCCCACAGTCTATAAACCCTTTTCCAATCTTATCAACATGTCAAGAAAAAAACAGGACAAGGATTTTAGGATTTGCATATTTTTATATAGATATACGGTTCATGATTGGCAGGTTGCTGGTGTGACATGACCACGGCTATCAAGGGTCAAGTCCAGATGCATTTATTTTTCGAAGTTTGTTTATCCAATCAATTTGTTCAAACTTCAAAGGCAATTCACACCCTAGGCTGCTAGCTAGCTAGCTAACTAGCTCAGTGACTTAATTCTGATGGTCTGTTTCACTATTCAAATCAGGTCCGTTAACCTTGGTTTCTACATCCAACGGCTAATATTTAATAACCAATAATTTTCATTTTTGATTTTTTATTATATTCCTTTTTTGATCTTTGATTGTTTTCATCCAGCCAAGGTTTATACCGTAGGAGGGAGTACAATGAGTTGCACTTTCATTTTGTCAGCAGTGGCCAGTGCCCAGTGGTGTCTATGGAGCAAGGTTCGAAAAACGAGTCATGGCCCAGGTCACAGGTACTAGGCGTGACCGTTATAACGTGTTTTGACGGGTGTGAGCACGTTTTGGGTCAAAAACGCGTTATATAGGAATAAAACGCGTTTTTTTGACGTTTTTTTAAAATAACGGGTGTGATAACGGTTAAATAAGAAAAATAAATAATTTGTGATCTGAATTTCCTATGTAACGGTAATTACAGCTGTGAAAACGGTTACAACGGGTCTAAATAACGTTGTTACTACGTTTTTTCATTTTTTTGGTTTAATTTATTTTTTTTGATTTTTTATTTATTTGTTTATGGGTTTTTAACATACAAATTTATGGATATCTAGTAAAATTCACAACCCTAAGTCTATGACTTATAACAATGCATTGTAGTTATCGTCTACCGACAATATTTATACACGCATACTATCACTATCCACTTGATATGTTCAAGTTGTCACTCGAATAGTTCGATGCATTCCCCAATATTTCAATAATGCATATTCGGATTCAAAAGCAGTCAAAACTTTGTTGTCAAATAATACTCCTAGGCTCTTAGCTACTTGCTACAAGACTAACCAACAAGGAATGCAACAGGAAGAGAGTTAGAGACTAGCTAGGGAAAAAGAGAGTGAGAGAGGGAAGTCAGGGAGTCGATTTATCTTTTTCTTTTGCATTTGGAGGTGTGTACAATATATGATACATGTGGTCTGTAGTGTACAGTAAAAAGAGTAGTTGGTTTCATGATCAAAGACATAGCTAGCCTGTACTTATATACGCATGCAACGAGATTCCAAATGTTTCAAGAATATTTCGATTTGCTAGCTATTATGTCTTCTTGCCCAAATGAATGCTTTAAAAGGACAAGAAGAGAATTGAAATGAAATCAATACCTCTGGTTCTCTGCTTCTTGCTCAAAGGAATGCTTTACATTTTGAATTTCTCAAATACAAGTTTAAGAGGTAATATTAATTATTTTTTGTAGATTTTTCATTCAATTAGAGATATAATTTATTATCGTTTTTTTCTTTCATGATGTTAGAGTAGTGAATATAGATGTTTGAGAAATATCGATGTTTTTTTCTTTCATGATGTTTGAGAAATATTTAAGAAATGTTAAGTGAAGAAATGTTTCATTCTATTAACGTATATTTAATAGAAACAAAGCAAAACGGAAACGAGTACCAGAAACTGAATATGAAGATACAGAAATTCAAGATATGTATGAAAATGAACCGTGGAACCCTGTGCATGATATAGATGAAGAAGAACAAGCGACGGTAACACAAAAGAAAATGGGAGGGTTATCGAAGTTGAAGAACCTTTTTGGACGAAAAAGTAAGAATACTAATGTCGGAGAAGGTACATCACAGCGTCCACAGGCCTCTATGGACATACCTAGTTCTTCAATGCGTACACCACACCAAGAACCTAAGATGTATGTAGATATGGGAGGACAATATAATACTAATAGGTATTCTCAACCTAGCATGGCGAATTTTTGGAGAAGTAAAACATGCCGGGAAAAAGTTGATTCTTCTGTTGGACGTTTTTTCTATGCTAATGATATTCCCTTCAATGTGGCCAACTCAACTCAGTACCACGAGGCATTCAATGCAGTTGCAAATTTCGGAAAATCATACAGAGCTCCGTCTTCCTATAAGTTGTCGAACCCATTATTAAGGCAGGATAAACAAAGGATTCAGAAGGATGTGGTGTCGGTCCAACGAAATTATTGGAGAGACTATGGGTGTACACTCATGTCAGATGGTTGGAAAAACAAAAATAACCATACGATTGTAAACTTCTTAGTTTACAGTGGCCATGGGACATCATTTTTGAAAAGCGTTGAATCGATCATAATCGATTGACAGCAGAGTATTTGATGAGTTTGTTCAGACCGGTTATAGAAGATATTGGTCCGACAAATATTGTTCAAATAGTAACTGATCAAGGATCCCAATTCAAAGCCGCAGGAAACTATTACAACTTAATTTAATTACAGTTGTTTATTTTTATATATTATTAATTCATTTCTCATTTTATTTTAATAGGTATGAGATTGGCCATAGAGTATGGTACATTTTTTTGGGTACCTTGTGCAGCTCATGTGTTGGATTTAATGTTGGAAGATACTGAAAAGTTCCCCTTTGTTAAAGGTGTGATTTCAGAAGCTAGAAAAATCAGTAAATTTATTTATAATCATGGTTGGGTTCTTTCTAGATTCAGACAACAATCTGGGGGACGCAATCTATTGCGCCCTGGCTTAACAAGGTTTGCGACAAATTTTATCGCAATCAAAAGTATCATTGATCAACGTAATGCAATCGAGAGTCTTTTTGTAGACCAAGAATTTGTGAACTCGCCAGAAGGAAAAACTCGTACGGCTAAAGATGTGAAAAACATTATTTTGAATGAGATGTTTTGGCACACATGCCAAAATGCATGCATGATGGTTGGTCCTTTATTGAAAATGATCCGTTTCTTGGATTCAGATAAACCTACCATGGGTTATTTGTTTCATGCACTTGCTACATGTGTGGAAACTATAGAAAGGGGTTTGGGTAAAACTCGAAATTATTCTATTGTAGGTGTGATTAACCGACGATGGAAAGATCAGTTGAGTTCTCCTCTTCATGCTGCAACGCATTTTCTGAATCCATATTATATCTACAACCCAGCAGCCAATCTCATCAACAATGAAATTTCTCAGCCCCAAATTTGTCTCAGTGAAGTTATATCAAAAATGATTAGTAGCCCTCAAGAACAAGCGACATGCATGCTAGAGGTGTGAATTTTTATTAACAATTAATTTCGTAATTATATGAATTTCTATTCAAAGTTTTTGATATTTTTAGGCGGGAAGAATGCAAATGATGCAAGGCCAATTTGCATCACCATCAGCAAGATTGGCTGCTCTGCAAGGTGATCCTGTAAGCTGGTGGTTGTCATACGGTGCTCAGTTTCCATCATTCTAGAGGATCGCGGTAAAGATACTAAGCCAGACAAACACATCGTCTGGATCCGAGAGGAATTGGAGTGTGTTTGAAAGAATTCACACCAAACTACGCAACCGTTTAGTTTCGTCAAGAATAAACAATTTGGTATATGTTCAGTACAATTTAAGATTGGAGCAGCAAAGAGTTCAAGGTAAAGCAAAGCGACATAACATCGATGTCCACAATGTTCATAGCCTGCTGACAGATGAAAATATGCTTGATTGGATAGCAGGGGATGATGAAACACCAGTTTTACCTCAGGAACAACATTGGTTAAATGAATTGGAAGAGGAAGCAGCTAATAATCCAGAGCCTCTCCCTCCACCATACGAATGGCATGATCCAGAAGTTGAAATCTCATATCAAAGGTTTCCAGTGAGTAACTTTGTTTATGACTTTGGTAACCTAACATTTGGAGACAATACACAAGGTCATGAAAATCAAAATCCCATATACAATTCTCATTACACTGAAGATTGTCCAGAAGAAGATACCCGAGGAATCAATGAAGAGTATAATTCCAATATTAATATCAATAATGAAGTAGATAATCGTAATGATAATGAGGAAGAAGACTATGGTTATGAAGATGACGATACTGTTAACTACGACAGCCAAATGCATTACACGAACCAATATGAGGCGGAGGAAGAGGAGGAGGAATCAACTGAGAATCGTCGAGAAAACAGAAAATACTTGAATAAGTCGAAAAAAAATGCCGGTACAAGTTGGTTTGTCTAAGTTTAAAATTTCAAGCACTACTGTCACTAGGTTACTTATTGTAAGTTTATAAAATTTGAAGTGTTTAATGATTATTTATGAAATTTTAGTTGTAAGTTTGAAATTAAAAATTGTATAAGAATTTCTCCAACTCAAATTTTTTTTCCTTAAAAACGGGTTTAACCGGTATGAAAACGGAAAATACAGTGTAAAAAATGTGTGTTAAAATGTTATTTAGAAGAAAAAAACTGAAATATTAATTTTAGAAAAACGGTAATCACAGGTGTGAAAACGGTTATAACGGGTCTAAATAACGCCATTTTTTCTTATTTATCGGTGTTATTTAGGTAAGCGTGTTGGTGAATCTCACGGGCACAGTATATGGGCGTGAGCGGTATAACGGACGTTTTTTCGAAAAAAAGGGCCGTTTTTCAAACCTTGCTATGGAGATGAAAACTGAAAATTTGTGTTTTCATTTATTATTATTTACATCCCAACTGTAATAATTTAATTTTTATTAAATGGTAATAAATTAATAATAGTGTAGTGACAAGATAAATAAAAAAGTAAAAATAATGTAGAAAATTGATGATGGTGATGAATGGAGCCTGCCTGCCTGCCTGCCTGATGGAGAAGAGAAGAGGAATGCAGGGACATAACGTGCTAGTCCTCAGTAATATTCAGTGCATCAGTGGACTCTCTCTTGCCATCGGGATAAATGGTCGGTCAGCTTAACTGGGGCCTCGAATATTTGGCTGTGAACATAAAAAACAATTTTGTCTGCGTAAAATCTCCAGTTTTCGGAAAAAGAGAGAAATTAAGACTGTTGCTAGACAAGCAATGGGTCATAACTGACTCACCGAGTCCCGGAATAAAAATAAAAATCACTCGAAAAAAAGAAAAATATACGTATGGAACAACCAAGCCAAACAAGCTAGGTGCTCTCCACGGGAAGGCTCGAATGAGGTAAATCCACTGCCATCAGAGTTGGCTTCAATTTTTCTTTTCTTTTCTTTCTTTTTTTTTTTATTCGAGGAAAGGAAAATATATTACCAACTAAACAAGCACAAATACATTGTTGCTTATATTATTTCTAAACCAGAGATTTCGGATCCAACTACTTTTAACTTCTAAATTTAAGAACCTAGAATCTATACCCGAAATATCTTGTTCAAATATCTAGCTAACTTGCCTGCTTTAGTATTACATTTCCGATTGATATAGAAGAATGAAGATTTAGCAAAAGAACTATTGATGTTTAAAGCTTTTGATAAAACGGAATCGCATCTCAAGTTGACAACAAAGTAATCTCCATTCATTCCTTTAATGACATCGGTATTGTCATTGAGAAAAATTATATTATCTTTACCACAATCTTCCGCACTTTAGTGCTTCCCTGCAGGTTCTCGATTCAGCTTCCTCTGCATTAGTGCAGATTCCAGACCTTCCTGCAAATTCAGTGACATTACCATCGTTACTTAACATTATTAGACCAACAACAAATCTGCCAGATTTCTTTTGAAAAACGACATCGAAATAAATGTAAGTACCATTTACACTACAAACTTCATTATAACAAGAGCAATTCAGATGGTTTGTATCACACATTTTCCTAGTTTTATGGGATCTATCTGAGTTTCTGTTTGGTTTCAAATATTGGAGAATGTTTTTATGTATGAATTTTATTAAATCTCTAAGATCAAGTTTAATATTATCAAATACTACCCTGCGGATCCTACACTTGTATTTCCATATGGACCAAAGGATATAAGCATACAAATCTCTATTACTTTTTTGTTTCAGTCAATCTAACACCAATCAGTGAAGCATAAATAAGAAGCCTTATAAAATATAGAGTCCAGAGATAATCCCCTCTATATAGCCTCCCAAAAGACACATTTTGTAAAGACATGATTAACATTCTCATTTTCTAGACATTTGCATAGAGGAAAGTTTATGTCAATGGGAGTATAAATACCAAGGGTCTCCCTGACATGTAAGCAACCAGTAAAAACTTTTCAGAGAAAGATTTGAACTCTAAGCATAACATTCAAATTCCAAATATCAAGCCATTTAATATTTTCAGCGTTCATGCTTTTATCACGAAGAAAATTATAAATGGACTTAACAAAAACATTACCATCTCTAATACCTAGCCATTTAATTTGATCTTTCCTGTCCACACTACCGGCAGTCTCTAATCGCATAATTTCCTGAGTAATCTGTTTATCAAACATGTCGTGGATCATGGTGACATTCCAATTACTATTACTATAAATAATGTTAGCAACTTGTTGTTTTTTAACAACTGTATAACCATTCCTAGGAGTTGGGCATTTAATTTCTTTCCATAAATTTATATTATTCCCATCTCCTATTTCCCAACCATGATTCTCTTTGATGATATCTAAACCTTTACAAATACTAGTCCAAATCCAAGATTTATTAGCTTTTTTCTTATAGTTTATGGGATGAGTTTTAGGGAAGTATTACATTTTAAAACTATACTCCATAATTTACCTGGGTTTTCAATAAGCCTCCAAGCCAGCCTGGTTAGCAAAGCTAAATTAAAATTATGAGGATTTTTTATTCCTAGACCACTTTTGGCCTTACTTATAGTGACAGAATCCGAAGACTTAATATAAATTCCTTTATTGTTTTTATTTTTCTGCTGTCAGAAAAGTCTCTTTGTAAGACATTTAGTCTATCTAGGGTTTTCTTTGGAAGAGAGAAACACGTCATCTGATACATAGGCATTACACTAGTGATTGATCTACCAACTTAGTCTATTTACCAGTTGGTTTCAATTATTTCCCTCAATTTTTAAAATAAAGATAATATTTTTTTTTTAATTTGACTTATTTTTAGCTCGAAGGGATCTTTAGTTAATTCCGTACCTAAAGATGTGTTGAGACTATTAGTCCCATATTATTGGGCAATCTAAGATCCCGCGGTTTATAATCTCTAAGTTCCCCTTCACTTGTTACCGATTGGTTTTGAGTTGGATGTCCATATTCTAACATGGTATCAGAGCAGGCTAGTTGTGCCGAGTCATTTGACCGCACCTTTACTCCGCGTCACCCGATTTATTGTCCACGTGTTAGACCGAACGAAAATATACGCGAGGGGACGTGTTGAGACTATTAGTCCCACATTATTGGGCAATTTAAAATCCTGCGATTTATAATCTCTAAGGGCCCCTCCACTCATTCTCAATTAATTTTGAGTTGGATGCCCATATTCTAACAAGATGGCAAGAAATTTGGCTCGTGATCTTTTCACCTACAAAGCGCAATCGAATTTCGTTTGACCTGCCCTTTCGTACTAGCCATCCATTTTTTTTCTTCAGCTAATCTATTTTACTTTGGGTAAATATTATTAAGGGGAATGAGGAAACTGCAAGCAGTAGGTTAATTTAAAATCTGGTCCACAGATGAATGTTCACTTGATAAAGAAATTACATTCGACTACTTTGTCAACCTAATATAACCATGATAAGTGCAAAGTTTACTCTAATTTAGTGTCGGACCTATACGGTTTTTGTCAGGTTTCTTGTGAACTGTACTTTATTATGTTTGTTTTTCTATTTTATGACGTACACTAGTTTGTATCATCATACAGGAATGAGAATGGTTCTAGAATTTTTTTTTAATAAAGAAACTAGGTTCAACCCTGGATAAACATACCACAGTCAGTTACATTTCCTCCTTGTAAGAGGTTTACCAAAAGAGAATTTATACGAGGTCCATTCCACTGTGATGAGATTTTACGATTAAGAGAAACTTAAGCTAATTTACTTTCTAAGAAGTTTTTAGACTCTGGAACTCTACTAAGCTCCTTAAGGTTTCTAATACACAAAATAAATTTCTTATATCTTCCTGCGTACATCCTGTGTACATTCTTCTCTGCTTCACCTATTCTGCTCCTAACATCTTCAAGGACTTTCACATTGTCACCTTCAATTTCCACCCGCGCATGGTTTAATTGTTGTGCCCAGTGGATTGTCATGGAAGCTGCTTCATCTTCTAGTTCCTCCTCTGAACTTGCTTCGACGTTTATGCATCTTGCTTTTGAGATGTTACCCGCATAATCAGATAAGATTAGACCTACACCTTCCTCCCTGTTGTTATTGCTGATCTTAAGGGCTATGTTTATCTTAATAGCCAACAGGTTAGTAGCTAAGGGTTTTATGTTTTCTACAATCTGAATAGGGCTATTCAACGTTTGCTCCCTTCTACTTATTCTGTTACAACTTATCATACTGGTAATCTTGCTGCATATTCTCTGTGGGTTAGGTTTTATTTTCTTAAACATTACATCACACCTGCCTTTCCAAATCCCCCAACAAATAGTTGCCAACACGCCAGCACAATCCAAATCACCTAGATTGTCCATTGTGTCACTATGGAACCAATCTTGGATCAACAATGAAAATCAATATGGTTACCAGTATAGTCTGTGAGTGTAACACCCATTTGACTTAGAACCCTGAGAGTAAACTCACAGTTCAACAAGATGTGGTTTAACGTCTCATCATTTTTTCCACATAAAGGGCAAAGCTTATTTATGTAAGGCAGAATTCTTACCATTCTCTCATTCAAAGGGAGAATATCATGAATACACTTCCACATAAATGTCTTTACCCTAGGACTATCATTCATTCTCCAAATTTTCCTCCAAAAAGATTTCAAATTCATGTCTTCCTGCTGCCCTCTAAGCATAATTTTCTTGTACAACTACTTAACTGTGAATGACCCATTCGTTTCCAGTTTCCATCTCATCTCATCAGTTTTGTTTCTGTTTATCTTAATCTCTTTGATCTTCTTCCTGACTTGTGGGTTAAAATACTCTGTCATCTTCAACTCATCCCAAACCCACTCCTCTCCCTCTTGTACCATTAATTCCTCCACAAAAGTAACTTTGTGGGCTTGTTATAGTGGCTCACAAAGTTGTTTCTTCTGCTCTGGGTACCACAATTTTTCCCATATTCTGATGGTTTTCCCATCCCCCACTCTCCATTCAATATTCTCTTTTATTTTTACCACTTCCTTCATCAGGTTCTTCCATACCCATGAGTCTCTGTCAGAGCATTTATAGTTTGAGTTTAGCAAGCTGTTTTCTGGGAAGTACTTAGGGTTGTTCATAATCGGTTTCGGCTCGGTTTCTAGCCAAACCAAAACCGAAACCAATACTATCGGTTTCTAAAAATCTAAACCAAACCAATCCATTAACCATTGGTTCGGTTTCTAAATGGTTTTAGCCGGTTTCGGTTTGTTCCATTGGGTTAATGAAAAACTGACTGTATGTCAGTTTTCTGAAACTGACATTTCAAATCTTTAAAAAAATAACACAGTTGAATGTTTTTAACCTACCTGTAGAATGTAATTAACATACAAGCGTAGTTCATAACTCAAGTTTATAAGCATAGTTCAAAACATAAACATTACAGATTCAAAATACATAAACTCCAAGTTCTGCATGCTCCAAATTCCATATTCAAAGGGTGAGTTGGACGGGGTAGATTAAATCTATCTGATTTTAATCAAGGGCCTATACTTATCGGTTTTCTTGCCATCAAAATGACAAATTTCCAGAGTGAATTCTTTATAAAATTTTGTCATCGAATGTACTGGCATATCCTTGCTCCAGATCTTTCTCTCACAGACCTGCCCATGATCATCTTTTCATAATCCTCTTAATCAAAGCAAACATAGAGAGCATATTGTGTAGAATAACACAACAACAGAAAAAAAAAAGGGAAAAAAGGCTGCTTAGTTGTGTTTTTACTGGTGAGTCGTATATTCCGAGAGGAAAATACCCTAATTAGGCGAAATCTCTTACGTTCTCTCGTTTTAAAGACTTCTTTGGGATTGAGAAGCTCTACGAGTACCGTTGGTGGGAAACTAGATAATTGCAGTTTATTATTAGTTTTCGATTTATTTGATTGACTAACGGTTGTTGAACTTTGATTTCACCTAGTTTATGCTTGAGAATCTTCTCTTCTGATATAAGATTCACTCAAACTAGACCGAAGTATCGACGGGGATCTTTAGACTGTTTGTACATCTAAAGACGTCTTGTGATAATCCATCGTTAACTGACTCCGTTCTGTGTGCGATTGATTACAAGAGATTCAATTTGTTTGTGTGCAGGTGTTTATTGAAGATCTAAGAAGATTTGAAGACAAAAGATATTTCTTATTTGAGTTCATAATCTTTGATGTGCACAAAACTTGATCGGTTGGGGATCCAACTATAATCGGTTTATCTTTTGATAGATTGGATTGATTAGTTGCGTAGATCGGCATCAATATATTTCTTTGTGATTCATAAAATTGATTGCACAGAGTAAACAATTACTTTGGTAGCTTTTAAATAGATTGATCTAAGAACCCGAGAAAGGAGTTTATTGGTTAAACGGAAAAGACTTTTGTCAATCTCCAAATTATGTTTCTTCTACTGTCGAAATTTTCGTAGATGTTTCATTGGTTCCGATGTTCAAATCCTCGAATTTTAAAATCAGTCAAAGGTAACAGAGTTTAACCTATTACTCTACTATGTAAATTCTATTTTTGACAAAATATATTTGTACAATCCTAGATGTATTTTGTGATTGAATACTTACAATTTTTTCCTGACTTGACATATCAATGTCTGTAGAACTTAACCGAAACATGCTCTACTAATAAAAAAATTAATATTATATAGATGTTGATCGACCATCTTGATTCCAAGAAAAACAAAGCTAAAAATAGATCATCTTCGGGAAAAAATAAAATCAAGTGAAACATCTTTGATACTCCGCATGTCTTAGTGATAAAATGCACAAGTCTAATTAAGTTGTTCTTGTCCAGCTAGAACAAATGTTGTCGTTTGTCTTCTCAGTATATCCTTGCTCCATATCTCCATATCCTTGAATTCGTATCACAAGACATTTTCTTCCTGGGATTTCTATCTTGCACAGTTCGGCTACATACTAGGTTGATCTCGAATGTTGATTTTTCAGATTTTCCAGGAGTTAGTTGTTATACATGACCAGGTACATGGATTTTTGATCTATACGTGCAAGAAAGATAAACAGTATATACAATGATCTTTCCTAAAGATTTACTTGTTGATAGTATTAGGGTTTGTCACTAAGTAACGATATAATCTGTCCTATATATATATTACTCTACTACATAGTATTAGAAGGAATTGACCTTCACAATTCGAGATGTATTTTGCTCTCTCAACAGTTACAATTTTTCTAGACTGGACGCTAACTCCTACGGGATTCAACCGATACTTTTCAATCAACAAATTGTTTCTAGATACTTTTCACCAAGGGACAGAATAAGAAAAATTCTTGCAATCAAAATGACAAATTGCCAGAGTGAATTCTTTATAAAATTTTGTCATCGAATGTATCCTTGCTCCAGATCTCTCTCTCACAGACCTGCCCATGATCATCTTTTCATAATCCTCTTAATCAAGGCAAACATAGAGAGCATATTGTGTAGAATAACACAACAACAGCGGAAAAAAAAAAAAAAAAAAAGAAAGGGAAAAAAAGGCTGCTTAGAGCATCCACAGTGGGCGAGTATAACCAAAAATTTGGGATGAGATCGTAACACAGTGGGACGGAGTAAAGATCAAATCCCAACCAAAGATCAAATTCCAGACCAAATATGGTCGCGACCAAATCCCAAATTCTAATATAGTCGGGCGTAAATTTAAAGTACGCTTGTTGCTGGGCGTAAATTTAAAGTACGCTTGTTAACGGGCGGAGATTTAAATTACGCCCGATGAAATTTTAATTAAATAAATAAAAAAAAAGAATGAGGCGGACTTTTAAAGTCCGCCTGTTAAAATTTACAAAGAATGGAATTTTAATGGGGCGGACTTTTAAAGTCCGCCTGATGAAATTTACAAAAAATGGGGCGGACTTTTAAAGTCCGCCTGATGAAATTTTACAAAAAGAAAATGGGGCGGACTTTTAAAGTCCGCCTGACGAAATTTTAATCATGTACCATTGCGTCACAACACGGACTAAACCCAAATTTTGGTCTTTTTTTTGATCTTTGATCTTTGGTTTTGATCGCACCACTGCAGTTGCTCTTAGGTACATAGCTAGCCAAAACCGACAGCATCCCAGCATAGTGTTCCCTATTCTCCCCATCATTAACCACTAAAGACCAATTTCATGAGCTAGCATGCAGCTAGGTTCTTGCTATAGTGGAGTTAGTTATGAAACGAAAGAAAGAAAAGTGCATCCCACCATTCCATTTTCTTTTTCATGTTATATATATTACAGTCTGCAACCTGCACACAGAGACAGAGAATCCTAATCACCTGAGGCTGAGACTAGATAAGTTTATTTTTTTTATCAGGTCAGACATATAATAAAGGAGGAATCTCCTTCTTTGTCTGGCTGATTTTCTATCAATCATAAACATACACCATGTGATGTTCTTTCTTTTCTTTTCTACTCTACTGTTTATATACTGAATCACTTTCCAGATTTTGAAAAGAAAATCATTAAAGAATTGTGTTGTTTAAAGAATTATATTGTTTTTGTTCAAAAGTGGATATAGCTGTTGTTACCGTTTTTCGTTTTTTTTTTTGGTTTTAATACTTAACAGTTGGGTGTTGGGGTCGGTCATTTAATCACATGGGGTTTAGATACTCATATCTAAATTTAGGTTTTTTTCTTGTTTGGTTTTTAAAAAAAAACTCTTTTTTTTTTGGTTCCCTCGGGTGACTCGACTAAATCCGACTCATCTAACAACATCTTTGTTTATATCTGACTCGCAATCTTGATTTGAGTCTGTATGTAACTCGCACTGAGCTACGTATCAAACACAAACGAATTAGATTCAGACGAATTACACGCTTTCATTCGGTTTCAGGGAAACTAACACTATAAGTCTAGCTGATTACATTTGACTTCTAAAATTATTAAACAATAATTTATTTATTTTTTAAATATCGTCAAATATGTGCCAACCTAGTTAGGTAAAAATTCGTCGATGCGTTGTAATACAGTGCTAAAATCATTAGGTAATGATATCAGTGGCCTGAATTCGAAACTTGTTAGCGTCAAATTTTTTAGCGATCAAAAATTAGAAAATTAGGTAAAAGATCTCAGGTACCTTCCCATCAGTTTTATGGGTTGAATCATACCTCAAATCAGACGCATATAACGCGAGGGAGTAGATCAAACAACTAATATGTTAGCCTAATCTTGCCTTGCCTTACTAGCTCAACAGTTAAGACACTCACACTGTATAGAGTAAGTATATAAATAAATAAAAATTATGTATAAATCGTCATTTAGAATACCTAGCTACATCAAAACCAACTAAACCCAAAATTAAAGCTCTTAAGCGAAAACTAAATTATTACTTCCATTCCTGAAGAAAGTGTTACTTTCACTTTCTCAATTTAACCTATTTTTAGGCTAAATTGAAAATAACAATTTTCTAGAGACGAACGAGTACATAAAAACCGACCCTTCTAAAGAGGCAGGCCCCAAAAGTGCACACTTCTAATAATCCCACGGGGGACGAGGCTCACCCTCAACATTGAAAAACGCTTGATTTTATATGTAGTTTTTTTTTCGCGGATGAGACCAAGTATCCCGATGGAAAGATGATACATGAAATACAGTATTTCTCAGTTTTCATGGCGTCTGCATGGTCTTAATATAATTTAAATGAACGGGGGTCGTTAATAATTCGTTACTCCTGCAGAATCATGTGTTCCGCTTGTACGGGGGTCGTTAATTGATCGTCATTTATCATTGATAAGCAATTCTTTTAAATGATTAATCCACTGAAGATACTTTTGAAAACAAAATTTTCTCACAATCCAACCAATCTTATTGACCAAGACGACCGACCGTACATGATGGTATAGTAAAGAGACTCAAGATCAGGGCTTGGATATACTGAATTGCCAAAAACTAAGAATAAAATAAAGAGGATTTAAAAATGAGTAGGTGGTGGTGGTGAGATGGTTCCAGACAGACTGCCTGCCAGGCGTAGGTGGTAAGGTGGTGACTGAGACTGAATTTCCAGTGTGCTTCCTAGACCACGTTACACAATATCTTCATTTTAGATACTGTTGCTCTGATTTTTCTTAGTTGTTTATGTGCCAAACTTTTGGAATCATTCCTTCCCACTTATATTATAATTATACACCAAAAACAAACAAACAACAACACTATGACTTGCTCACATGCAGACCACACACATGTTAATGATGTTGGTTTGTGTATTTATGTGAGTTCTTGGAAATATAGACGCAGCATCATGTTATATGGGTGCCTATGTATCGTTAAGAGATCTAAAAACATTCATCTCAACAAAGTTAACTAAAGTTATTAACACATCCGTGTTATATTTTTTTTTAAAGTAAAAGGATTAGTCAATTGAGATTTATAGGGAATTTTTAGAAAACATTCCAAATCTCTTGTTAGTCGATAGGGAGTCTTTGTAAATCTTTGAGAGTTTCTGTTATTTGATAGTGACTTTCTGAAAGTCTTTAGAATTCTTTGTTATTGGATAGTGATTTTTTGAAAGTCTTTAGAATTCTCCGTTATTGGATTTGGATTCCCAAATCAATGATTTAAAATTATGGTATGAGGGATTTTTAAAAACTTTTAAGTGAAAATATACCATAAAAGGCTTAAACAAAGTCTCTCCAAAATAGGTGATATTTGGAGAGACTTTAGGATATTTAAAAAAAAATAAAAAAAAAATAAAGAAAACAATAAAGTAAACGAAATAAGGTATAATAAATTCCATGCATATAAGAAAACAAAATCATATTATTTTCCAAAAACTCCACATTATGCTAGATCGCAACCCATGCATTATGTTCGTGTTCAATTTGGTTTGATTTTCGGTTGACAAAATAGTCACAATTTCTAGTGGGCATGCGTAAATTTATAATTTTTCATTGATTATTCTTCATTTTTTTCATTAAAACTATGACTTATTTATTATATAATAATTTTATAAAATGATTTTTGAATTTTTTTTCTTCTTATTCAATGGATGTAAGGTAAAATTCTTATATATTTATTTTAAGTGACTCACTAAGATTTCCTAAAAATCACTGAGAAAATCCCCCAAACTCAATAGATTTAAAGAATGTTTTTCTAAATCTCTTACAAACAAATTCTCTCGGTATCTCTAAAAATCCCAATTGACTAATCCTGTAACTTACTTAAAACTCTTTTTTATAAAATTTGTCCTTTACCGTCAAAAAAAAAAAAAAAAAAACAAACAAACAAACAAAAGCAAGAGAATGTTGCACTCTGCCAAATGAGATTTGGGCTCAAGAACTAAAGCCCACTTAGTGATTTTTCTGAAGTGAAACTAGTGGTACTTGGGTTTGCAAAAGCATTTTACCGGGATTAGAATTATGGAAAGTGGAAACAAATGTCCTCGCCTTTGTACGAACGCCAAGTACATTGGAATCTACGCCAAAATATAACCTGGACAACAATCCCTTATCCAAATCAATACTCTAATGGATATCTGAGGAGCCGTTACTTCTATTTGCTCTGAGAAGCTATGAAGTGTGTGCTGAGAGGTTGTGATGTGATCCTTGGGTTTCCAATTCCATTTCAGGAACCGAAACTTCAGAACTACGCATTTGTTGGGAGTCCATTCAGGTTGGGATTTCCTTACATTTAGCCTCAAGTTGATTGGTTTTGTGGCTTAGTTTTGGTGCCTTTGTAATGTACACCAGTGGGGTGGATGCTCCCACTGAATGTCGCATCGTTCGGATATGGCATTCGCCGTAAACAAGAATGTCATACTATTATGGGGAGGAAGCTGTAAATCACCAACAACATCAACAAGAAAAATTATCCTTTTTTGCATCTAATATCAAAATTATTGCCCCTTCTTCGAAATCCTGTAAAAAGCTATCACAACATTTGTGTTGATGCCTCTCCAAAGGCTTCCACCGTATCACTCTTGATACCACTATAATACATACAAGGCATGGCTACACAGAATTTACATACAAAGGTTTTTCACCATTAAAAAAAACAACGAATGAGGACTATTTATCCAGGAGGAAAGCCATCAACTCCGATAAGAGATATCGGTGAAGGTGATGGTGGCACAACTAGTTGTGTTTCCTGATGACATTGAATGATCATTCTGGTCTGAACCAGATGATACCGTGTTGTAAGTGCTGGGCTTGTCATCATTGCTCCTCACTTTGAGGTCCATGAAATCAGAGATGAGACCAGGCTTTGTGATGTCGTCGTTCACAGCAACCTCTCCTGTCAGCATCTTCACTACTGTCGACATGGAAGGCCGAAGCTTTGGTGCGTCTTGGGTGCAGAGCAAAGAAATTTTCAAGAACTTGCAGGCTTCCTCCGCATCAAAATCTCCATCCATGGCCGTATCCACAAGCATCACCAGCTCACGTCTTTCATAAAGTCCCCATGTCTGAAACATGAAAATCCTATTGATTAATGTCTTAATATTCGAACTCCTATCTATTGGGTTTTACAACCCATTCATGGGTTAGCAAATGAAATTATTTTAGTGCAAAATATCGCAAATGTTTACCATTATTTGGTGCAAGTTAAGTCGTATTATTTAGCACAAGTATATCAATAATTGCCCGTGGGAAAAAAAAAACTCACCCTTTCAAGAAGATCTTGCTCTCCAATAGGTAATTTTGAGTTTCTGTTACATCTGCCACTGACAATTTCCAACATGAGAACACCAAAACTGTAAATATCTGCTTTTCGTGTCACCTGTCCTCGAATTGCATATTCTGGTGCCAAATAGCCTCTACAAAAACAAAAAACAGATATGGGCCAACGTTGTAAACTCATTGTAAGTTGAAAAGAAATTGAGATACCAATGGCTTGATGCTTGAGTTATACATGTAATGTGCACCCTCATCTACTACTAAATATCTCAGTAGCACCAGTAACATTTATCTGATTGCGGAGTTCTTCAAGGAATTACTACACTTGGGTACAGTGAGCATGGGTTTATGTGTTGCCAAAACTGAGTGCTACTCCTGGACTCACATATGAAGACCCCAAGACTGGTGATGGTCAATCACGGCCCCATTTGATTGCAAAAGACCAACAAACTCTTAACCAATCATATGTGTTAGATGTTGAATATTCTTGTATGATATTTCTTTACTAGTGAGCAACCACAAAATTTATTGGAAACCGTATGTTTTTATAACAGTGTTCAAGTTCCTAGGACATGACCCGTTGCAAAACTATATATCACACCAAAAAGAAGAACTGGAATTTCTGAACTTACATTGTTCCTGCAACGCGTGTGCTAACATGAGTGGCATTGGGAGGCATAAGCTTTGCAAGACCAAAATCAGCAATTTTGGGGCTGAGGTCTTTATCTAGAAGGATATTACTTGCTTTGATATCTCTATGAATGATATGCGGGCGAACTTCCTCATGAAGGAAAGCAAGCCCACGAGCAATGCCTGTACAAATTTTAGTTCGCGTTCTCCAACTAAACTGTAAGCTACTGTGTCCGCAACCTTAAAGCAGAGAAAAACCGGTTGTTAACAACATGAAAATCAGGTTTTTTTAGTTTCAAAGTAGGAAAAGACATTTTTCCAAATCATTAAGAAGTTAGAAGTTACCTAAGAGAGTTTGTGAGAGGCTGTTGTTCTCAACATAATTATACACCAATATTCTATGGTCGCCTTCCACGCAGCAACCGTATAGTTGAACCAAGTTTTCATGCTCAACAGATGAGATAACATTAATCTCTGTCAGGAACTCTCTAACCCCTTGCTTTGATCCTGCTGATAGTACTTTTATAGCAGCAAATACACCTCCTTTAAGTCTACCCTGCTCATAAACAAGCATGACGAGAAAGATGGTAAGGATGGTTAGATTCAGTTAGCACAAGTGATAAGTGAAGATTTTAATTTCAGAGCATTCATTGAAGAGGTTTGTGATGTTTTACCTTATAGACAGAACCAAAACCTCCCTCCCCAATTTTATTAGATGGACTAAAATCATCGGTGGCATTTCTCAATTCTCTGTAAGTGTATATATGAATATTATACGCACTTGATAGCTCTGTTGTTCAAATTCATGTCATTAGAAACATAGTGTAAAGGGAAACACCACATGTAAGAAAGGGAATAAAGAAAAGAAATCATTCCAGTGAGTTCACAATCCTCTAACCTTCATCAACTTCAGCAGGATGTCTAGGGAGCCTTGAAGACCTCCGAGAAAGGAAAGAGAAACAAGACATAATTGTAACAATGTATCACGCCTGGATATTTGATAATGAGAATCCCTTAGATGAGATCTAACAAAACCCTGCAAAGAAAGAATGCACAACCTTATAAGCAAATTCGGTCATTGTATCAAAGAAAAAGGATGATAAAATAAAAGAATGACGAAAAAGATAACCAGCATTTGTTGCAGGTTCTGTGAATTGCTGCAAACATATTACATCCCTCAGTTTGTCAACCTTAAGACTCGGTTATGCAATATAAGCAATTCTAGAAAGCAAAACTAAATCACAATTGAACCCCAAATGTATGGAGTGATTCTTGAAAATGTACGTATGTCGGATTCCCCACTCTGATTGGTATCACATGAATAACCAACTAAATAATGCTGAAGTACACTTACTAGACTAGAATTGTCGGAAGGACAGATAGATGAATAAATAAACCAAACATGAATTTAGAAGTGAGATGATTTAGCCAAGTGCAAATAATTCGCAAAAGATAAGTCATTAAGCATAACCTAGCTAGTCACTGATGTCTTTCACCCATATCCTTAGATTCTCTATTTCAACCAGGTGAATTCTTTCCGAAACTTGTCAGCTTCTCCAATTGTTGTATAGCTAATCAAACGTAGACACATAAAGCCAAAACCCAGTTTCCCCGCGGGATCCTAGAAAAACCCCTTGACACACCCAATTACCGAAAAATCCCATACGGGTTTTACTTCCAATTCAATCAAACAATGCTCTTCAGTACCTCCTTGAGCCGTGCAATCTAGCTTTCCGGGTGTCAAACAATCAAATTTAGTTTCCTCTTGAGATTTGCATTTGAGATGCCAATTTCAATGCAACGACAACCCAAATGGTAGTATAAAAACTGAGAATAAGTGGTAACCACGTGATACAACCTTGGGAATCATGCTTGAAATTAAGCTGTAATTCTGGTTCATTTACGAAGAATCAATTTCAACCTCGGCAAACTGTTTGTGTACTTACCCATAGCAAGACACAACAACAACTGGGTTAGTGGGTTATGCTCATCTATTAGCTGTGTTTTCATGTTCAATCTTGGTCAACAACCCTAACACACAAACATATATTCTACAGCAACAACAACAAAACCCACATGCCTAACAAACAAAAATCCAACAATTATTGAAACCCAGAACTTGAAATGAACTAATTCATCACCAAAAAGCATCCTTTTTGACAAAAAAATATCAAATTTTTACACAATCAAACTTAAGAAATCAGTAACAAACGACTAAAAAATGAACTTATTTTACAAAAATTAACAAGTACTCAATGGAGAGAAAGGAGCAAATGAATTACCCAGAGAACCAGCAGCAGAAGAAGCAGCTTTGTATGATGAGAGAAAGGAGTGAATGGATAATCCAAGAGAAGTCAGATAGTTTTTGTTGAAAATTGGTTGGTGTGTTGGTTGAAGATGGCTGCTGCCGACAAGAATAAATTAAAGGAGGTGGCGGTGATTGGTTCTACCTAAGACTGACTGACTACACACCTCTCACCTGATTAGATACGCAAACACAGCATCCAAATTGAGATTATATTTAAACATAGAGAAAGAAACAGCTGAGAAACAGAGTAAGAGATTATGTAAATGTAAATGCTTTAAGCGTTTCTTCTTCTCTAGCAATGTTAGACTGTAATCTGTATTCTCTGAGGACTTTTATCATTCAACCTAAGCTCCCATAAAGAAAAGGGAGAAAAACAGAAAAGTCCACAAAGTCTACGGAGGGAGGGGACACGCAGGGAGAGACGCGTAATTCATTCATTCTTAGTTCTAGTAGACTTTTTACCATCAACTGCGCGCCCTGTACATTCCTATAACTTGAGTCTTTTTTAGTTGTGAAAAATGTCCTTTTCTCCTCCTCATTTATCTATCTTTGAAGGTACATATAATTGTCTCTTTTTTGTTTTTGCATAAACTAAACCCTGCAGCCGCCTCTCCAAAGGCCACGAATCTTGAGTCTCGTAATCCTTAATAATTGTTATTAAAACTGCAATCATGAATCGTAGTAATAGAATTGCCCAATTGCTAAAGGCTATATGTGGTCTACACAGATGGATCGTGGACATGTCAGGCTCAATACAAGGAGTTCATGGGGTTGGAAGAGTACTGTTAGGGTTAGGAAAAAAAATGGGGGACCATAATTAAAAATTGAAAAGGGAAAATAGCAAAATGCCTAAGGCTAAATCCTATGGTGTGCTAATCACTCCACGTCAGGTAGGACAACTTCCTAAGTCATATGGTGTGCTAATCTAGCAGCTAGATTAGCAGTCCACGTCAGCGCCCAACGCTGTTTGGTTTAGCGTAACCAATCTCAGTCGTCAGATCAAAAAAAACATCTAGATGCACTGAATCATTCAGCGAAAAGGTGATTTTTGTGGCGCTGAACGATTCAGCGCAACTATCTCGATGTTAGTTCACATGCGAGCAATTGTTAGGCGAGAGAGAACTAGTATTAACAAATAGAAAACACTTTTTTTTTTTGAATTGCAACACTTTTTGACTAATCTAGCAGCCAAATCTAACCCATAGGACTTAGTCTTAAGCTAAACTATCTAGCATACAATAAATAGAGAGAAGGCAAGCAGAAAGCTTCTACTTAGCTAATTCATGGGGAGCTGGTCAAGTAGAATGTAGAGGTCTATTGGAAGCAGTTAGATGAGCAAGTGATTTACATCTGGGGAATGTATATTTTCAGTTAGACACGAAGATTGTGGTTGATGTAGTTAATAGAGATATTTCCGGTATTGATTGGGGACTCCAAAATGCAATTTGTTGAGATAAAATATTTTTTTAGTAAGTTTATGCATGTGCAGAAGGAGATGAATAAAGTAGCTGATATTCTATCGAAATCAGCTTGCATTGAGAGAATGAGTGGTGTCTGGATACATTCTCCTCCTAGTAACATTGCTAGTCAATTGCTAGAGGATGTTAACCTTGTAAACACATAATTTTCTCAATATATCTTTTTGTAAACACATAATCAACAGTATATCTATTTGTTGTTTCGTTTTCTACTACCGTCAATATTATTATTGCCTATGGTTATCTATAACAGTTATCATGTCATCTATTTATGACAATCTGTACTTTTGTTGAGATTAATGAGAATTAAATTCATTGTTTTCTTCTAAACAACTATGGTATCAGTCGGAGAAACAAAGTTTCTCTGGTAAGATTCTGCAATTTGATTCCTGATTCTTCACTCTTTATCCTTTGTCAAGGATTTCATCTCTTCTTCTTTCATCTTGAATCTGCATCGTGATTCTTGATCTTTCTCATGTGACAAAAATTCTTGTTTTTCCAAAGTTTCCGGATCTTAAATTTACTACTTGTTTCTAAAGTCCTTTTGACTCTTTAATTCTTGATCTTGTTTATGCATCTTTTATGATTCACGAATTCCTTCATCTTTCGAAAGTACTTTTGAATCAATTAACAAGCATTGTCAATCTAGACTTCAGAGATGATAATTTCTTAACATGGAATTCCTTGACGCTTCCAATGATTAATAAATTTAAAGTAATAAAGTTTCTTGATGGATTGGATCCTTGTCTAGTTCAATTCATTACTCCTAGAAATAAAACTAATACAGTCGAGACCTCACTTTACTTAGACTGAATGGATATTTTTATTTTTTGAATTCAACAATTTTTTATTCCATCATAACTTACTTTGCTGGATTTGCTTCTTCTCATGAGCTATGGACAAGTATTGATGTTAGGATTTCTCGTGTTTATTATATTCATTTATGTTCAATTGAAACTTCAGTTAATCAAACAAGGTGATATATCCATTCTACCTACTCTTTGAAATGAAATCAAATTATTGCATGATTAAGTTGCATCCACTAAATATAGTTACGTAGGATGAATTAATTATGATAACTCCATCTTCTTTAAATTCTGAATATGTTTCTTGTACTTATTTGTACAAGATATCCACCCATCTCTAGTGTAGAATTGCACAATTTACTTAAAGGTGAAGAATCAATTATTACTGAAAGATCAAAAACTTTACATGAGAAATCTATCGATAGATTCGTTGTTGTACAAGTGCATAATTTTTCTGGATCTGGTAGAGCTTTTGGTCGTGGTCGTGGTTCTTTTACCACTGGTAGAAGTTTTGATCGTGGTTTACTTCCATATCCTACATGAAGAGTTTCTTATAGACTTCCTCCATTTGCTATGTCTTCAGATAAGAGACCTTTATACCAGATATATCAAAAGTATGATATAATGCCCATGAATGCTGAAAATGTATCAATTTTTCTTATCAAGGCAGAGAACCCCCTATAAACATACAAGCAATAATTCATTGATACTCACATCGATTCATTACATTTCAGACTCAATGTTATAGATGTGGTAGATCCTAGTCAACTTGACTTTCTTTATGCGTATGAGACAATCATGACACCATATATGATTTTAAGTCGAAAGACATCAAAGCATCGAGCGAGGATCAAAATGACATAATGAGTCAATTAATGTTTTCACTACAAGAAAGAATTTTACTTTCTTCATTATCCAATATAGAGTATCAGAGAATACTCATATCCCACTAGAGACACCTGGTAAGATATAAACGTAAAGATCACAATAAATTAACCAAATGAAGACAATAGAAAAGAGCTACTTATCTAACACTTTCCTCGTCTCATGCTATGTACATGATGGGATGATACCGAAGTCTTGTTACTAAGAAGTTGGGTGAGAAATAAAATGCTCAAGAACCATCTTAGAATGATATACTTAGTCTCTTGTATATGGAGCATGATCAATAGGGTGAATATTTCTGATCGGGCTCAATATTCTTTGTTCAGTTTTTTTCATGTAGTTGAAGTGATCGACCAAATGGGTTCCACAACAATTTGGAGCAGTTATTATCTCGACAGTTTTTCTTATATGGATTGTGCAAGATTTCCTAACATGACCAATTTGTCCACCCTTAAACATGTTTTAACATAATTGGAAATCTGCAAGGAATTATCCTTATTCTTGATCGAAGCAAGAATTCAAGAGTATTCTTAATGGATTTAAAGAGATCTTCATTTATAGACCGTCCTTTATTACATTCCTTAAACAGATTTAAGAACAATATTTTAAGACAATGAAGCCTAGTACTCTTGACTGACAGATTCTTTACCTTTGTCCTTGCTAAAGAGACTTTATTGTTTTTCTTTAGATTATTTACCATCAACTGGAAGATTGGAGGTCTTGGTTGAGTCGAGAGCATCTAAAGAACTGAATAATCAAGTTTTTTTAGATACAAGGCTATGCAGAATCTTTAAGGAATTCTGGTATACATTATAGGTGAACGAAACAAGTCTCCAAAAAAAGTTTCCCATTAGAATAACTCTTTTAGGATCAATACAAACACAGACTTATTAGGTCAATGGTGTTTGCCTGCTCCGATACCAATTAAAAAGGAGAGGGTACCAAGTACACCGCCAACTTTTTCATTCGACAACATATATGGACAAAACCTAATACAATTGCAAGTAGACCAACTTAGTGATCCTTGAAAAATATGTATATATAGTCTATATGTCTGCCTCTTCACAATCATAAAGTCAAGACAACAAAGTGCGTCAAATTCTAAATACGAGTACTTGGACGATCTCAAAAATCAATACCCAAGATCAATCCAGTCGTATCCAATGAACCATATTTGAATTCTACCAAGTATGAAACTTGTTATCTATCTTTCATGATACGAATTCCACAAGAACGAATCTCGTAGTCGATCGCAATTAAGATGAACTTATCTAGTAGAATTGATTACGTACTAACTGTGTTATTCCTACTATAAAGATAAACAATACAATGCGAAAACACAAAAAAGTAGAAGCTTTGTTAACAAGGAAAACTGCATTTGTAGAAAAACCCTGTGACCTTATTTGGATTTGAACACCGAACTGTATTAAGTCGTTACAGACACTAACCTGCTACTCTCCAAGCAATTCAGCTACAATAGTTCTCCTTACGTATCTTAAACCTAGTAAGGCTCTATGCAATTGATTACCTTAGTTGACGTCCTTTACAACCTAAGAGTTTCTTAAGCTTAAGTGAAGACTTTTGATACCAATCTACATCTAACAGATAAGCATATTTGGTTTCCCTTTAGATCAATAGATCGAGGCTTGGAAGTCTGTTTGAAATAGACAGAGCTAGCAAACCTCACAAATGTGGAACACTTACACTCAGTTTGCTGATAAGGGTTATTATTAACCACCTCTCAATAACAATCTAAAACCGATGAATTAAGAAGAGAGTTAATTATCTATCTTAGGGAATCACAAATTCTGAGACGAAGAGAACTTTGTTATTTCTATCTATCTCATTCGCCAAAGAGATTACTAAAGCCTTAAAAAATAAAAACATAAAATAAATAAATAAAACAAGATTGGGATACATGAACTATCAAAGTAAAGATAGTTGGGTCCATCTTCAAGAATCCCTAATTGAATTATTTAAGTTGTAAACCTAATTATGTTTCTATTAGAAAACCTAGGTTCATAGAGGACGACTCTAGCACAAAACTAGGACACAAAAGTGTCAGGGATTGGTTTTCATGGTTGTTTAAGTCTCTATATTATAGATTTTCAAGACTAGGGTTGCCTACAATTCAAGCTAAGATAACTTGAGATTCAAGCAAATACTTTTTATGTTCAGATGAAAACTTGTAGGAGTTCATGTAAGCATGTGAGAAATTTTTTTTCTTGAAATCACATAGAAGAATATATACTATGGTCTAGGGTACTGGAACCTTGTACAATGATAGTTATTGGAAAATATGCCTGGTGAACTAATAAGCAAAGTCGTTTTCATGTAAACACTTAAGAATTGAATCATGATGCACACAAGGTTTTTTAGTGATCAAGATGCCTTAGAGGTGTTTATGAGAGTCATAGTAATGCCAAATATATTTTAGAAAATAGTTTGAATACATCTTCTTTAGTTCATATTGGGTGGGTATGTAAAGGTACACATACTTATGGACCATTTTTTGAATTCTAATGGCCAAGGTACACATACCGGGTATATGTACCCTAAGGAAATCACGAACTCAAAACCTTACGGTTTGTATACTGGATACGCGTACCTCACCCCATTACATGAAATCAGAACTAAGGGTTATGCGTACTAGGTACGCGTACCCCACCTTATTCCGTAACTCAGATGATGATGGTATGCGTAATGGGTACCTGCACCATCATATATCCATAATTCAATAGTTTTGTAAACTTTCTTTAATTGGTTTGAAACTCTCCCAATTGCCATATATGATGAACACCATTGCTTGGGCAATTTTCAAATGATTAACTTGAATCAAAAATATTTCATAAACAGTAGATTGTTCTTAACTAAGTTTTTCAAGTATATGAACTACTATTCTTTAAATCACATTTTGAGATATTTAACAGGGAAAGCTTGATTGGAAATTTCTTCCTTGTAATATCTACTAGAGTCATACGACATAGTCTCATGTAGATAAAATAATAATACTTGTGAGTAAACATAATGGTTTAGTCTAATTCACATGCCTCTTTGTTGATGAAGTTCTCCAAATTTCTCGTTGGATCATCAGTCTTCAATCTTCGATGGTTATTCAGTAATGTCTGATACTCAATTAACACACTCTAAGCTAGTCCGAGAATTGACTTTAATAGACTATAAATCAATATATAGTTTTGTGCTACTAATATTGACAACTATCTCGATCACCTCACTACACAAACTCAAAACTAAGTGGTATACGTACTGGGTACGCGTACCTATCTGAAAAGGCGAGGGTACCCAAATATACCTCAAGCTATAACTTTTCCACCTATAAGTCCTTTCTCCGAAAGTGATTGTCTATGGACTGAGTCGAGACATTACAACTAATCGGTTCACACTTCGTGTGATCGTCTATGGAACGAGATTGAGACAATACAAAAACGAAGTATGTTTACTTGATAAGAGGTTCGGACTTAACCAAACACAATAGGATTACTATCAAGTAAATAGGAATTAACGTTTGAGTAATTTAATTTGAAATATAATAACAAACAATTATAATTGCGAAAAATAAAAGTAAATGACACAACAAGATTTTGTTAATGAGGAAACCGCAAATGCAGAAAAATCCCGGAACCTTGTCCAGAATTGAATACTCTCAGGATTAAGCCGCTATACAAAATCAAACCAACTTCGTATAGTTGAGACCAAGCAACTAAACCTATAGTTCACCTAGTTCCGTCTGTATTCCCACGCCTCCGACCTGTAATAAGTCACGTACTTGGAACGATTCCTTTGGTTCGTATTCCAAACAGTAAAGGAACAACAAATCTGTTTGGTAACAACTCTTTTCAACCAAGTGATATGAGTTCGACAAAGGCTCTTCTGTTTATCTCAATAAACTCCTTCATCGGGTTCTTAGATCTATCTTATTATCAACTACCGAAGTAATTGTTAAGATTTTGCAATCAATACTTTTGATCACAAGGAATTGTATTGATGCCGATTTATACAACTAATCAATCTAATCTACCACAAGGATAAAACGATTATAGTTGGATCCTATTTTTACCGAAACAAGTATTGTGCACACCAAAGATTATGAACTCCAAATCAGAAATCTTCAATATCTTTTTTGTCTTCAAATCTTCTTAGATCTTCAATAAACGATTGCAGACAATAACTTGAATCTCTTGTGATCAATCACACACAGAACGGAGTCTGTTAACAATGGATTATCACAAGACGTCTTTAGATCTACAAACAATCTAAAGATCCATGTTGAAACTTCGATCTAGTTTGAGTGAATCTTTTATCAGAAGAGAAGACCCTCAAGCATAAACAAACTAGCTGCAATCAAAGTTCAACCACCGTTAGTCAATCAAATCAATCGAAAACACAAGATAAACCGCAATTATCTGTTTTCCCACAACCGGTACTAATAGGGCTTCTCAATCCCAAAGAACACTTTAAATTGAGAGGACGTAAGAGATTTCGCCTAATTATGTTACTCTCCTCTCCGAATATGCGGCTTCACCAGTAACAACACAACTGAGGAAGTTTGCTGTCACGAAGGATTAGTTTGGTCGAAATGCAAACTTCAAGTATTTATAGACCAAGGAAGTTTGGACACCAAGGAATTTCCAAAACCAAAAATATTCTCAAGATATGCAATATATTCCAAATTCGATTTTCATAATTCCTGGAAATGCTCTGTCCAAAATATTGACCGAAAATTTATTTGGAAAATCTCCAACTAGTAAATGCACATTACTAATTCTCATTTTCCTAAAATAAAATTAAAAACCTTAAATAAAAGATTCCTAACTTATCTATGTTTCGATCCTGGGATTTTCTTCCTTTAGCTATTAAGGAATAATTTTGAACAATTAAAGATAAGCGTTACTGCACATGTTCAAAGTATGTCGACATCCTTATTTTGTAAGTCCTCTTTCATACTTACAATCTTGAAACCGATTTTCCACACTTCCAAACAAGTTTAGAATTGGTTCATCTGACTTTCAAGAACTATGTGATTGATCAAGAACACTCAATCACCAATCATGGGTTTAACGGTTCTACCAAACCAAGTTTCGGTTCTACCTCCATGTGAGTACTGTGCATAGTTACACTAGCTTTCCAAAATTCGGTTGACTAGGTACTAGGATCGGTTCCCCACATATATATGGTATCTAACTTGAATGTGTTGCACAAGTCTATAGGATCGGTTCCCTTTGCCTAAAACGTGTTGCACATGTCCATAAGATCGGTTCCCCTTTCTTCTAAAACATGTTGCACCTCATACAAGGATCGATTTCCCTTTGTGATAGCTTTCACCTCATACTAGGATTGGTTCCCCTTTACCCAGAGTCGGTCTTACCAATAACACAAAATCTATCATACCATCTCAGGTGATTACTTAAGATCGGTATCACTAATAAAAGTCACACCAATACAGAAGTCAGGCATTTGTGAATAATTTTACCAATAACACAAACAAGTCATAAGCAGTTATACTAATCACACATATTGGTAGTTCAAAAGATATGCAATGAATAACAATACCAACAATGCCTGGCGATTTCCTTTTCGATTGACAAAACAAGTTCATGAATTTACTTCTTTAAAACACATGTAAAACATTGTTTCCTAGGATGAAATCCTTACTTCATACCCATACATAATCACAATAGCATTTAAATGATTATGTCGATGTCTTATCTACTGTCATGTGCCTACTATATGTGAGAGGGTGCCCCTTATCATATATGTATATGTATATGTCTTTAGTAATATTGGTATTTGGTAGTTAAAGAGTGCTAGTTAGTAGTAAGTTGTAGTGGGCGGCTGAGATATAACCACCTGGCGGATTAGTGGTCGTTAGATATTAGAGTGGGAAAGCTAGCTATATAATCCAGGAAGCTGTAATAGAAACTCAATCCAATTTTTAATCAAAAACAATCGTTTAATCGATTTTTAGGCTGTTCGCAAGAGCAGAGAAACTTGATTCTCTGAATCAAGTATTTATCCTGTCATTGTACATCCTTGTACATGACAATTGGTATCAGACTCCATCCTGGAACATGTAGCCATGTCCACCAAAGAAAAGCTTTAGGAGATTTCATCAACTGTTGCTCAACAGACAAATTTCAATCAATGAAATCAAATTTGTGCTTAGCTCCATGAGTACCAAATTGGATCGTATCTAAGTCTACTTGGAGTCGATCTACATAAGCCTTAAAACATGGAAGAGTCTACTAATTCAATTGAGGATTTTACTGTCTCTCCATCTGAGGAAATCAAATCAACTCCTCTTGGTGTTGATGAAGAAAAGGATTCTCTCGAATTAGAGTTGATTCCCCAATTTTTCTTTGTTGAAACTGAAGAAGATGATGATTGTCTCGATTTTGAATTTCTCATTTCTTCGTTTTTCTTCGACGAAGAGGAAGCTTGGCCTGATGAGTTTCAAAAGAAATTATGAGTTCTGAGGTTGCGAAACCTGAATGCTCGAAGGAATTGGTCATTAGTCACAGTAAACTAATTGGTAAGACCTGTTTTACTCTTCTCTTTGATGATTCTCGTATCATATTTGATCCGGGAAAAGACTTCAAACTCATTACGAGTATTTCTTATTTCGCTGGAATTTCTGAATTTGGTTTTGATACACCTACTTCATGTTCGTTTGCAATATCTATTTGTTCCATTTTGATGGCCAACTACAATGGAAATTCTGTTCATGAGTTGTTTCACAAACCTGGGTACCGGTTCGATTGGTTGATTGGTGAATCAATTGTGGATATATTAGCTAGAGGTGGTGTTACTAATATTGCAGGCCTGTAGTTTGATAAATTGCAGGCCTGTAGTTTGATAAATTGCCTGAGAGTGCAGTTCCGAATTTATGGAGTGTTGTATTTGATTACTTCTTGCAACTCCAAATGTGTAAGATTCCTTACAATGATGTATGTCTTTCCCTTGTTAGTGATTCTAGCGGTAGTGTGTTTGATCGAGGGAAGGAGATAGACCTTATTATATGAATTTGTTATTTAGCTAAACTTGATTTTCAGTTTGGGTATCGAATTAAAGTGTGGGTTACGAATTCAATAATATTTATGTTGGCTAAAGATAACAAAATATTTCTGCTGGATGATGTGTTTTTCAAATGGCCACTGCGTGTCCCTTCTTACTCTTGTTTAAATATTAGTGGTGGAGTATTTGATCCCGGAAAAGTATTCGAAACCATTACTAGGTACTTTTACTCTATTACAAGAATTTATTATTCCTGGGTACTATTGCAACTTCAAGCTTCTCCCTGTCATGTGTTGTTTTCCTTGGATACTTCTGGAGTTTGTTCTGTTCAACTGCTTAGGGAAGTTTTTGCTTCAGCACTAGGAGGTTATATCAAGTCTGGTTTCAATGGGAAACTACTGGAAATGGTTTTAGCTCAGCTGTGTGGTTTAGTATATAGAATACTAGAAGATCATAGTCGGACCAGATCTATTTCACAGGCAGTGGAATTTTATATGTCAACTACTGAAGATAACTCTCCAATTGCAATAAGGTTGCTGGTGTCTTTCCATTTGCTTAATGTTGCAAGTTCAGTAGTTGAATTTGTTGGAATTCATGTTTATAGTCCTATGTTGCTGCTTACACATTCAAGAAGTTGCTTTGGATTCTTTAGACTTTCTCAAATTCGTGAGTACAAGGATACGGCGAGTTACAAAGTCGTAGTTCTCATCAAGTGTACTCGCTAGATATATGATCCAGGAAAGCTGTCTGCTAGTCAAGGGTATCTTTCTTTTACAACCACTACTGAATGTTATGTGGTGACAATTACTTCTGGGGTCACGGTGTTACTTATATCGAAAAGGATGGATGAGCACGGTTAGGGACAGATAATGACATTACAGCGGCTGCTTGCAATGATTCACATTCCATTAGAGTTTGTGGTGTCCTTATCGTGGGAATTACTTTTATTTCTTATGGCCTTCTGGAGTGCAAGGAATGTCATAGGAGTGTGTATGCATTCTCCTTTTGTGAGGCCTCATAAGGTGTTTGTTAGAGTTTACTTCTCTCTTTCCAGGCCTGTGAGCTCATATAGTACCTCAGCTGGCAATATCTTTTTACAAATGCTTAAAGTTGAAGACGTCCAGGTATTTCTGAACTTTATCGTAAGAACTAGCCCTTGCTACTTACACTCTGCTCAACATGCATTATATGGTTGTCTTCACCTGTGGAGTTTGAAGGGCGGTAATTGTTTTTCTCTCTACTATGTTTACATTTTTTACTTATTTGATCGTGGAAAGGGGTTTGATCGATATATTCTGGATTCTTACAATGGGAAATATGTTTATGCGTTTGTTTTAGACCATGGGTACCAACTGGAAATGCTACAGGCAGCCTTGATTATGTTTTTGTTTGTATTGTTGTATTTTGAAGCTGGGGATAGTAGTGATAATGGAGAGCTGAATATTGAGATGTCAGAGAGACTTATTCTTGTGCTTGCAATTCTTTCGAAAAAGTTTGAATTTCTCTTGATGCTTCTTCTTCCAGATTCTACCAATGTGAACCGTCATTTGTACAGGACAGGTTTATATTTACATTTTATTTGGCTTCCATATGAAGTACGTAGACGACTGGCAACTGACGAGAGAATGCTATTGCAAGTTAGGCAGTTCTTTAATGGTTCTCTGCACACGTTTTTCCCTGCCTGGTATTTTGCTCCTTGCTGCAAGAACATAACAGCTTTATCCAAATTGGATTCGAATGAATACCATCTTCCTTGTTACCCTGCTATATGGAATGGTGATCTCGGCTCAATGAGGTACTGGTATTCACACATGTGATGAGAAGATTTGCTGAGATTCTCGAGCAATTGAAGTTTCATGGCTTGCTTACAGTCAAGAGTTCTATTCGTAGTCAACTTCTGGGAAGTAGAGTAATTGAGGGGGACTTAGCTTATCTTTATATCTGAAGCCAAGACTGTGTCTGCAACTGTACCGGAGCTCAGGCATTTTCTGCCAACGGTAGACAACACTGTACAGGTTCATAGTGGAGCTTATGCAAATTGCACAGAAGAGAAACTCAGGACAATTCCAATCTCCTTGGTGTCAGGTGATACGTTAACCAGCTTCTGGAGGCAGTGGCAATGTTGGTTGTTAGGATAACACCTCTGCATATGGCATGTCGTTTTCCTTCCATAAATGAAGATTTCTATTCATCCCTCCGCAGCCATGGGTACTGTTGCAAGTGCTATTATTGATTACCAGGCAGCAAATTTTGATGCTTTTCGACATGTTGAGCAACGAGCACAGATAAGTTCAGTTCCATGGTTTAATTTTGGGAAAAGGTCAAGGGAGCAGCACTTCTTATTCAAGACTTTTACACAAGAGTTTTCAGTTATAAAAGGTGTCTCAATTGCTCTATCACAGCTATTTGGGCTCTTGCATATGGTTCAACAACAGCTAAAGGAGATAGTGGACAATACAACCAATACAACAGTGGCTTCACATCTTCACAGCTGCACCGCCAGGCTCCAAAACAACTTTTTATAACTGAAGTTGCCGACTCACCACTCATCCTTGAGGACAAGGATGTTTCGAAGGGGAAGGGAATGTCATGTGCCTACTATATGTGAGAGGGTGCCCCTTATCGTATATGTATATGTCTTTAGTAATATTGGTATTTAGTAGTTAAAGAGTCTTTAGTAATATTGGTATTTAGTAGTTAAAGATTGCTAGTTGGTAGTAAGTTGTAGTGTGCGTTTGAGATATAACTACCTGGCGGATCAATGGTCGTTAGATATTAGAGTGGGAAAGCTAGCTATATAAGCCAGGAAGCTGTAATAGAAACTCAATCCAATTTTTAATCAAAAACAATCGTTTAATTGATTTTTAGGTTGTTCGCAAGAGCAAAGAAACTTGATTCTCTGAATCAAGTATTTATCATGTCATTGTACGTCCTTATACATGACATCTACAAAGTTTAATGGTTAAGCAATAAACCTCGTATTGTATTCCATAGTACTATGTCTAACTAGAGTGTTCATGCTTCGCAGTTTTGTTTTCAATATGCACGACTTGAAAGATACGATAGGGAATGAAACAGTTCAAGTCAATATCACTAACCTCAAGTGGAAGGATGATGTTGTCGTTGTAGCTTCTTACTTCTTCACTTCTTCAAGTCTTCGCAATACTTGTAATGTCTCATATCCTAATAATTTCAAGCCAACCTATACGAAGTTGACTCTAGTACATAATCAAGCGACTCTTTAAATGAGTTTTGATTCACTAAAATATGACAACCAAACTTGACATACCAACGCTTGGTGGGTTCAACCGAGCTATGCTCTAACAATCTCCCGCTTTGTCAATTTTAGTGACAGAACTCTTACATCATATGGATAAACAAATTACAAGAATTCATTACACATACGCTTGATTTCCGACTTTAACAGCACAATAACCTGTATTACATTCAATCCTTAAATGCCACAGTTGACATTATAATAACAAAGCTAATACTCCCCCTAAAGGTGAGATAGGTAGGTTTTCAATGCGCACGTCTTTGTTATTCATATCATATGATATGCTACTCCCCCATAGTCTATGCTTTTACTTTTTCATTAGATAAACGTTTAAGCACCAATGCCCTTTTCCTTAGTGATACCTATCAATATAAATCAATGCCAACATCAATTGTTTACTCCATATATTCCTCCCCCTTTTTGTCACAAAATGACAAAGAAACGAAAAAATAAAGGACAAACCGAAAAGGATCTTACAAATCTCAAAAGTAGACTTGCAACCTATAGAGTTAAGAACGAGGGTTCCACACACCATTTTTGATAACCAATATCAAAACCGAAACTACAAAGTAATTTTGTTTTGATATGTTTCCAAGGAAATAATTGCCCGAAGCAATTTTCCCAATTTAGTAGCAAACCAAAAATCAACTAAGCACTTTAGTTCTTTTGCTAAACCGATTGTACAAATACAATCGCTTATTCGATAACACTAGTAGAAAAAAGATTTTTAACGACTTCCTAGGTTTTAAAGAAACGACTTCTATGGACTGGTAGTACTTATATGAGCTGTGAGAAAAAGTAGCTTTTTTGATAAAAATTAAACAAGTTTCAGCCACAGTCGTTATATTGGGTGGTATTTTTATAATAAAACATGGCTCTCTTATCGAGTATAAGAACAACTGTGGAAGCAACTACTTTATATAGCCCCAGTTCCAGACGACAATACCCATACATACCTTTTCATTCACCCGTTTCTTAATTTTACGGAAGACTTTGTGAAATGAGTGATATGCTCTCTTAATTACTTAAAAGCATAATGGGAAGGGGGTGGGGTGTGGGGGTGGGGGGTTGTGCATCAAGTTCTTTAGAGAACACCTATTGAGAGATATGTCGTTATTTCGCATTCTGTCAATCTTTCTCCCATTTTTTGTTCACTCAAATAAAGTGATGTTCGTATGAGTCCTTTCAAAACGATCATCATGTCACAACCAAAGTAGCTTTATGGTTATGCCCAAAGACTGTATCAGTCGATTCCCAATATTTCATCGTCGGAGTCAATATTCTCATCACTGTGAGGATTCACATGATATCCATCTGCATGGGCTTCTTTGGCATTTAACAAGGTGTGATTATCTCTCGGTTCATGTATAAATTTTGTGACGTCTTTGTTCTAGTCAATTAAATAGTTAATTGTCCAGGAAAAGTTCTTCTTATCATTAAAATTTATATCTAAAGTATGACCTTCATATGGAAATTGGTTGTTACTATGGTACCCGCATGGCATTGCTTGTACCAATACCGGTAAGAAGATTCATTCCCAACTCTTTGGTGAGAGCTATAATTACATCTTAGCTTCACACTAGTGGAAAAAGGATTTTTAACAACTTCCTAGGTTTTAAAGAAACGACTTCCATGGACTGGTAGTACTTATATGAGCTGTGAGAAAAAGTAGCTTTTTTGATAAAAATTAATCAAGTTCCATCCACAGTCGTTATATTGGGTGGTATTTTTATAATAAAACATGGCTCTCTTATCGAGTATAAGAACAATTGTGGAAGCAACTACTTTTTATAGCCCCAGTTCCATACGACAATACCCATACATACCTTTTCATTCACCCGTTTCCTAACTCATTCACATCACACGAGATCCCCTTCTTCTTCATCCACAGATCATGTCCCCAAATCATACTCTTCACTTTCATCACCACCGACAACTCAATCTTAACAAGTTTTATTATTATTTTGTTCCATTAATCAAATTCAACAAAAACTCCAAGAACCCTAGATTCAAAATCCAGTTCGTTTCTCAATAATTAGAAATCAAAGTTAGAAATTGAAGACGAATCTCACTCTCATATCAAAGATCGAAACTTACTGTCCCAAATCATAGCTTCGTCGTAACCCCTATCTCAAAATCAAAACGCATGTATCAATAGAAATCTAAAGAAAACTTTGTAAACCTAGATTAGTTTTCTGCTCCTGAAATCATCAGGTATTATCAATCTTGTCCTTGTTTTCTAAATGTGATAGAATTTTAGTATCATTAATGATTTAATTTCTGTTCATCTTCTCTCGATTTTGCAGAATGATGTTTCCTTATGTATTTTTCCCTGCAAAAAACTTCAAGTGGGTTGAAGATCTCTTCTCCTAGTGTAAGAAATAAAACCCCTAAATATGAAATTGAATCTTCTCAAAAACCCTTCACTTTATTTGATGGTCCGAGTATGTTTTTAGTATTTGAAAACCTTGATATTTTTGTTTTATTGAAGATTTGAGTGCTCATGATCGAACAAATCTTGTTGGTACTAGTAAGGTAGTACTTCATGTAGATTTGATTTAAGGATTTTGATTATATTTCCTGATTTTTTTTCCTGCAGGATAAGCTAATGTCAAGTCCATCCCCTTTTAGCATATGTTAGTAAAGGTGTTGAAGCTTTGCAAGAGATTTAGGTTTATTTTAGTTTTTAATTTGTGTTTGTATTTGTAGTAATATCAATTTCTCTTTATCAATTTTGAATATTTTTCGTTTTATGTTTTAGTTTGGGATTTGTTTAAATTGTATGTCCCTAACTTGGTGAAGATCATTAATGTTATAAGGTTGTTTAGCTTTATAGAGTTTCAATTTTGCTCATCTTAATTCTTTAGAGACACTGCATGTTTGTTTAAAAGTCGTGGCCAAGTTCTTCACAGCATCAAAGGAGACCAATGTTTTTTGTTGTCCTTAGTGTGCACCTACTGCAGGTTTTGTATTGAGTTATGATTCACTTATAATGCTTCAATATTTGCTCTTATATGATCACCTAGACTATATAGGATTTATTAGACTCTGAGTTCGAACTCTTCATGACATGGTTACTAGGAGAATAGGTGCTCATATGCAGTTTTGCTTACATATGTTTTCATTTTTATGAGGATATGATGGTCAGGGATTTAAATACATTTACGTGATGATGTGCAGGAGAACAAGAAGTTGAAGAGGAAGAACAAATGGCTGCAGCTTACAACATAGATGGTAAAGGGCTTGCACTAATTCGTTTTATTTATTTTGCTGGATTCAAATATCATACCATGTCTTCCTTAAGTCATTTAACTGTGTCTTTCTTTTTTTTGTGAAGATGGTGAATCCTTGAGCTTAGTGCTACTGGTCACTACGAGGTTCAATTAGTCTCCCGTAAAATTTGGAAAATCTAGCAGTTGAATTTGTTGTGTGTAAGTGCATTAGTGATTTTTAGGTTTATAAGTTATTAAAGAGAGAATGGTTTTTTGAAGATGAGGGCATTGATAGGCCTTTACAGGCGCAGAACAAGGAACTTCGTTTGGAACTTGCCAAGCAAAAGAAGAAATTGGACCGCCTGATCGAAAAGGTAATGGTGCATTACTGTAAATAACTGCAACGAGTAACTTTACGAGTAGTGTGAGTTTGTTTGAGAATCTGAAACCTATCAATAATGATAATATTTGATGCTTTTGCTGTAATTGTGAAATTAGAGCAAAGTAGTGAAAATAAGATAAGTGTGAGTAGGTTTTATATGTAAAAAATATTGAAGGGAATGTTTCATGTGGCAACAACCAAAAATTAGAACCGAGTATGTTAGGACTTGTAATATATGAGTGCTTGAGTATAAAATCACCCTAAAATGAAATGGAAATGATTTGGCATTCATTGACTAACAAGTACAAGGGAGTTGATATTGGATAGGGTTCGTAGACACATTGAATTCAGTAGATTATGGTGATTAGATATTATTTCTGGACTGAGTGTTCCTTAAAGCTGCAGTATATTATTAATCCTTGCCACTGCCAGTATAATTGTTATGAACCTTAATGCGGTATTTGCACCCTAGAGTTTGTATCGGTATTTGGTATGCTATAAGTTAATATTCTAGTCTACAATCTGTATTATTGTCGATGTATGTGGGATTCTGTCTGATGCACTACGTATCCACTATGGTATTTCCATTAGCTTATCTCTTGGAGCATTGTCGATTTGGTTATCCTGTTGGTTTGAGAATTATATGAGTAAAAACTAAGGAGTATCTAATGTTCATCTTTGGGCCTCATATAAATGGTCGTCCCATTAAATATTAGGGGGCGGATATAGCCAAGTGGATCAAGGCAGTGGATTGTGAATCCACCACGCGCGGGTTCAATTCCCGTATCTAGAAATTGATGTAGATTTTGTTGGCAACCAACTGACCTAGTAGGAAACTGTAAGATTCATATAACATCAGTGTTTCCTATAGTAGTTGAAATTTCAGTAACTTTATTTTCATTTTCGATTTTAGATACTGGATTTAGATGTACATACATTGAATATATTTGTTTCCTGATATTGATTGTTTGCTCACTTGTGCATCTAGGAATCTGCTAGCCTGCGGAGGGTCATTACTTCCTGCAGTACTGGTTCTCACGTGTCTGTTTCAGCCTATTGATGTTTGATTTCCGTGTTTTTCTTTTTTTATTCAGTATCCAGAATTTTCAGAATTTTTGGAAGCTCGTGCTGATGAACTTGAGAAAGATAGTAATTATAGTGTAAGTTGTTTGAGCTTCATACCTTCTTTGTATTGTGCTAATCTTAGAGTTATTTGGAATGAGAATTCTACCAAAACTTTTTTTTTATAATAAATTGCTGGGGTTATATGTAATCTGTTACTTGTTTTGCTTCACCGGCGAGAGTTATGAAATCTGTATTGTCCTCATTAGAGTTTTTTTCCCAATATTTTTGGTTTGATTGTTGCAGGATTCTGATGAAGAAGCCGAAACTAGTGACCAGGATATGGTGGAAGCTGATTCCAGCATTGGAAAGCCTTTGACTACTACAATAATTGATTCCTGGTGTCAACTGATTCTAGAGGTAAGGAACTTGTCTGTTCTTCCTAATCTATTGAATGCATAACGAGTTGCCTGTCAATATGGATCCGGTGATGCCATCGATGCGTTCTCATAGAGAATTCAAAGTAGCAAGATATTTGTTAAGATAGTGAACTTTTCCCTTCGTGAAGCAGATAACATATTTCGAACACATTTAGAAATACCGGGTTTGACTGCGAGAAGCATACTGTTCTGGGGTTGAAGAAAACTCAAAAAGGGAAAGACTCAGAGCCTCTGATTCAGTCTTATCTGAGTAGTACAATTATATTTCTCAACCACGTTACTGACTCTGAGATACTTTCATTTGCTCTAACCCGTCTAAGATCTTCGACCATATTCTTTGTTGCATTTCCGTCACTAATGAAGAAACTCATCAAGGTACTACTATGGTTCTGTTTTCTTGGTTATTTAATTGTTAAAATTTACTATGGTTCTGTTTTCTAATCACCGATGGATGAGAATCTACCAAACTAGTTGTGGATTGTAATGCTAAGAGGGACCTCTTGAAAACTCAGGAAGGCAATGATCCATGGTGGTTAGCTGCAAAGTGGAACTTATCCAATTTCTCAAGTCTCTTGGGTACCTATTTTTGGTTTTAATTCTCTCATATTACTTGGTATAGATGGTACAGTCTTGGGGTTAAATATACTAAACTGTGTATGAGATTGTTGAAGTTTTTGGTTGTTAGGTTTGTGAATGAGACTCACGTTTAACATTGTTCTTAGTATTGAAGTTTTCACATTTTAAACTTGGGTGATTTTAATGATTGAATTTGTACATTGAATCCATCTTTCAATATGAATCTTTACTTGGTCCTTTTTAATTTTAGTTTTGCTGTCACTTCTGATTCCAGCTTAGATTCAGTTGAATCAGCTTAGAATCAGCAGAATCAAATCCTTTTTTTTTTTATTATATATAATAGAAATAAACAACTTTGGTCATTAGTTTTACAGTATATAACTGCCGGCAGAAGTGGTTTTTTTAAAGAATTGCACGTTTGTGAGACACAGTCGTTTCGGAAAAAACCACTTCAATATTAGAGCTGATGAACACAGTCGTTTTTAGTGATATTACCTCATGTCTAGACAGTTGTTTAACTTCCATTTTCCACTAGTGTCATCCCATGTTCAGTTGATACATGTACTTTGGTATCATTACTACAGGGAAAAAAGTACATCTTTGTCTCATAATACATGTCCCTTTTTATTGCTTTATATGAGTCGGTACGTCTAATGCTCATTACTTTTGGGTTCTTTCTATTTTCAATTTTGCTACATTTGGATTAATTTGAGATTCCCCTTTTTTCTCAACAGGCCAAGAGAATCTCACTACATATGTCAACAACTTACTTTAGGATGAATAGATTACTAAATATAGTTCTCTACTAGTTCGTTAGTATCATGGATGAAGTAGGAAAATGGAAATTTTTGACTCATATCACCTTTTGTGAGTTCTCCCCAAAACATTGAAATACATGTGATTTTATTTGCAACGTATCTTTTGAAAATACTGATTCTTTAATAGTCCAGCTAGTGGATTACATCCCATGGAACATTCAGATTTGGGGAGAAAATATCAAGTACACAATTAATAATGGCTGCTCAAATACTTTTAAACCCCAAAAGAATACATTGGAATCGAGTTGGTATAATCAATAATTGAACAAAACACCATTCAACTATAGCCAATATCATATTCAGGAGAACAAATAACATTAAAACTAAAATTCTTAATGATCGAGATCAATAGTCATAATTTAAGTTGATCATTTATATGATATGGGCTTATGTTAAGACAATAAAAAAAATAGAACTAGGCATGTTCTAAAAACAGATAAATAAGCCCAACAAGTATTCAACGCGAAAATCCCACATTAGTCACATACCTCGGAATTTGGTTCCCGTTGTATATACACAAAACCAGAACATCTTTTGTCACGCACATCCCAAGACCAGCTGGAACAAGACACAGTTGGATCGGATCGGGTCGGGTGGAACCCGAAGAGATTATTTTCCCAAAGAACTTCATTCCTTCGTATTCCTATTTTAATAGAAGATTTTCCTCTTTTAACAGAAGATTACAACCGCCCTAATTAGGAAGAAACTCCGGATCCGCGAACTTTTAATTACAAATGATCTAAAATTCCATTGGCAACCTTCGCATGATTAATCAAACATCTCGTTCTTAACGGAAAATTGAAAAAGGGAAACAAAAAAATAAAAATACCAAAATCAATCTATGATATAGCTTCCGATATACCGACTAGTGAGAACCCGAAAAAAAATCTTTCTTTAGCGACAGGGAAGAGTCCGTATTGATAACGTGTTTAAGGGAAAAGTAAGGAGAAGATGGAGAGCTAGGAGAGAAAGGCAAAAGTATCTTATTCATAGAAGTCTCTATCATTACATAGTGTTATTGTATTATATAAAAAGAGGAAAAACCCTAACTATCTAGTTGGGATGCACACTTATGGGCGGCATGCCTACAACAAGCCACTTATTATAACTTGTTTTAATAACGGGTTAAATTATTTAAGCCACTTATAAATTGTTTAAAGAATTTTGACTTGATTTATGCAAAAATACGGTTGCATCACAAAATTGAACCAAATACCGGCAAAAAAGAATTAAACCGAAATCGATTCAACGGTCAGGAATAGATTATGGAAACTGAAAATTTCACGGTTGTAATCAGTTGACACCCTAAAACTGAATCGTACTAAACTAAACCGTATGGTTTATACAAACAAATTAAGTTGTGATACTTTGTAGGGTAACTGAATGAATTATATAAGCTCAATGACTTGTTTTAATTTATGTAGAAGAAAACAATGAATCCAATTCTCATTCATCCAAAGAGAAATACAAATTGTCTTAAATAGAAGAAAGGATAACCGCTACAGATAACATGAGGCAATAATGTGCTAACTGTAACAAATAACGAAAAAAGCAAATAAAACAGTCACATGCGAAAAAAAAGTCTAAATACACCTCAACAAACAATAAAGGCAGATACTACATACACACAATAGTTTTACTATCCCCTATTGAGATGAAGTGGTTGGTGAGCTTGTCTTTTAGAAATTCAATTCTTGGTGTACAAAAACCCTTAATAAAGATACCAGCATCCTGATAGAATTTTGATACATAGACAACCTATAATTGTTCAGACTGGACAAGTTTTCTAAAAAATTGAAAATCATTGCAAGATATTGCATTCTACTAAGAAACACAAGATTTGATGCTAAAGCAATTGCACTTTTGTTGTCGCAAGCAACAGTAGAACGTGCAGGATGAAAGATGTAGATATCTCTGAGATATAATAAATCCAAAGTGTTAGAGACTGCTCGGTCAAACTCGCATGTTTTTCTCCTCTCAAAATTATTGTCAGTGTTAGTAGCACAAAACTATAGCTTGATTTTTAGTCTACTAAAGTTAAGTCTCGGACTAGATTAGAGTGTGGTAGTTGAGTATCAGATATCACTGGATAACCCTCGAAGATTGAAGACTCAAGATCCAATGAAGACATTCGGAGAACTTTATCAACAAAAAACGTATGTGAAGACTAGACCATTCTATTTACTCACATATATTATCATTCTATCTATATAAGACTATGTCGTATGACTCTAGTAGATATTGCAAAGAATAAATTTTGAGTCAAGCTTGTCTTGTTAAACATCTAGAAATATGATTTAAGGAATAGTCATTCATATAATTGACAAACTTATTTAAGAAAACTTTATTCTTTATAAACTATTTTTGATTCCTTAGTAATAGTGCATATATGGCAATTAGGAAAGTTTCAAATCATTTAGAGAGAGTTTACAAAACTATTGAATTCCGGATACAGGAGGGTACACGTAACTAGTACGCGTACCATCGTCAACTGAGCTTCGAAATAAGGATAGGTACGTGTACCCAGTATGCATACCCCTTAGTTATGAGTGTGTGTAATGGGGTAAGATAGTTGCCAATGTTAGTAGCATAAAAGTATAAATTAATTTCTAGTCTATAATAGTCAAGTCTCGGACTAGGTTAGAGTGTGGTAGTTGAGTATCATACATCATTGAATAACCCTTGAAGATTTAAGACTAAAAATCCAACGAAGACGTTTGGAGAACTTCATCAACAAAATGGTATGTGAATACTGGACCATTTTATCCACTCACAAGTGGAGACTATGTCGTATGACTTCTAGTGGATAATGCAAAGAAAAAAAATTTGGTCGATATTTTCTTGTTAAACATCTAGAAATATGATTTAAGGAATAGTCATTCATATACTTGACAAACTTAGTCAAGACCAATTTATTGTTTAGAACTATTTTTGATTCCCAGGCAATGATGTTCATCATCTATGGCAATTGAGAAAGTTTCAAATCGGTCAAAGCAAGTTTACATAACTACTGAATTCTGGATATAGGACGACACATGTACTGGGTACGCGTACCATCTGAAAATATGAGGGTACCCAAATATACCTCAATCTAAAACTTTTCCACCTATAAGTCCTATCTCTGAAAGTGATTGTTTATGGACTGAGTCGAGACAATACAACTAATCGGTTCACACTTCGTGTGATCGTCTATGGATACGAGATCGAGACAATACGACAACAAGATAACTTGTGTGATTGATTATGGATACAAGATCGATACAATACAACAACGAAGTATGTTTACTTGATAAAAGGTTCAGACTTAACCAAACACAATAGTATTGCTATCAAGTAAATAAGAATTAACGTTTATGTATTTTACTTCTAATTATAATAAAACAATTATAATTGCGGAAATAGAAAAGTAAAAGATACAACAAGATTTTGTTAACGAGGAAACCGCAGATGCAGAAAAACCCGGGACCTTGTCCAGAATTGAATACTCTCAGGATTAAGCCGCTATACAAAATTGAAACCAACTTCGTATAGTTGAGACCAAGAAACTAAACCTATATTTCACCTAGTTCCGTCTGTATCCTTGCGCCTCCAACTTGCAATAAGTCACGCACTTGGAAGAATTCCTTTGGTTCGTATTCCAAACAGTAAAGGAACAACAAATCTGTTTGGTAACAACTCTTTTCAACCAAGTGATATGAGTTTGACAAAAGGCTCTTCCGCTTATCCCAATAAACTCCTTTGTCAAGTCCTTAGATCTATCCAATAACAATTACCAAAGTAATTGTCAATATTTTGCAATCAATACTTTGAATCACAAAGAATTGTATTGATGCCGATCTACTCAACTAATTAGTCAAATCTATCACAAAGATAAACCAATTATAGCTGGATCCTTTTCCATCTGAAACAAGTATTGTGCACACCAAAGATTATGAACCCAAATCAGAAATTTTCTTCGTCTTCAAATCTTCTTAGATCTTCAATAAACACCTGCACACAATTAACTTGAATCTCTTGTGATCAATCACACACAGAACGGAGTTTGTTAACAATGGATTATCACAAGGCGTCTTTAGATCTACAAACAGTCTAAAGATCCCCGTCAAAACTTCGATCTAGTTTGAGTGAATCTTATATTGGAAGAGAATATTCTCAAGCATAAACAAACAAGGTGTAATCTAAGTTCAACCGTCGTTAGTCAATCAAATCAATCGAAAACTAATAATAAACTGATATCTAGTTTCCCACCAACGGTGCTAATAGAGATTTTCAATCCCAAAGAAGTCTTTAAACTGAGCGACCGTAAGAGATTTCGCGTAATTAGGTTACTTTCCTCTCCGAATAGGTGGCTCCACCAATAACAACACAACTAGGTAGTTTTACTGGCTCTGAGGGTTAGTTTGGTAGAAATACAAACTTCAATATTTATAGACAAAGGAAGGTTGTACACCAAGGAATTTCCAGAACCGAATATTCTCAAAAATATGCAATAAACAGTAAATAGGTTTTCATAATTCTTGGAAATGCTCTGTCCAATTAATGACCGAAATCTCAGTAGAAAATCTCCAAATTAGTAAATGCACACTACTAATTTTTATTTTCTAAAGATATGCATTTTAATTGCTGGAAATTAAAAGCATATAAAAACTAAAAACCTTAATTATAAGATTCTCAATTTATTTCGATCCGGTATTCTCCTTTAGCTATAAAGGAATATCTTTGAACAATAAAAGATAAGAGTTACTGCACATGTTCAAAGTATGTCGACATCTTTACTTTGTAAATCCTTTTTCATATTTACAATCTTGGAACCGATTTTCCACACTTCCAAACAAGTTTAGAATTGGTTCATCTGACTTCCAAGAACTACGTGATTGATTATCCTATCAAATCACCATTAATGGGTTTCACGGTTCTACCTCAACATAAAGTTTCGGTTCTACCTCCAACTTTGTGACCAGGTTTGTGTTTGGGTCTTGAGAAAATTTTAATTAGAGTTTGGGTCCTGGACTATAGTTGACCGTCTTGATCGTTAAGAAAAATAAATTTAATTTTAATAGATTTTATTTAAACAAAATAAATTTAATTTTGATAAATTTTTATCTTCATACACGCCGGTCTTTATGCGTGCAGCGTGATCTTCTTGTTGTATTTGCTCGAAGCAAACACTTTGAACCTTCCTACTGATCAATCAAGGGATTTATCCACTTGATTTTCTCTGCAAAATTTTCTACAGACAAACAAGAATTATTTCCATTTATTCATGTATCCATGAATTGACTGTACGGTTATGGTTGATTCTTTCTGATAGATTATGGGTTTTCCTTAATTTTCTGAAAACAAATTCATATTTTCTTCTGTTTGTGGTTGAGTATATGGTGAACAAAACCTGTTTGTTTAATTGTTTCAATGGATGCTTTAATTGCCACTCTTAAATGTTATCCATGGGTTCTTCCACAAAACCCAACTTCTTGTTTGTCTCAGAAACAACCTCTATCACTTCCAATTTCATCTCTGCACCATCACGATGAGCTCAGGGCGACAACTTCTTCTGCCGTAGTGTCCAGTCTGAACCCATTTTCTACATTATCTTCTCTTTTTTACCCATGACCTTCTACCAAAATTTACTTCAGAAGATTTCCTCGGTGTACTTCAGAGACAAAAGGACTCGGATTCTGTAATTAGTTTGTACGAATGGGCGTCAAACCAGCCGAATTTTTTTCATACTTCTGATATATATGAGGAGATACTTCAACAACTTGGTGTTTTTGGGGATTTTGATTCGAATAAGATAAAGAAGAAATCATCAGGAATTTCCATTACGGTGTGTCAATTTCTAAATTAATGAGATAGTAATGGGGTCATGGTAAGTTGAAGAAGATAAAGATGAAGAAAATCGCAAAGTTGGTAAATAAACTAAAATCCAAATTTCAGTTGGTCGTTTCTACATTTAACCTGCTTATGTAACTGTTAAGACGGTCAACTATAGTCCAGGACCCAAACTCTAATTAAAATTTTCTCAAGACCCAAACTCAAAGCTGGTCACAAAATTGAGACCCAAAGTCTAAATATCCCTTCATTTTATTTATTTTGCTGGATTCAAATATCATACCATGTCTTCCTTAAGTCATTGAACTGTGTCTTTCTTTTTTTTGTGAAGATGGTGAATCCTTGAGCTTAGTGCTACTGGTCACTACGAGGTTCAATTAGTCTCCCGTAAAATTTGGAAAATCTAGCAGTTGAATTTGTTGTGTGTAAGTGCATTAGTGATTTTTAGGTTTGTAAGTTATTAAAAAGAGAATGGTTTTTTGAAGATGAGGGCAATGATAGGCCTTTACAGGCACAGAACAAGGAACTTCATTTGGAACTTGCCAAGCAAAAGAAGAAATTGGACCACCTGATCGAAAAGGTAATGGTGCATTACTCTAAATAACTGCAACGAGTAACTTTACGAGTAGTGTGAGTTTGTTTGAGAATCTGAAACCTATCAATAATGATAATATTTGATGCTTTTGCTGTAATTGTGAAATTAGAGCAAAGTAGTGAAAATAAGATAAGTGTGAGTAGGTTTTATATGTAAAAAATATTGAAGGGAATGTTTCATGTGGCAACAACCAAAAATTAGAACCGAGTATGTTAGGACTTGTAATATATGAGTGCTTGAGTACAAAATCACCCTAAAATGAAATGGAAATGATTTGGAATTCATTGACTAACAAGTACAAGGGAGTTGATATTGGATAGGGTTCGTAGACACATTGAATTCAGTAGATTATGGTGATTAGATATTATTTCTGGACTGAGTGTTCCTTAAAGCTGCAGTATATTATTAATCCTTGCCATTGCCAGTATAATTGTTATGAACCTTAATGCGGTATTTACACCCTAGAGTTTGTATCGGTAGTTGGTATGCTATAAGTTAATATTCTAGTCCACAATCTGTATTATTGTCGATGTATGTGTGATTCTGTCTGATGCACTACGTATCCACTATGGTATTTCCATCATCTTATCTCTTGGAGGATTGTCGATTTGGTTATCCTGTTGGCTTGAGAATTATATGAGTAAAAACTAAGGAGTATCTAATGTTCATCTTTGGGCCTCAGATAAATGGTCGTCCCATTAAATATTAGGGGGCGGATGTAGCCAAGTGGATCAAGGCAGTGGATTGTGAATCCACCACGCGCGGGTTCAATTCCCCTATCTAGAAATTTATGTAGATTTTGTTGGGAACCAACTGACCTAGTAGGACATTGTAAGATTCATATAACATCAGTGTTTGCTATAATAGTTGAAATTTCAGTAACTTTATTTTCATTTTCGATTTTAGATACTGGATTTAGATGTACATACATTGAATATCTTTGTTTCCTGACATTGATTGTTTGCTCACTAGTGCATCTAGGAATCTGTTTTCCTGCGGAGGGTCATTAGTTCCTGCAGTACTGGTTCTCACGTGTCTGTTTCAGCCTATTGATGTTTGATTTCCGTGTTTTTCTTTTTTTTATTCAGTATCCAGAATTTGCAGAATTTTTGGAAGCTCGTGCTGATGAACTTGAGCAAGATAGTGATTATAGTGTAAGTTGTTTGAGCTTCATACCTTCTTTGTATTGTGCTAATCTTAGAGTTATTTGGAATGAGAATTCTACCAAAACTTTTTTTTATAATAAATTTCTGTTGTTATATGTAATATGTTACTTGTTTTGCTTCACCGGCGAGAGTTATGAAATCTGTATTGTCCTCATTAGAGTTTTTTCCCCAATATTTTTGGGTTTGATTGTTGCAGGATTCTGATGAAGAAGCCGAAACTAGTGACCAGGATATGGTGGAAGATGATTCCGGCATTGGAAATCCTTTGACTACTGCAATAATTGATTCCTGGTGTCGACTGATTGTAGAGGTAAGGAACTTGTCTGTTCTTCCTAATCTGTTGAATGCATACCGAGCTGCCTGTCAATATGGATCTGGTGATACCATCGATGCGATCTCATAGAGAATTTAAAGTAGCAAGATATTTGTTAAGATAGTGAACTTTACCCTTCGTGAAGCCGATAACATATTTCGAACACATTTAGAAATCCCGGGTTTGACTGCGAGAAGCATACTGTTCTGGGGTTGAAGAAAACTCAAAAATGGAAAGACTCAGAGCCTCTGGTTCAGTCTTATCTGAGTAGTACAATTATATTTATCAACCACGTTACTGACTCTGAGATACTTGCATTCGCTCTAACCCGTCTAAGATCTTCGACCATATTTTTTGCTGCATTTCCGTCACTAATGAAGAAAATCATCAAGGTACTACTATGGTTATGTTTTCTTGGTTATTTAATTATTAAAAATTACTATGGCTCTGTTTTCTAATCATCGATGGATGATAATCTACCAAACTAGTTGTGGATTGTAATGCTAAGAGGGACCTCTTGAAAACTCAGGAAGGCAATGATCCATGGTGGTTAGCTGCAAAGTGGAACTTATCCAATTTCTCAAGTCTCTTGGGTAGCTATCTTTGGTTTTAATTCTCTCATATTACTTGGTATATATGGTACAGTCTTGCGGGTTAAATATACTAAATTGTGTATGAGATTGTTGAAGTTTTTGGTTGCGAGGTTTGTAAATGAGACTCACGTTTAACATTGTTCTTAGTATTGAAATTTTCACATTTTAAACTTGGGTGATTTTAATGATTGAATTTGTACATTGAATCCATCTTTCAATATGAATCTTTACTTGGTTTCCTTTTTAATTTTAGTTTTGCTGTCACTTCTGATTCCAGCTTAGATTCAGTTGAATCAGCTTAGAATCAGCAGAATCAAATCCTTTCTTTTATTATATATAATAGAAATAAACAACTGCGGTCATCAGTTTTATAGTATATAACTGCCGGCAGAAGTGGTTTTTCTAAAGAATTGCACGTTTGTGAGACACAGTCGTTTCGGAAAAAACCACTTCAAAATATTAGAGCTAATGAACACAGTCGTTTTTCGTGATATTACCTCATGTCTAGACAGTTAACTTCCATTTTCCACTAGTGTAAGACCAAACTTTATTTTTCTCATTAGGTTTTAATTATCCATATAACTTGGACCTTTAACTTTTAAACAAGACAAGTACTAGGTTAGTTAAATAGGATTTCTTGTTAAGTTATTCGATTAGAATTGAATAACCAAAACCTCCACTTTCATAAATATAACTAAGATCAGAATTAACTTAGTTTCTCTTATCCGGAATCGAATTGGACTAAACAATTCATCCCGTAAACCTTTTCTTTCGTTAAGCCATAAACAATTCATACAAACCAAATAAATAAACTTGCATAATTATTCACCTCAACCGGAAGCAATTGAAACAACATAGACATTAAAGCACCGCAATTTTGTAAGCCTAAAAAATTGATATCACGCAATAAAGCAAGATAACAATAGTTTTTCTTAACCGGAACCAATTGAATCACACACACATCCATACACAAAAAATGGAATAAAGCATCAATTGTACCGAAATTTTGTTAAGCAAAAGCAATAAATATACGCAATAAAATCAGGCTTTTCTTAAACATGAAAGCAATTAACTAACAAGATTGTTACCTCGAATTTCGCATCCTCTTCTCCAATATGTTTGCATCTTCTTCCAGGGATAATTGATATCGTAATATCATTATGATGTCACCCGTATGCAAAACAAAAGAATAACAACAACCAACCTTTACCAGAGAAAGGTTGAAAACCGGTTTTTAACTATTGCCAGCAAAAGTTGAAAACCCCGAAACACATATGCTTTTCAGCTAAACCAAAACCGATTCAACATATTGTGACTTTTTTCACATATTGTTTCCATCGGAACCCCTCATGATTCTTTGATAAATCCCTACCAACATGGGATAGAACTTAATCCTACTAAATCAAAAAGGCACCCAAACCATAAGGGTTCACAACATTATGAGATCGAATATCAAGGTTATAATACCGAAATCAAACATCCGATAACCATACATAGCAATAAGACAAAGCATTCAAGCACATGCTATGTAAATCAAAAACTATCACAAGAAAAATTATAAATCAAATAATTTTATTCATAACAAGATAGTTTTATTCATAAAATAGACCTTATTGAAAGAAATCAAACATTGACGCCTATTTTCTTTTCTTGAAGACAATTCAATCTTCATTTACTTGCTCATCAGAATCTTCTTCTGAGTCTTCTCCTCGTTCTCCTTTTAGAAACTCATTATTGATCGTGAGGATTCCTTGAAGGGTTTCCGCATCATTTCTATAGGCCAATGCCAACTGTTTCTGAATACAGTCCAGTTGTCTCCCAAGACGTAAAATATGGAACTTGAGATCTCCATTGCTATAGATTTGATCATATGAGATATTAGATCCGTTTTTAGTTCCACTCATTCGATTGATAATTCCCTGTGAGACAGTTTTAGTATCTTTCTCATCTCCAAAGTGGTTCCCCATTGTTTTTTCACATAGTTTGGTGATGAGACAGGGATATCCAAGATTTCTATGAAAACATGTGATATTGAGCGATTCAATGATTTAAATCATTTTGATTGATAATTATTCCACAAATACCAATTCGTTTTTTTTCCTTCAAGGAGATAGTATATAAGTTCAGCAAATTATCTATTCCATAGAGAAGAATCTCTTGAACAAGCAAAGAGAGTTGTTACGGCAAGTTTACCGAAAATTCTTAAGTGTAAGGGTACGTCTTTGGTTATCATCTTTCCCTTTTTCCATTCAACAGTTTTACCAGTGATGAGTTTTGAAATGTTATCGTGCTCAATTTCAGAACAAGTGATCATATGACCTTTCACATTGTATTTGATGATTTCTGATATCATCTTTCTGTTGACATGAATAAAATTACTTCCAACCAAAGTGCTAAAAGTAAGTTTTTCATGATTAATATTGTGAATATTACCATAAAAAATTCTTACCATGTCAGGTGAATATTTTTCAAATCCGAACATATTTTCCCAGATTCGGTCTTGAACAAACTTCACATAACTGGTTTCTGAAACATCTGGATCAAATCTCTTCTCTTCAGTGAAGCTTACTCTCTTCAAGGCTTGATATCTTTCAAAATATGTGTTATCTACAAAATTTGTAAGATCATGCTTCCCTTTGATCAAGTGAGGATACTTGATTTTCTCAACCTCTCCGGGAGGAATAAAAGGATTCAAGACATACTTGTCTGTTTCAGAGTTTTCTTCTCTTGATTTCCACTTTCTCATACTTGCGAAAATATGAAAAACCCTAGTTTCGGTTTCGATCAATCTTCCCCAATATGTTTGAGCACATAGCAAGAGATTATCTTTTATAGGAAGAATTGATATTGAAGACCGGAAATAACTAGTTTTAGGAAATCTAATCAAAATCGGAAATCGAGACTTGTGGGGAAACAATTCCGATTTTATATCTAGGTCTTGCTTTTGGAAAACCGATTTTTCATGGACTGGATCTTTATTTCGGATTGATTCCATGTTTTTGTCCAAAAGTCTATTTACTCTTTTATTACCAGAATTTGATAACATTACTTGAAATTTACTCAAGAATTTTCTATTAGAGTATACATAAATAAATTTGAACAAAATATGATATCTCTTAAAGATACCATCAGAATAATAAACCCGGTAATATTTCAAAAGATCACTTGCTTCATTAAAACAGTTGTGAGGTGTATGAAGCAATTCATTGTTAATAGAATTATTAACTGAAAACTCATTCCTTGTAGGAATACATAACTTCCAAAAACGCTTCCTAGATGGCAATACATTGACAGTCTTTGCTCTGAAAATGTACATATATATACTTTGGTAGTTTATCCAAAATATATTTAAGATTCCAGATTTTTCTAGAACGCAATAGTTATGGTTCATATAATGAAAAATTCTGAGAGGAATCTTATGCATTTTCGAGATACAATCTGTCTCATAAAGAATCATATCATTAGTAACAAACACAATGATATACAACTCTATCGGATCCAAAGGATTATGTAAGTCACTCAAGACATACATAGACATAATTCCAATTCCTAGAACATTTAATAATAAGAGTATTACAAGCTTCATCCGTGTCTTCCACCACAAATTTTTGAAGTAGTCAAATCCTGCCGTTACGTTAACTGAATCGACCATCAGATTCAATTTCTTATAGGTTGGATCTCACCAAACACAGATTGTTAGATCTTTTCGTGTTTGCCTGCTCTGATACCAATTGAAAAGGCGAGGGTACCCAGATATACCTCAAGCTAAAACTTTTTCACCTATAAGTCCTTTCTCCGAAAGTAATTGTCTATGGACTGAGTCGAGACAGTACAACTAATCGGTTCACACTTCGTGTAATCGTCTATGGTACGAGATCGTCACAATACAACAAAGAAGTATGTTTACTTGATAAGAGGTTCGACTTAACCAAACACAATAGGATTACTATCAAGTAAATAGGAATCAAAGTTTGTGTAATTTACTTTAAATTATAATAACAACAATTATAATTGAGGAAAATAAAAGTAAATGACACAGCAAGATCTTTTTAACGAGGAAACCGCAAATGCAGAAAAATACCGGGACCTTGTCCAGAATTGAATACTCTCAGGATTAAGCCGCTATACAAAATCAAACCAACTTCGTATAGTTGAGACCAAGCAACAAAACCTATAGTTCACCTAGTTCCGTCTGTATTCCCATGCCTCCGACCTGTAATAAGTCACGTACTTGGAACAATTCTTTTGGTTCGTATTCCAAACAGAAAAGGAACAACAAATCTGTTTGGTAACAACTCTTTTCAACCAAGTGATATGATTTCGACAAAGGCTCTTCTGTTTATCTCAATAAACTCCTTCGTCAGGTTCTTAGATCTATCTTATTATCAACTACCGAAGTAATTATTAAGATTTTGCAATCAATACTTTTAATCACCAAGAATTGTATTGGTGTCGATCTACACAACTAATCAATCTAATCTACCACAAGGATAAACCGATTATAGTTGGATCCTTTTTTTACCGAAACAAGTATTTTGCACACCAAAGATTATGAACCCCAAATCAAAAAATTTCAATATCTTCTTTGTCTTAAAATCTTCTTAGATCTTCAATAAACTCCTGCACACAACAACTTGAATCTCTTGTGATCAATCACGCATAGAACAGAGTCTATTAACAATGGATTATCAAAAGACGTCTTTATATCTACAAACAGTCTAAAGATCCTATCGAAACTTCGATCTAGTTTGAGTGAATCTTATATCAGAAGAGAAGATTCTCAAGCATAAACAAACTAGGTGCAATCAAAGTTCAACCACCGTTAGTCAATCAAATCAATCGAAAACACAAGATAAACCGCGATTATCTAGTTTCCCACCAACGGTACTAATAGAGCTTCTCAATCCAAAAGAAGACTTTAAATTGAGCGGTCGTAAGAGATTTCGCCTAATTAGGTTACTCTCCTCTCCAAATAGGCGGCTTCACCAGTAACAACAAAACTGAGGAAGTTTGCTGTCATGAAGGATTAGTTTGCCCAAAATGCAAACTTCAAGTATTTATAGACAAGAAAGTTTGGACACCAAGGGATTTCCAAAACCGAAAATATCTTCAAGATATCAATATATTCCAAATTCGGTTTCCATAATTCCTGGAAATGCTCTGTCCAAAATATTGACCGAAAATATCTTTGGAAAATCTCCAACTAGTAAATGCACATCACTAATTCTCACTTTCCTAAAAAAAAAGTATAAACCTTAAGTAAAAGATTCTTAACTTATTTATGTTTCGATCTTGGGATTTTCTTCCTTTAGCTATTAAGGAATAACTTGGAACAATTAACGATAAGCGTTACTGCACATGTTCAAAGTATGTCTCCATCCTTACTTTGTAAGTCCTCTTTCGTACTTACAATCTTGAAACCGATTTGCCACACTTCTAAACAAGTTTAGAATTGGTTCATCTGACTTGCAAGAACTATGTGATTGATCAAGAACACTCAATCACCAATCATGGGTTTAACGGTTCTACCAAAACAAGTTTCGGTTCTACCTCCATGTGAGTACTGTGCATAGTTACATTATCTTTCCAAAATTCGGTTGACTAGGTACTAGGATCGGTTCCCCACATATATATGGTATCTAACTTGAATGTGTTGCACATGTCCATAGGATCGGTTCCCCTTTCTGCTAAAACATGTTGCACCTCATACAAGGATAGATTCCCCTTTGTGATAGGTTGCACCTCTTACTAGGATCGGTTCCCCTTTACCCAGAGTCTGTCTTACCAATAACACAAAATCGATCATACCATCTCAGGTGATTACTTAAGATTGGTTTCACTAATAAAAGTCACACCAATACAAAAGTCAGTCCTTTGTGAATAGCTTTACTAAAAACACAAACAAGTCATGAGCGGTTATACTAATCACACATATTGGTAGTTCAAAAGATATGCGATTAATAACAATACCAATAATGCCTGGCGATTTCGTTTTCGATTCACAAAACAAGTTCATGAATTTACTTCCTTAAAACACATGTAAAACACTGTTTCCTAGGATGAAATCCTCACCTCATACCCATATATAATCACAATAGCATTTAAACGATTATGTAAATGTCTTATCTACAAAGCTTAATGGTTACGCAATAAACCTCGTATTGTATTCCTTAATACTATGTCTAACTAGGATGTTCATGCTTCACAGTTTTGTTTTCAATATGAACGACTTGAAAGATACGTTAGGGGATGAAACAGTTCAAGTCAAATATCACTAACCTCAAGTGGAAGGATGATGTTGTCGTTGTAGCTTCTTACTTCTTCACTTATTCAAGTATTCGCAATACTTGTAATGTCTCATATCCTAATACTTTCAAGCCAACTTATATGAAGTTGACTCTAATACATAATCAAGCGGCTCTTTAAATGATATTTGATTCACTAAAATATGACAACCAAACTTGACATACCAATGCTTAGTGGGTTCAACCGAGCTATGCTCTAACAATCTCCCGCTTTGTCAATTTTAGTGACAAAACTCTTACATCATATGGATAAACAAATTACAAGAATTCATTACACATACGCTTGATTCCCGACTTTAACAACATAATAACATGTATTACATTCAATCCTTAAATGCCACTGTTGACATTATAATAACAAATCTAATACTCCCCCTAAAGGTGAGATAGGTAGGTTTTCAATACGCACGTCTTTGTTATTCATATCATATGATATGCTACTCCCCCTTAGTCTATGCTTTTACTCTTTCATTAGATAAACGTTTAAGCACCAATGTCCTTTTCCTTAGTGATACCTATCAATATAAATCAATGCCACCATCAATTGTTTACTCCATATATTTCTCCCCCTTCTTGTCACAAAATGACAAAGAAACGAAAAAATAAAGGACAAACCGAAAAGGATCTTATAAATCTCAAAAGTAAACTTGCAACCTATAGAGTTAAACACGAGGGTTCCACACACCATTTTTGATAACCAATATCAAAACCGAAACTAAAAAGTAATTTTGTTTTGATATGTTTCCAAGGAAATAATTGCCCGAAGCAATTTTCCCAATTTAGTATAGCAAACAAAAAATCAACTAAGCACTTTAGTTCCTTCGCTAAACCGATTATAGAAATACAATCGCTTATTCGATAAGACCAAAATAAAGATAACTTTATTTTTCTCATCAGGTTCTAATTATCCATATAACTTAGACCTTTAACTTTTAAACAAGACAAGTACTAGGTTAGTTAACTAGCTTTTCTTGTTAAGTCATTCGATTAGACTTGAATAACCGAAACCTCCACTTTGATAAGTCTAACTAAGATCAGAATTAACTTAGTTTCTCTTATCCGGAATCGAATTGGACTAAACAATTCATCCCGTAAACCTTTTCTTTCGTTAAGCCATAAACAATTCATACAAACCAAATAAATCAACTTGCATAATTATTCACCTCAACCGGAAGCAATTGAAACAACATAGACATTAAAGCACCGCAATTTTGTAAGCCTAAAAAATTGATATCACACAATAAAGCAAGATAACAATAGTTTGTATTAACCAGAACCAATTGAATCACACACACATCCGTACACAAAAAATGGAATAAAGCATCAATTGTACCGAAATTTTGTTAAGCAAAAGCAATAAATATACGCAATAAAATCAGGCTTTTCTTAAACAGGAAAGCAATTAACTAACAAGATTGTTACCTCAAATTTCAATCCTCTTCTCCAATATGTTTGCATCTTCTTCTAGGGATAATTGATATCGAAATATCATTATGTTGTCATCCTTATGCAAAACAAAAGAATAACAACAACCAACCTTTACCAGAGAAAGGTTGAAAACCGGTTTTTAACTATTGCCAACAAAATTTGAAAACCCCGAAACACATATGCTTTTATGCTAAACCAAAACCGATTCAACATATTGTGACTTTTTTCACATATTGTTTCCATCAGAACATGGGATAGATCCCTACCAACATGGGATAGAACTTAATCCTGCTAAATCAAAAAGGCACCCAAACCATAAGGGTTCACAACATTATGAGATCGAATATCAAGGTTATAATACCGAAATCAAACATCCGATAACCATACATAGCAATAAGACAAAGCATTCAAGCACATGCTATGTAAATCAAAAACTATCACAAGAAAAATTATAAATCAAATAATTTTATTCATAATAAGATAGTTTTATTCATAAAATAGACCTTATTGAAAGAAATCAAGCATTGACGCCTATTTTCTTTTCTTGAATACAATTCAATCTTCATTTACTTGCTCATCAGAATCTTCTTCAGAGTCTTCTTCTTGTTCTCCTTTTAGAAACTCATTATTGATCGTGAGGATTTGTTGAAGGGTTTCCGGATCATTTCTATAAGCCAATGCCAACTGTTTCTGAATACAGTCCAGTTGTCTCCCAAGACGTAAAATATGGAACTTGAGATCTCCATTGCTATAGATTTAATATGGAACTAAAATATGACAACCAAACTTGACATACCAACGCTTGGTGGGTTCAACCGAGCCATGCTCTAACAATAAATATCCACAAGACCTGACTTTTGTATTGGTATGACTTTTATTAGTGAAACCGATCTTAAGTAATCACCTAAGATGGTAAGATCGATATCTTGAATTTGGTATGACTAAATATTATCCATTGGGTAACCGATCCTAGTAAGAGGTGTGATCGATCACAAGAGAGAGTGTAACCAATCCTTGTAAGTGGTTTAACAAGTTTTAGTAAGTTGGTGTAACCGATCCTATAACTTGGTCAACCGATCACAAGTTTTACCATAAGAAGTGGTAACCGATCCTAGTACATAGTTAGCCATTTTATGGTAACTAGTGTAACCGATCCTAGTACCCACTTGGAGGTAGAACCGAAACTTTATGTTGAGGTAGAACCGTGAAACCCATTAATGGTGATTTGATAGGATAATCAATCACGTAGTTCTTGGAAGTCAGATGAACCAATTCTAAACTTGTTTGGAAGTGTGGCAAATCGGTTCCAAGATTGTAAATATGAAAAAGGATTTACAAAGTAAAGATGTCGACATACTTTGAACATGTGCAGTAACTCTTATCTTTTATTGTTCAAAGATATTCCTTTATAGCTAAAGGAGAATACCGGATCGAAATAAATTGAGAATCTTATAATTAAGGTTTTTAGTTTTTATATGCTTTTAATTTCCAGCAATTAAAATGCATATCTTTAGAAAATAAAAATTAGTAGTGTGCATTTACTAATTTGGAGATTTTCTACTGAGATTTCGGTCATTAATTGGACAGAGCATTTCCAAGAATTATGAAAACCTATTTACTGTTTATTGCATATTTTTGAGAATATTCGGTTCTGGAAATTCCTTGGTGTACAACCTTCCTTTGTCTATAAATATTGAAGTTTGTATTTCTACCAAACTAACCCTCAGAGCCAGTAAAACTACCTAGTTGTGTTGTTATTGGTGGAGCCACCTATTCGGAGAGGAAAGTAACCTAATTACGCGAAATCTCTTACGGTCGCTCAGTTTAAAGACTTCTTTGGGATTGAAAATCTCTATTAGTACCGTTGGTGGGAAACTAGATATCAGTTTATTATTAGTTTTCGATTGATTTGATTGACTAACGACGGTTGAACTTAGATTACACCTTGTTTGTTTATGCTTGAGAATATTCTCTTCCAATATAAGATTCACTCAAACTAGATCGAAGTTTTGACGGGGATCTTTAGACTGTTTGTAGATCTAAAGACGCCTTGTGATAATCCATTGTTAACAAACTCCGTTCTGTGTGTGATTGATCACAAGAGATTCAAGTTAATTGTGTGCAGGTGTTTATTGAAGATCTAAGAAGATTTGAAGACGAAGAAAATTTCTGATTTGGGTTCATAATCTTTTGTGTGCACAATACTTGTTTCAGATGGAAAAGGATCCAGCTATAATTGGTTTATCTTTGTGATAGATTTGACTAATTAGTTGAGTAGATCGACATCAATACAATTCTTTGTGATTCAAAGTATTGATTGCAAAATATTGACAATTACTTTGGTAATTGTTATTGGATAGATCTAAGGACTTGACAAAGGAGTTTATTGGGATAAGCGGAAGAGCCTTTTGTCAAACTCATATCACTTGGTTGAAAAGAGTTGTTACCAAACAGATTTGTTGTTCCTTTACTGTTTGGAATACGAACCAAAGGAATTCTTCCAAGTGCGTGACTTATTGCAAGTTGGAGGCGCAAGGATACAGACGGAACTAGGTGAAATATAGGTTTAGTTTCTTGGTCTCAACTATACGAAGTTGGTTTCAATTTTGTATAGCGGCTTAATCCTGAGAGTATTCAATTCTGGACAAGGTCCCGGGTTTTTCTGCATCTGCGGTTTCTTCGTTAACAAAATCTTGTTGTATCTTTTACTTTTCTATTTCCGCAATTATAATTGTTTTATTATAATTAGAAGTAAAATACATAAACGTTAATTCTTATTTACTTGATAGCAATACTATTGTGTTTGGTTAAGTCTGAACCTTTTATCAAGTAAACATACTTCGTTGTTGTATTGTATCTATCTTGTATCCATAATCAATCACACAAGTTATCTTGTTGTCGTATTGTCTCGATCTCGTATCCATAGACGATCACACGAAGTGTGAACTGATTAGTTGTATTGTCTCGACTCAGTCCATAAACAATCACTTTCAGAGATAGGACTTATAGGTGGAAAAGTTTTAGATTGAGGTATATTTGGGTACCCTCATATTTTCAGATGGTACGCGTACCCAGTACATGTGTCGTCCTATATCCAGAATTCAGTAGTTATGTAAACTTGCTTTGACCGATTTGAAACTTTCTCAATTGCCATAGATGATGAACATCATTGCCTGGGAATCAAAAATAGTTCTAAACAATAAATTGGTCTTGACTAAGTTTGTCAAGTATATGAATGACTATTCCTTAAATCATATTTCTAGATGTTTAACAAGAAAATCTCGACCAAATTTTTTTTCTTTGCATTATCCACTAGAAGTCATACGACATAGTCTCCACTTGTGAGTGGATAAAATGGTCCAGTATTCGCATACCATTTTGTTGATGAAGTTCTCCAAACGTCTTCGTTGGATTTTTAGTCTTAAATCTTCAAGGGTTATTCAATGATGTATGATACTCAACTACCACACTCTAACCTAGTCCGAGACTTGACTATTATAGACTAGAAATTAATCTATACTTTTATGCTACTAACATTGGCAACTATCTTACCCCATTACACACACTCATAACTAAGGGGTATGCATACTGGGTACACGTACCTATCCTTATTTCGAAGCTCAGTTGACGATGGTACGCGTACTAGTTACGTGTACCCTCCTGTACCCGGAATTCAATAGTTTTGTAAACTCTCTCTAAATGATTTGAAATTTTCCTAATTGCCATATATGCACTATTACTAAGGAATCAAAAATAGTTTATAAAGAATAAAGTTTTCTTAAATAAGTTTGTCAATTATATGAATGACTATTCCTTAAATCATATTTCTAGATGTTTAACAAGACAAGCTTGACTCAAAATTTATTCTTTGCAATATCTACTAGAGTCATACGACATAGTCTTATATAGATATAATGATAATATATGTGAGTAAATAGAATGGTCTAGTCTTCACATACGTTTTTTGTTGATAAAGTTCTCCGAATGTCTTCATTGGATCTTGAGTCTTCAATCTTCGAGGGTTATCCAGTGATATCTGATACTCAACTACCACACTCTAATCTAATCCGAGACTTAACTTTAGTAGACTAAAAATCAAGCTATAGTTTTGTGCTACTAACACTGACAATAATTTTGAGAGGAGAAAAACATGCGAGTTTGACCGAGCAGTCTCTAACACTTTGGATTTATTATATCTCAGAGATATCTACATCTTTCATCCTGCACGTTCTACTGTTGCTTGCGACAACAAAAGTGCAATTGCTTTAGCATCAAATCTTATGTTTCTTAGTAGAATGCAATATCTTGCAATGATTTTCAATTTTTTAGAAAACTTGTCCAGTCTGAACAATTATAGGTTGTCTATGTATCAAAATTCTATCAGGATGCTGGTATCTTTATTAAGGGTTTTTGTACACCAAGAATTGAATTTCTAAAAGACAAGCTCACCAACCACTTCATCTCAATAGGGGATAGTAAAACTATTGTGTGTATGTAGTATCTGCCTTTATTGTTTGTTGAGGTGTATTTAGACTTTTTTTTTCGCATGTGACTGTTTTATTTGCTTTTTCGTTATTTGTTACAGTTAGCACATTATTGCCTCATGTTATCTGTAGCGGTTATCCTTTCTTCTATTTAAGACAATTTGTATTTCTCTTTGGATGAATGAGAATTGGATTCATTGTTTTCTTCTACATAAATTAAAACAAGTCATTGAGCTTATATAATTCATTCAGTTACCCTACAAAGTATCACAACTTAATTTGTTTGTATAAACCATACGGTTTAGTTTAGTACGATTCAGTTTTAGGGTGTCAACTGATTACAACCGTGAAATTTTCAGTTTCCATAATCTATTCCTGACCGTTGAATCGATTTCGGTTTAATTCTTTTTTGCCGGTATTTGGTTCAATTTTGTGATGCAACCGTATTTTTGCATAAATCAAGTCAAAATTCTTTAAAAAATTTATAAGTGGCTTAAATAATTTAACCCGTTATTAAAACAAGTTATAATAAGTGGCTTGTTGTAGGCATGCCGCCCATAAGTGTGCATCCCAACTAGATAGTTAGGGTTTTTCCTCTTTTTATATAATACAATAACACTATGTAATGATAGAGACTTCTATGAATAAGATACTTTTGCCTTTCTCTCCTAGCTCTCCATCTTCTCCTTACTTTTCCCTTAAACACGTTATCAATACGGACTCTTCCCTGTCGTTAAAGAAAGATTTTTTTTCGGGTTCTCACTAGTCGGTATATCGGAAGCTATATCATAGATTGATTTTGGTATTTTTATTTTTTTGTTTCCCTTTTTCAATTTTCCGTTAAGAACGAGATGTTTGATTAATCATGCGAAGGTTGCCAATGGAATTTTAGATCATTTGTAATTAAAAGTTCGCGGATCCGGAGTTTCTTCCTAATTAGGGCGGTTGTAATCTTCTGTTAAAAGAGGAAAATCTTCTATTAAAATAGGAATACGAAGGAATGAAGTTCTTTGGGAAAATAATCTCTTCGGGTTCCACCCGACCCGATCCGATCCAACTGTGTCTTGTTCCAGCTGGTCTTGGGATGTGCGTGACAAAAGATGTTCTGGTTTTGTGTATATACAACGGGAACCAAATTCCGAGGTATGTGACTAATGTGGGATTTTCGCGTTGAATACTTGTTGGGCTTATTTATCTGTTTTTAGAACATGCCTAGTTCTATTTTTTTTATTGTCTTAACATAAGCCCATATCATATAAATGATCAACTTAAATTATGACTATTGATCTCGATCATTAAGAATTTTAGTTTTAATGTTATTTGTTCTCCTGAATATGATATTGGCTATAGTTGAATGGTGTTTTGTTCAATTATTGATTATACCAACTCGATTCCAATGTATTCTTTTGGGGTTTAAAAGTATTTGAGCACCATTATTAATTGTGTACTTGATATTTTCTCCCCAAATCTGAATGTTCCATGGGATGTAATCCACTAGCTGGACTATTAAAGAATCAGTATTTTCAAAAGATACGTTGCAAATAAAATCACATGTATTTCAATGTTTTGGGGAAGAACTCACAAAAGGTGATATGAGTCAAAAATTTCCATTTTCCTACTTCATCCATGATACTAACGAACTAGTAGAGAACTATATTTAGTAATCTATTCATCCTAAAGTAAGTTGTTGACATATGTAGTGAGATTCTCTTGGCCTGTTGAGAAAAAAGGGGAATCTCAAATTAATCCAAATGTAGCAAAATTGAAAATAGAAAGAACCCAAAAGTAATGAGCATTAGACGTACCGACTCATATAAAGCATATAAAAAGGGACATGTATTATGAGACAAAGATGTACTTTTTTCCCTGTAGTAATGATACCAAAGTACATGTATCAACTGAACATGGGATGACACTAGTGGAAAATGGAAGTTAAACAACTGTCTAGACATGAGGTAATATCACTAAAAACGACTGTGTTCATCAGCTCTAATATTGAAGTGGTTTTTTCCGAAACGACTGTGTCTCACAAACGTGCAATTCTTTAAAAAAACCACTTCTGCCGGCAGTTATATACTGTAAAACTAATGACCAAAGTTGTTTATTTCTATTATATATAATAAAAAAAAAGGATTTGATTCTGCTGATTCTAAGCTGATTCAACTGAATCTAAGCTGGAATCAGAAGTGACAGCAAAACTAAAATTAAAAAGGAAACCAAGTAAAGATTCATATTGAAAGATGGATTCAATGTACAAATTCAATCATTAAAATCACCCAAGTTTAAAATGTGAAAACTTCAATACTAAGAACAATGTTAAACGTGAGTCTCATTCACAAACCTAACAACCAAAAACTTCAACAATCTCATACACAGTTTAGTATATTTAACCCCAAGACTGTACCATCTATACCAAGTAATATGAGAGAATTAAAACCAAAAATAGGTACCCAAGAGACTTGAGAAATTGGATAAGTTCCACTTTGCAGCTAACCACCATGGATCATTGCCTTCCTGAGTTTTCAAGAGGTCCCTCTTAGCATTACAATCCACAACTAGTTTGGTAGATTCTCATCCATCGGTGATTAGAAAACAGAACCATAGTAAATTTTAACAATTAAATAACCAAGAAAACAGAACCATAGTAGTACCTTGATGAGTTTCTTCATTAGTGACGGAAATGCAACAAAGAATATGGTCGAAGATCTTAGACGGGTTAGAGCAAATGAAAGTATCTCAGAGTCAGTAACGTGGTTGAGAAATATAATTGTACTACTCAGATAAGACTGAATCAGAGGCTCTGAGTCTTTCCCTTTTTGAGTTTTCTTCAACCCCAGAACAGTATGCTTCTCGCAGTCAAACCCGGTATTTCTAAATGTGTTCGAAATATGTTATCTGCTTCACGAAGGGAAAAGTTCACTATCTTAACAAATATCTTGCTACTTTGAATTCTCTATGAGATCGCATCGATGGCATCACCGGATCCATATTGACAGGCAACTCGGTATGCATTCAATAGATTAGGAAGAACAGACAAGTTCCTTACCTCTAGAATCAGTTGACACCAGGAATCAATTATTGTAGTAGTCAAAGGCTTTCCAATGCTGGAATCAGCTTCCACCATATCCTGGTCACTAGTTTCGGCTTCTTCATCAGAATCCTGCAACAATCAAACCAAAAATATTGGGAAAAAAACTCTAATGAGGACAATACAGATTTCATAACTCTCGCCGGTGAAGCAAAACAAGTAACAGATTACATATAACCCCAGCAATTTATTATAAAAAAAAGTTTTGGTAGAATTCTCATTCCAAATAACTCTAAGATTAGCACAATACAAATAAGGTATGAAGCTCAAACAACTTACACTATAATTACTATCTTTCTCAAGTTCATCAGCACGAGCTTCCAAAAATTCTGAAAATTCTGGATACTGAATAAAAAAAGAAAAACACGGAAATCAAACATCAATAGGCTGAAACAAACACGTGAGAACCAGTACTGCAGGAAGTAATGACCCTCCGCAGGCTAGCAGATTCCTAGATGCACAAGTGAGCAAACAATCAATGTCAGGAAACAAATATATTCAATGTATGTACATCTAAATCCAGTATCTAAAATCGAAAATGAAAATAAAGTTACTGAAATTTCAACTATTATAGCAAACACTGATGTTATATGAATCTTACAATGTCCTACTAGGTCAGTTGGTTCCCAACAAAATCTACATAAATTTCTAGATAGGGGAATTGAACCCGCGCGTGGTGGATTCACAATCCACTGCCTTGATCCACTTGGCTACATCCGCCCCCTAATATTTAATGGGACGACCATTTATCTGAGGCCCAAAGATGAACATTAGATACTCCTTAGTTTTTACTCATATAATTCTCAAACCAACAGGATAACCAAATCGACAATCCTCCAAGAGATAAGATGATGGAAATACCATAGTGGATACGTAGTGCATCAGACAGAATCACACATACATCGACAATAATACAGATTGTGGACTAGAATATTAACTTATAGCATACCAACTACCGATACAAACTCTAGGGTGTAAATACCGCATTAAGGTTCATAACAATTATACTGGCAGTGGCAAGGATTAATAATATACTGCAGCTTTAAGGAACACTCAGTCCAGAAATAATATCTAATCACCATAATCTACTGAATTCAATGTGTCTACGAACCCTATCCAATATCAACTCCCTTGTACTTGTTAGTCAATGAATTCCAAATCATTTCCATTTCATTTTAGGGTGATTTTGTACTCAAGCACTCATATATTACAAGTCCTAACATACTCGGTTCTAATTTTTGGTTGTTGCCACATGAAACATTCCCTTCAATATTTTTTACATATAAAACCTACTCACACTTATCTTATTTTCACTACTTTGCTCTAATTTCACAATTACAGCAAAAGCATCAAATATTATCATTATTGATAGGTTTCAGATTCTCAAACAAACTCACACTACTCGTAAAGTTACTCGTTGCAGTTATTTAGAGTAATGCACCATTACCTTTTCGATCAGGTGGTCCAATTTCTTCTTTTGCTTGGCAAGTTCCAAATGAAGTTCCTTGTTCTGTGCCTGTAAAGGCCTATCATTGCCCTCATCTTCAAAAAACCATTCTCTTTTTAATAACTTACAAACCTAAAAATCACTAATGCACTTACACACAACAAATTCAACTGCTAGATTTTCCAAATTTTACGGGAGACTAATTGAACCTCGTAGTGACCAGTAGCACTAAGCTCAAGGATTCACCATCTTCACAAAAAAAAGAAAGACACAGTTCAATGACTTAAGGAAGACATGGTATGATATTTGAATCCAGCAAAATAAATAAAATGAAGGGATATTTAGACTTTGGGTCTCAATTTTGTGACCAGCTTTGAGTTTGGGTCTTGAGAAAATTTTAATTAGAGTTTGGGTCCTGGACTATAGTTGACCGTCTTAACAGTTACATAAGCAGGTTAAATGTAGAAACGACCAACTGAAATTTGGATTTTAGTTTATTTACCAACTTTGCGATTTTCTTCATCTTTATCTTCTTCAACTTACCATGACCCCATTACTATCTCATTAATTTAGAAATTGACACACCGTAATGGAAATTCCTGATGATTTCTTCTTTATCTTATTCGAATCAAAATCCCCGAAAACACCAAGTTGTTGAAGTATCTCCTCATATATATCAGAAGTATGAAAAAAATTCGGCTGGTTTGACGCCCATTCGTACAAACTAATTACAGAATCCGAGTCCTTTTGTCTCTGAAGTACACCGAGGAAATCTTCTGAAGTAAATTTTGGTAGAAGGTCATGGGTAAAAAAGAGAAGATAATGTAGAAAATGGGTTCAGACTGGACACTACGGCAGAAGAAGTTGTCGCCCTGAGCTCATCGTGATGGTGCAGAGATGAAATTGGAAGTGATAGAGGTTGTTTCTGAGACAAACAAGAAGTTGGGTTTTGTGGAAGAACCCATGGATAACATTTAAGAGTGGCAATTAAAGCATCCATTGAAACAATTAAACAAACAGGTTTTGTTCACCATATACTCAACCACAAACAGAAGAAAATATGGATTTGTTTTCAGAAAATTAAGGAAAACCCATAATCTATCAGAAAGAATCAACCATAACCGTACAGTCAATTCATGGATACATGAATAAATGGAAATAATTCTTGTTTGTCTGTAGAAAATTTTGCAGAGAAAATCAAGTGGATAAATCCCTTGATTGATCAGTAGGAAGGTTCAAAGTGTTTGCTTCGAGCAAATACAACAAGAAGATCACGCTGCACGCATAAAGACCGGCGTGTATGAAGATAAAAATTTATCAAAATTAAATTTATTTTGTTTAAATAAAATCTATTAAAATTAAATTTATTTTTCTTAACGATCAAGACGGTCAACTATAGTCCAGGACCCAAACTCTAATTAAAATTTTCTCAAGACCCAAACACAAACCTGGTCACAAAGTTGGGACCCAAAATCTAAATATCCCTAAAATGAATTAGTGCAAGCCCTTTACCATCTACGTTGTAAGCTGCAGCCATTTGTTCTTCCTCTTCAACTTCTTGTTCTCCTGCACATCATCACGTAAATGTATTTAAATCCCTGACCATCATATCCTCATAAAACTGAAAACATATGTAAGCAAAACTGCATATGAGCACCTATTCTCCTAGTAACCATGTCATGAAGAGTTCGAACTCAGAGTCTAATAAATCCTATACAGTCTAGGTGATCATATAAGAGCAAATATTGAAGCATTTTAAGTGAATCATAACTCAATACAAAACCTGCAGTAGGTGCACACTAAGGACAACAAAAAACATTGGTCTCCTTTGATGCTGTGAAGAACTTGGCCATGACATTTAAACAAACATGCAGTGTCTCTAAAGAATTAAGATGAGCAAAATTGAAACTCTATAAAGCTAAACAACCTTATAACATTAATGATCTTCACCAAGTTAGGGACATACAATTTAAACAAATCCCAAACTAAAACATAAAACGAAAAATATTCAAAATTGATAAAGAGAAATTGATATTACTACAAATACAAACACAAATTAAAAACTAAAATAAACCTAAATCTCTTGCAAAGCTTCAACACCTTTACTAACATATGCTAAAAGGGGATGGACTTGACATTAGCTTATCCTGCAGGAAAAAAAATCAGGAAATATAATCAAAATCCTTAAATCAAATCTACATGAAGTACTACCTTACTAGTACCAACAAGATTTGTTCGATCATGAGCACTCAAATCTTCAATAAAACAAAAATATCAAGGTTTTCAAATACTAAAAACATACTCGGACCATCAAATAAAGTGAAGGGTTTTTGAGAAGATTCAATTTCATATTTAGGGGTTTTATTTCTTACACTAGGAGAAGAGATCTTCAACCCACTTGAAGTTTTTTGCAGGGAAAAATACATAAGGAAACATCATTCTGCAAAATCAAGAGAAGATGAACAGAAATTAAATCATTAATGATACTAAAATTCTATCACATTTAGCAAACAAGGACAAGATTGATAATACCTGATGATTTCAGGAGCAGAAAACTAATCTAGGGTTACAAAGTTTTCTTTAGATTTCTATTGATACATGCGTTTTGATTTTGAGATAGGGGTTACGACGAAGCTATGATTTGGGACAGTAAGTTTCGATCTTTGATATGAGAGTGAGATTCGTCTTCAATTTCTAACTTTGATTTCTAATTATTGAGAAATGAACTGGATTTTGAATCTAGGGTTCTTGGAGTTTTTGTTGAATTTGATTAATGGAACAAAATAATAATAAAACTTGTTAAGATTGAGTTGTCGGTGGTGATGAAAGTGAAGAGTATGATTTGGGGACATGATCTGTGGATGAAGAAGAAGGGGATCTCGTGTGCTGTGAATGAGTTAGGAAACGGGTGAATGAAAAGGTATTTATGGGTATTGTCGTATGGAACTGGGGCTATAGAAAGTAGTTGCTTCCACAATTGTTCTTATACTCGATAAGAGAGCCATGTTTTATTATAAAAATACCACCCAATATAACGACTGTGGATGAAACTTGATTAATTTTTATCAAAAAAGCTACTTTTTCTCACAGCTCATATAAGTACTACCAGTCCATGGAAGTCGTTTCTTTAAAACCTAGGAAGTTGTTAAAAATCCTTTTTCCACTAGTGTGAAGCTAAGATGTAATTCTAGCTCTCACCAAAGAGTTGGGAATGAATCTTCTTACCGGTATTGGTACAAGCAATGCCATGCGGGTACCATAGTAACAACCAATTTCCATATGAAGGTCATACTTTAGATATAAATTTTAATGATAAGAAGAACTTTTCCTGGACAATTAACTATTTAATTGACTAGAACAAAGACGTCACAAAATTTATACATGAACCGAGAGATAATCATACCTTGTTAAATGCCAAAGAAGCCCATGCAGATGGATATCATGTGAATCCTCACAGTGATGAGAATATAACTGATTGTATCTGTTATAGTCTCTAATCTAGTGAAATGTAAATCACTATAGTATTTGGATTAATTATTGAATCCATATTGACTCCGACGATGAAATATTGGGAATCGACTGATACAGTCTTTGGGCATAACCATAAAGCTACTTTGGTTGTGACATGATGATCGTTTTGAAAGGACTCATACGAACATCACTTTATTTGAGTGAACAAAAAATGGGAGAAAGTTTGACAGAATGCGAAATAACGACATATCTCTCAATAGGTGTTCTCTAAAGAACTTGATGCACAACCCCCCACCCCCACACCCCACCCCCTTCCCATTATGATTTTAAGTAATTAAGAGAGCATATCACTCATTTCACAAAGTCTTCCGTAAAATTTAATCTTCCGTTCGGCGAGACAACAATCATATCAGATGACGCTGAAAAGATTATAGGCCTTAGATCACGTGGGAAGAGTGTAGATGTTAAATATTCTGATTTGGATTGGGAACAACTTTATAAGTTATCCCAAGAAGTTCTTGGTTGGGATCGTGATACTACCGAGTTGGAGTTTTGTTGCGCCGCTAAAGAGGTGGAAAGCGTGCGTCGTGGCTACGATAACAAACCATATATGTTGAATTCGTTCAATATGAAGAATTCGAAAGCTAAGTTTGATAATATTGTGCAATAAGTTAAGGATAGGTTGTTGATGGACGCGACCAAGGTAAACCATACCGCTACTGCTTATTTGTTGTACACTCTCGGTCGAATTATATTCCCGACCATACTGGCGACAAAGTGATAGATCAATATCTCCAATTCTTAAAAGATCTTTCAAAGGTTCATGAGTGCGCTTTGAGAACCGTTTGTGTTGAATTCAGTCTCGAGTCAATTGCGAAATCCTCTAAGCTAGAACGCTAGGAACTTTGGAGGAAACTTCAGTCTCTTTCAGGTGTTTCTCGATAACTTTAATTCCATTTTTTTTCATTAAATTTATTTGTTCATGTACTTTGCATATGTTCTCTAGTTTTATTTGATCACTGTGACAAGTTCGGCCTATTATAATAACTCAATTTTGAGACGAACATGACAAGAATGGAGTAATTTTTATGGAAATGTCAGGTTCGGCCCAAACTGGTAATTTAGTTTTGAACCGAACCTGACATTTTCAGAACAATTATTACATTCTTGTCAGGTTCGGCCCATAATGTTATAGTTTGTGATATAGTTTTGAGATGAACTTCTGTTTGTATTTCCAATGCGCTTAATATAGGTGTGGGTATGATCACTTCCCGAAGTTGGAATTAAGCACACCGATTGAGGTCGTGGATGATACATTTCCAACTTTGGCCAAATATAAGTTCAAGGACCATAAGAAGAGGGATAAGTCTGGAAAAACAATCTATTTAAGAGAAAAGTTAGACTCATTGGATGGGCACAATGTTGACTTTGAACTGTATAACACGGAAAAATAAGAAGATGAATTTGTTTACAATTAATATATGCCTTTGGAGATGTACTACAGACCGTTGTTTTATCCAGGCAAGTGTAGTTTCGATCCTCGTCGAGTACTCCGCTAATTTGGTCCAAACAGTACGTGGGATGATAACTGAAGGTTCAAGTTGTTTTCGAAGGGAAGTAAAGGCACAACGAGAACCACCGGTTCATGGAAATCCAAATATGACCCTGAGTCGTTGTTTCGTCACTGGAATAACTTGGATTACAACATGTTGAGTTGGGAGGGATTAGAGAGTTTGCGTCAAGGTCCTCATGAAGTTGTAGAAGAGTATAGAGATTGGTATAATTAAATTTCTCATCCATTCATTATTCATAGAGAAAGTCAAGATCTTTTCGAAGATGAAATTATGGAGGAAAAAATAATGGAATTTGCGGCGAAGAAAGCGTCTGACAGCATAATCCATAGTGTATCCGTGGCAATGGCGGTAGTGGTAAGTTGATGTCTTTATTTACTCTTTTAAACATATTATAAAATATGAAAGTATGTTCTATATTAATTTTTGGTTTGAAATGAAATTATTTGTCGTCAACAACGAATTTGTTGAAGAAAATGAAGAAGAAAGTTAGTTGAAAACAGACGATATCAATGGATGAGCATCAAGGTTTCTGCAATGAATTAGAATCGATCATTCGCGTAGGTAAATCCGTGAATTCAAATAAAAAGGCGATGAAGACAACCCGGAGGCCCAAATGTACGTGGTAATGCATCCGATACCGATGATGAACATGAAGGAGGAAGTGGAAGATAAAAAGGACATGTTGCAACCAAAAGAGGTCGTGGAAGTGATCATGGAGGTGGTAAAAGAGGTCGTGGAGGTGGTTGTGAATGAATATGTTATTGTACTTTCATGTTCTGGATTTTAGTTTAACCTCATATTAGTCTTTGACTTGTATTTTCATTTTAAATATTAGTTATCACTCTGATGTTTAAGAGGTTAAATTATTATGGTATTTAGAAGATATAACTTAGATTGTCATCCGCTTGTTTTATATTTATTATATTGACAGTGTCCAGCAAAGATGATTAATGGGCCGAGCCTAGTTCCTTCTATTTTTAAGTAATCCTAATAGGTTCGGCTGATAGGAGAAATTACATTTTGAGCCGAACCTGTAACACATCTTGGAACTTCCAAATTTCGACCCATTCGACAAAATAAATTATAAGTCGAATATCAATTTTTAAAGTTCGCAGGTTTCGAGGAATGACTAGTTTTTTAAAAAAAGAGTCGTTACTCGCGTAGCTTTTCTATACCCACTCTACATACCCATTTTGGATTCGTATCTCTTGAAAAAAATGACATGCTACAAAATTTACTTTAGATAAAGATGGATCACTATCCACACACTATACAGCCTATTATCCGAAAATGGGTGAAGAACGTCGCTTGAATGGTATGATGAGTTAGAGTTATTTTCTCGATTGTTTGATATAAGAAAACAAATCGAAGATTTTATTGCTTTAGTTCGGATTGTAAGGCGATATCGACTTAAGGGTGAAACCATTGCTGAAATTGAAGAGAAGTCTCGAGCGGAATGGCAACGATGGAATGGAAAGGATTTCGAATACGACCCCCAATACAACATCCTTAAGGATTTCCTCGAAAAACGTATGGATTCTAATTACCCGTATGTGGGTTTTCTTTAACTAAATATCGTATAATGTGCATTTAATTTTGTAATGGGTAACGATTATGAATGAAAACTATTATAAATAGAAACTAATGAAATTACCAAAAATATAAGTAGGTCCACAATTCAAATTAGAGGACTGGTCGAACCTGACATTTCTTACAAGTTTCACTACAAGTTGTCAGGTTCGTCTTAAAACTAATTCTTCATTTTCCAGCCGAACCTGACAACTCCCACAAGTTTCACTATAAATTGTCAAACTAATTCTTCATTTGTCAGGTTCATTCGTAACAAGTTGTTGGGTTCGGCTTAAAGTGGTGTGTTACTTTTCAGCCGAACATTTGTCTGTAAGTCCGATATCAGTTTTGCATTGAGGTTCGGTAATTTGTATTAACAAACACCTAAATAACAAAAAAGACAAAATATTTCATTCATATGTTAATTTGAGGATACATTGTATGTCATTTATAACTTTACCCCACCCTCCCCATCCGAACAAAAAAAAAATCCCATCCTTTATGACATTTCCAAAAAATCTTCGTATTATGTTTTATGAATTTCCTAATCTTGTCGCGGCTTCTTTTACCTCGTCCACTTCATCTTCACTTGTATCTTCATACCTCGTTACAATTATTTGATCTTTCACAAGCGATATGTATGAATTTTTCCAAAGGTCCATTTACGTCGTGTAGTTTGCGCACCAATCCATCGAGTAATTATGTTGGAATCCCGTGCAAAAGACTTTACAATTCAAAGGAGGTAATGGGCAACCGGGATTAATCTCGAGGACGATAAAAAAAAAAAAAATCCTTGAGCAAACGCAAGAACATGTCTTCTATCTTTAAGATCCTCACAGTAAGGTTTTGTTGGCGGCGCATAAGTAAAACTATTACCAACCATCCCGAAACAATGAATCATGCAATTGAAAGTCTCTGCTAAACCCACGACTTGACATCGAAATCCAATGGTTTCTTATAATGACGGAGCCGTCGTGTCAACGTCGTTCGAATTCAATACACTCCGATGCCACCTCTTCGTCTCCTCTTGGACCTTCTCTCATCATTGTAGTGTAGAAGTCCTTGTTTCAGCGCAATATTTGCAACAACCGATTCCTTATATATTTGATTTCGTCTCCTTGCCACTCCGAGTTCTTCGCATCTATAAAGGTCCTAGTTATTCCCAAGTACACGTGGATGGTGATGACGACAATTCATATTTTTATTCATGTCCAATGATTTAGATCTCCATTATAGTTGAAAACGATTTTGAAGGGGCACTATTTTTTCTTCGTTTTGGTCTTATTATCTCTCCCGGTCTTCCCAATGTACACGGAACCCTTTTTATTCATAGTCTTATTATCTCTCCCGGTCTATCCTATTTATTTCACAAACCATTTCTAACCGGTTCCATCGGCTTTGATTCCCTGTCACTAGCATGCAAATTATTTTCCATCCATGTATGTAAGCCCAATCCCATGCTTCCGGTTTACTTCCCCATATCTACAAGAATACAAGGTCACATATATACTTAGTAAACTTTTGGAATATACATACTTTTAATTTATAGAATAAGACATCACTAAATTTGTTTCCTACCAAGTCATTTTGGAAATGATCTTTAATATCTTCGTAAGTGGTGTTAACAACCGAAGGTTGATCATGCATTGGTGGAGTTTCGACAATTACGATCTATAAGAATACAGCGTGATTAGATAACTCAAAGGAAAAAAAATAACCGAAGGTTCGGCTAATTCGAAAAATTGGAACCAGAGCCGAACCTAGGAAAATCTCTGAGTAAAGCTAGGTTCGGCTCATATAAAATGTATGTTTAAAGTCGAACCTTTATCATTTCGAAGTTCGGAGGGAACAAATATTTTCCGACCGAACTTTTAACTTAGGTATTTTATTGAAGCCACACTTCCAAGTTCGGCTAGAAACAGGTGTGTCCGAACATTACGTTGTAAGTCGAACAAAGTAAAATAAATCAAGCAATAGGTTCGGCTATCCATTAAAAGAGTTCGAATAAGCCAAAACATCAGCAATTTTCTAAATTTCTTGGATTCAGCTTTAAATATACTGGTCAAATTGTTCTTCGACTAATATAACATTAACAACTTACTTAGTTAATCATCAATATTACTAATTAATCATTATCATTAACACTAACCATAACTATTAACATCAATTATATAAGAGTAGTAATGTCAATATAAAAAAAATGTCCATAAGGGTTAATGCCGTTTTTATCTAATGACCCTATTTTGACACCGTTAGGTATGCCTCCGTAAAAATCAGTATGCCTCTAAACAGGTTTTTTTAACCGCACATAGACAAATTCATGGGCCAAGAAATTCATACCCATAAAGGCAATATGCTTTAGTTAAATCACTTTTTTCTCTATTACCTAGGTATCCATATTCTTGTACAGTTGTAAATCAAATATAAAACTGTACCAGGTTGTTCATTTCAATCTCGGTTTCCGCCGGCGGCCTAATTTTCTGTAGGATCCTTTTGGTTTGTCCAGGAACATTTTTTTGTTTTTGTTTTTGGTTGTTGTTGGTGAACTGCTTATATTAACAGAAAATAGACATAAAATATCTGGACTAGACCCTCCCCACATCATATCAGCAGCCGAACATGACTCATAACAACGAGAGCATTTGTTCTTTCGTGGCTGCTGCTGCTGTAGCAAAAAATCATTGCCACACCATCAGCTTATCTATACTGATTAGAGAAAATTAGATGAATAGAACTTATGATAGTAATGTCAGCCAACAACAATCACACATTCACACTACTTTTATACGAAGTCTAACTATGAAGTCTAGTTATTCACTTTCAACATTTTAATCTTGTCGATGTTCTGGTGAAGAGTAAGAATGAGGTCATCAAGAACAACGACAAGCTACATGGTATCTGTTTTGATGCAAAAATCTAGCATACACTGCTGCAAAGCCCCAAAATATTTTACCAAGTTCAGAATCCTGATTAGACAGCCGCCGCAATCCTACCAGCAACCACCATTAACACCATTTCATCAACATCACCCGAATAATAGCCCACAAAAGTGGAAACACAACTAGCAGAACATCACCAGTGGAAAAACCCCAATCCAACTCAAACCATTAGCAGACCCTTTATTTTATTTTATTTTATTTACATGGTACTAAAACTTATTCGGTAAATCAAACGTGTGCACCTGAATTTTGGGGATAAATAAGTCAATAGCATCCTCAATCTTATTCAAATGAATAAATTTCTCAACTTTTCTGAAATTATGTTCTGTTTGTCACTGATCTGCAGAGGTGTATTATATGCAGGTACAGATAGAGACAAGTCCTAACTCTGAGCTTCTACAGCCAGTTGAGGCTTTGGCTTTGGTTTCCGTTTCTTATCTTTCACTGCCTTCTTAAGAGTTTCACCTCCATTTTCCTCTTCTGAGATGATTTCAATCCTCGCGAAGATGGGAATTGCCTGGGCCATAACCTGACCACCTTTGAGCCCTCCCCATCTGGTATCACTCTGCATAAAGAAAGTATATCAATCGGATGTGTTTAACAAGATTTACAACTCATATTCACCAAGGAGATAGAGAGATACAGACCCAGGTAACAGCTTCAAACTGATCGTTTGAATAGCCAAGCTGTGAATATATCCGCGAACATAAACTTGGGGTTACAGGAGCTAATGCTACTGCAATAATCCTCACGACTTCCAATATTACAACAAGGTCCTGCTAAAAACAAACACCAAATAATTAGAAAAGACATGCCTTTAATAAGAGCAAAATACTTAAAACTTGTTATGCAATCAGCTCAAATTTGGTCAGTAACGATGACTCAGAGTAGACTCGGCCGTATGAAACGAAAACTTGACAACAAATAGCTAACGTAGTAAGGTCTTGTATAAAACAATATCGTCTTTCAGACCCTCCACTTCATCTAGTTAAGTCTTGTATAAACATATCGTCTATGGTGAGATATTTTTAAGAAAGAAAACCTTTGCAGCAGCTTCAGAAGCATCGCCACCTTTCTTGAAAAGAGACCATGGAGCCCGTTCATCCATATACAAGTTCCCTGCGTTCCCAATCTCTAGCACGGCCTCACAAGCTAAGGATAAGGATAGGTTTTCATAGTGGTCTTTTGATGTCTCTACCTACAAAAAATGGCAGGAAATGCTCAGAATAGTTGAATGACTTGAGATATGTACGACTTTATTTTAAGATAGCTAACAATAACAATTTGAATCAAGCATGACAGTATTCAAACTACATATATCTAAATAATATTGTCGGGACTTCTATCATCCTTACCAACTTCTCTACAGTGTCTTTGAGTGCAATCCCTTCAGCTGCAGTAACCGAATCAACGATTAAAGTTGAATTACAGTTTTTCTTCAGAAGCCCAAGCGTACGATTAAGAAGATTTCCTGCACAAATTTAACGTTTTTTTATTGATTATATAATGGCAGGTTACCAGTTTTAAAACAATGTCAGAGCTAGAACTTAGGATGACCCGATATCTCTGGATTAGTAGTTACTCCTATAACCCAAACCCACATAATAGTTTAAGTTGTTCGCTATAGTTAACCATGATAGAGCACCTATTGTATTGGCAAGATGTGCGTTGACAATATTGACAAACCGTTCCTCCGAGTAGTCCCCATCATTTCCAAGTTCTACTTCCCTAAGAAAGAAGTACCTCACCGCATCAGAACCAAACCTAAGCACCAAATCCTTTGGCTCGAGTGTATTACCAAGTGATTTCCCCATTTTCATGCCATCCTAAAATTTCAAAATAAAAAGCATTGCTGCATGAAATGAAAATCAATTAATGAGATGAAATATCAGAACCTACGAACTTCTGAATATCCTATTATATCAGTTCATTAGACACTAAATGTGTGTTCCTTTACTAGAATTGCGAAATGGAAACTAGAAAAATACTTAGTATTGCCTTATTAACCAAGTTACGAAAACCAACACTATGCCAAATAAACTTTTTGAAAACTGAATCACATCTGAGAATGATAGAACAAACTAGTAGAGACTCTACTGATGCATCTGAATCCAAAGTTTTTATGACTGACTACTTTTTAAAAACCAAACCACCCCACAGATTCGTCAATGCTGCTTGCCAAAATATCCATCTGTCCACAAGGCATTACAATGGATAGAAACTGAACCAATTCTGTTATTTTTTTAAATTATTTTCTTGCAAAACTCCATCATGTGGACTGTGCCCAATAGAGGATTGAAAATTCAGATTGTCATGCATGGACTGGGATACAGTATAGGCTAACCGTAACGTATTACAGTAAATTACCTTGGTTAGGAATCCATGGCCGAAAACCATCTTTGGAAGGCTTAGTCCAGCAGACATCAACATAGCTGGCCAGTAAACAGCATGGAACCGCAAGATATCCTGCGAAAAAGAACAACGAAACTAATGAGATTTGACAAGAAGATCAAAAGTTGTGTTTCCTCAAGAGTAAATTAGGTCATTTGAGAAATACTGATTCTAAGCATGTTTAGAAGGTGAAGGGGCAAATACATAGTCCCAAAATATTACGAGATTTTTGGTTAATTTGAAACCAACACTACTGCAGTTTCAAGAAATAAGGGGACACAAATGGATTTCAGGGAATGGCCAGATTCAAGATACTTTACCTTGCCAATTAAGTGCAGCGAAGCAGGCCAACCTGAAGCAGTTGCATGTTGTAAAGTGGGTTTTTCTTGTTCTAGGGATAATGCCGATACATATCTAAGCAGCAAACAAGAGAAGTATACGTAAATAACGCACCTGAAAAAATGAGCCTAAAATACAATATTAGACATAGGATATCTTGGTGTGTCTACTCAAAAATTCAAAGGAATTGGGAAAGACCCAAACTCTCCCAAGCTCAACCACAATAGATTAAAAGATAAGTGAAGTTTTAGACTTTACCCCAATAAAGCATCAAACCAGACATAGATAGTTTGTTTTTCATCGCAAGGCACAGGAATACCCCAATCCACAGACGCCCGTGAAATTGAGAAATCTCTTAAGCCACTCTTGATCCAGCTTTGCACCTATATAAGAACCTGTTAGAAAGATAATTTGGTGCAAGGGTTTCCCAAACAAACAAACAAAAAGTAATCCTGCGAGCAATGTTAGTACTGTCAGCCGCACCTCATTCAAACGGTAAGAAGGCTGTACAAAATCTGGATTACGTGCTAAGACCTCCTCTAGTGACTTTTGATATTTTGACAAGGCAAAGAAGTAGTTATCCTCCTTACGTGCCTCACAAGGTTTTAGGTGCATAGGGCAACAATTGTTCTCAAGCAATTCCTTCTCATCCTGCATATATTGATAATGAAATACAAGGCAATGCAGAAATTGACCAAATTTATCCACTGACCAAGGGTAAAATATAACTACCCGAACTTAACATGGTATGTTTAGTTAAACTGATGTTCAAGAGACGAGATTCTGTAGATGAACTAGAACAGAACACTTATCATATTTAACCTTCTAATCATTCACATTCCAAAATGAAGTTTACCGACCTTATACTCTTCACAACCAACACAATACAGTCCCTCATAATCAGCTCGATAAATGTCACCACTAGCAAGAACTCTAGCATAAAATTCCTTCACAATTTCTTCGTGACTTGAATCAGTTGTTCGAATAAACTTGTCATAAGCTATGTCTAGCTGCAAATAAACAAAAATACATACTAATCCATCTAAAGTATAGCTAAACAGATTTTCAAACATTTCTTCCAATGCAAAATTAAGCAAATCTTACATCCTTCCAAAGAAACTTATAAGCCTGTGACATATTGCTGCAATGTTCAATTGGACTCGAACCACTAGCTGCTGCTGCAGTAGCTATCTTCTCTCCATGTTCATCTGTACCCGTTATGAATATAACTTTCTTCCCTAACAGTCTCTGGCGTCAACAAAGAAACCAGATCAAATTAGTACCATTTTTTAGTGATTTTGAAACAGCATAAGGTCTGGGTATCTACAGAGGGAGAGAGAGGTTACGTGAAATCGAGCTATGGCATCAGCAGCAATAGTAGTGTAGGCACTACCCATATGAGGTGGGGCATTTACGTAGTAAAGAGGTGTAGTGAGAATGAATGCGTCTGGAGTGATGGATTGAGCTCCACCATCGTTACTGCTGCAGCTACAGAATAAGGCAGATGAAGATGACGAAGGTTTTGGCGAGAAGGAAAGAACATTTCTGCGATTTAAGAAGACATTTTTTATACAGGTAGTTTTGAATTTGATCGAAGAGGTAGTAGTAGAAGGAGAAGTTAATGAAGAGAATAACCAGAGAGTATTTTGTGAGTTGCGGAATACTCTCCCCGACATCTCTGCCTAAGCAACCACAAACAGTTACCAACCAATAAAAACAATGAAATACACATATCACAGCCAGAAATTTATCAACAGTGATGAATTTATCTTAATTAGGAAATACAGGACCATAAGAATATGTTATACACACTATGTGCTATTAGTTCTATCTAAACTCTATTACGCGGGCAGTTTGAAGAGAGATACACAAGTTATAGCAAGTGACAGGTATATTTGGTACACAACCACAACAAAAGCATTCTCTTAAACCAACCAGGCATATGACAAGGTAAAACTGCAATAATGAGAATCTGCATCGAGAAGAGTACATATATATTTTTCTCTTAGGCATTTCCGCAAACAAAAAGAGTTCAAAAATACTTAATTCAGCGGGAAGTAATTTTGAAGAAAATCAAACATTTCTTTGCAAAAAAATGAAAATGTTGTGTAAACATAGACTGGTAATCCCAAGTTGATAAACATCAGCAGAAAAACGTTAATGTACTGTGACACGTTAACTACAAACGTGGCACATTAGTGTTTTGTAACAGAACCTATATATATCCCTCTTGGTGGTCTGTTGTAATGGTCTGAGAGACTTAACAAAATCAATAAGATAAGAAGGGAATACAATTCGTCAGTTCCCATATATCCTCTTCTCTGTGTCCATTCAACTTCTTTAATTTATGTATCTTAATTAGTTATCTTAGTTCTTGTCATTTGTTGAACCTGCTACTCTGGTGGTAATATTAGAGTGGGCTAGAGGTTGATCTCAATGAACTGGATGACTAATATGTACTGTGACTTCGTAACACGTTATCAGCACGAATTGCTCGATAGCGGCGGTGTGTTCATTTGATCGATTAAAGGATGTAGCTGGAGCAATATCTATAGTCGGCGGAGATTATTATTTTTCCTTCCCTCATTCTTCGTGTTTTATGTTTATTAAATATGATTTTAACTTTGTACTTACTTATATAATTTTTGTTGTGGTCAGGATACCATAACGGATTAAAGTTTCGATTTGTACTGTTAAATTGAACTTTATCCTAATTAAGGCGCATATATATATCAACCTGATATATATTTTGATTTGTATTTCCTGGTAAATGTAGGAAGGTGAGAATCGCAACTCCGTGAATTTTGATAATAATTCTCCATTTTATCTTTTTGTTATGGTACTACGGTTTTAATACCGATAAAGCGAGAAATTGCTGCATCCCTGAAGGATGAAGTAAACTTGATAATCTCCAGAAATTTTGAAAGTATACCACCAGAAGCTGGAATATTGTGTAGCATAGTATGGATGCAAAAGTGCGTTCCGTTAGCTGGTCGGTCCCAGAAGTAACCCGTTACAAAGTGCTAGTCGGTTTTTTTATTAGCAGTCCATGGAGTGACCTGCGCTATTAAGGCAATTTTTTCAGAGCGTATCCATTGTTGCACACTTGTAAATTAATATTTCGTCGACCCCGAAGGTGACGATAAAATGGAGATTTGTTGATATTGTATTAGTACCATATGTATTTTGATGTTTGTCCTTTGTTCTAAGTTTTGTTTCTTTGCTTATTTTTGTAATTAATGGATTCCAGAAGCAATCCATGATATGTTGTCGACTCCTGAAGCAGTCGAACATATATTTTGTGCCTTCCTGTAATAATCCTAAAATTTATGGGTTTCAGCAGTAATCTGTAAAATAGACCCCAGAAGTGGTCTATCGAAATATTTGGATTTCAGGAATAGCCATAAAATTTTGGGTTCCGGAAGTAGCCCATGGTTACCAAATGTTTTTGTTAATGGCTCTACTCTCTCGTCTATAAAGGATATGGATTCCAGAAGTAATATATCCAGTAAAGATATGGACGATGGAGATGTATGTCTCAAAGACAATGGAACAACAAACAAAAAAAAAAAATTTTGAACCACTAATGTAACCTTGTAAAGGTTTTGAGAAATGTGAAATACCATTTCTGGTTCGAACAATATGATAGACGCCTCTGGTAGAGCATATATCGTTCTGGTGGTGTAAAAACTACGCCGAATATTATTCAGGATTCCTGAAGAATTCTGTTGAGTTTTTGAGAATATTTGGCGTTACCATCTTGAACGATAAATGAGCATTTTTATGGAGTTTTTGTGCCAGAAGCACGTTTAGAGAAGCTTGAGGCTCTCTCTTTATTAGGGTGTGCCATATGAAAATTCTATCCGTAGAATCTCACAGTGTCATTAGCCAGAAGCTTAATGACCTCAATTTTTCATGCTCAGGCATGGCCGTTATGGACACCAAAGTTCTACCAAAATGAGTAGACGATTCAAAATGCTCATAGACATCCTTTACAGAACTTGAAGCTTCTATTAGATGAGGATGTAAATTGTGTTATTGGTCTCTGAGACGATTAGTTATTAAATTGCATTAACATTAGCATTATGGTAATCCATTGCTGAATCACCAACATTAATCCCTCTAACGGATAAAAGGTGGCATTTGTAGGGGTTATTCACCCTACACTATGGACGATTTTCAATACATTACGGTATTGATAGACGCATCCACTGGATGGTCTCTTGTGTTTGCTAAGATGCTCACACTAATTGTTTGGTTGCACACCTATTTTCTGTACTTTCCTATTAAGTCCATTTATCTTGATGGTTTGCCTTCAGTTGGTGTTATATCGAGCATAAATAGCACATGTGCACGCTCAACATGGTATATTTGAGTTCTTTGATTGCTCGACCAACTATTTACCATCAATATTATTTTGATGAGACTTTATTCCCGCCGTTAGGGGGAGGAAGTAAGCCGTTATAACGAACGGCGTGAAATGTCTCTTCTTTCGTCGAGCCTGCAGCTGTTTTTGGGATACCTATTGTGTGGTTTAATTAACACCCAAAAACTATCATGAGTAGAATTGTCTTTGAAAATCGGACGAAATTATGGAACCAGAAGTTTCCATGAATGAGATGGTTATATTTCCGCAATGATCAGGAAAGCTAAAATGCCACCAGAAGTTGGCATGATAACCTTCCACCAGAAATTGGCGTGAGGAAGGTTGATAACCTTTAAGGTTCTCCCATTGTAACCAGGGAGATATGTCACCAAAAGAGGATGGTGCAAATTATGATAACCTAAAAAGGTTTTTCCCGCCTAAACCAGGGGGAGAAAAACTACCATCTGAAGATGGCACGTATTATATCGACAACCTTAAGGGCTTCCCCTTTAAGTCATGGAGATGACAAGAACCACCTAAAGGTTGTAGTAAACAATGTCGACAATTGAATAGGTTATCTGACTAAGTGTTTATCCTGATCAAACAAAGTTTAGCTGCCACTAGAGATTGGCGTGAAACTATCTCAGTTCGTTTTCTCACACCAAGATATTGGATGTAATTGAGGTGTTGGAGATTACTCATAACTGCAGTAGCTCCGGGAAAATATTATTTGTCACTTGCTTGAGAATGCAGGCACGAGAAGTTGTCACATCAAGTTAAATTATGCATCTCGCAGTGACCAAGTCGTGTATTAAGACACGCTTGAGACAAGGGTGACAGCCTCATATATGCCTCGCAAAATAGATTCCGATCACTCTTATAATATGTAGTGCTCTTGAAGAGAGACTACAAATAGTGCTCGTGGAGACTATCAAAATATGATCCACATTCTCTAAATTTGAAACTCCTTATTGAAGATGAGGAGATGATAAAGCCCCTGAAGTGGCGCTGGTACCAGTCTGTGAAAATTTTGTTGAATATGCCTGCATTAGAGGACTGTATGGGATCTATATGATTGTCGATTACTATTTACAACAGTGGTTGTGTACCTCTCTACAGGGGAACATCAACATTGTGATTGGTAGGCATATAATCTATTTCCTCAAACTAAGACAGAGGATGTAATATCTCCGAAACGCGCAAAATATCGGATCCGACTCACACCTTAAAAAACGATGGCCCAGAGTAGACTCAAGACGTATGAAACAAAAACTTAGTTCATCCAGTTAAGTGTTGTATAAAACCTACCGTCTTCCAAACCCTCCATTATCTTTTTTGTTGGGACTTCTATCATCATCGCCGAAGTGTCTTTGAGTGCAATCCCTTCTGCTGCAGTAACTGAATCAACGATTAAAGTTGAGTCACAGTTTTTCTTCAGAAGCCCAAGCGTACGATTTAAAAAGATTTCCTACACAAATTTAGTGTTTTTTTAACTAAATCTATTATGGCAGTTTTAAACAATGTCAGAGCTAGAAAAGTTGTGTAAAACAAAATCTGAGTCATCAGGAGAATAACAGAAAAAAAGAAATCAGAAACGTAGTTAAAATCCTTAACAATGAAACTGCAGCAAGAAGTGTGAAAACAAATAAAGTTTGAAAAACATCATAGTGATATTGGATCCCAAAATTTGAAAGGAGTTTTTGTACTCCAAATTTGGTCACCTTGGTGTTTTACTACTAGTTCTGTTTTTTTCAACTAAATCTATTATGGCAGGAAAACAGTTTTAAACAATGTCAGAGCTAGAATTACTGAGATAAAATTTCAGAACCTATGGACTTCTGAATATCCTATTACTTCAATTCATCAGACACTAGACATGTGTTTCTTATTAGAATTGCAAAATGGAAACTAGCTGCATTATCAGATCGAGCTTTGATTGAGCAACTCTGTCAAACTCAACGGTGACTGGAATAAGAACCTTGAATCTCTTTGAATTTTCTCCCATAGCTTCCAGTGATGCAAAGGTATTTACGTGAGCAATTGCTTCGACATCTTCGAGATTATCAGATCGAGCTTTGTGGGAGATATTCTTTAAAACTGTGGTTTTTACAGTTGACTAATTCTAAATATCAAACTACCCCACAGATTCGTCAATGCTACTTGCGAACAAAATCATCCCTCCACAAGGCGTTATTACAGTGGATAGAAACTGAAGCAATCGTATTTTCCATTTTTTTTTCTTTCTTTTTTTTGCGAATTCCATCATATGGAATGTGGCCAAGAGGATTGAAGATAAGATTGTCATGCATGAAGTGGGGTACAATATAGCCTAAATGTAACGTATTACTGTATAAAGTACCTTGGTTACGAGTCCATGGCCAAAAACCATGTTTGGAAGGCATAGTACGGCAGACATCAACGTAGCTGGCCAATAAAATTGCAAGATATCCTGTGAAAAAGAACAAGGAAACTGATGAGATTTGACAAGAAGATCAAGGTTACGTTTACTTAGAGTAATTAGGTCATGTGAGGTATACAGATTCTAAGCGTGTTTAGAAGGTGAAAGGTAACTATATCACCCAAAAAATTTACGAGATTTTTGGTGAATTTGAACCTGGCATTAGTCCAGTATCGAGAAATTAGGGGACACCACTGGAAATTAGAACATGCTCAGAGTAAATTTAATGCAAAGCCATAAAACAAGATGCTTTACCTTCGCAATTAAGTGCAATGTCGTAAAGTGGGTTTTTCTTGTTCTTGCGAGAATGTGATACACATCTAGGCCGCAAAGAAGAGAAGTATAACTAAATAACGCACCCAAAAATGAGCCTAAACTACACTGTTAGGCATAGGATATCTTGGCGTGTCCATGCAAATATCCACTGGAATTGGGAAAGACCAAAATTCTCCCACGCTCAACCATAAAATTAATAGATTTCATTTAAAGATGAGTGAAGTTTTAGACATTACCCCAATAAAGCATCAAACCGCTACTAGATAGTTTGATTTACATCGCTAGGCACAGGGATACCCCAATCCACAAGACGCCCGTGAAATAGAGAAAATTCTTAAGTACTCTTAATCCAGCTTTGCACCTATATAGAGACCTGTCAGAAAGATAATTTTGCACCTAAAAAAGATAATTTGCATGCAATATTAGTATGGTCAGCTGCACCTCATTCAAATGCTGAGAAGGCTGTACAAAATCTGGATTACGTGCTAAAACCTCCTCCAGTGACTAATTTGACGTCAGTTAACTTTATAACCATGTTCTGTTTTTCCATTATCAGCTTTCCGAGAACAGGTTTTGTTTTAGCATCACCACCCTTTTGCTGGAGCTTCCTGAATTTCTCTTTACTTTTGACACATCTTCTATCCCAGGTTGTATTTTCGAAGCATATTTGTTCAAGGATTGTACCCAGTTAACAGTCTTCTCATTTCTTAGCTTTAAATTACGAGCAAGTCTTGCCTGATCATACTTGCACCTCTCCTCCATATACATCTCTCGGTTGGCAGAGATATTAAATCCGTGCCAATGGCAGTGGTCTTCACAGTGGCGACGCTGTACAAGATTCAGGTACTGAAGGAAGGCTTCTCGGTTGCTGGCTTGATCATCTGTGGTTGGTTACAAGGATCTACTCATCATCTTCATCTTCGTTGAAAATATGTGTAAAACAAAATCTGAGTCATCAGGAAATTAACAGAAAATAGAAAAATCAGAAACGTAGTTAAAATCCTTCACGATGAAACTGCAGGAAGTGTGAAAACAAACAAATTTTGAAAAACATCATAGTTTACATTTCTATCCTCATGGTAGTTACTTCGATAATTAATCACATAATCACTAACCAGTCGTAAAGTGGGGTTTTCTTGTTCTTGTGATAATGCCAATACACATCTAGGCAGCAAAGAAGAGAAGTATAACTAAATAACACACCCAAAAATGAGCCTAAACTATAGGATATCTTGGCGTGTCTACGCAAATATTCACTGGAAATGGGAAAGACCAAAACTCTCCCACGGTCAACCATAAATAATAAATAGATTTAAAGATAAGTGAAGTTTTAGACATTACACCAATAAAGCATCAAACCGCTACTAGATAGTTTAATTTTCATCACTAGGCACAGGGATACCCCAATCCACAAGAGGCCCGTGAAATTGAGAAATCTCTGGATTACGTGCCAAAACCTCCTCCAGTGACTTTTCATATTTTCGACAAAGCAAAGAACTAGTTATCCTCCTTAGGTGCCTCACAAAGTTTTAGGTGCATGGGGCAACAACTGTTTTGAAGCAATTCCTTCTCATCCTACATATATATTGATAAAAAAATACGAGACAACGCAGAAATCAACCAAATTTATCCGCTGATCAAGGGAAAAATAGCTGTCAGAAGTTAACAAGCTTAACATGGTAAGCTCAGTTAAACTGATAGTTAAAGACAAGAATCTATCATATGAATCAAAGTTATGTTTCCCTAGAGTAATTAGGTCAGCTGAGGAATACTAATTCTTAGCGTGCTTAGAAGCTGAAGATTAACTACATAGTCCAAACATATTACGAGATTCTGGTGAGTTTGAACTCGATATCAGTCCAGTTTCAAGAAATTAGCGGACACAAATGGAATTCAGAAAATGGTCAGAATTAATCTAATGCCAATAAAAGTATAAAACAAGATGCTTTACCTTGCCAATTAAGTGCAGTGAAGCAGACCAAGTGGAAGTGCAAGAGAGGCGGACTACTATTCTTTGCAAGTTGGAAGAAAGCACGCTTTATATACTTGAACATGCAAAGCAGATGGAAACTGGACGTGTAGGTTGTATACAAAAACCCATTAACATGAGCTTGAAGGGTACCAATACTAGTCTCTTCAGATCATACAATGGGATAGACGTCAGTTACCTTAATAACGCTGTTTTGTTTTTCCATTGTCAGCTTTCCGAGAACAGGTCTTGTTTTAGCATCACCACCCTTTTGCTGGAGCTTCCCGGATTTCTTTTTACTTTTGACACATCTTCTGTCCCAGGTTGTTTTTCCCAAGCATATCTGTTCAAGGATTGTACTCAGTTAAAAGTCTCTTCTCATTTCTTAGCTTTAAATTACGGGGACGTCTTGGTTGATCACACTTGCGCCTCTCCTCCATATACAAATCTATGGGTTGGCAGAGATGTTAAACCCGTGCCAGCGGTAGTGGCCTTCACAGTTGCGATGCTGTACAAGATTTCAGGTGCGGATGGAAGGCTTCTCGGTTGCTGGCTCCATCGTCTGTGGTTGTTCCAAGGATCTACTCATCATCTCCATCTGCACTGAAAAGAGGTGTAAAACAAAATCCGAGTCAGGAAAAAAACAGAAAATAAAGAGAGCAGAAATGTAGTTGAAATCCGTAACAATAAAACTGCAGGAAGTGAGGAAACACGGAAAACAAACGAAGTTTGAAAAACAGCATAGAGTATATTTCTATCCTCGTGGATGATAATTCGATAATCAATCACATAATCACTAACCAATCTTTTCCAACTTTATGATGAGTGAGTCAGCTGCACCTCCTTCAAACGGTTGCAGACACCTGATCAGATATATCATCATCAGTATATTAGTAAAGTCAGCTGCACCTCCTTCAAACGGTGAGAAGGCTGTACAAAATCTGGATTGCGTCCTAAAACCTCCTCCAGTGACTTTTGATATTTTCGACAAGGCAAAGAACTAGTTATATCCTTGGGTGCACAGGGCAACAATTGTTCTGAAGCAATTCCTTCTCATCCTGCATACATCGATAATAAAATGCGAGGCAATGCAGAAATCAACCAAATTTATCTGCTGACCAAGGGAAAAAAATAACTACCAGAAGTTAACAAGCTTAACATGGTATGTTCAGTTAAACTGATTGTTCAAGACAAGTCTCTATAGATGAACTAGAACATAACCTCATTAACATATTTAACCTTCTATTCATTCACATTCCGACACTTTTATCTGAAATGAAATTTACCCACCTAATAATCTTCACAGCCAACTGCTTACAAGGCCTGTGAGATATTGCTGTAATGTTCAATTGGAGTCGAACCACAAGCAGCTGCAGCAGTAGCTATCTTCTCCATGTACTTTTCCTGTTATTAAGTAAGTTTCTTCCCTACATTCCACAAGCCATGGCTCACTAGATAAAAAAATCAAAAAAAAAAAGGTCAAATTAATACCATCAATTTAGTGATTAAGAAACAAATGAAGACCGAGTATATCCACAAATGTCAGCCTGAATAATTCCAGTTAGCACAGAGGGAGAGGGGTGTTACCTGAAATCGAGCAATCGCATCAGCAGCACTAGAATATACCCGTAAAATATATCCTTCTCCACCATCTTCTGAATTGGGCCAAGGTCTACAAATCCAAGACAAAGATCTTTAAATCCCTGATGCAGTCCTCAAGTTTCTTCTGCTTTCTCAACCTTACCTGAATCAAGGGTCATCAACAAATTGAATAGGACATCATTCGTCTCTTTTTTTCCAATATTTATTTATGTGTCCAAGCGGAAGTGCAAGAGGGACGGACTCTTATTCTTTGCAAGTTGGAAGAAAGCACCATTTATTTACTTGAACATGCAATGCAGATGGAAACTGGAAGTGTAGGTTGCATACAAAAACCCGTTAACATGAGTTCAAGGGTACCAATACAATGAGCTAGATTAATTTGACGTCAGTTAACTTTATAACCCGGTTTTGTTTTTCCATTCTCAACTTTCCGCGAACAGGTCTTGTTTTAGCATCACCACCCTTTTGCTGGAGCTTCCCGGATTTCTTTTTACTTTTGACACATCTTCTGTCCCAGGTTGTTTTTCCGAAGCATATCTGTTCAAGGATTTTACCCAGTTAACAGTCTCTTCTTATTTCTTAGCTTTAAATTACGAGCAAGTCTTGCTTGATCACACTTGCGCCTCTCCTCCATATACATCTCCGGGTTGGCAGATATGTTAAATCTGTGCCAGCGGTAGCGGCCTTCACAGTTTCGATGCTGTACAAGATTTCAGGTGCTGAGGGAAGGCTTCTCGGTTGCTGGCTTTATCATCTGTGGTTGTTCCAAGGATCTACTCAACATCTCCATCTGCATTGAAAAGAGGTGTAAAACAAAATCCAAGTCAGGAAACTAACAGAAAATAAAGAAAGCAGAAACGTAGTTGAAATCCTTAACAATAAAACCGCAGGTAGTGTGAAAACACGGAAAACAAGCTTCTCATTTCTTAGCTTTAAATTACGAGCAAGTCTAGCCTGATCACACTTTCGCCTCAGTTTGTCTCCGAAGTATTATACTGGTGTTTCAAGTTTCGACGTGTATTATCCTAGTGTTTCAAGTTTCTATATTAAAATTTTCAACAATACAACTACATAGCGCACACAAAAATGAGCCTAAACTACAGGCACAGGAACTGGGCAAGACACAGGGATAAATAAATTTTAAGATAAGTGAAGTTTTACACATTACCCCAACAAAGCATCAAACCATAAATAAATTATAAGATAGTTTGTTTTTCATCACAAGGCACAGGGATACCCCAATCCACAAGACGCTGTGAAATTGAGAAACCTCTTAAGCCACTCTTAATCCAGCTTTGCACCTATATAGGAACATGTCAGAAAGATATTTTGGGGCAAAAAGTTTGGGGGGGGGGGGGGGGGGGGGGGGGGGGGGGGTAAGGTCAGCTGCACCTCATTCAAACAGTGAGAAGGCTGTACAAAATCTGGATTGCTTAAAACCTCCTCCAGTGACTTTTGATATTCTTTAAGTGCTGCCTCACAAGGTTTTATTGGATAATAAAATTGTTCTGAAGCAATTCTCTCATCCTTCTCACAATTGTTCTGAAGCAATTCCTTCTACAAATGTCAATTTAGTGATTTGAAACAAATGAAGACTGTGTATCTACAAATGTCAGCCTGAACAATTCCAGTTAGCACAGAGGGAGAGGGGTTTACCTGAAATATTTGAGCAATGGCATCAGCAGCACTAGAATAATATCCATAAAATATAAACTTCTCCGCCATCTTCTGAATTGGGGCAAGGTCTACAAAAGCATCTGTGCTCGTTCATTTCTGTTCAACATCAAAGACAAAGATCTTCAAATCTTTGTTACGGTCCTCACAGGTTCTTTGAAACTGAATCACATTTGAGAATGATGGAACAAATTAATAATGCATCTGAATCAGAAGTTTTTATCATTGACTACTTTCTAATATCAAACCACCACACACGTTCGTCAATGCTACTTGCCACTAAAGTCACCCGTCTACAAGGCATTACAATAGATAGAAACTGAAGCAGTCATTTTTTTTCTTTTGCAAGATTCCAACATATGAAATGTGCACAAGAGGATTGAAAATACAGATTTTCATGCAAGAAAATATAGGCAAAACGTAATATATTATGGTATAAATTACCTTTGTTAGGAAACCATGGATGAAAATCATCTTTTGCAGGCTTAGTCCAGCAGATATCAACATAGCAGGCCAAAAAGATCGCAAGATATCCTGTGAAAAGAAGAAGGAAACTAATGAGGAAATATTCCTTAGAGTAATTCGGTCATGTGAGGAAATACTGATCCTAAGCGTGCTTAGAAGGTGAAGGGTACATCGCCCAAAAATATTATGAGATTTTTGGTGAATTTGAACCCGGCATTAGTCCAGTTTCAAGAAATTAAGGGACACGGATGGAATTTACAAAATGGCCAAAAAAAGTTTAATGCAAAGCAATAAAACAATGCTTTACCTAGGCAATTAAGTGCAATGAAACAGGCCAACTTAAAGAAATTGCATGTGCCAAAGTGGGTTTTTCTTGTTCTTGTGATAATGCCAGTACGTATCTGAGTAGCGCACTGAAAAATGAGCCTAAACTACAGGCACATGGTACGTGCCTATGCAAATATCCACAGGAATTGGGAAAGACCAAAACTCTCCCCATGCTCAACCATCCACAAGACGCAGTGAAATTGATAAATCTCTTAAGCCACTCTTAATCCAGCTTTGCACCTATATAAGAAGTTAAGAACATGTCAGAAAGATAATTTGGAGCAAGAATTTGGGTTCGTGCAATGTTAGTAAGATCAGCTGCACCTCACTCAAACGGTGAGAAGGCTGTACAAAATCTGGATTGCGTGCTAAAACCTCCTCCAGTGACTTTTGATATTTTCGACAAGGCAAACTAGTGATCCTCCTTAGGTGCTGCCTCACAAGGTTTTAGGTGCATAGGGCAACAATTGTACCGATATTGATAATAAAATGCGAGGCAATGCAGAAATCAACCAAACTTATTTGCTGACCAAGGGAAAAAAAATAACTACCAGAAGTTAACAAGCTTAACATGGTATGTTCAGTTAAACTGATTGTTCAAGAGAAGACTCTATAGATGAACTAGAACATAACCTTATTATCATATTTAACCTTCTATTCATTCACATTCGGACACTTTTATCTAAAATGAAGTTTACCCACCTAATACTCTTCACAGCCAACTACTTATAAGGCCTGTGAGATATTGCTGTAATGTTCAATTGGAGTCGAACCACAAGCAGCTGCAGCAGTAGCACAAATGAAGTAACAGAAAAGATTTCAGGTGTCATATAGGAAAACAGACAGAAAGAGATGCCGTATACCTTAAAGCGATAGAAACCAAAACAACATCATTTTGTTTATTATACCCTTTGTCAAGCAGTCAAGACTCACCCGCCTTGCGTGAGATTGACTCTAACAGAGGTTGAGTTTAATAACTACTAATTCACTCACCAGGTCTAAATGTAGATTGTTCATTCTAATTTAATTTCAACACAACAAACTGAAAATCACCCAAACCCTTTTCTCATTATCTCCTACTAATTGACTAAGTAAACACCAAATTCTCATATCATTACTACTTTCGCCTCTCTACTCTACTCTGTTTCCAGGGTTTTACTGGTGTGGAAACTCCGATTCAAACAACTTCAGTAACAGAATTAAGTTGGAACTCTAGATGGGGAAATGAATCCAAGCATTATATCAAACAGTACAGAACATTAACACCTCAACACAAAACCATTTGGAACATCTATCTACAGAAATATAACTTCATTATCAGAAAATTCGAAAAAAAAAAAACCCTTAATTTCTTCAACAGCAAAACTAACACTAGATTGAGAACAGTTGAAAACGGATTTTTAAAAAGAAATGACAACTTTACCTAAAAAACTTCTTCTCTGTTTGTATTGACGACGATATTGAATATGAAACGATTCCGTTACTGGTTCCGGCGCCAGGACCAAACTCTTATTTTACTTTATTTATTTATTTTTGTAAGAGAGGAAAAACCCCGCATGGGTTTACTGCAATTTGATGTCTTATAGGCTTATAGCTGTCTGTGATGTCACTCTGATGCATCACATCACTTTGACTTTATACCACCACCAACGACAACAAATAAACTCTTTCTTCATTTGGGGTTCAATCCTCCAGACGTATCTTATGTCTAGCGGGAGAAGAGATCTTAAATGGGGTGTGACATCTTCCCAATGGAGAGTCATTTCTTTCTGGATATATCTGTGTTTTGAATTTGTGGAACCATTTCTCAGCGAATCTGCTACGTATCTACCGGTTTTATACACTGGATAGATACACCACTATGTGGCAATGATATCCACGGTTGATTGCTTCACCCCCAACCCCACCAGAGAAAATAGGGGTCCTTTTAAAGAATAAACCAATGCAAACTTGACACGTCGCGGTGTATAATTTTGGGGTATAAAACCGGTAGACAAGAATCATTTTCGATTTCTCAGCGGCTGTGCTAGACACACCAGGACAAATATTCGGTGATATCGCCGACAGAGAGAAACCTCTGGGACCCACCGGAGAAAAGGGTTGGTTTTTAGTTTTTTATTTTTTGTGGGCCCTTTCTTTTTTCTATGTGTCTTTCGGTGATTCCACCGTGAGAAAATCACGGTGGATCTAGCATTTTCGTTGCTCAGAACAGAAATGTTTGGTGTACCGAAGCAGTGCACCGTGATGTTTGGTGTGAGAGGAAAAAGGGTGGTGGACCCCACCCTTAACCCCACCCCCTGCAAATCTCCTCCAGGGTTGTCCTAATGGTCCTTGGATCTGATCACGGTGCACTGCTTTGCTACGTTATCATTGTTGTTCTCAGAATTATCTCAATGCCAATGGACTTGACAAAATCTGAAGTCAATTTACAAACACAAAATTGGTTAAAAAGACCAAAATCAACAATTCATGGGTGAAAAGGATATTTAGATTTTGATATTGTTTAAATGGACAAAAATTTAAAAATAGCCAGGATGTAAACAGTTTCATCCTACCCATTTTCAAATACTTTTTCTTATCTTTAATTTACGTCAGGATGCATCTAGTTTCATCCTTGCTATTTTTTAAGTTTAAGTCAGGATGAATCCAGTTTCATCCTTGCTACTTTTTTGGTGTCTATTTCACTCATACAAATTTTTACTCGTCGATTTGAACCATGTTTTAAATATATTTGGACAAATGACCCATTTTCCGATTTACAAAGTGGGTATGCTGCAACAAATGTTGTAAGCCAAAATTAGCAGGAGGAGGATCCTATACAAGAAAAATCCACATGCTTTCAATCAGGCTCTTCTTACAATTATGGTGTTATGGTTAAAGATGAGTTGTTTCATCCCTCGATGAGTTGGGATGTTGATCATCTCAAAAATAAATAAATAAAATGCTGGCAATTTCACTAAAATTAATTGGGAAAGGGTACCCACCCTTTGGGAATTTGTTCTACCAAGAACATTTATGATTTCTTTTACAGCGCGTTTGGATACATGCTCGATAGTAGTTTTTCTATTTTTGAAAATAGAAAAGTCCAAAATTAATGCTCGGATGTAGTCTATTGGATGAAACAACGAGGTAAATAATTGCTGAAATTCATTCCAGTTTAATGAGTTTGGATGTAATCTAGGGACCACTAGTTCAGGACATCAAAAAAATATAATAATAGTAATAATTTGGGTAAATAATTTTAGAATGAATTTTAGAAGCACAAAGGTTAACTTTCTGCGAAGCAAAATGTTTTTGCTTCTGACTTCTGTTTCTGGTATCCAAACTTGCTAGCCTATCATTTAGGAAAATGTTTTTGCTTCTGACTTATAAAAAGAACATATCACCAAAAAGTTATCTTCAATTCGTTGTTGGTTGGGCTCAGTAGAAGAAAAAAAAGACACTAAAATGTGAAGATTATGTCAATATAACCATGTCATCGAATCCCATCTCTTATACTTATATATCTATATACGGTTGTCATAGTAGCGTAGTAAATTGATTTTCTAAAAAGTTTACTTTGCTAAATTTTTCCAGCTCGTACAAATATTTTACCGAACTGCACGTCTAAATTGGACCATCTGTCATATAACGGATAACATAAAACTAATAAAATAATTTTATATATAATTTGAGTACGAATTGTTGGCCTCACATTGAAAGTTAGACCAAAAACTTGAATTCTAGAACACCTGACTCCCTACCAATAAGAATTGAGTATTTTCAGTTTTTTCAGCCGCACACGAAATGGTGTGAGCGAACTTAGATATAATAGTATTGACGGACTTCAAACCCTTCTTTGCAAACCCTAACTTCTGAGTTTCTCTTCCACCGCATCCTCCATATCAAATGGATCTCTAACTTTGTTTTTGAAAGTTGCAGATTCAAATCGGTTCCTCATCTCACTTCTCTTTGCCTTGCAAAAGCGATCAGAAATCAAAGACAACTCGCAAGCCATCTATTATGTATCAGTCAAGGTTATTTATGAATCCAAAGTTCTTTATTTATTTATTTTCAATTTTTTTTTGTATCTAAAGTTTTTGAAAGTAGTAGATTCAAATGGGTGGATTCAAATCGGTTCCTTATCTCACTTTTCCCTGCCTTTCATATTCAGTGGGATATCTCTGTAAGAGGTTTGAAATCTTTTCGGTGATGAATCTCTGTAAGTGGTTTGAAATCTTTTCGGTGATGAATACCGAACCCTTCCTAATACACGTACACACCAAACATACACAACGAGATATTTAAAACCCTAATTCATATTTGTTCTTCTGTCGCATCTCTGGTCTCTTTCTTTTATTCACCGTTACTTTTAGATTCAGTCCAATCGCGTCTTTTTATTTTCTCTCCACCTTCTTTGCATATTTTTTGCAGTGGCAGCTGATTGTGCTCTATGGTAAATTTATCTCTATGTAGGTTCGGGTTCATGATGTTGATTATCCTCTTGATTTTTGATTTATCTCACTCCGTTTTTGATTTTCTTTCCATTTTGAGTCAATAACAATATTTAGAGTCAGTAACCATTGATAGAGTTGGATCAACAATATTTAGACTCAGTAACGATGTTTGTTGTTACAGAAAGTCAACGAATCCGTTAGTAGCAGAAAATGGTGGTACTGCAACCAAATTCAATAGCTTTAACCTTGGTAAGATTTTATGAACTCTCTTTGTACTTTGTTCTTCATAAATTGTTGATAAAATGTCAATGGTGGTTCACCAACTTATGCTGACCATGCAATTTTTTTTTTTTGTCTTCATGAACAAAGATTGCACTGTATTGGTGATCCGAACCCAAACCATATTCGATAGCTAACCAAACTTAAATAGTACGTGGAGGTTCTGGAACTAACCGAATCTTTCAGTACGTAAACAATAATCTATATTGGTCAAATTGATTTAGTTGTTGTTACTCTATATTATACTCTCCGACCTTCACTACTAGGCATATAAATTTATTGCACGCATGTTGTGTTCAGATGCAGCCCACATGGAAGCAAATGTGCCATTATGAATGTAAATATTTGTATAAAAGACGCTGAGATTGGTGGTGGAATTGGTGGGGAGAAGCTTACTGGAGTTAGCTGTGAGGCTGTATAGCTAAGGTGATCCATTTCTTGCGTTCTTCTATTTTCATATGATGTTTTTTTATAGTTACTATTGTTGCTTAATTTCTTAATTATATTTACCACTTCTTTTATAACTTACCACTTCTTTTATGCAATTATGCTTCACTTTATCTATGCTTCAGTTGGTAGCTTAATATAGTTTCATGCCAATCAAAACTAAGGGCCATGGAACGCTTCAATTTGTGTAGAGTATACCAAAACCTGATAACCAAACTGATACCATAGTTGAACACCAATATTCTTTCATAATTGAGCAATCTGGCACAACTACTTCTTCCACTATATCGAATGCATTTGTGTAAGGTATATCAGGTGGGAGCACAAAATGCAGCAGCGCGTTATGTTGTCCTCGTGACCATTAGCGCCTAATTTTTGTGACTGCTGGGATTCTATATTTTTTTCTACTTGGAGAAAGGAAACTTTTCATTTGGCGAAACCATTTCGAAGACTCATGTTTACTGGAAATTCTCAAATCGTACTCATCTCTGCCTGTTCTTCCCTGTGCTCAACTGTAAATTAATACTGAACACTATCTAGAAAGATTTGAACGTGCCAAAAGCGTGGCCAAATCCTAAAGTCCCTTGCGCCGATGGCGCACAAGAGGTTGATTCCAGCAACAGTCAACTTGAGATTTTTTGTCAGTGGACCTGCTTTTTACCGATCTTTATTAGGTAATTAATTTGTAGCTAGAGTCATAGTTACTGACGGTTCTTGCTTTTTAATTTCTTTACCTTTTCCATGTTTGATTTGCTTATGGAGTGTTCTCAAGGGCATGTTTGTACCTGCTATAAAAGGACTAGGCACCTAGGAACAGTGATAAATGGTTACCACTGACATATTTCTGTTTATTGAACTATACTGTAGGTTCCTTCTCATGTCTTGGAGACTGTAGATGATAATACCATACGGGTCTACGTTTATGCCTCTAACACCTTTAGCGAAGCTTGCCCAAGAATGGGTTGCAGTTCATGGGATTGGGGTAGACGATGAAGGAATAGCGAACAAGGTTAGTGACGCACGCTAAAACTTTCCATTTGGCGAATCCATTCTGAAAACTCATGTTTACTGGAAGTTCCAAATCATACACATCTCGGCCTGTTCTTCCGTCTGCTCAATTGTAAATTAATACTAAACACTATCTAGAATATTTCACTGGCTGAAAAATTGGAACGTGCCAAAAGCACGGCCAAATCCTAAAGTCCCTTGCGCCGAAGGCGCACAATATTTCAATTAGTATTCCCTGGAAATTGCTGCCAGTAATGTATCGTAAAAGTAAAGATCGAAACTACTTTTTATTCGACCAGTTAAACCACTTTTGGATTGTCCATAATAAATTTCCTTGAATTTTCATTTATATTTCTTCATCTGCAAATTAAGATATTGCTTCTATGCTCTAGACTCAAAATAATGAATCAACGGATCAACCTGCCAAATTTCATTTCTAGCTTTAAGTTTATTGTGCTAGCGCTTGGGTGTTACCATGTTTTCTGAATAAATGCACAAAAAATAGGGGATTGAAAATTTGTTGGGCTCAAAAGTCATGAACATCAATGGCTAATTTTGGATATGTCCTGCGGAGCAGGGTTGATCATCTTATATCAATGTGTCAGACACCACCTTAATTTAAGATCTAACAAGTTGTTAGATAGTTATTTCGTATTTACTTAATGATATTCTAATGGAATTAGGACATTACCAACTCCATTTCGTCTGTCTCATCTCAATAATATGGATTCTGTTATATGATGCCTCTTTAAGGCCACTTGCTTTACGATATTGATTACTTGCATGGGAACATCGCGAGCCGCACACCTAATTTTATAGCCGTGTTCGATATGACAATTTATTTATTTTTAATTTATAGCCATGGGAACATCTAGCTAAGCTTTGGAAGGGAACTGTTGAGTTTATTACTCCGACAAGATATATGGTGCAACCTCTGATACCACCAACATGATTAGCAACCACTTTCGGTTGCTATAATTTTCCAGATTCATACTGTTAAGTATCACTTGCAATGCAGGTAGCGAAGGCTAGCTTTGGTCCAATTCTATTAAAAAAAGTTTCTACCAAGTGTCATTTTTATGGATGAACTACATGTGTCTAACGGAGAAAATATGTCCAGAAGGTTATATATGAATGAGATGGAGGATCTAAATGATGGTGAAACTGGAAATGCAGAATACTTCATAAAAGTTAAGGACAATATGAGAAAGAAAAATACACCTACTTTGGGATATAAGCTAAAGTTGGCTGGCACTTTTTATCGTTTCCTCTCCCAAAACTTTTCAGCAGAAAATGGTTAAAAGACTACCAAGTAGGGAACCACATTTGTCGTACGCAATTGTAACGAGTGTAACATGTCTGATGAACTTAATCCCGTGCAATGCACGGGTAAGACACTAGTAGTAATAAAAAAAGGGTTAAATGGCTTCTTTTTTCCATTGGTGGCTAATTGGCTGTTGATTCTTATATTTTGCTTATTTTAGTGTCTAATCTAATATTTATCCAATTTAAGTGTTGGTATCTGAAATTGAAGTTAGACTTGCGTTGACTCGGTTAATTATTGATTTATGTTTAGAAATAATTAAAAGAAAAAAATAGAAATTACTAGACGAATTTGCTATTATAACCGTCGCTTTTCTATTTACAGAATGATTTTGGGAATTCGTTTATTCATCTTCTCCAAATCTATTATCAACTGCACTTTCACTTTCAAAACCTCAATCATTTTAAGAAACCCACCGTCGCCAACGACATTCTTCTTCGAATCAGCGGTTCGTTTTTAAAAACCTTCGGTTGCTGCTCTTATTTCAACATCCACATTAAAAATGTAAAAATACGCTAGTGTTACAGAAGATGAAAAAATTCGGTCAATACCAAAAGCATTAAAACTTCTTCAATTCACAACCCTCAAATTATGAAAAACCTAGCCAATCAAAATATTGGGCAACAAAATCAAAACCCCGTTGATAAACCTAAACTTTCTCAAACCAACAGTTGCAACAACAACAATCTTAACAATGGCAATGTACCCTCATCTGAATCTATAAGTTTTATTACTCATGACTATAACAATAATATAATGCGGAACGTAAAGTAGTGGACCGACATAAACAATTTTGTTAACAATGAAAACTGATTGTCAAAAAAAAAAAAAAGACTTGATCATGTTTTAAATATTCTTAGAATCAAGTCGCTATACAAATTGACTATCGCAATTTCGTATAATTGAGATCAAGTAAAGTAATCCTAATTACCCAATTCCTTCAGTATCCTCGCGCTTACATGATTCCCAAGATATATTCCAATATCTTGAGTCGCTTCACCTGTTGTAAATACTTCTGCTCTTACTCCTTTGGATCGTAACCTGAAACAACAAAGGACTAAATTTGTTTCAGTAACTAACTCACTTATCAATCTCCCAAATATGGCAATAATCAGAGATAAAGTAGAGTATAAACGATCATTTGTTTATCAATATAAATTCCTTTAATCAAATATCAAACCAGTATAAAGATTATTGAAACAATCTATCTCAGTGAACAAACTATATCCAAGAAACTCTACAAGGAGAATCAACTAGAGTTCGAATTTTACAATAAGACTTAAAGTCTAAACTACTTGTTTGGATCTCAGAGAATAATGTGTGCAAGAATAATCACAAAAATCAGAAACCAAAAAGAAAAGTCTTCAAATCTTCAGTCTTCAAAGTAATTGGTGCACATATAATTTGAGTCTTACTAATGATCAACATCCATGGAATGAAGTATGTTAACATTGATTGATCAAAAGTTCAATAGTCAATTCTCAAATAAACTTGAGCGACCTTATATGAGGAGAGAATGACTATAGAAACAAGTTTGATTATCAAGAATGACTATACATGTTAGATCATTACTCAATCGAACTCACGCATTTTGTTATCTCAAGCTTGTTATGAATGTAAATTGCACAGAACTATAGCTTGATTTATAGTCTACTTAAGTCAAGTCTCAGACTAGGTTAGAGTATGGTAGTTGAGTATCAAACATCACTGAATAACCCTCGAATATTGAAGACTGGCGATCAAACAAAGACAACTGGAGAACTTCATCAAAAAAGAGGTATGTGAAGACTAAACCATTATATTTTATCACAAGTATTACCATTCTATCTATGTGAGACTATGTCGTGTGACTTCTAGTAAGTATTGCAAAGAAGAAATTTCGAGTCAAGCTTGGCTTATGAAATATCTCGAAATATGATTCAAGCAATATTTGTTCATATACTTGAAAAACTTGGTTAATAGTAATTTATTGTTCATGAACTATTTTTTATCCAAATTTATCATATGAAAATTTCCCAAGCAACGGTGTTCATCATCTATGCAATTGGGAAAGTTGCAAATCAATTAAAGAGAGTTTTCATAACTACTGAATCTCTGGACACGGGATGGTACACATACCCAATACGCATGCCATTGTCAATTGAGTTCTGGAATAGGCGTAGGTACGCATATCTGATACGCAGACCCGTTAGTTCTGAATCATGTAAATAGATGAGGTACGTGTACACAGTACGTATACCTCAAGATCCTGAGTTCGTAAATTTTCTTAGTGTACGCATACCCGGTACGCGTACCTTGGTTATCTAAATTCACGAAATGGTCAATCGGTATGCGTACCCTTTCGCATAACTATCCAGTATGAACTAAATCAGATGCATTTCGATAATACGTTTGACGTCGCTATGATTCTCATATATACCTCTAAGGCATCTTGAACACTAAATCACTCTGTGTTCGTTTTTCAAGACTCAAGTCTTAAGTGTTAAATGAACATGACTTTTCTTATATGTTCATAAAGCATATTTAATTGACATGAACTATCATTTTACACGGTTCTACTATGAACGATAGTGTATATTCTTCTGTTTGATTTCAAGATAAACTTCTTACATGCTAACATTAACTCCTAACAAGAGTTTCATCTAAACATAGAAATTGTTTGCTTAAATCTCAAGTTAATTAATTAGTTTGAATTCTAAGCAACTCTTAGTCTAGAAAATCTATAAATAGAGAGACTCAAACCACCAGGAAATTCAAACCTAACACTGTTGTGTCCAAGTTATTTGTTAGATTCGTCCTCTATAAACCTAGATTCCTCGAGAGACATAATTAGGTTTATGACCTTAAATAATTCATTCAGGGATTAGTTATGCCGGGTCCGATTAACTTTATCTTGATAGTTCATGTATCCTGATTTTGTTTATTTTGTTATCGAGGTTTTAGTAATATCTTTCAAGAGCGAGATAAATTGAAATCGTAAATTAATCTTCATCTCAGACTTTTTGATTCCTCAAGATAGATATTTAAAACTCTTCTTAATTGATCGGTTTAAGATTATTATTGAGAGGTAGTTAATAGTCCAGGCTTCATATACAAATGAGTGGAACTGTTCCGGATTTCTGAGGTTCACTAACTTTAATCTATTGCAAATAGATTTCCAAGCCTTGATATATTGATTTAAAGGGAAATCAAATTAATATGCTTATTTGTTAGAGGAAGATTGGAATCAGAAGTCTTCACCTGGGCTGAAGCAACTCTTAGGCCGTAAAGTACGTCAACTAAGGGAATCAATTATATAAAACCTTGAGAATTTCAAGAGACGGAAGGAGCACGACTTGCAGTTTAATTTCTTGGAGGGTGAATTCAGTCTCAACTACATTCCAGTCTGAAGTCTGATAGTAGGCTAGTGTTTGTAGCTGCTTAATACAGTTTGGTGTTTAAATATGTACAAGGTCCCTGGATTTTTCTGTAGTTGCATTTTTCCTCGTTAATAAAACTTTTAGTGTCGTTTTTTTTTCCTTTTCTCGTTATATTGTTTAATCTTTATAATAGGAATATCACAAGTAGTATCTAATTAATTCTAGTAGATAAATCCATATCAATCATGATCAATCATGAGACTCTTTCTTGTAGAATTTGTATCTTGAAAGATATATAACAAGTTTCATACTTGGCATAATTCGGATTCAATTATTTGGATACGACTAGAATGATCTTAGATATTGAGTTTTGAGATCGTCCAAGTACTCTTCTATACAATCAGGTTCACAGACTTTGTTGTCTTAACTTTCTGACTGTGAAGAGATAGAGATATATATTTTATATACAATTGTATTAGGTTTTTTCCATATAGTTTTCCGAATGAAAAAGTTAGTGGTGTAATCGGTACCCTCTCCTTTTCAATAAGTTATTCAATAAAGTTAATAATCGGAAACTAAAATAACAATGTGATTTAGTTTTCCACTAAATGTACTACTAAAAGCTTCTTGATTCAAAAGAATACTTTACACGAAGGAAATACAAGAGATTTCACTTAATTAGATTACTGTCCTCTATCATCAAGTTGACTTTATATCTCTAGAATTTCCTATGAATCCAAATCCACCAACCCTGGATGTATGTGATTGAGTTCAAAGGTCCACTGAACCTTATTTACTTCCTAGCATATATAGATATTACTTTTACATTAGGTAATCCATATTAATTGTCAAAATTCAGTATCTTTCTTTATAATAAGAGACCCCAAAATGCCACATGTCATCCTCACAATTATTCTTGGATCTGGTGAGGACACATCAGCATGAACTTTACATGTCAGTGAAATCTTCTTGGGCATCACCCTAACAGGTACCATTTCAGAAGCCATCACATTTGACGCCCTCAAAGGTCGCCTCAAAAAAATGACACCTTTAGAATATCAAATGAAATCGACTTACTTCAGTTAGGTCGCTATCTAACGTAAACAAAAAAAATCAGTTATGGGTCTCGCTTAAAGAAAGATCTACCTATCCGGTTGCACATCAAGATGTATACTAATCGTGTCTCTTCACATTCCACTATTCCAGGTTACAAAATCAACAAATATTCGCACCAAAAGACATTCGCGACCCCTCAAAAAGAGTCACAACAATCACATCGTTTCACAAATCTTAAATACACGCACTAACCATCTCAACAACCAAAACATTAGCTTCCATTCAAAAATTTCATAAAAAACGGACGTTGACCATGAATGGAAGGAAGTGATTGAAGAGCCAAGCACTTGGGGATCCAGCAAGTCCTTACGTGAAATGTTCATAACACTGCTATTGTTTTGCAAAATTGCTGATCCAACGGATATATGGAATCGAAATTAGAGACTACTATCTCAAGATATTCTGCGTGAACAAAACGAAGAAAGTAATAAAGACCTTGAGATCGAGGATGAACAACTCAAATACCTAATTTTATTTGAAATTGACAAATTAGTGAACCTGATCAACAGGTTTCCCAAAGAATTCCCCATGCTTCATTGCCCTCTTCAACAGACAAAAGAAAATACTCTCATCCATGAAGAACTACACTACAACAAAACACAACTTCGAGGAGATTTCTTGCAGGTATACAATGGATTGAACATCCAGCAGAGAAACGTGTTTAAAGCTGTAAAAGAGGCAGTCGAAGACAAAAAAAGGGGAGCATTTTTCGTCTTTGGAAGCAGTGAGACAACAGTTCCTGAGGGTGAAGATTTCTCAAACAGAGATAAGAAAAATCGAAAGGTGCCTAAAGTAGATGAAGTCAGCAGCTACTTACCCTGTCGCTACGTATCGGCCTCAGAAGCAACCTGGCGAATATATAACTTTGAGATCCAGTTCAGAGATCCGAGTGTGGAGAGGTTGTCTTTTGATTTACCAGGTGAAACAACAAATCATATTTCGGGATAACGAAAAATTGACCATAGTGTTGAATCGAACAGATTCGGAAGAAACAAAGTTCATACAGTGGATGAAGGAAAATAGAAAATATAAGGAAGCAAGGGAGTTAACTTACGCAGAATTTCCAACAAAATGGGTCTGGGACCAGACTAAAAAGAAGTGGTCTAGAAGAAAGTCCAAGAGAAGAATTGGAAGGCTTTATCATGCACATCCAACATCGAGTGAGAGATTCTACCTGCGTTTGTTGCTCAACATAGTGAAAGGTCCACGCAGCTTTGACGAAATTAAAACTGTGAATGGATTTGTGCATCCAACATTCAAAGATGCATGTTTAGATTTAGGTTTACAGGATGATGACAAAGAATAGCATGAAGCAATGGAAGAGGCGGGAATCCATATTAATTGTCAAACTCGATTATTCAGTGTATATATAAAGAGAGCGAAAGAAATATTTTAAATTTAAGTAATACAATGCTATGAAATATATACTTTTCATTGATTGTCACAAGTTTACATATTTAAATTGGAGACACATATGTTAATTATTTTGCATTTATATTGCGCTTTACAAAAACCGTGTAACTCAGTCACTGCTTGAAACTCATCTTTTAAGTTTTATGGTTTTGTATATAAGAGAAATGGCCCAATATGATGAATGCTACAATATTTAAATTATTATTTTACAGAGATAAGCAATAGTCGTTAGATTGCATATCATTGTTTTATTATCTTATGCTTTTTAATTTAGGTTAAACCTACTGATATCCACTATCTATTTCTAGCACGTTTTATGCTAACAAAACATAATGCAAGGAAATTATCGATGTTAATTGTTTTCGCAGGAGGCATGCGGATGTAAAAGATGATATGAGATATATGATATGTTAACTATACAGTTCAGATATCTTGTGCATTTGCAGCATTACTTGATTATTTATTTTATTCCGACAGAACGTAATTTTGATAAAGAATTTGGTATCATTAAAAACGACAGCATGTCAAAAGTTTAACATGTTTTTTTCATGCTCAAAGCAATGCAATCGGCTACTGAGAATTATATTTTTGGAAAAGCGTTACATGTAAATTTTCGCAATGTTAATCTTCTTTAATATCTTCTTTTTTCTCTAAAAGGAACCTCTAGTCCCTTACCAGCTCGGGACGTCTCATGGTTACTTCCGGATTAACGAACTTTGCTCATTATTTACGAGGTATGAATGCTACACTGGCATTGCTAGGAATTTATATTTTGGTCATTTGAGATGATTCTTTTACTTACATGTATATTGATGATGATGAGACGTGAGGAAAAGTCTGGTTGTTTACCTGCATGCATGACATTTCTAGAAATCAAAAAAAATAAGTATAAGGGTTTCTTGACAATTAGGGTCGTATTTGAATATAGGTAAATTGATTAAAAAAAATAAAAAATAAAAGAAAGAGAAAAAATAGTAATGTATCTACGCATTCAATATTAATATAGTCATACAAACGTAATTTCATTTTACAATGAATCTTAGCCATATTGCTATTTGATAGTTGGCTAATGAGTTGACGTGCATATGAATCAAAGGTTGAATGAGTTTCTTTTAACAAACGGAGAAAATATACTTTGTTATAAGAAAAACGAAACTGCAAAAAAGGAAAGAAAAAAAAAGTAGTTAGCGTTTTAAGTTATGTAGTCTTATTGATGTTTCTTTACAGGTTTCAAAAGCTTTGTTTTTATATTATATTTGATTGATCAAGCTTTTTTAGCCCATATTTTAGCGTTAAAAGTAGTTAGCGTTTTTTAGCCCATGTTTTAGCGATAAAAGTATAAATAAACCCATTTTCAATATAGTGCACCATTTTTTTTGTGCCAAAACTGTAATTTTTTTTTTATAACCGAGATAAAAAAAAGGAATGCAGAAGCTTACTTGATGCCTAATTAAGGCCAAACATGGGTTCAAAAACACAACATATCAGGAACATTCTTTGATAAATGCTAACCAAGTCAAATCAACCATATGTTTGTTATGAAGGGGAAATAACATAATGCGTCTATACATATGTATGAATCATCCAAAAATTAAGTCTAATATCTATTGACTACAAACACACCAGAATAAGTTAAAAACATTAATTAAAGGAAGTTATATCAATTAGAGAAATTTGTATTGGTTACCTAGTATATCTCAATATCGTAAAAATCTTAGTACTATTAGGTTTGTTTTCTTTAGGAACTTGATTTATAAAGTGATGAAGAACTACACACACATATTGTGTAGATAGTTGCCTTTATTTCCGATTTTCCCTTTTACTTTTGCGATGGTCTGGTTCTTATTATCACTTTATTTTTATTTATGTTACCAATGTATTTTTGTTACTCTGTTTGTTACTCCACATAACAAAGTGCGACGCACTTTTCAAATATTATTACTTGGTAGGATACTAAAGGTTTTACAGTGGCGGATTGGGTGGTTCATATACCAAATCATTTTTATAATAATAATATGCCAATCAAACTGTTTTTTTTAGTAATTTAATTTATTTTTTAAAATGTATAACATATGTTTCCTATTGGTATTGTTAATTTAAATCATATAAAGCATGAAGATTGTCTTAATTAAGACATTTATAAATACATTGATACCAAATGTAAATCCATTGTTCCTAGAAACTGAAAAAGGGATGATCAATGTACATAAAAAACAAACGGACTCGAGCAGAGGAAAATACACTTATGTATAATTAAGAAAATTCGTTAGAATTATGGCTTAATTTATCTATGCCTTTTTGTTTAATTTTACAAATTACTATATAAATAGTAAGCTATTTATGTATACGAGAAAAAATGTTAATTATTTATTTTCGTTTTGACAGAAACACATGTTAATTATTGGAGGGGTTAGCTTGGCAATTAGAAGGGTTGCCATATTTTTTTACTTGTTGCATTCTTTTCCTCGAAGCAAACTACTTATTTAATTAAGATGGTTTTATTTGATTAGGTGGTTGATATGAATGGAAATGCGCGTACAAAAGGATTTTTTTTTTTTTGAATACAACGAAATGAATAGGTAGCATATGGGGTCTGGCAGAAAAAGGATTAAGTGGTTGCAAGGACGATTTGAAATCCGTAGAAAACAAGCCCAAGAGATAAGAAAATTTAATGATGAAATACTAAATTTGTTGTTTAAAGTTTTGGATGAGGATACAGCTTCCTAAGAGATAGAAATTTCAAAAATAATTACATATTACGATCTCTTATGTTAGATAATTTGATTCACTAATATAACTTTGTTCATTGTACATGTGTGAGAGACAAACTAGTATGAAGTTTATGACTTTACATTTTTGGTGTAACACCCCGAGTTCCGTACCAGGGTCAAACCCAGATGGAGGTCCGAACTCGGAGCGCTACAGGTCGGAACAAGACTTATGCATATATTATTTGTTCTTTGTTTATTTTGTTTCACCAAGCACAATTGAACTTATTTACAAAAATTATTTTTTTAAACATTTCTAATAATATTCTTAACAAACAATTACACGTCAATCAATTACAAGATATATGCACACGATCAACAAAATAACTAACTTCTTAGTTTCCACTTCCACATTCCGTAATATCTGCAAGAAATGTAAATTGGGGTGAGATGACAGCTCAATAGAATGCATTCTGTTTCTCAAAACATGGGGAAAATACCAAATCAATCGAAGCGCACATACAACATGAGAATTCAACACAACTTCAAGAATTTACTTATATATCCATAAAATAAGATCATTCATTTATCTTTATGCACGAGTTTCCTCGGTTCGTGCCCCGCATATCCTCTTATCGGGGTCATTCTGACAAGTTGCAAGAGTATCCTCGGTTCGTGCCCCGCCATCAAAACATACATATTGATTCATGTTTAAACCACAATATTAGCAAAACATGGCAAACAACATATATTTCCTTGAAGAATTTAACCAAACACAATAAATGCAGAATTGTATATTACATGTTTCACAATGATTTCTCAATCCGATCTTCTTCAAATTTTAGGTTAACATTCATAACATACTTATACATGATATATACAAAATTTACAGAACACCAACGGTTCAAATGAAAGATAATGATTTTATACGATCCTTCTAAAATCTGGGCAGATTACATCATTTTACCAAACTATTCACGGTAAATTCATAATAATTCGAAATTTAGCAAACTCAACGCAAAATTAAAGATAAGACATAAATACAAAATTTTTGTTAAGACCTAAAATCATTTTGATCTCATCAAGATTTCCGAAACACATCCAAGAACAGACAAAGCAAAACTGTACAGAAATTTCAGAAGTCAACATCCAAGTTTAAACAAACATTCAACGGTGAATCTGTGGTGAAATACCCTCAAATTTTAACCAGGATTTATTAAACATGTTATCTATCAATATGACAAGGATGATCATCAATAGAATGCATATATTTATGCAAATAAATTCTAGAAACCTAACTATGTAAAATTAACAAAATCAAAATCAAGTATAACAAAAACATAAAGAGAAAGGGGATCTAGCATTCTACCTCTTAATTTGTTACAAACACTTCCTGATTTTCTTTATCTTTTTTATACAAAATCTCTAGCTTCATCTTTCTCTCCTTCTCATTTCTCTCTAGCTTAAGTTTATGTTTGTAACTCCTCCCTTTTCTTTTATCTCTTTATTTCCTTTAATAAACTATATATACTAATACCAATATTAATATCACTCATAATATTAATAATAACACATCATATTTATTATTCCATAATTTAT